>NC_134237.1:121173145-121873145 GCF_965152275.1 Natator depressus
AAGAAGCAAGAAGTGTTAGAATGATGCATTATATACTACACTCTAACCTTAAACATATGGTCCTTTCCATTTTAACTTTTCATCTTAAATTTTTTTTAAAGGAAATATATAGTTTAACACAATTTAATTCCATGTTTTTAACCACACAATTGGTTGAAATGGCATTTATTGAGGGCTGCTGCATGGGAGGTAAAAGTTTGGGAACAACCTTTGGTCTCTCTCCAGGTTGATGGTTCATGGACTGTAGGGAAAGATGTGTTGATGGCACCACTCTTTAACAGCCTCTTGTGGCTAGTCAAAGCATGTCAATTTTGTAGGATACATTAAAGCAATTCAGTATGGTAGAGAAGCTCTGGATTTTAAGAGAAATTTGGACACAGGATAAAACAAACTTTCATGGTAGTGTAGTGGCTGTATGTAGAAACAGCAATGATTGCTCACTCAGTGATTGTTCATACTGAGCTTTGGACACTGGAAATGGTTTTGTTGAGAAAAGGAAACATTGTTCCAGATACCGGGAATACCCTATCTCTCTAAAAATATCCTAACTTCAACCTGGTTAAAGATTTAATCTGAATCATAACCTATATTACAGGCAATGTCATTGCTGGGCATTATTCAGAGTGATCATGTAGACTTTAACTTATGACCTTCAGACAAATGTTCTATCAATGCAGCCATATGGATCATCATTCTGTGTTAATACCCAAAGAGCCCTCTAACAATGTGACATCCTGAGAAGTCCAAGTTTACCTTTACACTCCACCTTTTTGTTAAGGGGTAAGGAGGATAGGGCTGCATGGTATAATCTGGAGAGGCTGCATGCACCACAATCACAACTAACAAAAGGAACCTGTCTGTGATACAAGAGGTACAGAACCTAGTGAGTATAAACATTAAGGCCTGATCCAAAGCCCACTGACATCAAGAAGAGTCTTTCCACTGACTTTAGTGGTCTTTGAATCAGGCTGTAACTGATCTATTCCATCTTACAGGGAAGCTTTAAATACTCAGATTAAAGATTAATAAATGAACCTACATGGTTCTTTTTTCACATTATAGCCTGGACACTAACCTAAGAAAAACTTAGCATTTTGAAATCTCAAGAATCAAATCTGTCAGCAAATAAAAAAAGTAAAACAAGACCAAAAAACCTGAAAAAAAATCTTAGTTTCTTTATAGCACTTTATAAATAATTTTGCATTCATCATATAAAAACTCATTAGATATGATGTTATTTGCTTTACCAGATTATCAAGCATTCGCATAAGGGCTTCAAATTCCTGCTCTCCAATCTGCCATTTCGGATGGGATACAGTACCCTCAGCTGCTGGAGACTCAGGAGAACGAGATTTGGCTTTGTATTTTCCAGGGTCTAGCAGCACTAAGTTGTCAGGCCCACCTGCACTGGCCAGGGTACGTACCTTAAAAATAATTAAACCACATTTTAATTTTTTTAACATAAAAACACTGGATAGTTATAGAAACAGTAGAAGGACTCTCTTCTATTTTGCAAATTCGAATCTTACATTTTAAAATTAAATAAATCATTATAACCTTGTAATAAGGAAAGTGTTTTAAGCAATGTGAAAAATTACATGTTGCAACACTCTTGCTTTAATGAAAAGTAGACTGATGATTTGGGAAAGATTTATGTAAGATCAGTAGTTCTAGTTTGCCAGTTGAACACAGTTGCTAAACTATCAGTGTAATTGCTCCTGCATAATGAAATCAATCAAACCAGGAATCTTTATTTTGTTAGTTTAGATTGGAACTGTCACTTTTTAATCATTCAACTATTATCTGTTTGAAGATTATGTATCATGTTGTTACAGATAGCAGATTCATTATATAATATATTAAGATTCTTACTTGAATCTCACAGGCAACTACTAGATTATGAATATAGTAGAAAGCCTCTTCAATGGTCTCCCCAACTGATACCAAGCCATGGTTTCTGAGAATAAGGACCTAGAAGAAATGGACATTGTAAGGAATATGAGCTGCTACAAGAAACCTACCTGCCAAGAACTAAACAAACATACCTCCCCTCCTTTCCATTTCCAAGTTAAAAAAAAAAAAAAAAAATCACTATTTTCTTTTCATATTGACCTATGTATGGAATAACTGACCTTGCTTTTAGGTCCCAAATTTTTCTGAATTAACACTTTTTCTTCATCGTCAACCAGAATACCATGGTAGTCATGATAGGCCACTTCTCCAAGACAGAGTGCTTCTGGTGAAATTGGCAAGAGACCACACTTCATTGCAGAAACCTGAGAAACATAACAGTAGATTTTGAGAGAGAAGTAAATAAAAACAAGAAGTCAGTCATTGCTGTACATTATATACACTAATGCGTGAAGTGGAGGGTGAAATGTCATTGTTAATATTTAAATACATCTTAGACATTTAAAAGCAGGAGAACTGAAGATTGGTCAGAAGACAAGACAGAAATGTGAAAAGATTTAGAAAATCAGCCTCTTATCCTTAATTCATACTCTCTTTTAAGTGAATATTTTAAAATACAAGATTATAAGTGACAAGTTTTCCTGCAGATTATTACACAAAACCATGGTTAAAAACCACCATTGTTAAAGCTTAAAATCCTCAGAATATGATCCAAAATTAGGAACTTACTCAATTTCAGTCTTGTTATCCACCTTAAAATAATTTTATTGCTGTTCTGAATCAATTTAATAAGAAAAATATCAAAATAAGAACTGCAGTAAAGCAATTTCCTGAATATTTGAAACTCAGTCACCGGGTTGGCTCCTAAAAAAGCTTCTGAGGTGGATTTGATAATGATTTATAACTAGTTGTTCTTGGAGATGGATAAAAACAGGGATCTACAAGTCAACATGGGCAACCACAAAGTCCACTGTTTGAGATCAATGCTGCTACTTGTGCTGTGAAACAGTTACAGATGTGCTACCAGAACAAAATGTAGATAGGATGCAAGTACTCTAATACATAGCATATATATGCAGAAAATATTACAAAGTGTGCCTTACTGGGCCACTGGAGGACGCTTTACCTCGTTATGACCCATGGACTGAAAAGGTTCTATTACAATCTGAAATTTGCCATTTGTCTACTGTTACTTCTAAATGTTGATTCAAGATTTCATATTCACAGCACAGATAGTGTCAATTTCTACCATAGGGCCCAATTTTGCAAGCACTCACAAGGCAGGAATATTCACATGAATAGGCTCATTAACTATGTGACTTCAAATAGGACTCCTCACTAGAATACAGGTTTAAAGGGATCAAGCCCTTAAACTACCAAGTAAATATATGACTACTTGGCACCAGCTACACTTCTCTTAAAATCTATAGTCAGAGGAACTGCTTACCGCTGCCCCTGCTGGTGTATGGATATGAACAATGCATTTAACGTCAGGTCGAGCGGCATAAATTGCAGAGTGCAATGTAAAACCAGCTTGGTTTACTCCCAGGTTAGTGCTTCCACGATCAACTACATCTCCTTGAATATTGATTTTAACCTGACAATATAAGAAAACATTGTAATAAAAAGTTTTATAAGTTATCGTTGTCCCAAATGTATTTAATTCAGCATCTTCCTACAGCAGTTTTAAAAATTATTGTATTTGAACAATATCATACTACATATATGTTATATATAAATGTATATAAACCAATGTCATTAACAGCAACAATATTAAGCTTTAAGATCAATATATTGTAAACAGCTGTAGAATTGGTCCTCAGTAACACAAAACGAGCTTTCTATATCATTGCTTTTTTGTAAGAAATCAAATCCATCAACAAGCAATTGTATAACAAATTATTTTCCCCCTCTACATTGTTCAACTTTCACTCCCTTGATTCTTGTGATGACATTTCCACTAGTTCTTCACTGATCAGAGGGTCTTCCAGCCTAGACACGGCCTGAATTACTAATGTAAAAACACAAGCAAGGAGAAAAAGCCTTTTAGAAAACTAACACAAAACCTTTCAGTCCTCTTTTATACATCATAATGCAGCAAAAAAAAAGAGTACAAGCTCACTTCTTCGCCTACTTCTTTTCGGGTCACCTTTTTTTAAGCTGCTTATAATAAGGTTCCCTTAACATTCAGCTCCTGGAATGTTATTCAGGCCCCACCTTTTCCTCATTGATTAATCCCAAATCTAGAAAGAAAGAAATCTGATCCTTTTTATACTTGATTGCTTCTTCCTTCCTGTCTGCAGACAAATATCTACAGGTTGTCAATAAATCTTGACACTATGTATAGAATACTTTACTTTGGTCTTTGATAGGCAACTAAAGCGGTCTTTGAAAGTCTGTAGCCTCTTTATATGTAAATTGGACCATCATCAGTGTTTAATTTTGAGAACCTTAGATACTAGTTCATTAAGAAATGCACTTAAATTCTCGCCCTCTAGGCTTATTGAGACACCCCATAGCCACAGATTTGTACTGAATGCTTGGTTTTCCAGAAGTTCAGTCTTCTAGGTAAGGTCTTGATTTTCTTTAATTGTTGCGGACAATAATATATAGAGTTCAGTTATTTTCCCTCTTTTCTCCTTTATCCTGTTCTCAACCCATACTAACACCAGTTTAGACAAAGCTATGCACTATTCCAAAGTAGTGACAGTGAAGACTAAGACATTTAGTTTGGGGATCTGAGGCCACTACAGGCATAAGTAATGAATTAGTCTTAGTGCTATATTCTTTCAGCATTGCCATGGATGGTACCATGGCATTATGTCCATTTGACGGGTGCTGCAGTTTGCACTGCTGAGTCACTGCTGGATCTTCCTCGAGCTTGATGAGAAGTAAACCAGTCTTGCATCACTGGGCTTTATTTATATATATATTTTTAGAGAGATTTGTAGTTGCAGTGGAGGCTTCACAACACCACCCTCCCACAAGCAATATCTGAAACTCACATTTGGCAAAAACAAAATACCTTTGACACAACTGTGCTAACTTGATTTTTGGGTTATCTGTCACCACAGTTCCATTGCCCTAGTTCTAGGCCTGTTATTATGCACTACTATTTACTTTTAACAAGCTCTGGAAAAGAGAATATATTTGGTTAATCCAAATCTATTATCTTTTTATAATCCAGAATTAAAGGCAGCAAAGGAAATACGTAGCACTTCATGTCTTGAAATCACTGTAAAATCATTAAACTATAAATATATATTCACCTACAAAACAGGTACTATAAGTACATGAAGAAACTGAGGAAGAGAGATTACAGAAATTGTCCAAGGTCACAGATGGAATTAATGTTGGAGAAAGGACTAGAACTCAGGAATTCCCCATGCTCAGTCTTGTGCAGCTTTTATATAATTAATACCCCAAATTAAAATTTAGGATAATATAGATGTATTTCAGTATATGAAAAAAACTAAGGACCAAGAGTTTATGCTCAAGTTACAATCTGAAATTTTATGCCCATTAAAAAAAGAAGAATTTTACTTCCAAAATGGATACTGAAATCAGTCAAACTCTTAAAAAAAAAACACAACAAAATTGTTCTGGCCATGAGACTGCAGCAGAAAACAACTTAGTATTTTCTATAACATGCTTATCGAAGTTTAACATACATATATACGAGACAGAATTTAGATGTTTATATCCATGTTCTAATGGTATAGAAATAGAAATTAGCACTTACCAGACTGGATGCAGAAACCTCACTATAAAGAAGTCCAAAAGGTACAATCAAGAAGTGTTCCTGCTCAGAACTTACTCTTGCCTAAAAATACAACAAGAGTGAAAGCTAAATCTTTACAATAAAAAATTGTAATATTTTAAATTCAAGTTCTGTTTTGTAAGCCCTAGAAAGTATACCATACAATAAAATTACAAGAAAGTTGTTGAACATGGGAGATGTACATATTCCAGAAGCATAAACTAACAGTCATGCCATATCCACTATAATTGACATAATTTATTAAACCACAGTACACTTGGTAATAGACCATGTTTACTAAGGCCACAGGGAGGCTCAGGCTACTGTCTCTCAGGCTGGTGGAAGACCAAGGTGTAAGTAAGACGCCAAGCGGGTGCTCAGATCCTACAATAATGAGGGACAGATAACCACCTGGATAGATGAGTGGTTCCCTAATACCCCACGGGAAACAGAGTTTGGGAGAAGCAATATTGTCACCCATAATGTTAGTGTCCTAGAAAAACCTCTGTTTGCCATAGGGTATGTGGGATTATGAAGCAGAGGACTTGTGGAAATTTAAGCAACCCAGCTAAAGGGTTTGAACATCTTGACACTGGGTGGGATGAACCCTTTAAGTGAATGCCTTTTGATGGTGTTGGGGAGGTTAGCATACCTAGGGGCTCTCCACCAACTATCCTTCTCTTTACGTAGCAATGTTTGCCTCAAGGTTTAACACACAGATGATGGAATTCATAACTCAAAATTAGTTTATAGTTTGTAAACTGTTTAGGGCAGGAACCATATCTTTGTTATGTTTTCAGAGTGCTGTGCACAAAGTAGCTAGGGCCTCTAGATGCTATTGCAATATTAGTAGTAAATATAACTTATACCACGCTGCAGAATAAACCATGATGGCTAGTTAGACCCTAATAAAATTCATGAATTAAAAAAGGAATGTGGGTTAATGGTAGAAGAGGAGATAAGGAAAGAATCATCCATTTAGTTTCATAAAACTACTAATGGATCATTTAGATGGAGGTTTGAGGTTGTCTATGGGTCTTTGGAAAACCGTCCTATTTTGATCTCTGGTACAAGAGTGTGCACAGATAATCCAGTGCTTTTGTTGATCTGTGCAGTTAAGCTAGTAGCACATCTTAAAGCACCCTTTGATTTATTTTACAGCGTGGTATAAGATATAATTACTACTTATACTGCAACAGCATCTAGAGGCCGTAGCTACTTTGTGCACAGCACTCTAAAAACATAACATGGTAAACCTTACCATGGCTGCCTGCAAAACGAATTCTGTTGCCCAGCCGAGCGTGTGTGATGTCTCACACCAAACCGGCAGGCACTCAATATAAGAGGCAAAATGCGACCTGGTACAAAAAGCACATGTGCTATGTAAACGTGAATCGCTTGATTCAGTGTGAAATAGTCTTCCCTTTGTTCTCTAAGATGTATCTTTTTAAATACTACTCTCCCTTTTTTTCCTCCCGCAGCTCAGGTGTCTGGTGGAGCTGCAGGAAAGGCAGCAGGAGCACAGACCGCCGCTGCAGTATAACTGCCTGCCCTCCTCCCCAAGTTCCATATCCTCCTCACCCAGACGCCCAAGAACATGGGGGGGCGGGGGGTGAGAAGGGGGCATGTTACGGGGACCCAGCCACTCCACCCCAGAGGATTGCCCAAGCAACAGAAGGCTGGCATTCAGTAAGTTTTGAACTGTAGTGT
The DNA here is from genome assembly GCF_965152275.1 of Natator depressus. NCBI lineage: Eukaryota > Metazoa > Chordata > Testudines > Cheloniidae > Natator > Natator depressus. The sequence goes on from NC_134237.1 coordinate 121,180,527, forward strand.
GGCCTTATCCTTCCCTCCTCCACCACCCCACCCAGTGCTTCCCTCCTCACCCACCCCTCCCAGGCTACCTTGCAAGTTTTCCCCCTATTTGTGTGATAATTAATAAAGAATGCATGATTTTGAAACAATAATGACTTTATTGCTTCTGAAAGCGGTGATCGAAGGGGATGTGGAGTCAACCAAGGGGGCGGGTTTTCATCAAGGAGAAACAAACAGAACTGTCACACCGTAGCCTGGCCAGTCATGAAACTGGTTTTCAAAGCTTCTCTGATGCACAGGGCACCCAGCTGTGCTCTTCTAATTGCCCTGGTGTCTGGCTGCACGTAATCGGCCACCAGGCGATTTGCCTCAACCTCCCACCCCGCCATAAACGTCTCCCCCTTACTCTCACAGATATTGTGGAGCACACAGCAAGCAGCAATAACAATGGAAATATTGGTTTCGCTGAGGTCTAACCTAGTCAGTAAACTGCGCCAGCGAGCTTTTAAAAGTCCAAATGCACATTCTACCACCATTCTGCACTTGCTTAGCCAATAGTTGTACTGTCCAGGGTGCCTGTGTATGGCTTCATGAGCCATGGCATTAAGGGGTAGGCTGGGTCCCCAAGGATAACTATAGGCATTTCAACATCCTCAATGGTAATTTTCTGGTCTGGGTAGTAAGTTCCTTCTTGCAGCTGTTCAAAAAGACCAGAGTTCCTGAAGATGCAAGCGTCATGCACCTTTCCTGGCCATCCCACGTTGATGTCGTTGAAACGTCCCTTGTGATCCACCAGTGCTTGCAGCACCACTGAAAAGTACCCCTTGCGGTTTACGTACTGGCTGCCAACGTGGTCCGGTCCCAAGATAGGGATATGCGTTCCATCTATCGCCCCACCACAGTTAGGGAAACCCATTGCAGCAAAGCCATCCACTCTGATCTGCAAATTTCCCGGAGTCACTACCCTTGGTAGCAGCAGCTCAGTGATTGCACTGGCTACTTGGATCACAGCAGCCTCCACAGTAGTTTTACCCACTCCAAATTGATTCCTGACTGACCGGTACCTGTCTGGCATTGCAAGCTTCCAGAGGGCTATCACTACTCACTTCTGAACTGTGAGGGCTGCTCTCATCTTGCTATTCTTGCGCTTCAGGGCAGGGGAAAGCAAGTCACAAAGTTCCATGAAAGTGCCCTTACGCATGCGAAAGTTTCGCAGCCACTGGGAATCGTCCCAGACCTGCAACACTGTGCGGTCCCACCAGTCTGTGCTTGTTTCCCGGGCCCAGAACCGGCGTTCCACGGCATGAACCTGCCCCATTACCACCATGATGTCCAAATTGCCAGGGCCCATGCTTTGAGAAAAGTCTGTGTCCATGTCCTCATCACTATCGTGATCGCGCTGTCGTCGCCTCCTCGCCTGCTTTTGCAGGTTCTGCACATACTGCAGGATAATGCGTGAGGTGTTTACAATGCTCACTGCAGCAGCGGTGAGCTGAGTGGGCTCCATGCTTGCTGTGGTATGGCATCTGCAGGAGAGCGGAGTTGCAGAAGAACCGGTGGGTGATGACGGATGCCATGAGAATAGATATTTATACAGAACAAGGAGAAGACCTGCGAGGTGGATTCATGGCACCAGGAGAGCAGAGCTGTAGCAGAAGCCGTGGATGATGACGGCTAGCAGTCCTACTGAACTGTCTGCTGACAGCAGTATGGCGTCTGCACTGAAAAAAGGCGCAAAATGATTGTCCGCCATTGCTTTCACGGAAGAAGAGGCGACTGACGACATGTACCCAAAACCACCCAAGACAATGTTTTTGCCCCATCGGGCATTGGGAGCGCAACCCAGAATTCCAATGGGCAGCGGAGACTGCGGGAACTGTGGGATAGCTTTTCACAGTGCAATGCTCCGAAAGTCGACGCCAGCCATGGTACTGTGGACGCACTCCGCCGACTTAATGCGCTTAGTGGGGACACACACAATCGACTGTATAAAATCACTTCCTAAAAATTGACTTCTATAAATTCGACCTAATTTCGTAGTGTAGACACATCCTGAGACTCACGAGCTGCAAGTGGCTCTTTAATGTGTCTCTTTGCAGCACATGATACTAAAACACTGTGTGATTTTATTATTAACCAATCAGGATGCTTTTACTATGTTATTAACCAACTGTAGTTGATAAAATAATAATAATTGATCAGTCATTTTGCTCTGAGAATACTACTTACACACACACACACACACACACACACAGAAAATGAAACAATGAATTCACACTACTGTGGCTCTTTTGGGTAATGTTGATCACTAGTTTGGCTCTTGAACCACTGACGTCTGGATATCACTGGTGTACAACATTAAATTAGAGCTATCAAGCGATTGAAAAAATTAATTGTGATTAATCGCACGATTAAAAAAAATTAATCGTGATCAATCGCGCTGTTATACAATAATAGAATACCATTTATTTAAATAGTTTTGGGGGTGTTCTACATTTTCAAATATACTGATTTCAATTATAACAGAATACAAAGTGTACAGTGCTTACTTTATTTTTTATTACAAATATTTGCACTGTAAATAACAAAAGATATAGTATTTTTCAATCCACCTAATACAAGTACTATAGTGCAATCTCTTTATCATGAAAGTTGAACTTACAAATGTAGAATTATGTACAAAAAATAACTGCATTCAAAAATAAAACAATGTCTACCCTGTCCTATTTCTTGTTTAGCCAATTGCTCAGACAAACAAGTTTGTTTACATTTGCAGGAGACAATGCTGCCCGCTTCTCGTTCACAATGTCACCTGAAAGTGAGAACACGTGTTCTCATGGCACTGTTGTAGCCAGCGTTGCAAGATATTGACATCCCAGATATGCTAAAGATTCATGTGTCCCTTCATGCTTCAACCACCATTCCAGAGGACATCCGTCCATGTTGATGACAGGCGCTGCTCGATAACAATCCAAAGTAGTGCAGACTGATGCATGTTTATTTTCATCATTTGAGTCAGATGCCACCAGCAGAAGGTTGATTTTCTTTTTTGGTGGTTTGGGTTCTGCAGTTTCTGCAGAGTGTTGCTCTTAAGACTTCTGAAAGCATGATCCACACCTCATCCCTCTCAGATTTTGGAAGGCACTTCAGACTCTTAAACCTTGGGTATGGGCTGTAGCTATCTTTAGAAATCTCACATTGGTACCTTCTTTGCGTTTTGTCAAATCTGCAGCTAAAGTTTTCTTAAAATGAACAACATGTGCTGAGTCATCATCCAAGACTACTATAACATGAAATATATGGCAGAATGTGGGTAAAGCCAGAGACATACAATTCTCCCCCAAGGAGTTCAGTCACAAATTTAAATAACGCATTATTTTTTTAATGAGTGTCATCAGCATGGAAGCCTGTCCTCTAGAATGGTGGCCAAAGCATGAAGTGGCATATGAATGTTTAGCAGATCTGGCATGTAAATACCTTGCAATGCTGGCTACAAAAGTCCCATGCAAATGCCTGTTCTCATTTTCTGGTGACATTGTAAATAAGAAGTGGGCAGCATCATCTCCCACAAATATAAACAAACTTGCTTGTGTTAGCAATTGGCTAAATGAGACGCAGGACTGAGTGGATCTGTAGGCTCTAAAGTTTTGCATTGTTTTGTTTCTGAGTGCAGTTATATGACCAAAAAAAAAAAAAAAAAAAAAAATCTGTTAGTCTGTATCATTTGTACGTTACACTTTCATGATAAAAAGATTGCACTACAGTACATGAGGTGAATTGAAAATACCGTTTCTTTGTTTATTATTTTTACAGTGCAAATATTTGTAATAAAAATATAAAGTGAACAGCGTACACTTTGTATTCTGTGTTGTAATTGAAATTAATATATTTGAAAATGTAGAAAAACATCCGCAAATGTTTAATAAATTTTAATTGGTATTCTATTGTTTAACAATGCAATTAAAACTGCGATTAATTGCGATTAATTTTTTAAACCACCATTAATTTTTTTGAATTAATCGCAATTAATCGACAGCTCTACGTTAAATAGAATGTTTTTTATGTGATTCCCAAATTCAGGAAATATCATTTCTAGAGATCAGTTGTCTATAAATGCCAAACTAAAATCCAATGCAGCAACAATTCAGTTTTTAGATTCCTAACAGTTATTTGAAGATGCAGTTCCTCTCTGGCTGGGCTTTTTACACTGTATCATTCTTGGTAGTCATCTTAGTTCTTAGATGGAAATATAGGATTTATTTGAAGTGTCTGCTCACTGGGCAAGTCCTCTCTCTTTTAGAAGGTTCCCAGGGTGGGAACAGCAGCCACAATCTTACATCCTTACAGCTGAGAATAAGGCAAACAGTATAATGCAAGGCATTCAATCTGAAACTGCAGACAATATTGAGCAGTCACAATCCCACTTCTTTTTACACGGACAGGGCTCCCTACAAAAAAGGATGAACTAAAACTAGACAATGTTGTTGTCTGCTTCTAGGAACAAGTAGGTCATATTCCAGTTATTTGAAGGCTGATGCCTGAGAAGTCACTCTCTCAGTTCTGGTTTTAGACATTTCAAAGCTAATAGTTTGTCCTTTATTTGAAACATATTTTCTGTATGCAAGAGATAAAACAAATAAGATGGAGCCAAGCAATGAACACATCTACATAGCACAGCATAAGAGAAATAAAATAGTAAAAGAACAAGTCCTTAGTTGCTTATTTTGTTTTAATTATTTAGTTCCCCGTCACCCTCAAGTGTATTTCTCCATTAATGAACCATGTATGTACATAAAGTTGACTAATTTTCAATACTCCAAAATGGGTTTTACATTTTAAACTAGCAAATAAATTGATCAATGCATTGTTACATTACATACGGGATTTTTCTGGGGAAAAGCGGTATTGGAGGGCTAGATTTCATGCTACTTTTAGCCTTTAGAAAAAGAAAGGAAAAAAAAAACAAAAACAAACTAGATCCAAAGTCCGTTTACTTCAATGGGGACTGAATCCAGTGCCAAAAGTATCACCTGTTATACAATTACCATTCCCAGATTCCTCCCCAAAAAGGATAACAGAATCCAGAAAGTATTCTTTTCTTTTTTCTAATCCCAATGGTCCAAGACTGATGGAGATCTCTTCACATTTTAGGATATAATTTTACCTCACCTCCATCTCCTCTAATTTAAAGTCTCTACTTCACAGATGCCATTGCTCAAGTACAGCTCCTTTTATAAAAGACACTTACACCACTCTGTAAAACAGCCACCACAGGGTGATTTAAGACTTGCTATTAGCTTAACCTCTACTGAGCCAGACATATAAGGAGAGCTATTGTCTTCAAAACTCAAGCAATCCCACTTGACTCTGTACCATGTTGTTATCTCATTAATTTAACTGTTGCTCAATCATTAATGTTTATCCTTCTGCAGGCATTCCAAATCAAACATTCCAGTGTGGACCTGTTCATGTAAGGTCAAGGGAATTCATGCACTTCACACATCCAGTATCAGCAAGACCAGCTGGTAAATTTAATGCAAGTACAATATAAAGTCTTCAATTTATAGTACTTGTTTAATTAGTGTAAAGTTTTTAAGTGGAAAAAACTGTATAACTTTTAAAGCAAATATGCAAGGCAAATACATCCAGTAACACAAAGACCCATAAAGTTAATAAGGCACTTCATCAAAAAGGCAGGTGAGAAATAAAAAGAGTGTCAACCCCAATCACCTTTGTGCCTATTTGCATAACTGCCCTAATAATGAAACAATGACCACAAAAAAAGTAACAGCTATTTGGAGGTCATTTTCAACATAGTAGATAGATTTTTCAAGACGACGACACTTCCTCCAATGGATAACAAGTAAAGGGTGAACCATATTATGTGGTTACACAACAAACCAATAGAGTAAGGAGTCCTTTACATGGAACCTTTTAGGTTCTGCTGATAAGTCAAACTTTTAAGGCCGTCTACAGATCACTATTTATGATGCTCTATTTTGCATGAGTGGTACAAATATTAGTCTATATGTTCTCACCATTTAAGTTTGCCTGTTCCCCCTACTATTAGCCATAAATAATCTACGTATATAGAATTCTGCAATCCAGGAAAAGAAACGAAGGCAGTGAGAAAAATGGAATTTTAGGAGAAGTTCCTGATTGGCAAGACAAAGATCTGATCTTGCATGTCACAGACAAGTGAAAGTTATTGTGAGAACAAAAATTCCTTCATCTCTCTCCATCTTAGCAATGTTTCAGAGTAGCAGCCGTGTTAGTCTGTATCAGCAAAAAGAAAAGGAGGACTTGTGGAACAAGTCAACAAGACAAACAAATTTATTTGAGCATAAGCTTTCATCTTAATAATGCCACTTGAGTACAATGAACAGTTTTCAGAAGTATAACCTGAAAGAGGAGGACAGAAACTGCTCTCCCAAATAAAGGAAAATACCCATGAAGATACAGTTTAATTTTTGGAGATGTGATAAATTAATTTGAAGCAACTTAAGGGGAATGGCTCTAGATTTGAGCAAAAAGGTGAGTCTAGTTCAAGTAGAAATGTAATAAGAAAACTGAACTGCAAACACTGATCTTAGAGTCTGGCACTGTGGGGAAACTTTTCTTTGCTACCTTTTATGGTTCAAATCGATAGTTTTGTTATGTATATTGATAGCACTTCAACATTTATAATCAAACTATTTAGATATAGTGCTTTTTCCCTCTCAAGCTAGTTACTGGTTGTTATCAGAAAAGACTTGCTGGCATCCTTTCGTCTGCAAGAGATGGTAGGAATTGCAGCCTGTGATGTAGATGGTTTGCAATGTCTCATGTGACTGAATAGTCCAATCTGAGATTTGCATGATCTTTGGCAGTTATTGCAAATGTATGTATCTTGGCTGGGAGCTGCTTGCTTCCTATGGGCTCTTTTCTCTTCAAGCTGTAGGAGCCAGCTCCTGTCATGGACTTTGATACCCTGATGGAGACGATGGAGTCACTTGTTATGATCACTTGCCAAGATTTCCCATTGATCAGGATCAATTCCGAATTCCTTCATAGTTCACTTGCATGTGTCTTTATAGCAAAGCTTGGGATGTCCTGTTGTTCTTGTTCCCTATGATAGCTCCCTGTATAGCATGTCCTTGGGTATGCGTCAGGCTTCCAACCTCAGATGGCCCAGCCAGCGCAGACGTCTTTGCTTGCACAGGGCTGTCACACTTGGTAAATTTGCCATTTGAAGAACCTCTGCATTGGTGACTTTATACTGCCATTTGGTGTTGAGTATGAGGCATAAACAATGTAGGTGGAAACTATTTATCTTTTTCTCCTGATGAGCATAAGTTGTCCATGTTTCCCCACCATCCATCAGCGTGCAGAGCATGCAAGCTTGGTACACTAGCATTTTGGTCTTGATGGTAAGCTTTGAGTTGTTCCATGCTCTTTTAGTTAGGCTGCCACCACCTTCCTCCAGTGAGAGGTTGGTGGTCACTGTAGCACCTAAGTAGCTGAACTTTTGAACTTCTTTTAGCTGGTTTGCATTTAAGGTAACTGAAGGATCTTGTGGAACCTCCTGCCCTAATACAACTGTTTTCTTGATGCTGATGGTGAGAGCAAATGCCTGACAGGCACTTGAAAGGTGGTCCATGAGTTCTTGTAGTAGATCTTCATTGTGGGCTATGAGGGCAGCATCATCAGTGAATAGAAGTTACCTTATTAGCACCTTTTTGACTTTGGTCTTTGACTTAAGTTGGAACAGGTTGAAGTTTCCCATCTGATCTTGTGCGGAGATGCACTCCATCTTTCATGTCCTTAAATGCACAGTTCAAGAATACCAAGAAGAAGATTCCAAAGAGTGTAGGGGCAAGAACACAGACATGATATTTTCTCTGCGTCAACTTCAAGAAAAGTGCAGAGAGCAAAACTGAGGATTGTATATCGCCTTTGGGACCTAACCAAAGCATTCTACAGACAGCAGATCAGGTCTGTTCGCAATATTAAAAAAGATAGGATGTCTATCAACCCTATCAAGTCGTATATGTTCATTCCACAACAACAAGAGAGCAACTGTCCAGTTTGATGGGTCCACTTTGGACAACTATCAGGAAAGAAATATAGTAGAACCTCAGAGTTATAAACACCAGAGTTACAAACTGACCAGTCAACCACACAGCTCATCTGGAACCAGAAATATACAATCAGGCAGCAGCAGCAACCAAAAAAACCCAGCCGAACAAAATAAATACAGTACAGTACTGTGTTAAACGTAAACTACTAAAAAAATAAAGGAAAGTTTAAAAAAAGATTTGACAATGTAGGAAACTGTTTCTGTGCTTGTTTCATTTAAATTAAGATGGTTAAAAGCAGCATTTTTCTTCTGCATAGAAAATTTTCAAAGCTGTATAAATCAACATTCAGTTGCAAACTTTTGAAAGAACAACCATAATGTTTTGTTCAAAGCTACGAACATTTCAGAGTTATGAATAACCTCCACTCCCAAGGTGTTTGCAACTCTGAGGTTCTCCTGTAATGTCCTTATTTTCCATTAAACTGAGCCCTTGATATGACTGGTAACTACTGCTTACAATATTCTGAAGATTTGATAAGGGATATATATACCCAACACCTTCTGGACAATTCTTGCTTGTAAATATTTTTATTACCATATTTGTCTCTCCCACATGGGGCTTGATTCTCCAACTCCCTGATTCACAGCTGCCTGGACTTAGGGAAAGATAGGACTGCACAGGGGCAGCCCTAATTTATGTTAGTAGCAAACATTGGGTGTAGCAAAGCTCTGCTCTGCCACTCTTCCTCCTCTCCTCCCTATGCTCTGCCCCTGGAATGCCCCCAATATGGTCCTTCCTCCCTCTTTATACCAGGAGATTGGTGGATGGATGGCTGACACAACAGGTGGCGGAGCTGCCTTTGCCAGATCTTTGCTAGGGGAGAGTTTCCTAACATAATAAGATGCTTGCTACAGAAATAGAATAAGAGTAGTAAGTGAGGCTATTTGGCCCATTTCAGATTTTTAAGAGAATTTCTACTTTTTTCTTTTTAAAGGTTCAGAGCTGTATAAATGCCAATCTACAATATCACCAGATTTATATTCATATCTGTCATAAATAGAAAGGGAAGGGTAAACCCCTTTAAAATCCCTCCTGGCCAGAGGAAATCTCCTCTCACCTGTAAAGGGTTAAGAAGCTAAAGGTAACCTCGCTGGCACCTGACCAAAATGACCAATGAGGAGACAAGATACTTTCAAAAGCTGGGAGGAGGGAGAGAAACAAAGGGTTTGTGTGTCTGTCTACATTTTGTCTTTGCCGGAGATAGACCAGGAATGAAGCCTTAGAACTTTTAGTAAGTAATCTAGCTAGGTATGTGTTAGATTATGATTTCTTTAAATGGCTGAGAAAAGAATTGTGCTGAATAGAATAACTATTTCTGTCTGTGTATCTTTTTTGTAACTTAAGGTTTTTGCCTAGAGGGGTTCTCTATGTTTTGAATCTAATTACCCTGTAAGGTATTTACCATCCTGATTTTACAGGGGGGATTTCTTATTTCTAATTACTTCTATTTTTATTAAAAGTCTTCTTGTAAGAAAACTGAATGCTTTTTTCATTGTTCTCAGATCCAGGGGTTTGGGTCTGTGGTCACCTATGCAAATTGGTGAGGCTTTTTATCCAACATTTCCCAGGAAAGGGAGGGTGCAAGTGTTGGGAGGATTGTTCATTGTTCTTAAGATCCAAGGGTCTGGGTCTGTAGTCACCTAGGCAAATTGGTGAGGCTTTTTACCAAACCTTGTCCAGGAAGTAGGGTGCAAGGTTTTGGGAAGTATTTTGGGGGGAAAGACGTGTCCAAACAGCTCTTCCCCAGTAACCAGTATTTGTTTGGTGGTGGTAGCGGCCAATCCAAGGACAAAAGGGTGGAATATTTTGTACCTTGGGGAAGTTTTGACCTAAGCTGGTAAAGATAAGCTTAGGAGGTTTTTCATGCAGGTCCCCACATCTGTACCCTAGAGTTCAGAGTGGGGGAGGAACCTTGACAATATCTATCCATATTAGCTGGTTGTCACAATTTCAGATACATCAGATATACAGTATCCATATTAAGGGGGCACATTGGTATGCCCCTCTAATATGGTTCTCTTGAACTTTCTTAGTTTCCAGTAAGGGAAATAACTGCTATAATGTCCATTTTTCAGATCCTTTCAGTCTGAGTGCTATGGTAGTATACATATTTTATTTGAATAAGGCGGCAATTATTTTACACATAAGGTATGTATTAATAGTCCACTAGTGCACATTGTGGTGTCTCTTAACGTTGTCTTTAACACCATGACTATTACTGATCATTGCAGATCATTTGTCAATTAGTAGTTTATGACTTGTATAGCTATTTCCACTCAATCAACAGCAAATGGATGCTTATTTTAATTATTTTCAGAAAAACATTTGCATGGTGGTATTGTACACATATTGCTTCAAAACTGTAACATTCCTCACATGATATTCCTCTACTAAATTACTGTCAGGCCTAATCTGATGAAGACATCTTTAAAAGGCAGAGTGGCCTGCAGAAATATCTTTTTAAATAGGTCTTTAAAAAAAACCAAAAAACCCAAACCCCAACTTACTAACAGACAGCCTGATTATTTTTCCTTCCCAATATTTCCTTTTAATTTAATGCTCAGTGAAAACAGAAACTGGCAAAGAGAAGCGTAAGTCGAAAAGCAATTAAGGGAGGAAAAAAGGCTTGTTTGGTTTCTCCCCTGGAAGAGGTGGATGACTCTTCTGGGAGGTGAGCCTCATAGCTTGAGAAATGATGCCATAAAACACAGGTAGCTAAGGGGTCACCTCACCATTTAAATTCACGTCTCTCATACAGTGTTTGTACATCCCATCTGAAATGTATTTAATTACTGCAATAAAGTACCAAATTAGTATTTTTACATTGGCATTATTTCCCTTATACACTTGCCAATTTTGCCTTCGATAGTGTCACTACAATTTTATTATCATTCCTTATACTGAGACACATCAGTTTGGATGGCTTGCTGTCCCCTCAAGCTTGACATGGCCACAACCAAGAAGCTTCTCATTTAAATCCAGTCTACTACCCCGTTCTTCATTAGGGTTGATAACAGTGCCATCCTCCTCATAATTTAGGGGTGCGGGGGAAGGGTGGAGGGAGAGTGGTTAAAATTTAACCCTTTCCTCTCCTTTTCACCTTCCATCTAGCATTGAACATGCACTGTTGCTTTTTAATCACATTTCTAAAAATTTCTTTCTATGCTGATTGCCAAATCATTCTTCCATGTCAGAATCAACTCTTGCCTTGAGTACTGCAATCTCTCTTGGGACCTTTTGATGCTAACCTGGCCCTCTACAGTCCATTCAAAATGCTGCTGTCAAAGTCACCTTTCGTACCAATGTCAGCAACATCACCAGCTCCCCATTGCACTATGCATCAACTTCAAACTTCTTATAGCCTTGTTTCAGAGACCCTACATCTCTGCCAGCAGCTCCTTTCATGTGCCTTTGTCCTCACTACTCCACCAGTGATGCCAGTCTTTATATACCTACCTTTATACCTACTCTGAGCCATGGAAGAAGGTATGGATATGTTTATGAACTTTATGCTTAGAAAGGCACCCCTTTACTTCATTCAAGTCTCTCTTACAGTATCAATTCTGTCAGCTCACCTATCCAAACTGATGGGGGTGGTATAAAAAAATTGTTAACAAAACCATTAAGATGTTCATGTTCTTTAACAAGAAACTATGTGATCTTATTAGCATCACTGTTGCCTTTCAATTAACCTTTTCCCTTATTTATGACCCTCATTGGGTTGTGTCATGGCTGGGCATGAGCTATTTGTTTTTACAAAGTACATACCACAGATTTTAGATACTCAAGAAAATACTTATCAGTAATAATAAATGTCATTATTAATTTAAATAGTAACATTAGTCATCTAAACCAATTGAAAAAAAATTAAGGGCAGCCACTTGTAATATGTCAGAACAACAACTTCGTATTTGGAATATCCATACACAATTCAGCTCTGTTATGAAGACAATAGACTGGGTTTCCTACTACAGCTGGGACTCTAATAATGACACCCATTTTAGCTCCTCATCTGGCTCATGAAACCTCCCTGCGCTGCCAGTCATTCTGTCAAGTATTATTATGATGAGTGCCAGTAATTACTCACTCAGTCACAATGAAGATAGCTGGCAGAGAGTGTTAAGCTAAGTGTTCTAAGATCAAATGTACCAGGGGTTTCCGATTCTCAGAAAGGGTTACTATTGTACTATGACAGGTTTCAGAGTAGCAGCCGTGTTAGTCTGTATCTGTAAAAAGAAAAGGAGTACTTGTGGCACCCTAGAGACTAAAATTTAATCTCCCCACTATACTTTCCACTGTATGCATCCGATGAAGTGAGCTGTAGCTCACGAAAGCTTATGCTCTAATAAATTTGCTAGTCTCTAAGGTGCCACAAGTACTCCTTTTCTTTTTATTGTACTATGGGCATTTTCAAAATTTTCAATAATATTTAATTAAATGAACAAAAATAGACATTTTATTATATTGAAAAAGAACCCTAAGAAGTTGCTTACTGAATGAAGCATTATTCATTCTACTTAAGTCATTAAATGCTTGAGCCTCTGAAAAAAAAAACAAAAACAAAAAACAAAAAAAAACGTGTTTCATCATGAGGACTTTGGTGTACAGTCTCTTAAGACTCTATTCAAACTAAACTGGCTGACATCCAAGCTGTTCTATTCTTAATTCTTGACATGCCATGATGAATCTCTTCACTATTATACTGTTTTCAATACCACTTCATTTCTGTTGCAATCAATAAGAGAGTGGGAAAGAGGTGGAAAATATCTATTTATAGAACAATTGTTTAGCTATGTGTTGATCCAGTACTCACTGTTATATGATTGTAAATAAGCTGAGACCACCCAAAGAGATCCGCTAGTCTGTAGAAAGCTGCCAATTTACATCGCAATAACTTCTCCCCTTTCTCATAAGCAATGGAATCTGACCCTCTAAGGTCATTCACTGGTGTCACCATGCCAAGACCTGAAAAGGAAGAAGTAAAAGCATATGTAAATCATGTGCTCAATATCTCAGTTAATGTCCAACAATATTCTACCACATCTACTGCAGCTGTTCCTATAATGCTACTGACAGTTCACTGGACAACCAAAGAAGTCAAAAATTATTAGTTTCAAAAAGGGATATACCTCCACCAGCTAGACCTCTGATAAAGAGCATTTTCTTTTCCCATGGATAGCCCATTTGGTAAATATTTGTTAAATACAGAAAGCATTATTCAGTTGTATTGCAGATTTATTAGTGACAGCATATTTTTCAATTAACACATCTAATTTAAAAGGGCTTTAATATAAACCAGGGTTTCTCAAACTGCATTGCACTGCGACCCCCTTCTGACAACAAAAATTACTACATGACCCCAGGAATGGGGACCGAAGACAAAGCCCCTCCGCTCCAGGCAGGGGGGCCAAAGCTGAAGCCCGAACCCCGGCCTCCTGGGCTTCAACTCTGGGTGGGTGGGGGTTGTAACCTGAGCTTTTGGTTTCAGCCCCAGGCCCCAGCAAGTCTAATGCCAGCCCTGGTGACCCCATTAAAACTGTGTCACGACCCACTTTGGGGTCCCAACCCACAGTTTGAGAACTGCTGATATAAACAATATACACAAATAATTATTCTTTATAACACTCCAGCATTTACAAGTTACTTTAATTGATTTGTTTGTTTATTTTTACAGCATCCCTGTGAACAAAATGGGCTGGTATTTCAGCTTGTTCACAACATTGTCTCTTCATTTCAAAACTTCCTTAAAAATAATTCAAGTACCCATTACAAGTTATGGCATATCTTTACCACAAATGATCCCTGTGCACTCACTCATGTTTAATGCAGCCATTCCACCTTGTGGTGCCGCTGGGTAGACATTTGGTATATTTGTTGTCATGAAATCTGCAATCTGCTGTAAAGCCAACAAGCCTGTTGGGTTCTTTCCTTTCTTAAACTGTTCCTGGATCATGGATTCCAATTCTTCACAAAAGGCCTAGCAACAAAGTATTGGATATTGTTAAACATCACAAAATTGCAGAACCCTAACCAGCTAGATTGCTAGCCTCACACATTCCTTCCCTAGTATCTCCTCAGCACTCTTCACTCAGGGAAACACACTGCACCCTGCAGTCAGCTGTGCACGCCCAGTCAGCTGGTGGCAGTCTTATTGGGCCTGTTTCTGTCACTTAAAAATGTTGCTCTCCGCAGTTCCAAGTGGCATGAGTTTTATCAGCCTTTGCAAACTAACAACTTCCCCCCTGCTCATGAAGGATAATACAACATGTAAGACTGTTAGACATGAAGTAGAGAGCTAAAGCTTGCACGAAGGGGGAACAAACTGAAATAGGGGTATTAGTTGGGATCAGTACAACAGGGTTGTTGCCTACCAGAAAGGCGACAACCCTAATTATGACATCACAAAACATGCACACCAATTCTTCTCAGAGAAGACATTTCACAAAAAGTGAGTCTTGTAACCCACTCATTTGCTATGCAAAGACTAAACTGCCGAAAGAAGAGAAAGCCATCTGAGCAAAGAGCAGATTTTAGTCAAGGACACATATTTAAGTACCGTGATAAATTTAAATCGATCACTTTATCCTCTGGCTTCCCTTCTGGAAGCAAAGGGTATCAAAAATCTACTGAATATTTCACGAAGTAATGACATACGAGGAAAAGTTACAAGAGGAAAATATGTCTACCTTGGCTAAACAACAATTAAGAGTTGAAGTAATTACAAATATTTGGATTTAAAACATTAAAAAGCAAGGAGTAATTTAAAATGGAAAAAGGAAGTTAAAATAGGAGCAAACAGATCCAATTAAGTGAGTACCAGAAAAGCGTCTTCCTGAAGAGCATGGAACTGTCTCCCCAATAAAATGATGAAACTCTACTAATTGGGACAATGAAACTCGACTGGACACCACACTAGAAAATTATGCTTTAAGGACCACTCTTACATAGGCAAGGAGATCAAATAAGTCTTAGGCTACATCTACACTCTGTGGTTGGGGTGTGATTCCCCTACTCATGTATATATACTCATGCTAGCTCTCATCAAGCTAGCATGAGTATAAATAGCAGTGTAGCCACAGTAGCAAGGGTAACAGCAGTGGGGGCATGTAGCCTTAAACATCTCTAACTTCTGTTGAACATATTGTGTCACAGTGCAAAGTGACCAAAATCAGAATATATAACACTGAGGGAAAATATGGTATTTTCTTACTGGGCTTTGCAGAATCATGGAGACTCTCTTCTTTTGTTCCATCATGTTGAAATCTTGGCGCAGGTCAGGAGCCATATTCCTCTCTCGCAAGTACTCGGGGTTATTTTCATCAACTCGATCAAAATACCTTTCTTTGTGAGGTGCTGTTGTTGGGGGTGGTGAAGTCACCACCGTTGCACTGGAATCACCATTCATAGCAGAATTTTAAGGGTCCTAGGGAAAATCAAACCAGGAAAAAGGTTAGAACCTAGACTGATAATACACAAGTATTTACAAGACAGCAACACAGATCTGTATTCAAACATGTTCTTGGTTTCAACACAGCACAAAATCAAAAACTAAATTAGTTTGGCTTCCACACTGCATAAGCCACAGTTTTAATAGTATGCATGGAGGAAGCCAGGTATATTTTGTTAAATTAAAAAGCGCATAAAAAGTAGTATATACTCAGGCATATAATTTTGAAGTAGTAAGGTGGAAAGTCAAACAAGACAGCTATTCAAATAGTCTCTACTACAATAGGCTCTCTATGTAATAATGCACCTTTAGTTATCCATTCAGTTTTCACATTTCCTACAGACAATACTAGAAGGATGGAGATCAGAATACGAAGTTTTCTAATGTACAATAATGACACTTAGATATGCATATAAAGTGGTGCAAAATGACATGTAAGATTCAATATTCCCAACATCAGCACTGAAATGGAATCACCAGGTTTTACTGACTACGTCAGTCCAAAATACGGTGAATTGTATAGTTAGACAGAAATATTTGGGAAGCATTTTTAAAAAGAGGTTTAAAGAAAAGTATAATGGTTTATATTTAACATATTAAATTTAGTTAACTGAAGACTACTTGGAGAAATTCTCTTACACTGCTGTCTCTCCAGAGTGTCCTGGTATTGTTAAAATTTAAATTATTTATAAGGATTTCTTTTAGCAGTATACACTCTCACATTTTTACTTGCATTGCACCAGAGCATTCACATATTAAAATACAAGATCTTAACAGCTAAAAAACCCAACGACATTATTTTACTATATATGCAAAAAGCAAACACCAAAATAAAACAAAGGTCAGATTAAGTAGCCCACAAGCAAGCTTTGTTTTAAATTATTTCTCATTTTTAAGCTGTGTTCCTATCAGAGTAAATTGCAAAGCTCCTTTTGTCACTATTTTATAGCGGCTGATCTCTCACTTAATTACAGCCTTTTATACCAAAAGCTATTGCCCTAACTACATGGCCTGATTTTCAGAAGTACAAAGCTCCCACAAATACCAGACGGCAATGGGAACTGCAAGAGCTCAGCTTTGAAGTCTCCAAAACTAACTCCCCTGATTTATTATGTGAACATTATGTTTAGGATATGTCTATAAAAATATAAATAAGTGTTTCATACTTTTGGTACTCAAAGCAGTAAAAAATATATCATGTTTGCTAATACAACAGAATTAATTTGGTTTTTTATCTTGTGATTTACAATTCTGAAATGGATGTAAGAAGAGAAACCATATCAAAAGACATACATGTGAAAAAAAAGTTCTTGTGAAAAGCAAATACTACGTTTATTCTAAGTATGTTCTGATTAGAGCCCACTGCAGTATCAGAGTACTTTTTTTTGAATTTGACACCAGAGAAAAAGAAATAGAGACTTATCCTAATACTGTGTATTATATTTGTAACGAATGGCGTTAAGCAAGGCTGCGTGCTCTCACCTATGCTATTTACCGTTCTTTTTGCTGCCACGGTGCTAGATTCTTTCAAAGACTGTGACCAGAGTATTTTCATGCAGTTCCACACAGATGGCAGTATCTTCAATCTCCAGTGTCTATGCTTGCACTTAAGTGATTGAATTGCTCATTTGGGAGTTCCTCTTCGCTAATGACTGTGCACGCATAGCAAATAGCACCAAAGATATACAGCATCTAATCAACCGCTTTTCTAGATTGGTAAAGTGATGTGGACTTTTTATCAGCTTCAAGAAAACCAAAGTACATTAGCAGCCTGTGGCAAAAAAAAAAAAAAAAAAAAAATGTATTCTTCCCCTGAAATAGCAATTCCTGACACTACTTAATGTGGCAGAAAAAAATTGCTATCTTGGCATCATTTTATCGAGTAATGCCATGATCAGTGATGAAAGTATGCAGCGCATTTCTAAAGCTAGTCCTGTCTATGGCTGACTTTGTTGCTATCTTGTGAAATGACAATTCAACTTCACACTAAAATTAGTTTCTATCGTGCAATCATGTTAAGTACTCTTGTCTACGACTGTGAAACATTGACACTATAGCAGGCACTAGAAGCAACTAGAGCGTTTTCACATGTGCTATCTGCATCTCATCTGAATATCAAGTGGTCAGACAGGACACCAAACATTGAAGTCCTGGACCTGCGCTGCATGCCTAACTTTGAATTCTTACTCATACAAGTGTAACTTCGCTGGACTGGTCACCTTGTTCGCATGGATGATATACAACCCTCCAAAGCCGTCGTTTATGGGCACCTGAAAATGGGAGTACAGATGCTGGGAGGCCAACAAAAACACACTCAAAGCTCACCTAAAAGATGGCCAAGTTGACCTAAACACATGAGAAGCTGCTGCCGCCAATAGATCAGGATGGAGCAGACCTGTATAGAACAACAGAACCTGCATTCCTCCTGAAAACATGTTTCTTCCTGGAAGCCATTCACTGATAAGAGGTTAAATAAGACCAACTTTGTATCACTTTTGAGACTGTGCCTTCCAATCCCTGAACATCCAGCCTATTTGTCTGCATTATGTTGTCCCATCAAATTTAGACTACGCTTTTTTGGAGCAGAGACAAGGTTTTCCTTCATTTACCATACAGGACTGACAAATTGACATCACTTAATACACAAAGTAGTTTACTCATCGTTGTAAAATTGATTTTTGCTGAATAAGTCAGTATAATATGACCATATATTATAAATACATACAGCGTATGCAGGACTTGAAGACCCTTGCCCCTCAGAGTCGGTAGAAATTTTGCCCAAACAAATGGGGCCAGAGAGCAACTAGTGCCTTTCCCCATGGGAGGAAAAAAGGAACCAAATAGCCATAGAACTGCTGCGCTATCTTGCTAAAGTCATCCCGTTCCCCCATTCTGATATCTAAGAATAGCATCTCTTTAGATCATAAAAGTGCCTGTTGGTATGTCATTGCCTAGAGACAGTAACAGGAAACCCAATATACAATTCAGATTTAAGAATCACATCTGGTCAGTTATACAGATCAATTCCAGGCAGAGATGGGAGAATGAGGGAGGAGGGCAACCCAGACACTACTAGTTTTTCAAGAGGGGATGATGCATAGTGCAGAGAGGCTTGAACTACTAGCTCTTCTGTAGGAAGGGAGGAGCAGGGGAACAGAGCACTCCAAACACAGCATCTCCTTTATGAAGGCAGGAAGGAGCCAGGCCTAGAGCCACTCCTGCTTTCCCTAAAGGGAATAAAACAGAAAATAGGAAGTGATAGCACAGCTGCCACATACATACTTCTGTGGTTACTTCAGAAAGAGGTTGGGGGCATCTTGAACAGCTTCAGTGCCGAATGCTGCAAGAGTTGAAATGGTAAGGCGGAACTGGCTGCACTTGTCTGCAGGATTTACAGAACACACTTGTGATAGCAGTGGGTAGCATCTAGTGGAGAACTTCTTGCTCTTTTGGAGAGCTCCACTCTAACTCAAAAGGAGCCTGATAGTAAAAATAAATCCCATCAGGCAGGTAACCTCTGAAGAGATATTTCAAGCCCACCTTTCACCAAGATCTCTTTCATGGTTCAGCCACAAAAAAAGCTGAACTTGTGACTTAGGAAAGAGCAGCCTTTAACTATTTTTGAACAGTAAGTCACCTTTGCCTGTGCAAACTAGGCAGAACTACAGGAGTTAAAGCAGAATGATTTATCAAGGCAGTTTTCTGTCTGTATTTGGTATCAATGACAAGTAACTCCCTCACTGCAGAGATACAGGGAATAAAGCAGAACCATCATTCCTTTCCAAAGAATTCTCTGCTCCACACATTACACACAACCAGTTTTGCCTTCAGCTAAAAGTAAAAACCAGGCAGTTTGTTCAGTCTAAAACTTTGATTATTTTCCATATTCTCATTTCATATTGGTTTTGATATCCCTTGAACTAGTCACAGCATTTTTGCTTTGAGGTATATGTATTCTTGTAGAGCAAGTAGGTCTGAGCACACACACTTGTTAAAAACAAACACACACTAATTGCTTTAGGATACTTGACAGAGAAAAGAACAAACCACTCATCACTTCCCTGCTTTTGAGCAGAGTTCAATCATTCACTCTTAAAAGCTTAAAGTCTGACTGCTACTTTAAATTACCATTAGCACCTAAATTAAAGGTCTCCATAAATCAAACAAAGACATTTGTGCCAGCACAGTAAGTGTCGTCTTCCCCTGCCCTTAATCCAAGACACCCATCTCTCCTTGGAAGAATTTTTAAATCTTCTATGCCTTACAGCCTCAAATGAGAGATCCTCTCTCCTGTCCCACTTCCATGCTCGCTCTGTACTTCCCAGTGACCTTGTACTAACATTCCTTCTCCCTTTCCATGTACTACTCTAGCTCACCCAGATCATGCCACCCTCTTCTGTGCACCACTCTGCTTACATCTGAACTGTACCTCTCAACTCCCTCCATCTTGTTCCATGCTCTCTCCCCCTGTTCCTATTCCATCACACTTTCTCTTTATGACATGTTATTTCATAATCCCAAAGAAGAAGGTAGATTGGACTAAAATGCAGAAAACTGTACATGGTAAGTTAACATTTGGTGAGGATGACCAACCCTTTGGCCATTTCTCCTCCCACCCTCCCTTTCATGATTTTCTTGCCTCCCTTTTTTTGTTCCCCTACCTACACACTTGACTAAAATGTATCTCTTACATTTTATTTTGGAGACTACATTTAGACAGTTGCAGAACACTTTCCAGGCAGAAGCATTGGTCGTCAGGTGGCATTCATAAATTGAACATAGAGCTCCTACGTACCTCTGAAGCCAAGTGAATAATTTGTTTAACAAGTTTAAACTCCACTGTCCTAGTAAAAAAAAAAAGGGATTTCAACACTGGATAACTGGGTTCAGCAGTAATGTACAGTTAGGTCAGCAAAATAAAGCACAGTGCTTAACTAGATCAAAATTTACACTGCACTCTTGGACATCTACGAACCCAAATCATTATGGTCAAAATTCTGAAGAGAGTATCTAGTGATTTTTGTAGCCAACTTGAGACAATTTAAAGGGGGTTGGTTTTCAAAAGGTGAGTGCTCAGCACTTAATGAAACTAAGGCCCTTTAAGGTGTCTCAAGTTGGGCACCCAAAATTACTACTCACTTTTGAATATCTTAGCCAATGGCACTTATGCCTTCAAACCATTATACAAACAGAAAGTACTTAATTCTCAACAACAGTGATAATGAGAAGAACAGACTGATTATTTTAAGGCCAAAAAGACCATTATAATCATCCAACCTGACATCTTGCTTAACAGAGGCTACAGATTTTGACATAGGGATTCCTGCACTGAGCCCAATCACTTGTACATAGTTTCCCATCCTACAAAATAAAGTGAGGAACAGAGGTTAAGTGACTTGTCCATGGACACACAGGGGGCATACCAGAATTAGAAATGAAGAGGACCTACTAGTTCTGTTCGCAGTCTACATTCATATAAAAATAAAATATATGTTCTGAGTATATTCTTTAAGTATCAGACAACAGTTCCACTACAAGGTGAGAATTCTATATTAATTTAAGTCAATAATGCTTTTATTTATTGCAAAAAGGTTAATTCATCAATAGTTGAGATTATTAAGAGAGCAGAAGGTTAGTGGGCAGTTGATATTACTTGACATTGATTGTACGTCTGAAAAAACCTGAGTGCTGCAAATTAACTTTATGTTGGTTTAAACATTTCAGACCAGTCTTAGAGTTACAGAAATTCCATATTTTTTGCATAATGAACAAGAAGAATGAACAACAAAGTTACATCATTAAGGAAACCTTTTTAATAAAGTGTGAAGAGTGGAAAAAATAATTTGAAAAGGCAAGAACAGTACTATTAAACATGATAGCATAAAAACCTCATCATACCAGATTCTACTCTCAGTAGCTCTATTGAGAGTTTAGTCCCAAATTGATATACCTCCAAAGAGTAACCTTTGAAAACTATTCTGTATCCAGTACTAATTTATATTAGCTTTTAAAAAAATCTGAAACTCTTACTGCACTTCTGTGATATTTTCTATGTGGTTATTTCAAGGGGCGTATGAACCAACCTGCAATAACAGTCTTTCATTATTACTTCCACTTATTTCAAATTATTTTGAAAATTACACAGTGGTCAAAGCTGTTTTCAAAAGGTTCTCCTTTAATGTAAGGGATGCATCATTAGACACAACATTGATTCTGCTTCACTGTTTCCCTTTTGCATGAGATTGATGCCAGCCTGACAAGATAATATCAAAATGGGAATCTGGTATCTTGCTAAAGTCATTGTGTTCCCCCACTCTGACATCTAAGAATAGCATATCTTTGTATCATAAAAGTGCCAGGAAACCCAATACACAATTCAGATTCAAGTATCATATCTGGTCAGTTATATAGATCAATTTCAGTAGACCCAAGCCCACTGCACATTATTAGCATATATATGATTTCTAAGGTTCAATTTTCTTTACTTTGGCTAGTAATTAGAGCTAAGAAAAGACTATTTTTCAATGCAATACCGGTCTGTTCCATTATGAAGGATGTCTGCCAACTCATTCATGGTACTTCCACTGACAATAAGGTAAGGATTTTTTAATCTGAAGCAAGCCAGAGAGATTTGACAAAACTTTACAGAATCCCTCACAATCTGGACTTGTTAACTTCATTAGGAAACACTCTCCTCCCCCACCACCACCCCTTTTTTTTGGGGGGGGGGGGAAAGGAGTCTGACTGGCGGTCCAATCAGAACCCACATCAGATATGGAAATGAGATCATAAAGACAAGGAAGCAGTACAGGCTTTGCTTTGCTAGGCACATACATATTCATTCTGTGCCGCTGAATGTCCTGTGCTGATCCAAAAAGCTAAACAAGAATGGGCTTTCTAGATCTCCCCCCAAAATTAAGGCCTTGTCTAAACACTTAAAAGGTTTCCCACTATAGCTATACAAGCAAACCCTACTAGTGTACATACAGTTTAAGTGGGCAAAAAATTCCTTTTGCTGGTATTATACCAGTCCCCTGAACTGATATAACTGCATTAGGGTTGCCAATTTTGGCTGGACATATTCCTGGAGATTTAATTACATGACATAATCTTTAATTAAAGATTAATCTGTAATTCCCGGAGATTCCAGGCCAATCCTGGAGGGTTGGCAACTCTAAACTGCATCTACACTTGGGCATTTGCAGACATATCTATGTTGGAGGGTGAAAGGGGGGAGAAGAATCAAACCATCAAATCCCTAGTTGACACCTATATTGGCGGGAAAAATAAAGTGTAGATCAGGCTGAAGTGTTTTTGCAATTGGCTATTTCCAAGTAATTATATAAAGAAAATTACAGTGAACACCACAGATTACAAAAAGTCATAACAAGTTACCTCAATTTACAGTAACAGTGAAGTGAAACAATCTATTCGACCACCCCTCTGGTAATCATGTACATATAAACATTAGAGACTTTCAAAGCAAACTACTAAATTCAGATGAAAAGTATATTTAACATACTATACATATATATAACCTAGCTTCAGAGTACAATAAAACTTTTGCTGGACACTAGTACAGGAAATGAGGAACTGCAGTGTTTATTGTACTTGTACTTAAAAGAGGGAGTTTTCTGTAAAATTCAAAGCAGTATCTGAAACCTTTTGGGGGGAGAGGCATTTTAAATTTATTTTTAAAAAGCAACAGCAATTCTTAGTTTCATTCCAAATTTAATCCCAAAGGGAAGTTTCGACACAGAGTTACACGTATGGTAGTAGGAAAGACTTTATCATGGAAATACTGCTACCCAAACCACAGCATTGTGTGCATCAACATCTAGAAACTTGGAAGAATATATCTTTCACGCTGTCCAAGTTACTCAATACCTAACAACAAAGAAAACCATGTGCAAACATATTCTTTAACTACCTGTATTACAGGAATTCAGGAAATATACATGGTTTCAAAATATTAAAGACGTTTGACTCATGGTTAAATATGGTGAAAAAAAGTTTCACACACTAAAAAAGTAAGTCTATCAAATATAAAAGGTACATAAAAATGTAGTGAAATCTAGCAAAGTAAAATTTAATTGTGGTAATCAAGATGGCAGCTGGCAACACATTTCAGACCCCAAACTTTAATACTTCACACATTTTAAACTAGTGCCCAAGATAGGCGTTAGACTAGATTAGCCCTGGTTTACTGTTCCCTAAGGCATTTATTAGCCTATTGGAAATGTGCCAGTGATCTCAGTCCCCCTTCCTAGTGGGCAGGTGTCTACATTGCATACACAAATTGGAAATATTGGACCAGACTCTGCAGTTCCTTCTCAGGATTCCAGAAATCTGACATTGCAGTTTAGAAATGTCTTTAAAAAAGGCCTCAGCCAAGGCCAGACTGAGGGCAAGTGAAGAGCAAGTATAAAATGTATTTTTAATTCATTGGCTCCAATACTTCAGGATATCCAAGCTCAGTCAGTATACATGAAAGAGGCTATGGTCCTGTGGAAAAAATAGTATGGGTTCATATAATTAAAGACTGTATCATAATACATATAGAAAAGAGCTGAATTAAGGCTGCACAGGCAACTTTAAGCATTTCCTAACTTCTGAGTGCTTGACTTTGCAATTGTAATGTTCTTTTAATGTATTTTTTGTATATAGTATATAATTACAGCTTTATCATATCTTACACTACCGCATTTTGATTACCTTACTTTTACCTCAGTGATTCCTACATATTTGCTCTTGCTCTTCTAAAAAAAACTTTTTAGAAACACATTTATTCAATCATCTGCCCTAGAAAAATTAGCAAAACTAGTGTAGAAACAAGTTATTTATGATGTCCCATTAAAGTTTCCATCTTTTTCAACAAGTGTATTCTTCAGTGTGAACATTTTGGCAGTTTTTTCTTGGCATTTCAAATGTTTCCTGTTGAACTTCAAAAAGGAAAAGCTGGCACCATCTTAGGAAGCCCAAGAGCTAATAAAGCAAGTTCATGATCGGACTAGTTAGCAGGCAGAGAAGTCTTTAACATACCAGACAATAATTTTCCTTTTAGCCAAACAATCCTAGCTGACATTTCTTCTAAGCTTCCTCTTCCCTTTGTGTTCAACAGGAAGAGATTATTTCACAAGCAGGAACATTTATTGCTGTCCTTAGAATCCTAATAAAACTGGTTGTTTGTTTATTTGTACAAAACAGAACTGCTCACTTGAACTGGCACTAAATACAAATGTAATCTTCATGTTTGATACCAAAAGACATTGTGAATTCAAGACTGGACTCTTATATGGTTTATACCAAACACTATCAAAAGCTTAACTTGCCAGAGGTGATGCAGTTTATGGGTGGATTATTATGCCAGTCCTGGCAATAACCAGTTCTGGCAAGCAGAAAGATTAGAGAGACAGAGAGGAAGAAAAGAGACAGAAAAACTGAGGCTGGTGGAGAAAAGCTAATTATACAAAGATTCACTTAAGCTACAGCATTTATAAACTCTATCAGCAAGTATTCCCCATTATCAGCCTGATCCAAAGCCCACTAAAGTCAGTAGGAGGACTTTAACCATATAGTATTAGAATGCATTACAAAATTACATGAAGATTAATATGGACAGGATCAAAGACTGAGATGCCACCAGCAAAAACATTGAAGTGGACACTGAGGTTTATAGTTTGTAACTGGTGTCCACATGCACACTGTGCATTGTCTCGCATCTTTCAGAGGTGTACGAGATTACAGCATCTGCCAGGTGATGTTCTGAAATGGCTCAATGTAGACCACTGCTTCCAGGATCGATTGAAGTCTGGAAGATCCTGATTAAGCCCAATCCCAAAAAGGCTTGCAAGAGTTCAGGTGTCTTCAGAAGAGTCTGGAGGTCCTCATGAATTGGTAAGTTCAGGTAGGCCCTGGTTTGTTTGTACTCATAAGTTGTATGTGTCTCTCTCCAGATCTTTAGCGTGGGTACATGTTCTGGAGTGGGCAATCATTGAACAGGTGTTGATTTTAATGTTCCAGTTATAATTCTCACCAGGATATTGAGCTGCATGTCCAGAGATTTGGTGAGCTGTCTGCTCAGACTGGTGAGCAATATTCAGTGATTGAGTACACCAGTGATAGAGTTGCTCCTCTAAGCGTGTGTGGGCATTGGAACCTCATGTTGTGCCTGTGAGTTTTCACGTTTTTATCTTTTTTCGCATCTTTTCCAGATTAGCATTAAAAGTCAAGCTTCTATCCAAAGATACACCCAAGATAGGATTCATTTCAGACCCATTAACTGCAAAAGGTAACATTAAGTGGTTCCTTGGTGGCTTTGTTGGTTAGATAAAAAGCTATTACCAAGGTTTTGTAGGCATTGGGATGGAGCTTCCAGTTTTGAAATTATTCTGGCCATTATCTTGAGGTCAGTGGAGAGAATGTCACTGATGGTGGTGAGGTCTTTGCCTTGTACTGCAACAATGTGGTCACCACAAACCAACTTACATGAAACTGTGTCAGGCAAGTCACTAATGCAGATGCTGAATAGTGACGGAATCAACACAGATATTTGGGGTAAGTCACCACTGACCTCTGAACTGCCCATTCAACAGGAAGCGATATTTACAGTTGCTCAACATTATGGCGAGGAGTCACTTAGTACTACAGCATTTGATGACTCTTGATGTCTTGAGTAATAGCCCATATCTCCATACTGTATCACAGCCAGCAAAAAAATCAATCAACCAACGCTGTTCCCATCTTTAGATTCCACTGGAAGCCAGTCTTGATGTAATTAGTAATGGCAAGAACCTGGTCGCAGTAACTTCATTCTGGTCTAAAACTGACCTATTCCTTTGGCAGGATGGCCTCAAAGATGGGGTAAGACAGGTAAATAAAACTCTTTCCATTAATTTACGAGTTATGGAGAAGAGTGATATTGGGCAATAGCTGGCAGCACCAGTTGGTGGTTTCCCTGTGTGAGGAGGGCAATCACTATCGCCTCCCACCAGCTTTTTGGGATCTTCCCCATCGAACGTATGGCGGCGCTTATGTCTGCCAACCATGGTTGTCCCTTTGGCCCCAAATTCTTAAGGAATTACCAGCAGCTTTTCTACTTTTAGTGGCCATAAGGAACTAGTTTATTTCTTCTGTAGTTTATGGGGATGATAGTGGTGAAGTGGCAGGGCTTTGTTGGACCCCTAGAAAAAGCTCTTTCTGAACCTTCTGACTAATCAGCTTGTCAGTTCTAGTCTATAAATTACAGAGAAGGTGTGAGGCGACAGCACTGACTGTCACTTTTGGTTGATGGTGTTTACTGAGTCAGCAGCTCCAAGCTTACAAAGGAGTGCCCAGGCTTTGCAAGTGGAATATGAAAAAAGTCAAGATCCTACACCATGTCTTTCCATTTCTTCAGGCAAGTAGAGTTCAATGTCTATTAGTCCTTTTGTTGTGTCTGGATCACCACTTTTCTCATATTTTTTGAAGACTAGCTGCTACCAAACAGAACAGACCTTGCAATAGCCATGAGGACTGTATCACAGAAACTTTGAGAAGAAAGTGAACAATGGCATCATAGTTTTCTGCGATCAGCTGGATAGGGTGCATCTTGTCTTCAACTTCTGTGGTACGTGCAGCCTACTATAAACCAGAACAAGAGAATTTCCTATTCTGATTATTTTTGGAGTAAGAATTACAATAGCCTTTAAAGTGGTTTGGTTAGGAAGGACACGTAAACAATGAAGCCTAAAAATCTGCTTCAAATTAGACAGGAAATTGCATTTAGAAAACTAGTACAGATCTATTTAGTAGCAGATAGCTATGGGCCTTTTGCCATGGAAAACCTGAAATTGCTCTTTGATTGTTAAAAACTAATAAAGATTTTTCTTTGCTCAATAAACCATGGATCACAGAAAAACATGGTCTGGAGAGGCATTTTTGTAAGTATGGAGTTATTTATTGGTACATTCTACAGAGTATGTCTAAGAAAAATAAGGTCTAATGTTTGAAACATGGCAGTAAAAATGACCTAAGAATACCTCAATTCCCAGCTGTCTTCTATTTTTCTGGTGTTCATTTCCATTAAAGGGCAAACTGCAGTGATTAGTATTTGGTACCTTTTATAGCCATATAAGTTACCAAATATGTCCCCTAGTACCCTCAGTTAGGAAAGGACTTTAGAACCACGTTTGAACATATTTCCAGCTAAACCAGTTTTTACATAGTTAAGTTAGAACATCTTTAAACATGCTTCTAAGATGGCTTGGCCCTATCTACACTTGATGACCAGAGTGTAGAAACTGATTTAGTTGACATGTTTCAGAGTGATAGCTGTGTTAGTCTGTATCAGCAAAAACAACGAGGGGTCCTTGTGGCACCTTAGAGACTAACAAATTTATTCGGGCATAAGCTTTCGTGGGCTAAAACCCACTTCATCTCCCATCTTTTCATGTACCGTGTATATATACTTGCTACTGTATTTTCCACTCCATGCATCTGATGAAGTGGGTTTTAGCCCACGAAAGCTTATGCCCACATAAATTGTTAGTCTCTAAGGCGCTACAAGGACCCCTCGTTGTTTTTGTTGAAACCAGTTAAACACAGCTGCTACTTAATCTGTTCAAAGTTCAGTACAATTGAGAAGAGGCTCAGAATATGTATATAAGGCCAGATGCTATTCTTCACACACGCAGAGCAAACCAGCGCTAAAATGGGATAGGTGATTCCCCTCCACCCATCCATACTAACCAGGGATTGAAAAGAGTGCTACTTCCAAACTTCTGAAGGCAGGAGAGCTCTAGCCCCTCTGCCTGGATTGGACAAGTGCTATTCTCCAAGAACTCCCCTCCAATTTAGCCGAGAAAGCGAGGAATCTCCAGACAAGGAAATCTGAAGTGGGAACAACAGTATAAGCAAATGCCAGTTGAGGAATTTCCCTCTACTTCCTAGGTCTTAGTGGAGCAAAACTGAACCTGACAGGAGAAGTGATATCCTATTTGGAAGTCCCTTATCTGCATCCTCTTCAGGAGGATGAGGATCCAGGATCTCTACCCCAGCAGCAAAGCTCTGCTCTCTGAGGAGAGAAAGGGCAGAGCAAGAGATTTCTCAGAACCAGCTAACTCTGTCCTGTATATGGCAAGAGAGAGAATAGATGACAGAGAGCCCTTCTTAGGCAGAAGTGAAGACAGACCTAGCTAGAATCCTAGGGTAAAAACACAATACAGACAGTTCCCTTTTCACTTACCAGAATACCAGTTAGGGAGAAGGAAGAGAATTCAGACAAAGAAGAAGGAAGGGATACCTTGATTTGGTTTTAGGAACTTCATGGTTAATGCAAGGCAATATGCATTTTTTAATATCCATGTTTGGTAAGAAATGTAATTCCCAAGGCTCCTCCATGCTAAAAACCCAAGGAGAGCACTTTGTCAACATCTGCAGGTAGGCTAGGTGACCTGGCTTCTATTTGTAATCATCCGAAGAGTTGTGAAACAGTGATAATAATACTGTGAGGGTTTGTCTTCCCTGCAGCATTAGTTTGAGTTACCGACACTGGAGTTAACTCCTCTCAAGTCAGCCTAGCTTCAGTGAGAGAGGTCATACTGTAAAACACTGGAGCTGCACAGAGTGCCTGGATTAGCAGCACAGAGTAGCTGAATCCCCATTGCATTATTAGCTCCCGTGTCAACAGCACTTGAGCTTCAAACTTCACTCCTTGACAGGCCAACTAGGTTGACCTTAAAGCACCATTTACCTTGAGCTAGAGATACTTGTGTGTGCATGGGAGCTGGGTTAGGGGCAACAATTGAGTTATACCTCGAGCTAACACTACAGTGAAGATAAGCTCTGGCAGCTCAGAATCAACATCTATATTTGTGTACATGGAGATTATTCTACCAAAGCCAATCTAACACCCTAGCTCAGACAGTGGGATATATATGCTACTAGAAACATTAGCTTCATGCCATTAGTCTTTCCCTCTAGTCCCTTGGAGCTTGTGAATTGACAGAGCAAGACCAGAGAAAACAAGTGTGCTTGCCACAAGGAAGTGAGACCATCTAGGGAGAACAGGAAGAAGGAAAATAGGTAAAATTACTACCTCCCTCCCGGGTAAAAGTTGCCCAAGAACCTCTCAATTGGAATCATTCATTTGGGGTTAAACACTAGTCTACCCACATTTTCACCCAAGCGCCCAACACACCCAAGCTCCCAGATAAAGGACATGTTACAGAATATAAAACTAAATTTCCAGCAGCTAACAGGAAAAGTGCATCTTTCACTGGAAAAAAAATGCATTTCCTTAATTTTTAACGCAGACAAAATATCTACCTCATATAGAGAGATTGTTTTGGGCCTAGTTTCTTGCATTCTCACTTGCTTCCTCTAACTTTGTTCTATCAGATCCCAGACCTCAACAGGCAGGAGCCAAGAGTAAAGGCACGAAGTTAAGGTTTCTTCTGATACACAGATCCAAGTGTTTGAGCTAAAGTTCCTTTAACAGAATAATCTCTGTGCATAAAACAAAAGATCTGGCAGTGGCTTTTTTAAGTACCCGTGAAAGACAAAAATTTTGTCGACAACATCACAGTGTAGACAAGCCCTAAGAAGGAAAGGGAACTAGAGACACTTAACTTGAATGTATCTGTTTTACCAGGTCCCTGTATTCTTCCCAATCCCAGCCTCCTACTTTCCTCTGCCTCCTTGATCAGCTCCTTCTCAGGCTTCTGAGCTGAGCAGGCTTTGCACAGGTCCTGTTTCCCACTTCCTCTTCTGATAATATGGTTTTCTTGTCTCCACTAACATTCCACAACCAGTTCTGTGTCACCAACGTAAGACCACAAGCATGTATGGCACCTCACCCACTGACAGAACAGCCATTTCTAAACTTTCAAGTCTTTTCTAAAGGTAAAGTGAAAGGTTTCAAACTAATGACCTAGTTCATCATTACCATTTTCTTGGTTTGATTGTTTCTAACCAGTTTCAACTTGTTCTCCTACTCTGCCCAATGGCTCCGCGAGAAAACTGCTGGCACGGATTCAGCAGTTTATTGTAGCTGGGTGAAAGATTCAGTACAATGCCGCCAGAGTCAGGCTATACTGCAGAACAGCTCACATCACTGATTAGAGAGACACACATATTCTGGGAAACAAGCCTGAACAAACATGTTTAGCTTATCTCCGGGGCCTAAAATGAGGTACACCAAAGATGTTCACTACATGGGTACCAGACATTTTTACAAACTGATCTTTCTGTGCAAACTGGAAAGCATGAGTTTCAACAGTATCCTTCCCCATTCCTTCCATGCAGGCACATCATCTGTACAGCTAGAGGCCCCACTGTGCTGGGCGCTATACAGATATATTGTAAAAGAAACAAATCCTACCCCAGTGAGTTTATAATTTAACTAAAGATATGGTAACAAAATAAACCAAGAGTTAATTATACCTTGTCAAGGTTCCTTCCCCACTCTGAACTCTAGGGTACAGATGTGGGGACCTGCATGAAAACCTCCTAAGCTTACTTTTACCAGCTTAGGTTAAAACTTCCCCAAAGTACAAACTATTTTACCCTTTGCCCTTGGACTTCCACTGCCACCACCAAATGTTTATCTGGGTTTATTTTATTAGGAACGCATTGTTTGGAAATGTCTTTCCCCCCCAAAATCCTCCCAACCCTTGCACCCCACTTCCTGGGGAAGGTTTGATAAAAATCCTCATCAATTTGCATAGGTGACCACAGACCCAAACCCTTGGATCTTAAGAACAATGAAAAAAAGCATTCAGTTCTTGAAAAGAAGAATTTTAATAGAAGTAACAGTAAAAAAGAAGTAACAATAAAAAGAATCACCTCCGTAAAATCAGGATGGTAAATACCTTACAGGGTAATTAGATTCACAACATAGGCAAAACCTTAAGTTACAAAAAGACACACAGACAGGAATATCCATTCTATTCAGCACAGCTTAATTTCTCAGCCATTTAAAGAAATCATAATCTAACGCATATCTAGCTAGATTACTTACTAAATTCTAAGACTCCATTCCTGTTCTGTCCCCGGCAAAACCATCACACAGACTCACTCTTTGTTTTTCCCTCCCCCCAGCTTTTGAAAGTATCTTGTCTCCTCATTGGTCATTTTGGTCAGGTGCCAGGGAGGTTATCCTAGCTTCTTAACCCTTTACAGGTGAGAGGATTTTTCCTCTGGCCAGGAGGGATTTTAAAGGGGTTTACCCTTCCCTTTATATTTATGATTATGTTATAATCTAGCTTTTGACACTGTCTCCCACAGTATTCTTGTCAGCAAGTTAAAGAAGTATGGGCTGGATGAATGTACTATAAGGTGGGTAGAAAGTTGGCTAGATTGTCGGGCTCAATGGGTAGTGATCAATGGTTCCATGTCTAGTTGG
The DNA here is from genome assembly GCF_965152275.1 of Natator depressus. Taxonomy (NCBI): domain Eukaryota; kingdom Metazoa; phylum Chordata; order Testudines; family Cheloniidae; genus Natator; species Natator depressus. The sequence goes on from NC_134237.1 coordinate 121,212,457, forward strand.
CAGCCGGTGTCAAGTGGAGTGCCCCAGGGGTCGGTCCTGGGGCCGGTTTTGTTCAATATCTTCATAAATGATCTGGAGGATGGTGTGGATTGCACTCTCAGCAAATTTGCGGATGATACTAAACTGGGAGGAGTGGTAGATACATTGGAGGGCAGAGATAGGATACAGAGGGACCTGGACAAATTGGAGGATTGGGCCAAAAGAAACCTGATGAGGTTCAATAAGGATAAATGCAGGGTCCTGCACTTAGGACGGAAGAACCCAATGCACAGCTACAGACTAGGGACCGAATGGCTAGGCAGCAGTTCTGCAGAAAAGGACCTAGGGGTTACAGTGGACGAGAAGCTGGATATGAGTCAGCAGTGTGCCCTTGTTGCCAAGAAGGCCAATGGCATTTTGGGATGTATAAGTAGGGGCATAGCGAGCAGATCGAGGGACGTGATCGTTCCCCTCTATTCGACATTGGTGAGGCCTCATCTGGAGTACTGTGTCCAGTTTTGGGCCCCACACTACAAGAAGGATGTGGATAAATTGGAGAGAGTCCAGCGAAGGGCAACAAAAATGATTAGGGGTCTGGAACACATGACTTATGAGGAGAGGCTGAGGGAACTGGGATTGTTTAGTCTGCAGAAGAGAAGAATGAGGGGGGATTTGATAGCTGCTTTCAACTACCTGAGAGGTGGTTCCAAAGAGGATGGTTCTAGACTATTCTCAGTGGTAGAAGATGACAGGACAAGGAGTAATGGTCTCAAGTTGCAGTGGGGGAGGTTTAGGTTGGATATTAGGAAAAACTTTTTCACTAGGAGGGTGGTGAAACACTGGAATGCGTTACCTAGGGAGGTGGTAGAATCTCCTTCCTTAGAAGTTTTTAAGGTCAGGCTTGACAAAGCCCTGGCTGGGATGATTTAATTGGGGATTGGTCCTGCTTTGAGCAGGGGGTTGGACTAGATGACCTCCTGAGGTCCCTTCCAACCCTGATATTCTATGATTCTATGACATACCTATTACATTACACTTGAGATGTAAGTAGCAGAAGAGGGGGTTCTGTAGCATTTTTAATGAGTTACTCTATCATGATGTTTCATATTTAGCTCTATGCTTTTAATACTGCTTTGCACTTTGCAATGTAGCTGACGTCTTTTAAAAATTTACTTTAACTTTCAAAAATAAAATGACAGTCAAGATCAATCTCACCCTTCAAAAAAACAACTTTTTAAAATGTGCCTTACTTCCCTCAAGACTAATCATAACTAAAAAACATTTTCTGGTAGCTCAGAATCACCAAAACCCCGGTCTTATGCAAAGGATAAGTAGTTAATTTATTACCCACTAGACAAGCAGCTGAACTACATTTAAAACTCTCAGGAGCACGGACAGATGACCTGCCCATACCTCAATTTCTTTGGTAAATTCCACTGAATTGTACAAGAAAGAGGGTTTTTCCAGACTTGTTTATTGCTATGCTAAATTCCTTATTTTGTATCACTCAGTTACACCTCATATTGTAGTTGGAGAAGCATACACACAGATAATTCAAGGGCACAGTAATAGGCCACAACTTTCATTCAAAGCATTTATAAGAACTGTGACAAGCAGCCATTTCCAGCCTCTGGTGTGTGCAGGGTTTAGTATTTTGAATTATACTGTTGACATTTTTCACGTACATTTTTAATGCTCAGGGAGCCTTTAATGGGGTCAGAGCAGCACAAGCGCTCTTATTCTTCTGGTATTTCCACCAGCCAAGAATTTTAATACTGGGAGAATACCGTATGGTTATTTTTGCCATATGAACTCTTCAGGCTTGAGAGTTAGTGAAGAAACACGAGATATAAATAAGGGGATATTCAGGTTTAACCCAAATACTGCTTATTATTAGGTTCCTGTGAACACAAATGCCCAACCCATGCCTCAGGGTCAGACATGCCAGTAAGCAAATGCTCTCAGGATTTTTAAGGTCAGATCAGATCAGCAGCTTGTGCATCTAATTTCTCAGTGGCAAGTTACTGATCTGACCTGACCAGCACATAAAAAGCCTGAGGGCACAGACTGGTCAGCATGTCTGAACCAAAGCCGAAAATGAAAACTGGCCTCACACCATACTATACAGAGGCTAATAAATGGAAGTTGCACCCAATACTGGGCTTCTGGGAAAACACACACACAATTAGCTGCACCCTACTTCTTAAAGTAAAAGGTGAAAAGTGAGGTGGGAAGGAATACCCATTTGAAGACAGAAACACACACAAAGAAAGTCTGGATGATTCCTTAACCTCTGCTTCCCCAAAACAGAGCACTCTGGGACAAGGTGAGGCAGAATTCCTGAAGGGAATAGGAATGCCCACCATGCATTCTGACTGCTGCTTGCTTCTTCTCGGCAGTGCTCTCTCTCGCCTCTCCATGGATTTTTTTAATTTTTTTTTTTAATTTCTATAGCTTACTTCAAGTATTGCCCTCCCACATTCTTAGGACATAAGCACCGGAAGGCACTGGAAATAGGAAGAAGGTAGGAGAAGGAAGGCAAACAATCTAATATTAAGGGGGAAAAAACCCTTAAACTGGCACACATATCTTGCTCATAATTAAAATATACAGGCAATTTTAACAACTGTAAGTAATAAAAATGCCTAATGTTAATTTGTAATGCATAAAGGTATTGACCTCAATGGGACAGTGCACAGGGAAGATCTTAGTAGACTCCGATCACATCCCAGCTGTAACTAACTAGAAACATGACTAGATTTTGTCATACAAAAGCTTTTAGATCTGCTTGGTGGAGGGGGAGTCTGCCACGATCAACAAGCATACAGTCTTGATAAAAAAAGCCACCCGAGTTCAGGTCTTAATTTACTGTATGCTAAAGAATTATATGTACACCCATCATTCTACAGCTTTTCACAGAGTTTATAACCAACCAGGCACTCTGAAGTGAGGTTTTTCTGGCAGCAGATACATGGCTGTGTTATGGAAAAAAAAAAGCTGCTGTCTGGATAACTCAGGGTATATCTACACTGACAAAACTAGGTTGATCTCAATTACATTAACATACAGCCACCGCAATAATTAAATCGCTTTACACGTTCACACTACGTTCCTTGTGTCTAAGGTGCGCACTGTCACCAGGAGTGCTTGCACTGATTTAACTGTCAGTGTGAGGCATTGTGGGATGGCTTCTGAAAGCCAGTAACAGTTGATGTAAACAATACACTGTCTACACGGACACTGTATCGACCTAAGTGCTACACCTCTTGCAGAGGCTGAGTTATTAATTTGATGTAGCAACATTTTAGTGTAGATGCTTACAAAATTAGGTCGATGCAAGCTGCCTCTTGCATCGACCTAACTGCAGTGTAGACTGGGTCTGAGCGTTGCTGTAATCAGGTCAGATGAGAATGTTATGACACCCTATGTAACCTCACCTCTTACATATCTCACTTGCTTCACCCACCTGGTGTCTCAGTTTGCTACCTGTAAAATGGGAATCATACTTGGGTACCACAAATTGGTACTGAGAGACAGTTAGTGTTTGTATGGCTCTTTGTATATCTAAAGTGGCGTGTAAATGGTAAGCCTAGAATAGTCTTTCCCAGAGTAGGACCGAAGCATAACAGTGAAATTACACTTTTGTTGTTTGTGCTGTACCCATTCTGTGAACAAAGATTTTCAATCTGGTACTTTCTGTTTTACTTTACTATATGGCAAAATAGAGTAATCCTCTAAATTAAAGAGTGCCTCAAATGTTATAATTCTACAATAATCCAGACATAAACAACCTTCCCCCCCATCACAATCTGAACAATAGCTAGTCTTGAAATCAAAGACCTTAACACTTGAACAACAAAACTACTATCAAACGTTACATTGACTAATTTCATTTTAAAAAGACCTGGATCACTTGCTGCTGCTAAGTAGCAATAGTTTGTTACACAGAAGTTCAACTTTAGATGGATAATTCTGAGCCTTTGCTGAACTACTGAGTTTAGTCTCCAGAGTTAATTTCTAGGCCCATAATGGATTTGCAGGTTCCCCAAAAGAGGATACTGGGGGGAAAGGTCCTCGAGGGGCACAGCTGGGGGAACTGGAGCGGGAAGGAAGACATAGGGGGATATTCACTGCAGTTGGGGGCAGTATTGTTCCCTGTCATGGTGGCAGGGCAGCTGGCACAAGCCCAGGATGCAGTGACAGCCGTCCGTCAGCACCTTCCTGAAGGACGCCTTCCTTAGGAGTGTCCTGGGTGGGTGGGATTTGGCAGCTGTGGCTTATGGGGGAAATGGACTAATCAGCTGTGGATGCAGGGAGGGAGCAACTGGGGCTCTTTCTGAGCTGCAGCTTGTCTGCTGCAAACTCTGCCCTTCCTTTCCCTCCCACGTATTTCATGTTATTTGAAAACCCTGCTGGGAAAGAGAAAGCAGGCTCAAAAAAGAGACTATGTCCACAAAACCCCAGACGTATGGTGTCACGGAGTGTGGAGGAGTCAGGGCATTGCACTCCCCACCCTCCCCGCGATTCACCGTGACTCTCCACCAGCCAGTAAAACAGAAGGTTTATTAGACGACAGGAACAAGTCCAAAACAGAACTTGTAGGTACAGACAACAGGACCCCCTCAGTCAGGTCCATCTTGGGGCACAGGGAGCCCAGACCCTGGTGCTGGGCCTCCCTCCGTTTCCGCAGTCAGCTCCAAACTGAAACCCCCTCCAGCAGTCTCCCCCAGCCACACACCCCGGCTCCTCCTCCAGCCTTTGTCCAGTTTCCCAGGGCAGAAGGTGTCACCTGGCCCCAACCCCCTCCTGGGTTCAGGTTACATGCTCAGGTATCATCCCTCAAGTGAAGTCACTCCTTTATATCCCAGCACCATCTAGTATTGATGCAGACAGTGAGCCAGTAAAACTCCCATGCAACATTACCAGGTTAATATTCCCTACTCCGTTACATCTGGTAACCTGTCTAAGGGCCACAGATGGAACAACAACTTTGAGTGAAGATAGCTGGAACTCAGGTTTATGTGACCTTCCCTTTTGTGCAGACCAGTTCACTAAATGAACCAACATTCCAGTCAAGGATGGCCCCCCCGAGTTAGATGGATCCTGAAAACTAAGTAGAACCATCCGCAGACAGAGATTGTGTAAGGTTTGCCAGCATTAACTGATACCTTTATGCTCAGACTCCTCTTAGCTCATGTAAAAATTATTTTTACAAACCTTCTATTGCTATCTTATGCAATTTTTATTTATTTCTTGCTGCAACAATTTGGGGTGGGAGGAATAGCTTAGTGGTTTGAGCATTGGACTGATAAACCCAGGGTTGTGAGTTCAATCCTTGAGGGGGCCATTTAGGGATCTGGAGCGCAAAAAAAAAAAAGGGACAGTACTTGGTCCTGCTGTGAAGGTAGGGGACTGGATTCCATGACCTTTCAAGGTCCCTTCCAGCTATATGAGATAGGTGTATCTCCATATTAAAAAAAACCAATGTCTTCTACTCTAGGAAGACAATGCCTAAATTAAAAATAACCATTTAAATCGACCAAACGGCTAGGCAGCAATTCTGCAGAAAAGGACCTAGGGGTGACAGTGGATGAGAAGCTGGATATGAGTCAACAGTGTGCCCTTGTTGCCAAGAAGGCTAATGGCATTTTGGGCTGTATAAGTAGGGGCATTGCCAGCAGATCGAGGAACGTGATCATTCCCCTCTGTTCACCACTGGTGAGGCCTCATCTGGAGTACTGTGTCCAGTTTTGGGCCCCACCCTACTAGAAGGATGTGGAAAAATTGGAAAGCATCCAGCAGAGGGCAACAAAAATGATTAGGGGGCTGGAGCACATGACTTATGAGGAGAGGCTGAGGGAACTGGGATTTAGTCTGCAGAAGAGAAGAATGAGGGGAGATTTGATAGCTGCTTTCAACTACCTGAAAGGGGGTTCCAAAGAGAATGGATCTAGACTGTTCTCAGTGGTAGCAGATGACAGAATGAGGAGTAAAGGTCTCAAATTGCAGTGGGGGAGGGTTAGGTTGGATATTAGGAAAATCTTTTTCACTAGGAGGGTGGTGAAGCACTGGAATGGGTTACCTGGGGAGGTGGTGGAATCTCCTTCCTAGAGGTTTTTAAGATCAGGCTTGACAAAGTCCTGCCTGGGATGATTTAGTTGGGAACTGGCCCTGCTTTGAGCAGGGGGTTGGACTAGATGACCTCCTGAGGTCCTTTCCAACCCTGATATTCTATGAAATCAGGAGATACCATCTAGAAAAACTTTTGAAAAATTTAAGACTCCAGAAAAATTTTGGGAAGCTCTGTCATCTGTGTTATATAGGAAGTCAGACTAAATCACAATAATCCCTTCTGGCCTTGGAATCTGTGAATCTATTTGCTAAAATTGACAAGAAATTATGAACTCTAGAGTTTAACTATATCTTGTACTCTCTCTTGTAGACACAAAGCAGTGTGGCAAAAGTGAAATTTCATATTCCAGTCTATCTTTATTTCACTACACAAAGATCTTTTCCCTCTACCAGAAGCAGCTAAAACTTTCGCATATCAAGAATACATAGCAGCTGTCAAGAAGAGTGAAGAAAAAGATCACAGTAAAAACAAACTAGAGGTCCAGGAGAAAGAAGTTTTGCTTTGCAGATTGAAACACAACGCACAGGCAACCTATGGAACTCATTGCCAGGGAATGTTGTGATGGCCAAAAGTATAATCGGGTTCAAAAAGAATTAGCCAAGATGATCAAGGATGCAAGCCCATGCTCTGGATGTCCCTAAATCTCTGTCTGCCAGAAGCTGGGACTGGATGAGAGGAGACAGACCACTTGGTAATTGCCCTGTTCTGTCAATTCCCTCTGAAGCATCTGGCACTGGGCATTTTCGGAAGATAGGATACTGGACTAGATGGACCACTGGTCTGAGCCAGTCTGGCCATTCTTATGTTCTTATGAAAGAACCCTAAATAAAGCCTGATCATCATTACCTTAAATATTACAATGAGGAATCATGGCACTAAAAATCAAATTATTTAAATTATTTTTTTGTTATTTTAATTGTTCTGGTAGTGTTCTTTGTTCTGAGCTCCACTGAAGTATGTAGCCACAGAGTTTGAAAACTGCACTCATTTACTCACCACAAGCAATTAGAAAACGTACCATGGAAATTGGGGAGCCTAAATCATCAATTTCCACAAAATCTGAGCTCTCTCAAAAAACTGTCTTAGTCCATATATGAACTGAACATAAATTGATGTGTTCTCTTTTCTGCATGCAATTCCTGCGCCTCCACAGCTGCTCACAGATTTGCCAAGCAACAGCAGTGTGAAACTAACAATATGACAAAACATCCAGAACCCTGTGGGCAGCAATTAAACTCATGATTCATTTCAGTTTCATGAATCTTTTTAGGAATTATTAACAACAGTAGAAGCAAAGAAAGGAGATACTCATAAGTGATCAACAGCTCAATGCCTAGTTGGCAGCTGGTATCAAGCAGAGTGTCCCAGGGGTCGGTCCTGGGGACGGTTTTGTTCAACATCTTTATTAATGATCTTGATGAAGGATTGAATTGCACCCTCAGCAAGTTTGCAGATGACACTAAACTGCGGGGAGAGGTAGATAAGCTGGAGGGTAGGGATAGGGTCCAGAGTGACCTAGACAAATTGGAGGACTAGGCCAAAAGAAATCTGATCAACAAGGACAAGTGCAGAGTCCTGCACTTAGGAGGGAAGAATCCCATGCATTCCTACAGGCTGGGGACCGACTGGCTAAGCAGCAGTTCTGCAGAAAAAGACCCAGGGATCACAGTGGACGAGAAGCTGGATATGAGTCAGCAGTGTGCCCTCATTGCCAAGAAGGCCAACGGCATATTGGGTTGTATTAGTTGGAGCATTGCCAGCAGATCGAGGAAAGTGATTATTCCCCTCTATTCGGCAATGGTGAGGCCAACCTGGAGTATTGTGTCCAGTTTCAGTCCCCCCACTACAGAAGAGATGTGGACAAATTGGAGAGAGTCCAGCAGAGGGCAACGAAAATGATTAGGGGGCTGGGGCACATGACTTATGAGGAGAGGCTGAGGGAACTGGGGTTATTTAGTCTGCAGAAGAGAAGAGCGAGGGGAGATTTGATAGCAGCCTTCAACTACCTGAAGGGGGGTTCCCAAAGAGGATGGAGCTAGGCTGTTCTCAGTGGTGGTAGATGACAGAACAAGAAGCAATCATCTCAAGCTGCAGTGGGGGAGGTCTAGGTTGGATACTAGGAAACACTGGAATGGGTTACCTAGGGAGGTGGTGGAATCTCCATCAGAGGTTTTTAAGGCCCGGCTTGACAAAGCCCTGGCTGCAATGATTTAGTTGGTGTTGGCCCTGCTTTGAGCAGGGGCTTGGACTAGATGACTTCCTGAAGTCTCTTCCAACCCTAATATTCTATGATTCTAAGAGAGATGAACCCACAAAAGAAGAAGGAAAAGGAAAAATAGAAAAAAGAGCTCTACCTACCCTGTAGCAGCCAGGAGGCTCTGGAAAGGGAAGAGGCGTAAAAATTTAGAAGAGGGTGGAGCTTTAAGTTTATCTGAGACCTACAAGCTGACACTAACATGGAAGTTGGAGACTTCAAGCAGGGGATAGAGACAGCACCCTGGTAGAAATCCCAGCACTTCCAAATTACCAGAAGCTGGAAGTGCCAGGGGGACTGGAATTTTTATCAAGACATTACATTTCTCTAGTGTGGGCTCCCTCACCCTCTGTCTCTAATCTACTTCTGGCTAACAAGTGTCTAGTAAAATAATGTTAAGACCTCACAAAGCCTGTTGGCAATCTAGATTTAGGTGGAATTGGAAGAGCCTATTCCCAGAAAGAAGCAAGAATCTGCTAAGTACCATACTGTCTGAAATTTAGTCATCTGCTAAACTCTCAGCCCACGGCTGTACTTATCCAACCCTCAGGACAGAGTCCAATTCTGCAAAATGCAAGCTTTGTAAAAACAAACAACAAAAAAGCAAAACAGACAAATAGGGTTGTGATTGCAAACATAGCCTTCCATAAGAGAACTGATATAGACTGAAACAGCTCTAAGATGTGTTGACTGTTCCAATGAATCAAATCAATGATTAACAGTAATCTGACAACACTAAGGGCTAGATTTTTTTAAAAAAGTTAAAGCAAATTCCCATGCGCAAAGTCCAAACAAAGACACAAACATTAGTAATTCTAGAATTATCATCTTCTCTCTGTCCCACACTCAACGCTGTGAAATGCCATAAAGTGTAGTTTCCATAAAAAAAGTCTTTATTATACTCCTTAGCTTCACGGAAATCTTGCGACTGACACAAGTAGAACATTGCTATGAATCAAGGACAGCATAATGCTCTTGTAGCTTCAGCCCACAGTCTGTAATTAATGGCCTTGGTTACATGGAGGTTTTATCTGCAAAGCGTTAATGCACAATATGCAAACCACACCAATACTGTGCACACAGGACAGCTGTGACCACTTTCAGTTCACATCATTTTGTGCACATGGCAGGGTCTTGCTGCATACTGAGGTTGTGGAGTGCTTTGAAGGTACCCCATGGTCCTTTGCTTCATTGTTGAGCAGTGCTAATTCTGAGATTTCTCCCACTCCACGCTGTGGGCTACACAGCAGAAGCCATTGGAATTCTGGTCAAATTAAAAAAAAATCCCATGATTCAGCTTTCCCCCCTCTCTTATTTCCTCTTTTTGGGCAGGCTAGCACCATTTTAGAATTGCTGTTGGCCAGCACAGAGCCAACAACGCTATACTGATATACTGGCAACTATGAATATGCAGAGGTTCTCTGGGTTGTATTTCAGATCTCAAAAAAGTTTGGCTTCAGTTTTGGACTTCACCCATCACACCACTGAGCAGATGATGTGGCTACAGTAGAGGCTCCTCCAGCAGCAGCAGCAGGAGCTTCAGCAGTGGTGGAGGAAGGAGGATGGGAACACCGCTAAGCAATTGCTCCTACAGAAGCTGCTCCTAGAGCAGCTTCACACAATGCAGTGCCATTTCTGGGCTCAGAATACCAATGATGACTGGTGAGAAGGTATTGTTCTAGAGATGTTGGAAGACCTGCAGTGATGGGAAAAAAAAACAAACAAAAAACCTCAGGATGCCAAACGCAATCTTTTTTGAGATCTGTGCTGAACCAGCCCTGTAGCTGCAGCGGCAGCATACTAACATGCAATGCCCCATACCCATTGAGAAGTGGGTTGCCATTGCCATCTGGAAGCTGGCAACCCCCGAAAGTTACCAGTCCTTAGCCAACCTATTTGGCACAGGAAGGTCGACTGTTTTGGCCACTGACATCTAGATGTGCACTGCCATGCATAGGGTACTGTTGCACCAGGTTATAAAGTTTGGTAATGCTCAGGAGATTAATGATGGCTTTGTTCACATGGGGTTCGGAAAATGCACTGAGCAACTGATGGGTCCCACGTGCCTATCATTTGCTCCCTGAACCAGGGGGCTCAGAGTTTATAAACAGAAAGCAGTATTTCTCCATGGTGCTCCAAGGGCTGGTCGACCACTGTGGCAAGTTTACAAACAAACACAGGGAGGTCTGGAAAGGTCCATGATGGTAAGATCTTTGAGAACTCGGCTCTAATTATCTTAATGAATAAAGCACAGTTTGCCCCCACAATCACTATGGACATTAATGGTATGGAGACTACTCTAGTTATCCTGGGGGACCTGGTTTATTCTCTGCTGCCCTGGTTAATTAAGCCATTCACAGACCACTTGGACGGAAGGAAGCAAAGAACTGTAACTATCACCTTAGTAATTGCAGTGACAGTAAAGTACGCATTTGGTCATCTGAAAGAAAGGTGGAGCTGTTTATGGACTATGGTGGAAGATTCAGAAAAAAAAACTTGCCTAAGATTAAAGCTGCACGTGGTATTTTGCATTTATAATAATAAGGGGTAAAGTTTTAGGGCTCTTCTTCACTGCAGGCTAAATCACTGCTGCAATCAATGCAGCAGCGTCAATTTAGTGGGTCTTTGGTGAAGACGCGCTAAGTCGACGGGAGAGCGTCTCTTACCGACATAGCACGGTGTAGACACCACGGTAAGTTGATGTAAATTACCAATATTATAAAATTGCAAGGAATCTAATCAGATATTCCATGCAAGATATCTGTGAAAATGTTATGATTTGCCAAGTATGATTAGGGTTGCCAGGTGTCCAGTTTTCGATCAGAACACCCTGTTGAAAAGGGACCTTGGCAGCTTCAATCAGCACTGCTAACTGGGCCATTAAAAGTCCAGTTTGTCCGGAGCTGGCAGGATCCCTACCCAGTTCCGCGCGGCTCCCAGGAAGCTGCTGTCATGTTCCTCCAGCTCCTAGGTGTAGAGGTGGCCATGGGGGCTTCATGAACTGCCTCTGCCCTGAGCACCAGCTCCACAGCGCCCATTGGCTGGGAACCGCAGCCAATGGGAGCTGCAGGGGAGGCACCTGCAGGCGGGTGCAATGTGCAGAGCCGCCTGGCCTTGCCTCCGCCTAGGAGCCAGAGAAACATGCTGGCAGCTTCCCGGGATCCGCCTGAGGTAAGTGCTTCGGTCCTACTCTGGGAAAGACTATTCTAGGCTTACCATTTACACGCCACTTTAGATATACAAAGAGCCATACAAACACTAACTGTCTCTCAGTACCAATTTGTGGTACCCAAGTATGATTCCCATTTTACCATTTACCATTTACCAGTGTGGGGAGGCAGGTGACAACTAGGATGTGCGGTCAGTGGGTTTCTTTTTTCTGTGTAAATAATAAGATAGGACTTTCTCTGGCAGCCATTATATCTGAGCATAATAGAATAATTAGGACTAGGAACAGTGGCCTAGTGAGAACCAGCCTCTGTCAAACACAAAATAGCCCTCAGAAAAGGGAAAGTTCTGCTGAAGCGGGGAAAGACCAGTGATCCAACTAGTCCAATATTCTGTCTCTAACAGTGGGCCAGGACCAAACGATTTATAGAAGTTTTAAGAAACAATAATGCATGACTTATGCCGTCCAGCATGAGTTCTCTCTCATATATTTAACACATCTAATGTAATTGTAGTTGACGTTATAAGAATGTCTAATCCTTTTTGGAACTATAAGTTATTTGCCTCAATGATATCTGGTGGCAATCAGTTCCACAGGATAGTTAGGATTTGTTTAAATAAATATTCCCTTTAATCAGTGTCAAATGTGTTGTTTTTAAATTTCATTCAAGACCCAAGACTCTTGTATTATGAGAAAGATAAATATTCTAATCAGGTTCTTATACTGTGCCCATCAGTAATCATTCATTATTTTATTTTTCTCTACACTATACTACACTCCTACTCTCACGCTGCACTGAACTATCCCTATCTTCTCAATCTCTCCACATGTAGGAAGTCTTCTCATGTCTCTAGCATTTGAATGTAATATTCATATTGAGAGTGTACCACAGATTCATATAACAGCATTAGAAAATACTATGAATATTAGAACCATTCCTTTTACATCTATCGTCATGCACTTTTTTGCCCACTGCTGAGAACTGAGCATTTCAGGGGGCTGTTCAGAGTGACATCCAGGTCTTTCCTGAGTATTTACAGTTTACTCAGAGCCAGTAATGTGTATTATTAATTCAAATTATCCCTTCCAATACGTACTACCTTGCATTTGTCAACTCTGAATCTGCCAGCATGCTTTAATCTAGCTTTGCTAGCTCCTCCTGGAGTTCCTTACTCTACTCCAGTGTACGTAAACTAAACAGTGCTATCTTCAAGTATTATTTACTATTCACTCCCTTTCTTCCAGATGACTGATGTATCAAACACCATGAGTCTTAGTGTGCAACCTGAGGGAATCCCGCTGTTAAATTTTTTTTGCCATGTCAGAAACTGGCCATTTATTTCTTTTGTTTTTGTCTCTTTGCCAGTTTTCAGTCTACAACTGAATGCTGTCTCTCATACCATGACTACTTAGCTTCCTTAATAGCTTCTTATGAGGAATTCAGTCAAAGGCTTTTTGAAAGTCCAGATAACTAGTGTAATCCAGTTCTCATCTTGACAATAGGTACAGAGTACTATGTAACTCCCTGTCTGACGTTTTTCACGTGTACAAGACAGTCTTTCTTATCTTACACTCCATGCTCCAAGGAATGGTAGGGATAGGACATGGAGCTTTAACAAACTTGTTGCAGGGTGTTGGTGTGAGTGTACACTGAGGTGTCTGAAGGGTGGTGAGATGAGTGTGTCCTGGGGTAGGTGCTGTCTGGTGGGTTGAGGTGCCAGACAACCCCACATACTTTCTGTCCCACTAGTTGCATCCTCCTCCAGGCTTATCCCCCTTCTCACTTGAGGATCTCCAAGCTGGATCCAAATGGGGAGGTAGAAATGCCTGCAAACTACCTGAAGAGCAGTACCATAACTACAGGGCCATTTCTGTAGCCCAGCTGGATATGTGGGATCTAGCTGGTCTGTGAGAATGCGAGACTGAGCTTTCAGATACAAGACACTTGGCAGCCCTGCTTGTAAGGCCCACACTTGGGAGAAAATATCTAATTCTATCTATCTAGCATCCCCCTTGTAGTTTCTCAGTGCCTCACCATCATACTGTTAAAATAACCACTTGTTATATTATCAGAAATTTTGGATAAAATTTATCAGTAGCTTAATTTAAAAAGTGCTAGGAGATAGAAGGGTCTATCAACAATCTAGTAAAATTGAATACATACATTTGTAGGGTATATCTACTCTAAGGCCAGGATCCTCCAACCTCCTGTGAAATGCTGAACTCTCTCAACTACATCAACAGAAATTTGAGGGCATTTAGCCTCTCTCAGGAAGCAATCAGCATGTTGCAGGATTGGGTGCTAACAGGAGCACATAGGGCTCTCAAAATGAAATTTTGCCATGGGCTTTGACAGAAGCAAGATCAAGCTCTAAGCTTTGCTCTCCAAAGTCTAACTCAAAATGTAACTGAAAGTGATTTGTGCCCCATTAGCGAGCACTATCAGGTGCGCAAAGTTCAGTTTTTTGTTCATACTGGATCCATACATTAATACTTGATTATTAGTAGCATTGTACAATAAACAGAGCTTATATTAACATAAAAAGAAATAGATTAATCCATCCTCTGGGCCTCCCACTGCACTCCGTCTTGTAGCCTGTAAACTCACTCACCAGGGATGCTAGAATCCCCAGGCACTACTCCTTTACTTAACCATTCTAAAGCCACTGGCAAACGACCAGCAGAAGCTGGAATCTGGCCTGATTCATATAACCTGAATTAATAAGTATTTTGCCTGGAAGTGATACATGCTCATTCTTTTATTTAGAAGAATGACAGAAACTGGTCTTAAAGACAGTACTAGATTGTTCCCTTTCTGGGAATACAGAAGAAAAATCAAACGTAAATTACAATTAAACAAACACTCTTTTTTCAATATATCTAATATTTTGTAGTAGCAGCATCTAATCTGATAAATGTTATTTGTTGTGAGCTATCATGCCAGTTAGGAATGATATAACTAATTGAAAACACTTATAATTTAAAAAAACTCACATTCCTAACACAAACAATATTAGTCAGCTAGCTAACAAACAAGAATCAAATCCAATACTATTAGTATTGTTCCAAATGCATAGATTAAAGATACAGAAAACAAATACACAGGTCAGAGTGACTAGCCTTTTCTTATTACCTCCATTTTTGCAAAAATATGGGGGCTGGAACAAATGCAATATGAGGCAAAGCGGACAAAGCGGGGAAGATAATTGCTATAGTAAGATATGCTGCAGGGGCACCAAAAAATCGGAATTCTGCGTAGTTCCTGTTACATCAATATCAGTTCCAGACTGGTGGAGTAGAGGATGCAGAAATAACCAAAATAGCAAGACAATTTTCCCTTAATCATTAAATAATTTCCTTGAATTAGTACTCATAATCCCCCTGTAACTTCAGCCTGGGGTATTCGTTTATCAAATTCTTGAGCTAGCTCAAGAACTGCACTGCTGACCTGCTAAAAGATAGGTCTGAGGATTTTACATCAAGTTTTTCAATAGATAGGAAAGAACTCTCTCAACAGCAAAGGTCTGAGTTTCTAGAATCAATTACATAAAAGAGATATCTCAGAGAATGCACCGCTATATATTGCAAAAAAAGGGAAACAATGAAAACAATTATAAAAGATGATTTAATGGTTGTTTTTTCCTTAATTCAAGAGAAAAAAATAATGAAATAAAGATTTGATTTTCAAAATGTCCTCAATTTATTCTCTCATCAAGGCACGTTTGCTCCTGCAATGCTAAGAGAATTGAAGATGAAGGAATCAAAATTACAGCATTTTCGGAGATTGGAATATAGTCTCCTCCAGGGTAATTTTTCACAAAACATAACATGCAGTGGAAATGAAGGAACAGACTTCAGATGGCAGAATGAATTCAACTGGAATATGAACCAAACAATTCCAAGTTAAGATTCAAGGTCCAGACAGCATCTCTAGAATATTGCTCTTAGACCATGTTTCAATTAGGACTAAACTTTTTAACTTAATTGGTTCAAGCTTAGTTGGTATAAGTACCATCTAGATACTACAGTTAGTGTAAGAGTGTATACATTATGAACAGTTTAAAACTTGATTTAGGGTCCATTTACAGCATAAAAATATCATGTTACAATAAAATCCACATTTTACGTTTATAGCGTACCCTGAATGTCAGCAAGTCCAGGTTTGTTGAATATATAAATTTCAGAGTCAAAGAATGTTTACATAGTTTGGCCCCATCCACACAGGCTAGCTGAACCTGGAGCTCTTGACTTAATTTGTTTCCTCT
This sequence comes from Natator depressus, assembly GCF_965152275.1. Taxonomy (NCBI): domain Eukaryota; kingdom Metazoa; phylum Chordata; order Testudines; family Cheloniidae; genus Natator; species Natator depressus. Next base: position 121,228,257 of record NC_134237.1, read on the forward strand.
CATCAAGCCTAGATTTGTTGACTTCAGCATCATCATTTTCTCACACTTTTCTGTGAGAAGGGGGTTGTGAGATTGGATTGACTACAAAGAATTTGTTCTCAAGAGTCTCTGGAGTCCACAAGTACTATTATATTGTGTATTATGGTAGATTTTACCACCCAAAGCCACTGCACAGAGTGTGTGTATGAAAGATGGTAATCCTCAATTGTAACTGACATTTCTGTAAGTGCCTAAAGCTTAGATAATTGCTTTTAGTAAGTCAAAAAAAAAAAAAAAAAAAAAAAGACAAGAACAGGTGAAAGGCAAATGCAGGCTCAGCGGCTGCACTATGGCACAGCTGTTGTGCAGAGTACCACATGTGGATCTTTATGTCAGCATTACATACTGAGATGTGGACAAGCTGGTGAAAGTCCAGAGAAGAGCAACAAAAATGATTAAAGATCTAGGAAAAATGAGCTATGAGGAAAGATTGAAAAAAAAATTGGGTTTGTATAGCATGGAGAAGAGAAGACTAATGGGGGACATGATAGAATCATAGAATATCAGGGTTGGAAGGGACCTCAGGAGGTCATCTAGTCCAAACCCCTGCTCAAAGCTGGGCCAATCCCCAACTAAATCATCCCTGCCAGGGCTTTGTCAAGCCTGACCTTAAAAACTTCTAAGGAAGGAGATTCCACCACCTCCCTAAGTAATGCATTCCAGTGCTTCACCACCCTCCTAGTGAAAAAGATTTTCCTAATATCCAACCTAAACCTCCCCCACTGCAACTTGAGACCTTACTCCTCGTTCTGTCATCTGCTACCACTTAGAACGGTCTAGATCCATCCTCTTCGGAACTCCCTTTCAGGCAGTTGAAAGCAGCTATCAAATCCCCCCTCATTCTTCTCTTCCGCAGACTAAACAATCCCAGTTCCTTCAGCCTCTCCTCATAAGTCATGTGTTCCAGTCCCCTAATCATTTTTATTGATAACAGTCTTTACGTACGTAAAAGGTTGTTATAAAGAGAAGGGTGATAAATTGCTTAACCAGTGAGGACAGCACAAGAAATAATGGGCTTAAATGGCAGCAAGGGAGATCCAGGTTAGACAGTGGGAAAAACTTCCTGACTATAAGGGTAGTTAAGCACTGGAACAAATTACCTAAGAAAGTTGTGGCATCCCTGTCACTGGAGGTTTTCAAGAACAGGTTAGACAAACACCTGTCAGGGATAGTCTAGATAATACTTAGTCCTGCCTCACTGCATGGGACTGGACTAAATGACCTATCAGTTATACAGTTCCATGATTCTAAGCCTCACTGTACTCCCCTATCAGAGCATATAGGGTAGAGCAGCTGGAACACTCCCCCAGTTCCCTCGCAATTTGCAGTCTGTTTGCTGAGGACTCCAAAAGCAATGATGGAGGGTAGTTTGTGGAATCCACACTAACTACAACATTTTGAAGAACTGCTCTGGTTGCTGTAGGGCAAGTGGCTGTTCGAGTATGTATCAACATGGATCTTACTGAGGGGCAAGCAGTACTCTCCTCAAATGGCAGGACTGAAGAATCACAGCCGATGAATCAAACAAAGATTGCAGTACTGCTCTTCCAAACTTGGCATCTCCCCTGGCTGCAACATTTAATGCAGATCAGTCGTTTACTCCATGTTGCTTCCTTGCAAATCTCAACAGCACATTTCTGAAGCAAGCTGAGAGTGTTAGCTGAGAGCATTTTCACATTCAGAGGGAGAGGCTTGCGAACCTGTACCAGGTGAAAATGCACTGTATGAACCATTCCCAGTCTCTGGGAAGAGAGAGCCTGGCATTTCAATACACCCTATATGTGCTACGAAGAAATGGGGAGAGAGCCAGAAAGGCTTAGCCCCATCTAGGTAGTAAAGCAGGTCTCTGGAGACATCTGGAATATAAAGGTTTTTTTCCCCTAAAGAGGAGTGAGGTTTCAGAAAGACTGTTAATGTGACCACCCTGGGAAGGAACCTGGAGTGTGGTCTCATCACCACCTCTCCATGCTGATGTGACGGCAATTAAAATCTCCATCTTGATGGTAAAATGGTATAATGTCCATTCTGACAGAGTTCCAAAAGGAGGCTGTATGAGCCGCAGGACCACCATGTTAAGGTCTCAGGTGGGAGTCGGATCTCTAACCAGACGACAAGCATGAAAAAGGCCCTTGATTAATCTCATCACTATAGGAGTATGAGAAAACTGAATGTGAATAAGTTGGCACATGCTGTGCTGATACTGTTACTAAGTGGATTTTGAGACAGCTATGTGACAATTCTGATTGTTTCAGGAGCAGCACAATATCCAGAAACATTGGAATTGGGGCTTCGACCAGATTCATATTGTTTTGGACTGCCCATATGGAAAACCTTTTCCATTTTGCGGAGTACAACCTTCTAGAAGCTTTCCTTCTCTGCGTAAGAACTTCTTGCACTTCTCTGGAGTGTTCCCTATTAACAATGCTCATTCAGCCATCATTCATGTTGTCAGGTACAGTGACAGCAGGTCCAGATGCAGTATCTGACCCTGGTTCTGCGACACCATGTAAAGGCAACAGGGAAAGTGAGTGGGAGGTTGGATGAACATCTTGAGTAGGTATGGCAGCCAGAACTCTCAGTCATTTGGGGGCTATTCATGATAATGATAGTCTTGTCCCATCTGATCTTGGATATTATCCTGAGGAAAGGGGATTTGAGAGAAACCACAGAGGAGACCTTGAGACTACTGAAGGAGAAAAATGCACAGAAGAGATCCTAAGTTTATGCCCCACTGGAGCAGAAGGTCTTGCACTTGAATTCTCTGCCATAACGAACAGGCCTATGGTTGGAGCCCTCCCTCACTGGAATATCAGGTCTAGGGTGGAATTCTGCAGTGATCACTTATGGTTGGTTACCAGATTTCTTCCCATGAAGTCTGCAAGGCTGTCACATCTGGATGATGCAGAACCAGTGTGGCCACTCCATGTTGGTGACATCGTTCCCAGAACTCAATGGTTTCCAGGCAGACTAGGGACAGCTGAGAACCTCCTTGTTTGATACAGTGCATTGCTAATGTATTGTCTTTCAGAATCTTCTCTATAGAGTTCCATAGAACAAGTAGGAACACTACACAGGCCAACTTGATGGCCCTCAGTTCTAGAATGTTCCAGTGTAACTTCAGATCATCCAGGTACCATAGGCCTCGCTTTTAGAGGGGATTCAGGTGTGCACCCCAACCTACCCCAGTTGCATCCATAATAAGTGTAATTGTTGGGGTAGGGGTCAAGGAGGAAGACATCCCTTTACTCAAATCCAAAGAGTCTAACTGCCAAATACATTCAAGCAGGACTTGGGATAGGACCAATCTGTTCATGTGGTGTCTGGATGGGGAGTACAATATCCTTAGCCAGTGCTGTAAGGGCAGCACGTGAAATCTGGCATGTGGCATCACATACATACACATGGACATGTCTCCTAGTAATCCTAGGCATAAGTAAACCATCACGGACAATCTTGTTCTTATGTTCTGTACAAGTGACTAATGGGACACGAATGAGTCTTCTGGCAGATATGCTCATGCTGATCATGAGTTGAGTATGATTCCCATGAATTCTATCACCTAGGATGGTACACGAGACTATTGTTCATAGGTAAGGCTACGATTTAGTCAAGGGTATTTTTAATAAAAGTCATGGACAGGTCACCGGCAATACACAAAAATTCATGGCCTGTGGCCTGTCCATGACCTCTGTGACAAACATGGAGCCCTATTCATAGGTTACCAGGAGCCCTAATTGAGAGTACATGGATATGACTTAAACTAGGGCTTTCTTGGTCTCATCCTGGCGCTTGCCTGATCAGCCAATCTTCCAGTTATGGGTAGATGTGAGATCCTAATTTCCTTAAATGTGCTGCTACCACTGTTGGGAATTTAGTGAATATTTTCACTGAAGAGAAGAATCCAAAGGGTAGGACCCTGTAATAGTAAGCAGTGGGCCCAACCATGAAACAAGACATTTCCTATGAGCTGGGTGGATGTCAATATGGAAGTATGTATCCTGCAAGTCGAGAGACATGAACCAGTCTTGAACTTGGATTGATGGAATGATAGAGACTCGCTTTACCATCCTGAATCTGAGGTGTAGAGCATCTGTTTTCCCACTACATAGCTCCAATAGTTTGAATGGCAATCTTCAATCGTGGCTTGTACTTCACAAGGAATGCCTCAAGCCAGAATGCTCACCACATGGCCACTGCAGTAACCATGAACATAACTGCTGCGTAAGCTACAGCCATTGAGTCTTTGCCACCAATTGGCCCTCTTTTACAATGGCTTGTTGAAAAATAGCACCATGCTGTCAGTGAGGAGCAGAACTTGCTTCCATACAGATCCAATCATTTACAATCTTTATCTTTTGAAGTGTTCTTGGCAGAACACAATTTTTCTTGGACAGCCGAGACCACTAGCGATCCAGGGTTATGGTGCAAGTAAAAGTATTCAAACAAAAGATGGTACCACGTATCTTTTCTTGATACATTTCAGAGCTGGTGGTACAGTGGCATACACACAGCTTGCACTGAGTCTAGCTGTTTCTCATTTATGGGGAGAATAATTCTGGCAGGACCACAGCTGATAGGATATTAAATGGTTCATGAGGCTTTTATGGATAGGACCACAAGTCCTGATCGTGACTGTATCTGCAATTCATACCATGAGCTCTTGCAGTGACCTAAAATTATCCAGCATTGGTAACAGTGATGAGGCAATTGCCTTGTTAGGTAATGAGAGGTCTTTCTGAGGTGGGGTGGGTGGTGAAGCTGAGTACTGATGGATTTTTGCCAACAGGGCCTGCTCTTTCTGGTATTCCAGCATCTGTGGTCTTGCCAAGGAGGACTGCTGGAGATAAAGCTAGTCTCCTTTCTTGATGGACGGGAGTGGATCCCTGAGGTCTGGGAAGGTGACCCCTGTAGCCCCAGAAAGGCGAGGGTAGCATCCTGTATGTATATGGGTGGTTGGTAGGTTGCTGACCGGACCAGTGCCAGCCCTGATGCAATGGCTGAATTTCCAGCACTACCACCGAGTGAGTGTATGGCTCCCTGCTCAATGCTGGTGAGAAGATATGCAATGGTGATGCTTGGAAGACTAGATCTCCTCCAATACATATGGTACTGGGATTTTTGTCAGTACCAGTCAACATCTTGGGTGCCAATGAGAGTTCCACAGTGTACATTTGTTCCATCAGTACCAGGGGTAGCATGAGTGTGGTTGCCTTCAGGACTGAACCCGGTACCAATGGAATCTGCTGCACCACCGTCTGCTCCTTTTCACTTGTCTTCACTACTGGATGAGATTTGAGGGGTTTTATCCCAAGATGCCTTCCTGTGTGTCTCAGAGAGAGGATACCAAGCTCTTCCTCGAACTGTTATCCCAGGGCTCTGGACAGCCTCAGTGATTCCGGTGACATGGTAGGTGCCGACTTCACCACTGAATCTTAGGTGTCAAGTGCTTGCTCTACATAGCACAGTATGTGGGGGGGAGGGAGGTCTTAGACCCCAGATCTTCTCGGTCTGATGCCCCTCTAAGACTGACCTAAGCAATCAAATCGGAATCTTGCATCCCGTGATTTTCAGGTTCCAGTGGAGAACAAGGTGCAAACCAAGCATGTACTTGGGATGTGATATTTCCTTGGGCAGAAGAGGCACCTGTGGTGCCAGTCTTTAAGCAGGACAGTCAAGGCTTGAAGCCTGCAAGTTGTGTGTTGACCATCTTGAGATCCTTGTACAGGGAGTCTGTATGGATGAGAATTATTCAGTCCAAGACGTCAAAAAGTAAGGGAATGAAGGCTGTTCTGAAGGTGTTTCAGAAGCTTAGATGAAGACAGCTCTCATTACAGTTGTCAGCAGGACACCTCTAGGCTCCACCTTGCTGCCATGGGTGGCCAGAGGGAACTGAGGGAGGGTTGCAGCTGCCCTTCCCTTTATTCTCTTGCACAGAGGCAAAAGAAAGCATAACTGCTAGCTAAAAGAATCTGGTCTTGCCTGCATGGGGTGCATGCACACCTTCTGTGGGGTCCATACTTAAAAATATTTGACAAAGAAAAGGGGGTTAAGCAAAACTTATTTTTTTAAAAAAACCTGTATTAGGCAATCATTTAGTAGAATTTTTTTTCCCCAGTAGTGATGAAGGGGTTGGTAATATTCTCCATAGCAGTCAGCTAAACTAGACCCATTCAGGAGAGGGGTGACATGTAAATATGAAACATGCTGCACCCTTCCAAAAGGCAGAGGAAAGCTACTGCCCTCAAGGCAGAAACAATATCCCTACGAGCTCCCAGAGAGCCAACCTGTCTTGCACTCCCACATGCAAGCTGTGCCTTGAATGTAGAATACAGCCCTCCCTCTGGGATGTGCTTCCTGCTTGCACATATGGTACATGTACAAAAACTATTACTCAAGATCCATCATCTTTGCTTTTATAAAATACTAAGCTGCTACATTCTAAATATTTCTTGCTGTCACGAACAGTCATATCACCAGGGAACTATCCCAAAGCCATCTGATGCTGATTAGATCAGTTTCAGAACTAACCGTATTATATGCCATGGATACAGGAAATGACTATGAAACAAACATGTCCATCATATTAATCACATCCTACAAAAAATGTGGTATTAAAACCACTGGTTGCATACAGGTATGATATCAAACTGAGAAAAGGTTATTTAAGACATAAAACAGCAACTAATCTTTACTATTTTAGCTCATGAAGTTAGAGGGACACAGTCAACTTGAATTTAAGACGAATACAGCACACTTGATAAGTCTTAAAATGTTTTTAATTCTTAAAAATTAATTTTATATATACATTATATACACGCACACAAAAACAGTTTTTGTTTTTTCACTCCCCATTGAGTTTCCAAGCATCTTCTCAGCAAGGAGAAAAAGTAAAACTGATAATGCAGAATACTACTGACTACATCATAAACTGGGGAACAAGGTAAGTAATTTTCCCAGTAACTTTTCAGTGATAATGTGGAAGGTATTATGATCCTTATCATACAAGTCTATACTAAAATTACCTGCTAAAATTTGCATAGCTCCCAGTTTATGAGCCATGGTTAATCCATAATGTCTAGTTTAAATATATTAAACAAACTAAATAGCCAATTAACTTTGATAATCTTCTTACTGCCTATGCATCAGCACATACTTTCAAAACGTATGTATTTTTAATAGCAGAAAGGCTGCACCCAATGCAAGGATGTCTGTCCATGTTGAAAGAGCTCTAGTATATCTGCTAAGTCACCCACTGTTTGAAGATGACTGCCAAACATGGCTTCTGCACTACTTTGGAGTTTCTTATCTTATCAGTTTAGGCCTTAAACAGCTTGTGCATATTTAAAAGCAAGTGGCAAGGCAGAAAGGCTAAAACAATAAAGCACATTAAACATACACTTTTCCAGTATTCATATAACAGTAAATGCTTCCCGATACACACAAAAGCCTTAATATTAACCATTCTTAGGCAACTTTCCATAACTATGAACATTAAGCATTATTTTCATAAAGCTAACTTAGGCCCTATTATTAAACCTACTGGAATTTAATTGCTTAAACAAGAAGTCGTCATCTTAGCTGTATGCTGTAAAGTGGAAAAATATCTTGTTTTTTATTAATTATTCATAAAAATCAACAGGAAATTCAAATGGCAGTTATGAGGAGTGGTGCGGAATTCAGATTAATAGCCGTTAGGAAGGAAGCTTCCAAACTTTATCTAATCCACATCCTATCCTATCCCCACCAAAACTGATTTATTTGCTTGTACTTCCTTCCAGAAATGAAAGGTTTATTGCTGAAGATATACGCAATGGAAAGGATGTGTGGTGCAGATTTAGGATACACATAATTCTGAACTATAATAAAATCCAGATACAGCATTTCAAGAGACTCTCTTTCTTTCCATTTGTATAAGGATTATATCTGATATCTTACAACTAGTGGTGTAGGAAAAAAATAAATATAGCTTCTGATGGCCCATTTAAATAAGTTTATATATCTTTTAAACCACAAACAAAATGTAAAGTAGCAGTAAGAATTTTATCTTTAGTTCCCCCATCCCAACATTCTGAACCATATAAACAAAACCATCACAATATAGCTACTCTAAACACACAGGCAGACATTCAAACGGTTTTATGACACAGTATCTTATTTGTAGATCTGAATACAGTAGAGAAAAATCAGTGAGATCTCAGGCATTGCTAACCTTGTCTGACTAAAATCTTTGAGGGGGAGAGTGTTGAGGGGTGACGGAAATACTCAATTTATATCTCATTTAAAAGAGCTAGTATTTTATTGTACAGCAATCTGAGAAATGTAATTATTTACCTTTATTACCATAGTGTGCAGGAGCCCTCGTCATGAACCAAGACCCTGTTGTGATGCATGAAAAGAAAAACAGGTCCACCACAAAGAGTTAAAATCCACAGGACAGAGGGATGGGGAGCAGAATGAAACAAGACGACAATATTGGGCAGAAAGACAGTCGGTGATATGAGCACACCAGTAGCCCGCCAACCACGGTCACATTTTTTGTGGACATCATGGAAAAAGGAGAGTCAAAGAATTTGAAGGAGAACAATGAAGTCACTTTGTGGATGTTTACAGGGTGTTCCTCCCAAATGTGATGGACAAAACGGGAGAACGCACAAAGATGCCCGTTTGAAAATTTAACTACTGGGCGACGAAGGCTGACATCATGGTCCAATCAGTAGCACGTCTGTAAATTGTTACTTTACATAGTCATTTAAAAAAAAAAAAAGAGAGAGAGAGAACGAGAACTAAACTACTCTTCTAAAATGGACTTTTTATCATCACATCTATAAATGTTTAACAAATCAGTTTTTCTATTTGTTATAGAAGGAGCTAACCTGGTGCACCTAATGATTTCTAGGTGCCCTATTTAGGTATTTGAGTTACTATACTATATATGAGCAATGAAAGGTTGAACTGAAAACAATATTGTTTAATGTGCAAACTATATTTAGTTTAGCTATAAAAATTCTTAAATTAACACCAAATACTATGTTACATTACACAGCTGATTAAACTAAAGAAAGAAAAATATTTTATTGCAACAACACAAGTTGAGCATGCACTGCAGCTAAGAATTTTAAACATCTAACTAACATAAGCAAACCCTGAGCACTGAACTAAAGGAACATTAGGATGTTAATGTGAAGTACAGTTATTAAATTTTAAATGTTCACATCTATGCTAAAAACTTCCAATATTTTCCCAGACATTTGTATACTGATGAGTTTGTTTTTTATTTCAAGTGTTACCATGTTTGAGAAGTGAATAAGCAGACTAATGCACGAAGGTCATTTCAGATCTGGGGAAACAGAGGGCAAATTATGGCTACTCACGAATTTCAGGTTAACCATATACCTCCCAATGTCTGAAATTCTCAGCCCTTGGCACTCACATATTTGAATGGTTTTCATCAGCACTAATGGCTTGTCTTCAAAGCTTTTGACATGGTCTCCCACATTATTCTTGTCAGCAAGTTAAAGAAGTATGGGCTGGATGGATGGACGCACTACAAGGTGGGTAGAAAGTTGGCTAGATTGTCGGGCTCAACGGGTAGTGATCAATGGCTCCATGTCTAGTTGACAGCCGGTATCTAGCGGAGTGCCCCAAGGGTCGGTCCTGGGGCCGGTTTTGTTCAATATCTTCATTAATGATCTAGAGGATGGTGTGGATTGCACCCTCAGCAAGTTTGTGAATGACACTAAACTGGGAGGAGTGGTTGATACGCTGGAGGGTAGGGATAAGATACAGAGGGCCCTAGACAAATTGGAGGATTGGGCCAAAAGAAATCTGATGAGGTTCAACAAGGACAACTGCAGAGTCCTGCACTTAGGACGGAAGAATCCAACGCACCGCTACAGACTAGGGATCGAATGGCTAGGCAGCAGTTCTGCAGAGAAGAACCTAGGGGTGACAGTGGACGAGAAGCTGGATATGAGTCAACAGTGTGCCCTTGTTGTCAAGAAGGCTAATGGCATTTTGGGATGTATATGTAGGGGCATTGCCAGCAGATCGAGGGACGTGATCGTTCCCCTCTATTCGACACTGGTGAGGCCTCATCTGGAGTACTGTGTCCAGTTTTGGGCCCCACACTACAAGAAGGATGTGGAAAAATTGGAAAGAGTCCAGCGGAGGGCAACAAAAATGATTAGGGGGCTGGAACACATGACTTATGAGGAGAGGCTGAGGGAACTGGGATTGTTTAGTCTACGGAAGAGAAGAATGAGGGGGGATTTGATAGCTGCTTTTAACTACCTGAAAGGTGGATCCAAAGAGGATGGATCTAGACTATTCTCAGTGATAGCAGATGACAGAATGAGGAGTAATGGTCTCAAGTTGCAGTGGGGGAGATTTAGGTTGGATATTAGGAAAAACTTTTTCACTAGGAGGGTGGTGAAACACTGGAATGCGTTACCTAGGGAGGTGGTGGAATCCCCTTCCTTAGAAGTTTTTAAGGCCCAGCTTGACAAAGCCCTGGCAGGGATGATTTAGTTGGGGATTGGTCCTGCTCTGGGCAGGGGGTTGGACTAGATGACCTCCAGAGGTCCCTTCCAACTCTGATATTCTATGATTCGCTACTAAAAAAAAAAAAAAAAGGGTTTTTTTTTTAACCTCAGGGTAATTAACGTGTGAGCTATCCCAAAGTAAACACACAATGAAGACAAGGCACCTACTGTCACTACTAACATTTGTGCCTTAAATGTAGCTACTGATGCACAAATTAGTTTCCAGAAATCAAATTTTGTTAATATGGGATTGTAGTTGTAAATATTTTAACATACGACTTGAAAGATAGAGTTATGGTTACAGATAAAATAATTGGATAACATGGAAGTTCTAAGTGGACGTATCCCAAGCAACTTCAATTCAGCTCATGCATCTCAGCAATCTTGTGCACCCTCCAGGTAAGACAGATATGTGCTCTTTGGGGATGTTTACTATGGGCATTATTTCAATCTAATAAGAACAACAGGGTTGTCGATTAATCACAGTTAACTCACGCGATTAACAAAAAAATTAATCGCGATTAACCACACTGTTAAACAAAAATAGAATACGAATGGAAATTTATTAAATATTTTTGGATGTTTTTCTACATTTTCAAATATATTTTCAAATATTACAACACAGAATACAAAGTGTACAGTGCTCCCTTTATATTATTTTTATTACAAATATTTGCACTGTAAAAATGATAAACGAAAGAAATAGTATTTTTCAACTCACCCTATAAAAGTACTGCAGTGCAATCTCTACCGTGAAAGTGTAATTACAAATACAAGATTTTTGTTACATAACTGCACTCAAAAAACAAAACAATGTAAAACTTTAGAGCCTACAAGTCCACTCAGTCCTACTTCTTGTTCAGCCAATCGCTAAGACAAAGAAGTTCGTTTACATTTACGGGAGACACTGCTGCCTGCTTCTTATTTATAATGTCACCTGAAAGTGAGAGCAGGCGTTCGCATGGCATTTTTGTAGCCGGCGTTACAAGGTATTTACATGCCATATATGCTAAAGATCCATATGCCCCTTCACACTTCGGCCAGCATTCCAGAGGACATGCTTCCATGCTGATGATGCTCGTTAAAAAAATAAAGTGTTAAATTTGTGACTGAACTCCTTGCGGGAGAATTGTACGTCTCCTGTTCTGTTTTACCCACATTCTACCATATATTTCATGTTATAGCAGTCTCAGTTGATGACCCAGCACTTATTCTTTTTAAGAACACTCACAGCAGATTTGACAAAATGCAAAGAAGGTACCAATGTGAGATTTCTAAAAATAGCTACAGCACTCGACACAAGGTTTAAGAATCTGAAGTGCAGTCCAAAATCTGAGAGGGACAAGGTGTGAAGCATGCTTTTGGAAGTCTTAAAAGAGCAACCCTCCAATGCGGAAACTATAGAACCTGAACCATCAAAAAAGAAAATCAACCTTTTGTTGGTGGCATCTGACTCAGATAATGAAAATGAACATGCGTCGGTCCACTCTGCTTTGGATTGTTATCGAGCAGAACCTGTCATCAGCATGGATGCATGTCCTCTGGAATGGTGGTTGAAGCATGAAGGGACACATGAATCTTTAGCGCATCTGGCACGTAAATATCTTGCAACACCAGCTACAACAGTGCCATGCAAACGCCTGTTCTCACTTTCAGGTGACACTGTAAACAAGAAGCAGGCAGCATTATCTCCTGCAAATTGTAACCAACCTTGTTTGTCTGAGGGACTGACTGACCAAGAAGTAGGACTGAGTGGACTTGTAGGCTCTAAAGTTTTACATTGTTTTATTTTTGAATGCAGATTTTTTTTGTACCTAATTCTACATTTGTAAGTTAAACTTTCAGGATAAAGAGATTGCACCTCAGTACTTGTACTAGGTTAACTGAAAAATACTATTTCTTTTGTTTTTTACAGTGCAAATATTTTTTAATCAAAAATAAATATAAAGTGAACACTGTACACTTTGTATCCTGTGTTGCAATTGAAATCAATATATTTGAAAATGTAGAAAACATCCAAAAATATTTAAATAAATGGCATTCTATTATTGTTTAACATTGCGCTTAATCCCACGATTAATCATGATTAATGTTTTTAATCGCTTGACAGCCCTAAACAATTATAAAGATTGTTTGGCTATTGGTATTAAGGTAAAAAGATAGATGGAAAAAAGAGGAAGATGGAGAGGTGGGTGAATTCATGGCCTTCCAGGAAGAACACCTTTTGCGGGACTGTATAAGGAGGGTGACATGGGAAGAGCTGAGGGCTTGAATAGGTAAGACCCGAGCCCCAGAGTGACTGGCAACCACAGCTGTATGGGTTTCTGTTTTTCTCCTTTTGTTGAAAAATATTGCACCAGAAAAACTACAGAAGAAAAAGCCGCAGGCAACTTCTCTAACAGCTGGAATGTTCCGATTTTCGGTAAGTTAGCCCTCATATTTAGCTGGCCTACCTAACCCTCCACAGTTTTTGTCTCACACTCAGGCTTTGTGCTCTGGTCCCTAGCTCCCCAGCCTTCTGCCTATCATGTCTGACTTTGCTTGGCTGGCAGCCACAAAAAAGTCATCACCTTCGGCTTACTGGGCAGGCAAGAGGCCAGAAGCTGAGACTCTCTCATCCCCACAGTCATAATCGAACACACACAGACTAAAAACCATTGTGCCAGCCAGAGTGATCACAATTGAGGGTGTTGCACTACACAAGGCCTGCTGAAGTTCCCAGATCTGGCTCAATCCTGCAAATCCATGAATCTTTGGGGCAGCCCTTTGGTTAGTGCCAGGTAGAATCAGGGTGTGCACCACTTTGCATGTCGATGGAGAGTTTGAGAGCATGGTGTGTTATGGTATTTCTACCCATCCTCGTAACATGGTGGAAGAGCATGCAAAACCAGTTTTGAATATAATGAATGACTGAAGGAAGGCCAGATCTCTGTAAGAGGCTGCCGCCAAACCACTTTATGCTCTGGACTTAGCGCTGACAGTGCATATGAAATGCCTCTAGTCTGTCCAAGTCTGCCTGTAGGAGGGCCCAGGTTTCTGACCCATATAGTAATACAGGTATGACATGGGTTTGATGTATCCTGAACTTTGATTCCATGCTAAGATGTTTTTGCATCCATAAGTGAGATATGGACTTCGTGCAGGAGTGGCGAATCCTGTTAGTCATTTTGCTGTGAACATCTGAACTCTGCTTGTACCTAGATAAGATGAACTTGTCAACACTTTCCACAATATCTGACCCCACCTGTTCTGGGTTCTGGTGGTCCAGCTCCAAGGTTCTGGACTTTGGTCTCCTGCCATGAGATGTTCAACCCCATAGCCTGCGTGGCATCTTAGAGATCTTGGAGGATAGGGTTGAAGTTACTGGACTTCTCAACAGGCAAGGCAGTGTCATCAGCAGTCTTGTGGTGAACGCTTCTTGACCAACCTTGATTCTGATGTGTGGAGTGGCAAACCCTAATATCCAGTAGGCAGCTCAACAGAATAGTACCAGGGCAAGAACGCATCCCTGTCACACACCTGAGGTTGTGTAGAAACACAGGGAAAGCGATGAACCAATGTGCATTCTCACAGCAGTACTGGTGTCAAGACTGTGCACCAGATTTATCTGAACATCTGTTACACCAACTCGTTTCAGTGCAAGCCAAAATGCTGGCATGTCAACCGAATAAAGGCTGTTCTGAGTTGGTATATGCTATGTGAAATGGGTAGTTAAATTCTCAGTGCAGATCAACTAGAAGCTGGAGGGTAAGGACAGCGTCCACTGCTGACCATCCAACAGTGAAACCTGATTGCTGTGATGACAATGTCTGTTAAGGAACAACCGCATTCTACCAAGGAGAATGTGAACAAAAAGACCTTTCCAGGATAACAATGATACTGGCCTGTAATTGCCACACACAGTGCAAGATTCTTTGCCTTTGTACTGGGACACTGATCTCTTTCCACTGCTGGTACTTTGCCTGATGGTCATACCTTTAAGAACAGCTGATGCAGGCCAATGCTCACTGGTTCCAACACACCTTTGAGCAGCTGGAGTGTTACCAGATCTGGCCACTGCACTATATATTGACACTGTGCCTGCTAGAAAACTCTATTCAATTTATTGATTAACACTTATTTGCCTGGGGAAAAGGCTAAAAATTCCCTACTAAGATGCAAATCAATTTCTCTTCCTAATCCCTATGTCTGTGTAACGGGGTGCCTGTTGCGCCCCTGCGTGTCCAGTCTCTGGGCCCCGCTCCTCACAGACTCAGGAAAACTCCAAGCTGATGCAACTCCTATGCTCTTTATTTGTGTCTGTTTCCCACCACCAGTTTCCTACTATATACAGGCTATTTACAATGGCTTGGCCTAATACAGGCCTGGTCAGCAACAGAGTAGCAGGCTCCTACCTCTCTCAGAGCCTTCCTTCCCTCCTGGTCTCTGCCACCCTTTTCACTCACTTCCTTATAGCTCCTGCCTAATGAGGCTGGCAGGTGCAGTCAGTGATTAGGCAAACCTAGGCTATTTACCCAGCCCCAATCCATTTCCCCTGATTGGGGCTGGAGTGGCAGGAGCTGATTGAGGCTTCCCCAGCAGTGCCCTGATACAACCTGAAAACACATAGAAAGGTTTCTTTCATGTAAACACGTAGAAAGATTTCTTTCATGTGTATAAACAAAGACCTAAGAACAAACTGACACCCAAACTCACTGTTAAATTGTTCTCCCACCTCGAACAGCTCCGATAATTTAATACTGTACTATGAATACGTTGCATAGCCAATTTTATTGTATAGTTTACCTGCAGCCAGACATCCTTTATAAAAGTGTTCTACAAAAAAGAACAATGAAGTGTTCCTGAAGCCTTCACCTCTCCCTTATTAACTGGCTTGGGCCCTAGGTAACTTACAAAAGACACAGTAGTTGTTGGAAATGTTAATGGATTACCAATTACATGAAGATTTGCCCCACCTAGTCTAATAAACCTTACTATAAAATAGGAAAGACACTCTTTGCAATGTATGCTAAATTAACAAGAGTACAACGTGTAGGAGAACACTGATAGCCACAATTGGGGGGGGGGGGGACTCCCTTAGGAATCAAAATAAAAGCTTATGCAAAACATTGGACATGTTAATCAAATCACCTAGAACTTAAAATGACATTTTTGAAAAGTTAATAGTTAAAGCAATAATTTAGTTGTGCAGATTCCTAGCTGAAATTTTTGACATTGTTTTCAGAACTGGTGCAAGCACTTTGAGCAAATAAAAGGAGCACCAGTAACTGGAAAAAAAAAAAAGAAAAGAAAAAAAATTACATTTCCATCTACAAATTGTGTATCTACTATAATTACAAGATCCAAGATGAATACCAGTGAACTTTTTCTCTAAAGCTGCCTCCCCCACAACTTTACGTTATACATTTGACAGCAGTTTATGTATAATCAATTTTAGTGTCCCTTGTATAGCAAGTTCCTTCTTTTAATTCAAGACATTTAACCAATGCTGTATTAGAAGCAGGGTTTTTTAAAAAAAATTGGTCAATTTAAAAAAAATTCAAATAGACAGTGTCCCTCACAACATGTAGTGTAACAATGCTATCTCGTTTTACTGCAAGTGGACTTACATTTGGATGCAGAGCATGTTTCACATGAGTGGTTCAAAACCCACTAAAGAAACTTAGGCCATATCTACACTACAAACTTAGGTCAACTCAAATTACATCAGCATACAATTGCCTCAGTCAGTACTTCACTTGTGCATGTGCATACTTGGCTCCTTATGTCAGCAGTGTGCGTAACACCAGGAGTGATTGTATTGATGCAGACTGTGATGCACCAGGGATGCATCCCACTGTGCAACTTGCCACCATCTAGCGCATGGTCTTTTGGGAAGTTTTGGCAAAGCATGCTGGGGCTGAAATAAGTCACGCATGGGTGACTGGGATCATGGGGTAAACGTCCCAGTTTCCAACTGTCTCCATCCCATAATGTTATCTGTATTCCACAATTTTCATGCCCTTATTTTACAAATTCCCACAAACCCAGGTGGCCCTCCTCACTGTCCACCATCTCTGATGGAAGCATGGAGCCTTGCACAGCTCTGCACTATTGTCATGAGCATTTTAAGCACAGGGCATGTGATCCTGGAATATTTGCAGAGCTGCAATAAATAAAAACCATGATGATTCCTTGGAAGACTGACTGCTATGGGACATAGCAAGAACCAGTTCAAGGTTGTTGGTAGCTTTCATGGACCAGCTGCAGATGGTGGAGCACCACTTCTGGGCCCAAGAAACAAGCACTGACTGGTGGGTTCACATCATAATGCAGGATTGGGGTGACAAGCAGGGGCTGCAGAACATTGAGATGCTCAAGGCCACATTCCTGGATCTGTATGCCAAGATCGCTGCAGCCCTCCATCACAGGTACACCAAAATGAGACCTGCACTGACAGTGGAGAAGCGAGTGGCTATCGCACTGCAGAAACTTGCAATGCCAGATTGCTACCAGTCAATCAGAAATCAATCTGGAGTCAGAAAATCTACCAGAGGTGGGGGGGAGAGAGACATCGTGATGCAAGCATGCAGAGCTATTAATTCCCTCCTGCTATGCAGGACTGAAACTCTCGGCAATATGCAGGACATAGTGGATGGATTTGCAACTATGGGGTTTCTGAACTGTAGTGGGGCCATAGATGGCATGCCTATCCCTATTATGGCACCAGACCAGCTTGCCACTGAGTGCATCAATAGGAAGGGCTACTTTTCTACGGTTATACAATCATTGGTGGATCACCATGGATGTTTCAATGACATCAATGCACTGGTCAGGGAAAGTGTATGCCATCTTTAAGCGCACAGCACTGTTCAGAAAGCTACGAGCAGGGACTTACTTTCCCGACTAGCAGATTACCATGGGAACGTTGAAATGCTAATAGCAATCTTGGGGGACCCAGCCTATCCCTTGCTTCCCTGGCTCATGAAGACATACAGTAGTTACCTTGACAGCCAAGGAACAATTCAACTACTAGCTCAGTAGGTGCAGAATGACAGCTGATTGTGCTTTTTTTTGTTTGAAGGTTCCCTGGCTTTGTTTACTTCCAATAATTAGAGCTGCCTGCTATATCCTGCACGATATATGAGAAAGAAAGGGGGAAGAGATTCCACCAGGGTGGAGATGGACTGGCTGGCTGGCTGCTGAATTTGAACAGTCAGATACACAGCTATTAGAAGAGCTCAGCGTGGATCTAGACAGCTGAGGGAGGCTTTGAAAGACCATTTTAACAGTGAGCAAAAGTAGCGAGTGTTGTAATGTACATTACCTGGCCCTACTCTTATGTGGCCTGCTAGGAATCGTGTGGTGACTGCTGTGCGTGTCAGAATAGAACATTCTCAATGAACCTATTAATTTTGTTACGATCACACTCAGAGTTGTGTGACACTATGGGTCTGTCTACACTACAAGCTTAAGTCAACCTACATTAGGCAGACTTGCAGCCACCACAGAAACTACTGCAGTTTTTCATGTACACACTACCCTCCTTCTGTCGGTGGTGCACATCCTCTCCAGGAGCACGTCCACTGACTTAAGAGGTACAATGTAGGGGCTGAGCTGCCACCTGGGCTCTCAGCTCCACTCCCCAGCAGGCAGACCCCCTGATACTCCTGGGGGTGCCGCAGACCATTGAGAAATGCTGCTCTAGAGCCCTGTGGGATAAAAAAGATTGGATCTGCATCTGATCCACAAAGAACCGCATTCATGGATGCAGATATCCACGCAGATATAAAGTGGATATCCAGAGCTCTATTCATCAGCTGTTCGCTGTCATTCTTGTCAATTTCACAGCTCCCATGCTGGAGCCATGAAATTGACAAGGAAGGCTGGTAGGCTCTCTGCTGTGAACCCCTTGTAGCTCACAGCTTGGGTTGTTACCCCGGAGCAGGCGGGAGGCTCCCAGCCCAGTGCTCCCCACTCCGGGGTTCATTCCCGTGCAGGGGTGGGGGGGGAAGGAGCCACATGACACCGGGCTTCAAGCCTGTGGCCTCCCTGAAACCAGCTCACGGCCCCCCAGGGGGCCCGTGCACAACCAGTTGAGAATTGCTGCTCTAGAGTGTGGATCCATATAAAATGTGGAGTGCGGATCGCAGATTGGATACTATTTATTTACCACAGATAAGGATCCAATTTTTATCATCTGCACAGGGCTCTACCGATATAAGTAACACAATGTCTACATGGACACTATCACCCTAACTACAGCAACATAAGCCCTATGCCTCTTGCGGTGGAGGAGTTATGTCAGTGTATTAGGGCACTTACAAGGATGAAGTGTAGACGCTAACATAATTAGGTTGACGTGAACTGTCTTATGTTGACCTAACTCTGTAGTGTAGACCAGGCCTGTGAAGCAGGTAACTGGTTGCTTTCAGAATTGCTGATTACTCAGCAGCATATCTTGTGAAATAAGAAGAACTGTGTTCCAAAAAGAACTTTTTTCTGTAACAAAATCAGTACCAAAAAAAGCAAATACATTAAAAAGTTTATAAAACTTAAAAAATTAAGAGAACAGAAGTTATGAAGGGGAATGAACATTAATGTCAGCTATACATACAACCACCATGGCTTTCATAGGTCAGCATATGTGAAGGTGTGATTGTATTCATTATCCTCCTGAGGCAGTGGCATAAGGGTAGTGCAGCGACCACTAACATCAATGTGTAAGGTTGGGGAGGGGGGAAGGGGAGGTAATAGGGAGGTCTTGAAGTTGAGTTCTCAGTGGGCTGAAGAGGGAGGGGAGGCCAGGACTGTTGAATCTGCAGGTCCACCAGAGTCTGCAGCATCTGTGTTTACTGCCTGAAAAGCCCCATTAGGTCTCCCTCTCCTTTTCCTGCTGGGACTCCTGGGACTCTCCTCCTCTCCACTCTATCCTTCTCCAGGCTGCCAGCAAAGTTTATCCTCCAGGCCCAGTGCTCATGATCCGATGCAGCACTGGCTTGCAGGATCTCACTGAACATGTCATCCAGAGTCCTCTTCTTTCTCCTTATCTGGCTCAGGCATTCTGTGGTTGTGGAGGAGGGCCGCAACAGCAGCAGATGAAGATAAAACAAGCAAAAAGATAAAAAAAAGAGGTACCATTATCAGCATATTCACTACAGAAAGCAAAACAAGATGCTGAACTCATGCCCCTGGCTCCCCTAAAGTTTTAAGCACTACATTCTCACTTCTGCCTGAGATTGTTTGTGCACAACACCAGCAATGGTAAGCATGACACGCCAGGGGTTGGGAAAATGAGGAGGGAATTGCTCAGTTACATGATTCTAGTAGTATAGTGCAATGGCACTGAATACTGGCACAGTTTTCCAGAGGCGGTGGTTATTTTAGCTGATATCTCACTCCTCAGAGTAACAAAGGCAGAGTGTGCTTCTGGCATCCCAAAGATGCCCGGGCCCATATGCTGCTAGCCTGTGTACTGCAATGGTGCTTCCTGAAGTTATCAATGAGTCGAGTGGGAAAGTGTCCTACCACAGAGGAAGGAATAAAGCAGCCTTCTCTAGAAACCTTCGGCAGAAGATTGCAGAGTACCTCCAAGAAAGTTTCATCTAGATCTCTCAGGAAGATTGAAGGGACGTCCCCATAAACAAACTGCTCCACATCAACCTAAATCTAGAGGGGGAATGAAAAGCAGATAGAACTCTCTCTCTCGGTTGTGTCACTACCTCTTCTAGCACAAGTAAATTAATGAAAAGTCAAAAGATTGTGTCCTTGTACATTAGGGGTACCATCCCTGTAATTGAAAATTTATCTATACACTTACCTGAGATTCCATCCCATGCTTGACAGGTGGGACTGGCTGGACTGTGGAGGAGTCAAAGAGGTCCTGGCTTGCTGTGGAGCTGGATCACCCAGTTGACTGTCCCTGTACTCCTCCTCCACCATCACTTCCTCCTCACTGTTCACAGCAGGTTCCTGTGACTTGTGCTCCTTGGAGGTATCCATGGTGCTGAAGGGGGCAGGGAGGTCGTGGTGTTTCCACCAAGCATTACATGCAGCTCTTTGTAAAAGCAGCAGGTCTGCATCTTGGCAACAGATCAATTGTGGGCCTCCCAAGCCAGCTGGTATGCCTGCCACAGTTCCTTGGCTTTCATGCAGCACTGCTGCTGGTTCCTTCTCCTGCATCCCCAGAACAATTTGCTCATAGATTTCAATGTTTCTATGGCTGGTTCAAAGGATGCCTGCACAGCCTCTTCTCTCCACAGGCCCAGGAGATCCAGTATCTCCTGTCTATTCTAGGCAGAAGCACATCTGGAGAACGTAACCAGCATGCTCAGCTGGGCACTTGCACTCAACAGTGGAGAACTGCTAGGTTCTCTTACCAAGCCGGGCAATCAAAAATCAGAATTTCAAAAATCCACAGGGCTTTAAAGGGGAGGGGGGCTTCCGGTCTCCATGTTCTATGGGCAATGGAGTTCACAATGGTGACCAGAACGGCCAGTGTGGGGCATTGTGGGACAGCTGCTGAAGGACAGTTAGGGTAACAGTGTCAGCACTCACAATGTGTCTACCTAAGTACATCAGCCATGGCTCTATGCCACTCGGAGAGGTGGTGTTGCTATGTCGGCCTAATAGAGTGCTTTCAGTGGTGGGAGACAAATTGAAGTGCAGACCGATGCACAACTAGGTCGACATAAGCTGCCTTGCATTAACCTAACTTTGTAATGTAGATCAGGCTTTACTTCAGCTACTGCCCTAGAGAGTAGTTCAATATGCTTTACCCCTCATAAGAGAATGTTCACTGGAAAACTAGGATGCAAGAATAAGAACATTGCAATTGGATATAATTACTATGAGGGTACATAACTTTGTTAAAAATAGCCACACCAGCTTAGGACTTGTCTACACTTAAAACATTACAGCGGCACAGCTGTAGCATTTCAGTATAGACACTCACTACAGCAATGGGAGGGGTTCTCCCACTGGTGTAGGTATTCTATCTCCCCAAGAGGTGGAAGCTAGATCAACAGAAGAATTCTTCCATCAACCCTAGCACTGCCTACAAGAGGAGTTAGGTCAGCTTAACTACGCTGTTTAGAGTGTGGATTTTCACATCCCTGAGTGATGCAGCTGGGTCAACATTACTTCTGAAGGTAGATCTGCCCTTAGGAGTTCAGGGAGAAGTTGTTTTTTTTTGGGCGAGGTTCACTGCTGGTGAAAGATGTTGCAACTCCATTAGCTTAGTGAAGTTGTACCAACAGTGAACTAGACCTCTCATGAGATTCAGGTTACATGAAACAACAAAAATACCTTAAAATAATGTCAGGAATTTGAAAACTGACACACACGCACACACACCCCCCTCCAACAAGTAAAGAAAATTGAAGTAAGTTCCAACTTAAGTCTCATGGCTGAAGTTTTCGTTCAGTGACAGTGGTTTTAAACAAAATGTCTACTGCCACCCCCAACTTCCAAGAACAGCTCTGGTAAATAAAATAGATATTCATTCAAAGTTAGGAGAGAACTTTACCATGCTCAACACTGCCAGCTCATCCCATGAGAAAGTGAACAAGAATATGTAAAATGTAACTGATTACCTGCATTTACTACTCCAGCTATTTATGGTATCTCACTTCAACAAGATGTATGGCGCAAACTGCAGAATCCAGAAAGAAGTATCACCTAAAGTCCTTTACAGACTATATGAACTAGGACCACATACCCCAAGACACTGAAACACAGACACCCTTGTGGCAGAAATACAGCAGTTATTCACACCATCAACACTGAAATGTTTTAAAGAGGAAAGTAAAGAATAAAAGAATAACTGAAATTATAAGAGAACACTGATAGGCAGAATATGATTTAAACTAGGATCTCAAACAAGTAATTAAGAAATTGAAAAAAAAAATCTTTCTGAAAGCCACGGTTCAAAAAGCAGTGATTACAATTACAAGAGGTACAATTTAACTTATTAGGGTATGTCCACACTGCAGCTGGGAGCAAACTTTATAGCCTGAAGACTTTTGCTAGTGTGGTTGTTCATTCCCTCTGGGGCACCTGGCATTGCCACTGTCGGAAGACAGGATACTGGGCTAGATGGACCTTTGGTCTGACCCAGTATGGCCGTTCTTATGGCTCACCAGGTAATTGGGTGGCTATGAACTTTCCGTTGCTAGCCCAAGCCTCC
The DNA here is from genome assembly GCF_965152275.1 of Natator depressus. Classification (NCBI taxonomy): domain Eukaryota; kingdom Metazoa; phylum Chordata; order Testudines; family Cheloniidae; genus Natator; species Natator depressus. The sequence continues at coordinate 121,251,003 of NC_134237.1, forward strand.
ATCAGTGTGGCAATGTTCACACAGCTATTGTTAGTGCACGAGCATGAGACTCGCCCTCCAACAGAAGTCTGTCTATCCAGGTTGGGAGGCTTGCTCCCAGCTGCTGTGTAGTCGTACTCTAGGGGTTCTGAGAATATTCGCTTCATAAAAGTATATATATGCTTATAATCTGCATGTTGGACATTTTTGTCCAATATTCAAAATCTGTTTGCACACATTCAGAACATATTGCAATGTAGCATTCTAATCTGAAAGGGAACCTACGTTAGATTGTTAAAATGTTCACCCTTTATTTTCTTCTCAGTTTGCAGAATTCATACAGTAGTTGGTAAAAGACTTTTTAAATTTCTCTCTCTTTCCCCCCCCCCCACATCTATATTAGCTCAAGCTCATCAGATATCACTCAAGAACTAAGACCCCAATCCTGTAATGGGATCCATGTCCCTGGACCCCCTTGTTCCCACACTGAGTGCTACTGCAGTCAGTGAGGGTTTACTTGAAACTAAAATATTTGTTTACCAAACACTTTTCCCTCCACTGAATGTGTGCTTGCTGGCTTGCTAAAAGGGCAAGTTACCAAGAGACATAATAATGAGGGGAAATATTACTTTAATACCACCTTGCAAATATATCATAACTTGACATTTTTACATGAAATGTGCTAAAAGACATATCCAAGATTATCCTATAAAGTGTTAAAGATAGTTAAGTCCAAAGCTGACTGCGAAGAGCTACAAAGGGATCTCAAACTGGATGACTGGGCAACAAAATGGCAGATGAAATTCAATGCTGATAAGTGCAAAGTAATGCACATTGAAAAATATAATCCTGACTATACATACAAAATGATCAGGTGTAAAATTAGCTGTTACCTCTCAAGAAAAAGATCTTGGAGTCACTGTGAATAGTTCTCTGAAAACATCCACTCAACGTTCAGTGGCAGATGAAAAACAACTAACAACGTTAGGAACCATTAGGAAAGGCATACATAATAAAACAGAAAATATCAATGCCACTACATGAATCTCCAATACTATATGCAGTTCTGGTCAACCCATCTCAAAAAAGATATCATAGAATTGGAAAAGATACAGAGAAGGGCAACACATTTTTTATTTACATAACACAAGAACTAGGGGTCACCCAATGAAGTTAAAAGGCTGCAGATTTAAAACCAACAAAAGGAAGTACTTCTTCACACAATGTCTGGTCAACCTGTGGAACTTGTTGCCAGGGGATGCTGTGAAGACCAAAAGTATAAAATTTAAAAAAATTAGATATGCACATGGATGATAGGCCCAACAATGGCCATTAGCCAGAATGGTCTGTGATGCAACCCCATGATCCGGGGGTCTCTAAACCTATGACTGCCAAGAGCTGGGTCCGAACAACAGGAGATGGATCACTTGAAATTGCCCTGTTCCGTTCATTCCCTCTGAGGCATCTGGCATTGTCCACTGTCAGGATACTGGGTTAGATGGACAATTGGCTGTTCCCATGTTCACAAAAAACAATCTTTGGACCAAAATGTTTTCTCTAATAAGAGTTTAAGCAAAAATGAAGTCAAATAGAAGTGGAAGACATTCAATATGTTTAGTATATCAATGCATGCATTTTCATCCTGGAAGACCAAAGCATCCTCAAGCTGGAAAGTCAGATCTCAATTAAATCCTGCAACCTCAACCAAAACAAACCACAGCAGGCATTAAACTCACTTTAAAGTAATTTGATATATTGTACTCCATCTTAAACAGCTCAAGAGATTGTTGATAATTTGAGTTACCCATATTCCTCGATATGGAGGGCAAAACAGAAAATACATTCTAGATTCTGTTTTTCAGTTCAGTATAACAGCCTATAAAATGAAGACAATTTTCTTAGTACAGTAGAACCTCAGAGTTATGGACACCTCAGGAATGGAGGCGACTTAATACAGCTTTGAAACTTTACTAAGCAGAAGAAAAATGCCGCTTTTAAGCATCTTAATTTAAATTAAACAAGCACAGAAACAGTTTCCTTACCTTGTAAAATCTTTTTTAAAAAACACTTTTCCTTTTTTAGTAGTTTACACTTAACACTGTACTGTACTATATAGGATTTGCTTTTTTTGTGTCTCTGCTGCCTGATTGCATACTTCAGGTTCCAAATGAGGTGTGTGGTTGACTGGTCAGCTCATAACTCTGAGGTTCTACTGTACTCCCTTTGTAATCCTTAATTTTTTTAAAAATAAGTATTTGTGTAATTTTAAAACCCCTCTTTATTCCATGATAGAAAGGATTTGTGGTGCTTTCTATCCTTCTATCACACCTGGAGTATCATTATATCACCTTAATTCTGTTGCTCGGTGTTGTACAGAATAGCTACACTGCAGCCCGTATGTATGGGAGACTAATCCTGTAGATTCAGGCAAACCAGACTGTTTAATTCAAGCAGTTACAGTTTGAGAATTTAACAATTTTAATGAACAAAGTGTATACATATTCTCTCTATACTATTAATTTGCTGACATAAATCACTAAAGCAGGTAATAAAAAAAAAGACCACTGTTCGTAATAGCTTTCAGAAGACCAAATAAAAGAATCGGCTTTGAACGGACATCCACCAGCTGCAACAATATTCTGTGAAGATTTAGACCCACCACTGTTCATGGCCCCCACATAACTGTGGTCTTTTCTAGATAGGATTTCCCCCAGTTTTATTTAAAGCCAACCTAAATTAAGACTCAATGTCAAACACAAAACACTTACAATATATATTTGCTATGTTTTATACCCAGGAACAGATACTGGAAAGATGAGAAACACTCTATGAACACAAAACGCAACAGCTGCCCAATGCCCATATCCAGCAACTGATACGTCACCAATCAATAACACTGTACACAAATACAACAAATTCCCCGTTTTCCTCCCTCTAAACTAGCTGCTGTTATTAATCTGTATCACCCATTCTCCACACCTTGCAAAAATCAGCAAGTCAGTGGAGATGTTTACAATCAATCTAATTCCATAAAACAGTGGACCGAGGGAGAACCGGGAAAGAGGTGGTAGATGCACCAAGTGGTGTAATGGAGATCTGAACACTGAGCAGCTGCTTTCTGCAGTAACAGCATCAGCACTACACCTCACCCATCACAGGACTGCAAAGAGGTACAGACACACAGTGACCGTTCCTCTCACCACGGCATCTGTTTAGACCACCACAGGAGCCCCCCTCATCCCAACTGCCAGCACAGCAGCTTCCACACAACTCCCAGACAAGAGCCCCCAGCCCATCCCCTGAGTCATCCAAACCAAAAGCTTGAGGCCCCTCAAAACCTCCACACCCTGAGCCTGGCTCCCAACCCCTCGCCTCCCCAACCCAATCCCAAAGCCTGAACTACAGCCCCTTGCCCCAGACCCCACATCTGCTAAGGCTTCTCCCACGCATTATGTCCCCCCCACCACAACAGTGCCTCCTCTCACTCCAGAACCAGCACCCTGACCCAGGCTACGTCTACCCACCAAGGTCAGAGATCTCCGCCTCTGCCCCTCCCGCAACGCGTGCACCCCCAGCCCAGACTCAACCCCTCTACCCAACGCCTACACCCCCAGCCCCTCCCCCTACACCCCCAGCCCAGGCTCAGCGCCTCCGCCCAATACCTACACCCCCTCCCCCAACAGCTGCGGCCTTTCTTCGCCAGCCCCTCCTCACAACGCCTGCACCCCTGCTCCGCCAACCCCGCCCAAGGCCTGCACCCCCGCCTCGAGACACCTGCACCGCTGCTCCCCCAACGTCTGCGCCCCAACCCAGCCCAGGCCAGGCCGCGCCCCGGCGGCGCTCAGCTCACCCCGGCGTGCGGAAGAAGTAACGGCGGCGGCAGCCCGCTGCGGGTGCTGGGCGACAGCTGCAGAGTCCCCCCCAATCTCCGGCGCGCCTCCGTCTCCTCCGCCTCTAGCCCCAGCACCAAACCCCGCCCCGCTCCCCCGACACCCCACCCCGGCAGGGTGCGGCTTCCAGCGGCCGCAGGCCAACAACCGCGCTGCCCATTGGCGGGCGCTGGCTCGGCAAGCAAGCGGCTCTCCCATTGGCTAAGGGAGGGGAGAGAGGCGGGGCGCGGGCCGGGGTAAGACAGAGAGGAGCAAGTGGCGGGAGGGTGGAATCAACGGTAGGGGTGTGGCGGGAAAAGTAAACGGGGGGGGGCGGGTTGAAGGCCGGGCTGGGGAACAGAGCCCGGTGGCAGGTTGAAGGCGGGAGGCAGAGTAGAAGGCAGCTACTTTGAGGGGTGAAGGCAGATGGGGGGGGGGGGGTTGCGAGCTGAGCACGGTGGGGGTGCTAAGGCAGAAGGTGTTAGCTGTAGGGGAAGCAGAGACAATGGGGTGGTGCACGCTAACGGGAGCTGTGTTCTCTTCACCTCCGAGAATCCGGCCCGGTATTTAGGTCCCTAACTTTATCCTCCCCACCATCAAAATATTGTCCCTCTGCATTATTATTGTTCAGGCAGTGCTATCAACGTGTACAGATAGGACACTATGAATTCAAAAAAAATCCACAAATATTAAATCATTGCTGGTAAAGCATGCAGATGAACCATATATTGCTGGAATGGTAAAAAAGTCACTCCTACAGAGTGACGTGGATTGATTAGTAAGCTAGTCTAACATGAACAACATGTTTTAATGTAGCCAAAAACTATATATTCTAGGAACAACTTTTGGGTCATGGTGAATAACCAACTGAACCAAAAAATCCCAGTTCTAAACAGTGCATATGAGTGGAAATATGATCCTTAGCTGTATGAGCAGTAACAGTAAGAAGTGGGGAAAAGGTGGTATTACTCAGGGCATTTGGTGAGACCACTAGTGCAAAGGATTCAGAAGGAGTTACAAGAACAATTCAAATTCTGGAAAACCTGCCTTATAGGTAAAAATGAAAAAAATCTTTAGTTTATCCAAGAGAAGGTTAAGAGATGACTTGATCACTATTTACTATTTAAGTGCCTATATGGGGAGAAGATTTGATAAGAGAACTGTTTAATGTAACAGACCCTGTTATAACAAGATCCAATCAGAAGCGAAAGCTAAACAAAGTGAGACCAGAAGTAAAGTGCAAATGTATAACAATGGGGGTAATAAAACATTGGGACAATTTACCTACAGATGTGGTTGGATAGTCCATCACTTGAAGTATTTAAATCAACACAATGTCTTTCTAAAAGATAGCTTCCAGTTGAGTTTGTGCTGTGAGCTTGTTTCTAGAATCACATGGTGAAATTTTGTGGCCTGTGTTATGCAGGAGGGCAGATTAGATTATCACAAATGGTCCCTTTTGGTCTTTAAAAAAACCCAACAACAACAACTATGAAAGAGCCCTTTCCCAAGGAACTGATTATCCCAGGAAAAAAAAAAAATCTTGCTTCAGCCAATTGAGATATCAGACATTAATGTCACCACATTCTATTCACTATCCTTGCTGATTTACTTCCCACCCTTTTGACTATCATCCCCACATATTTTAATGATCTCTGCATCACACCTGCTAGGTCTAAAAAACAGTGCTTTATAGTAAGAAAGCAGGCAGGGCTCTTGCTTTTCAAATAAAGGTACAAATCAGTGAAAACATGCTTTCACAGTAAACTTAGAGCACTTGTCCTGGACAAGTTATTAGAAAGAAAATAATAGAATCCCTGATAATATTATGTCAAGAACTTTCAAGAGCCATAGTGAAGAGAATGTCTCTGAGAGGCTAGTTGAAATACAGCCACTTATTAAGGTTGCAAGACCTGTTTTAGTCTTTGGTTTGCTCACTGGTTGGCAGAGAAAAGCAGTAGGCCAACATCCGGTCCAGCTGGGCTCTGAAACAGTGGGACATGGAGAATGAGATATTTTTGGCAAAGTGGTGCAAGAGTTTCTATTATGTAAACAAAATTCTCAAAAATTATATGTAATAATGCTCAACACTTAAAAGACGAAATAAATATCAGATGGCTTCCTTCTGTCTTCTGTCAGAGCCTGATCAATTGGAATTGCAGATGCCCAGCACCTCAGAGGATCAGCCATCTCCATGCAGCCACCATTCTCTACTCCTCTTGTCTCAGGCCTTCTGCCTCGCTCATCTCTCTCTCTCTCCCTTTACTCTCCACACCTCTTTATACACTTAAAGCTCCAGTTATTCACTCCTTATTCAGGCAAACCTGCCAGTGAAGTCAATAGATATTTTACCAGAATAAAGAATGTTGGAAAAGGCACTTATAAAAGTAAGTGCTCATTTCTTTTGCTTCTACAACATCCTGTCTAAAGAGTTTTAGTTCTAAAGAGTAGTGGCCCTCTTCTTGCATGGTAATGCTTATTTCACATACTGAAGAGAGAGAGACAGATAGACGCTAAAAGTACGGATTTATTGCAGTAGAGGAGAAGCATCCCTGCAGCTGCAGTAACACACATTTGAAATAGGAGAGAACGGAAAAAACACAGATTACAGTGGGCCTCTGGAATCAACAATTTTCCAGATAATGAAATGTTTTTCCTTTTGTTAGCCAGAAATAGGTCAAAAATCAATATTTGCCCACTCCATTAATGGAAAAACAGTCTCAAGAGACAGCTACCTGTTATTGAAATTGTTCTCTACACCTTCAATTTACAGTTGCTTTGGTATACCAGAGAGCTAACAACTAGAATTGTCTGCTACCAAGGTAATTTATGGTCTGTTCACTACAAGCCAGAATGACATCCATCAAGCCATCAACCATTTCTCATTTAAATCCTTCCTCAAGACTCATTTCTTCCACTGTTCCCACCTAACACCAAATTCATGATATTCACCATCCTATAACTTTCTCATTTTCAGATAAATGTAAGAAATAAAAACAAAACCCCAGAACACAGAACCACTAAGAGAGACATGCAGATGCCTAGACTGACCATGTGATCTTATTGCTGTAAGCCTTTGGATGCTTCCTGGGAGTACCCTGGTCTGTGAGGTACCTTACTACCACCTGCCCTTAACATGAGGAAGCCTTGTCTATGTCATCTGCTAAAGATCAGCTCCTCAGCTTCACCAGGCACAGGCAACACAAGTACTCCCCTCTGGACCTGTGCAGACCATACTGATTCAGAGATCCGCTGCTTCCAAAGAAACAGTACACCGAAATTTATCAGTTCCACCTCAGATCACTGCCCCACTTAACACATAGCACTTAGATATGTTTACAGTGAAATCAAGTATAGATTTATTGAACAAAGCACTGAGATTCAAGTACTGGAAATAAATGGTTACAGATACAATCAAATCATAACAGTCATTGTAGAACCTAGATTTAATTAATTAGATACCCTCATGTCTTGTAGAATAATGCTCATCCTAAATCCTTTCAGCATTTTACAGCCAGGCTGGCTGTGACCCTCCTTTCATAAGACAAACATGTTTTTAGCTGGTCTCCTCAGTAGAGAAACCTGTGAATTCCCTGATATACCAGATTAATCCTTTGATCTTGGTCATAAATAGGACACCCCTGCTGACTGGTTTTTTTTTTTCTGTAGATTTTCTCTCTAATAGATTTCACAATCTTTCAGCTGGTATCTGGCTCAATATGCAAATTGACATCCATTGTGAGGCATACAATGCACTCATGACATCAGTGCTGGAACAGGGGAGACCAGGGGCCATGGCCCTCCCACTTTTTAAAAGTGGACTGGCCTGACCACTTTTTGTCACAGCCCCTAACCCTTCCTCTTCCCCCGAGGCCCTGCGCTCCCAGCCAGGCTGGCAGATGGAGCCCAGGCAATGTGTGTCGCCACCCCATGGACCCTCCACTTGCCCAGGGTTTGGGGGCCGAGAGCAGCCCCCAGTCCACGTCTCCGCCCAGGACTGCTTGGCTGCGCGGCTCTTACCATGGCGTCATCCCCTGGCCAGAGCTGGGTTGGGGTAAGAGCCGTGCAGGCAGCTGTGGGGAGCCACGAACCCTCTACCTGCTCCGGGTGGGGGCTGCTGTTGGGTCTCACCCCCCCGACAGGTGGAGGGTCTGCGGCTCCTGGCCCGCTCTGGCTTCCAGCTTGGCCTCAGGCAGAAGGGGTGGGGCACCCCAGCTTTTGGGAAGACTCTGCTGGGGCTGCCTCATGGCCAGACAGAGAATTAAGCGTGTTACCTCCTGCCTGAAAGAAACATGTCCGAGTTAAGTCACCTCCTGGTGACCTCTCTTAACTCCCGACCTGAAGTACATAATTTTTAGTATAAATACATAATTTCATAAATATGACCCGTGCATACACTTTGTAATGATTATGATGACCAGGGCGCCCAGCAGAGCTCTCACATGCCTTTGGTGAACTATTGTGCCTATAATTGACCCAAGAAATGCCTGTAAAGTGCTATGCATCCCCTATGCCCTCTGCCAGTTGGCACCAAGAGGTTGCTCGGTCACACCCTTGTTCTCCTCAGTCCCTTCTCCCTACTCTGCCATCCTTACTTGTAAACTATAGACCAAAGGCTCTCAAACTGTGGTCTGTAGCTCCATTCAGGTGGTCCACGGATAGTTCCCTCTCAGGTGCGCACCTGGGCGGCCGCACACAAGAGCATCAAGGGCTACCCACCTAATTAGTGTAGCCGCGCAGATGTGGATCCACTAATTAGGTGCCAGGACACTGAAGAAGACCCACATGTAAGGTGAGATGGTGGCCTTGGAAAGAATGGGGTGTAGGTGGGAGGAGGCAGTGGGGTAAGAAGAGGGGGTGGGGGGAATTTGGGACGAACAGGGCTGCAGCGGCCAGAGAAAGAGGCGACTTTCCCCAGCTCCAGGGCTGTGACTGCCAGAGAGAGCTGGCCCTCCTTCCCAGCCCCCAGTTTGGGGGCTGCCATGGTGAGGGAGAGAGGGCATTAGAAAGGTAAGACTACTGATATTAAAATATGAGTTGTGTGCTTTTATTTGTAGAACAAAAAAAGGTAGTTATTAATTTTTTTTATATATAACGCTTTTATCCAAGTGCTTTACAATAGTTAGCTAATGGTACAAACAACATTTGGAAAGATCATTAAGTGGTCTGCCAAGACCCTCAGCAATTTTCAAGTGGTCCGTTGAAAAAAAAAGTTTGAGAACCACTGCTGTAGACTGTAAATTCTCTGGGGCAGGGACTGCTTTTTCCAAAACTCGACAGAAGAGCACAGGACATGTACAATATTTCCTTTTCTGGCTGTGGTCTGACTCCCTCTCTTGAATCATTTGACATCTTCAGGCCTCAGTTTCCCCACCTGTAAAATGGTGGTGATAATTCCTACTCCATGTACCTTTGATGAGGTTTAATTAATTGATATTTGTAAAGCAGTTTGAGGTCCTCAGAAAATAGTAGTAGTACTCTTATTTGAGCTCCAAAGACTAGCAATGTTATGGAAATGATCTGCATAAGATTCACCTAATTGTTCTTTCAACCATCAGTTAATGTCTTTTGGGACTCGAGTTATTTTTTCCCCATTTTCCAAAATAATTAAACACCACAATGGTCCTGTAGCAGAGTTGCCGTTTACTGTGATATTCCCCTGGTGTTATCCGGACCAGTGATCTGCTCGGTCACTCCAATCCTTGACTCTGGGAGCGCTGTGAGACCCCCACTCCTGGGCTGTTCACGCACAGCCTCTGGCATGTAAGCTGCTCCTTGGTTTTTGCAACCGAATGACACTAGCCAATATCTCCGATCCCAGACACAACCCTAGGAACCTCCATCTTGCAATGTCCAGTTATGCCTGCTGGACACTGCAAGCTTATATGAGTTCATCAGTTTAACAAAGAAATTGATATGCACCAGGCTTGTTATGCCAAGGGGAGTTTCTGACACACTTTAAACCAAATGCACTGCTTCAGGTAGAACAAACAAACAAATTTATTAACGACAAAGATAGATTGTAAGTGATTATAAGTCAAAACATAAGTCAGATTTGGTCCAATGAAATAAAAGGAAAACACATTCTAAGCTGATCTTAACACTTTCAGTGCCCTTACAAACTTAGATGCTTCTCATCACAGGCTGGCTGGTTGCCCTTCAGCCAGGCTCTCCTCTTTGATTGGCACTTCAGTCGCTTGGTGGTGATGTTTGTAGATGGAGGTGGAAGAGAGAAGATAAGCATGGCAAAGATCTCTCCCTTTTATCATGTTCCTTCTTCCCTCTTGGCTTTGCCACCCCCCCCCCCTTCAGGGTCAGGTGAGCATTACCTCATCGTAGTCCCTGACTGACCAAAGGAAGGGGGGTGACTCACACGAGACTCCAACAGATCCTTTGTTATTGCCTAGGCCAGTGTCCTTTGTTCCTGTGAGGCTGGGCTGGGTTGGTCCCATACATGCCCTGATGAGGTCTGAACTGCCCCTCTGTTCTTGGAGAGTTTTTGTCTGGACTTGTTTAGCCATGAGGACACATTTTCAGCCTCATAACTATATACATGAAATTACAACCTATAACATTACTGTAACAACAATGCTCAGTGCATCATGAGCCTTCCAAAGACACCCAACATGACAAACTTTGCATTGGATACCACACAATCATTTTACAAGGATGAACATGGGGTGTAGGGCATTCCCACAAGGTACAGAACATCAAAACTGAGCACCACCTTTTGGCCTAAGGTGCCTCTGCACCACCCTGGCTCTGTTTCTCCTCTTTGGAGCCCCTTAAGAGCTCCCTCCAGACTTTCTTGGGACTATCACCAACCACTGCCTGGCGCTGGGTTGATAGCCTAAAGCAATTCAAAGGAGTCCTCAATGTCCTCAAAATAAAGTCCACCATAGCAACACAAAAGTTCATACTCACATCCTGCTCTTCTACCACACACGGAGTTCTTTCTCTGTCCCAGAGAAACGTTCTTCACAGAGCTACTGATTATGCCCTTCCTAGTAGAAGCTCAGCCTTCTAGCTCTGGCTTCCTTCTTCCAATGATTGGACTTCCTGTTCTGAGAGCAGGCAGCATATATACCGCTGCATATATATCAGCTTCCTCCTGATTGGGAGAGAATGGAGTCCCGTTTCCTCTCCACCCCCACAGGTCTCCTGGTCCCAGGCCCTTAAACGGGCAGTATCCTGTTTTTTCCCATCCAGTTACTAATTCTCTGGGACTAATTCCTCTCTTCTTGCTACAAGACCATTTCCAGGGCCTTTGTTCATTCCAATATCCCTGGAATGGGGTCTTCTGGCCCCCTCCAGTCTTAAAGGGCACATATACCCCATAATGGTCCCTTAGGTCCTAGAGAATTGGGTGTTTTGCACATTGAGCAGTCGTCTCCCTTCTCCGGGTGTCCTAGGCTCTACACATTGGGACATCAGACTCTAGTTTGGGCATTTGTGGGTGAGACTTTCTGGGATTTGTGGGTGGTTCCATGTTGTGGCTTGTAATTGTCATCTGATCCAAGCCTTTGAAACAGCTCTTCTGGGATGGTCTTTAATTCCTCTGGCCTTTAAAAGTCCCTCCCCTCATTAGTTCTCTTCTAGCTTTTCCCTGGCGCCTGAAGGGGAAGATCTAAGCCTGCACACTTCCTTGTTGTAGATCCACAAAGAGAAGACCCACATTGCAGATAATACTGCTGAAAGACCTGGCTCAAAGAGGAAAAAACTGATAAAGGTAAAATTTCCTTATGAAAATGGGCATATGGGTCTAGATGCAAGCTCTGTGCATCTCACTGAAATGGCAGGACTTTCCCCTTTATGTTTATTGGTAAGAATGGAGGTGTGCATGATTTGAGAGCTAAAGTTGGTATCAGAATGCTTTAAGGTAATTTTTCATTGAGACTATCCTAACTTTTAATGCTTTGATTTTTTTTTCCTGGTACACGATATGTGTAATCGAACATTATCTTTTGAATTCCACATAGCATCCTTAACTGTAACTTAAGGATATTTTATGTATAGAATTGCCAAAGTTTAGACATCTTATAGCATAGTTAAGGTTGTGCCAAGAGTTCTGTTATAAGCCTTACCTTTGACCAGGTGCATTTGACTTTTTATAGGAAGGAGTTTTTCCTCATGAAATTTTTAGTAACATAAAGAGGGGAAATTTTCTGCCTATTTAAAAAAAAATTCCAAGAAATCTTTCCTATATAAAAGCGTCCCTGTGAAACTTAAGATGCAGAAGAACTATTCTGCTTTACTCACCTAGCTGAAGCCGGTCTCTGGGCTTTGAATTTTGTCACTCCACAGCTACATACGTTCACATCTGGAGTTTATTTGGTCTGAAAAATACATTAAAAAGAACTGAAACAGCAGGTAGGAAAATAGGGTAGAGTTTCTGGATCAGAAGGATGATTGATGCTGCCAGATTTTCATATAATCTATTTAACCTTGAAAAATAATGACTTTGTGTTTCACACTAAAATAAATAAATACATTGTTAAACACTGTAATGAGTCTAAACAGAAATCTACAATAGTAGATCAAGCTGGTTAATGATTGCATTAAAAACACCAGATTTTGGGGAGGATGATTTCATTGGTAATTATTGGTCTGAAAAAGATCAAAAGGCAAGTGACAAATTTTTTCTTTTTAAATTGTTACAATACTATGACGTTTCTGAAAAATCCTTTCTGAAGTGAAAGCGAGCCTTTGAATTTGCAAGTGGTTCTCATCTCAACTTTTAAAATCCTGTAAACATCCTGTACCTAACAGATTTTGGGTGGAGTTCTCTAAATGAATGACCTGTATGATAGCTATAGTGTTTCTAGATATATTTAATAAACTCATTGATATAGGATTCTTACCCTTTCTTTAAGGACACCTTCCTCATCCTTGAGCATTAAAGAAAGGAACAGTGCCAGTTGCAAAGGTTTTGGATTCTTCATAGCCCAGTTAGAACTGAAGAGAAACTAATGTAAGAAACATCTGAAAATAGATCAACGGAAGAATTGAAGAAATCAAGGGATGTGTAAAGCAAGGAGGATTAGGATGAAATATGGCCAAGAGAGATTACAAGCCAAATGGGTACAATCTGCAAAACATCATTCAGGAAAAGCCTGGTATTGATGGCAATAAACAGAAAGTAACATTTTCAAGAATACCTAGGTATGATTTGAAAATAGTACTTAAGTGACCACCGTATGAGTATGTCTACACTGGAGCTGGGAGCGTGCTTCACAGCACCAGTAGATGGACACACCAGCTCTACTTGAGCTAGCATGCTAAAATATAGCAGCATGGCTGCAGGGGCATGGGTGGTGGCTTGGGCTAATCACCAGTTTGTACCCGAGGGTTGAGTAGGTAGCTCAAGCAGTCACCTGTGTCCCACAGCCACACTGCTATTTTTAGTGTGCTTGCTTGAGCAGAGCTAGTACATGTCTGTCTGCCCATGCTGGGAAGTGTGTTCCCAGCTGCAGCATAGACATACCATATGTGTCTGGCAGCCATTGGAAAGGCAAACAGAAGTGGGATATAAGTAAAGCACAAATCACAAGAGATTGTTGAGGCACCATACTCACAATTTGTGAGGCCATCTGTCCCATCTGTACCTCTTTTGTCATGTTTTCTGTAATTCAGTATATTAGGCCTCAGTTCTACAGGCTGTTCTCTCACTGCACCAGAGTGAAGGCCTATCAACTTTAATGGAGTTGTGTGGGGGTAGGAGTTCATCCATGCAGAACAGCTTGCAGGGTTGTGGTCTATGTGGGTAACAGTTTCAATACACAAGAGGGCCCAGACTGATATGAAGGAAGAACTAGTCACATTAAGGGTTGTTTAGAGCAGTGGTTTTCAATTTTTTTTTTTCTGGTGACCCAGTTGAAGAAAATTGTTGATGCTTGTGATGAGGGGTTTGGGGTGTGGGAGGGGCTCAGGCAGAGATTTGGGATGCAAACGTGAGGGCTGCAGGGTGGGGCCAGGAATGAGGGGTTCAAGGTGTGGGAGGGGACTGTGGGCTGGGGGTGCAGGTTTGGGGTGAGGGATTTGGGGTGCAGGAAGGGGCTCCAGGTTCGGGGGGGCTCAGGGCTGGGGATTGGGGCACAGGGTTACCTCGGGCAGCTCGCAGTCAGCGGTGCAGTGGGGTGCTGAGGCAGGCTTCCTGTCTGTTCTGGCACCATAGACCAGGCTGTGCCCCAGAAGTGGCCAGCAGCAGGTCTGACTCCTAGGCGGAGGCATAGAAGCGGCTTCACGCGGCTCTCACCCACAGGCACCCCCCCCCACCCGCTCCCATTGGTTGGGAACCGGCCAATGGGAGTTCAGAGCCGGTGCTTGGAGCAGGAGCAGCACACAGTGTCAGAACAGGTAGGTACTAGTCTGCCTTAGCCGGACAGCACCACTGACAAGACTTTTAACAGCCCAGTCGGTGGTGCTGACCAGAGCCACCACAACCCAGTACTGGGTCGCAACTTGCAGTTTGAAAACCACTGGTTTAGAGGGTAGTTAGTGTGGAGGGAATAGCGAAAGGCAGGAGAACGAGCTACACCGAAGAGCTGAAAGCATTAAACAGCCTTTAAAAGCATTAGACAAATGAAAAAGGAACAATAATGTGACTTTCAAAAAACAAGAAGTCTCCTAATCTTATTTTGTTGACTTGCTCTTTTTGCCTCACTCAATTTCATCTCCCCTTCTTCAAAACATGTTGCATCTAAATCAGGGGCTAATCCTGCAAACAGTTACTTCAGCAAACATCCTGTTTCCATGAAAAATCCATTTGCTTCAGTGAGAATGTGTGATAAGGTTATACATGGAAATGATTGTTTGCAGTGTCTAGACTGTAGGCCCCTCAGGGAAAGAACCGTGTCATGACCGGGTTGCATGGCCATCTCCCTAACAAACAGGGATTAGATGCTATCATTAGGATATATACAGGATAGGTAGTAATGGATAGCCCTGTGTTTGAGGCACAGATTGGGAGTCAGCAGACCTGATTTCTGTCCTGGCTCTGCCACAGACTTCCTATATATCTTCAGCTCACTGAACCTCTTTGTTTCAGTTTACCCAGCTGTAAAAGTGGAGGAACAGAGGTGTGGTGAAGCTAAGGTTTGCAAAGTGTTTTTCAGATGGAAGAACTACAAGTTATTCTATATTTAATGAGCTGTACAAATAGTCTGGCATCCCCCAATGTTCCTATTGCCGAAACAAAAAAGTGCCTCATCAAATTTTAAAGGAAACTTTGAACATTTAAGGGGCTAGAAACCCTTTTGAGATATCAGATATGTTTGATATGGGGTCAAACAGTTTTCCAGCCAAAAATATTTCACTTTCACAACAATCAGCAGCAATCCTGTAAGGTTTTGGGATAGAATAAATATTGATTTGTCGTGAGACCAGATGCCCAACATTGTGCAAATACTATAAACGGAAAGTGTTTTTCCTAGAGTAATTTAAACATAAGGAATATCACAAGAAATTTGCCTCAGTCTTTCCCTTGGCCAAATCCTGTCTTATTCAGGTGAGGAGTGCTACTGACATCTGTGGAACTACTTATATGAGAAATGTGAGCAGGATTTGGTCACATGATGTTACACCCAAAGCCAGTTACAGTAGTGTTCCATCCCATCAAGTTTTCACTTGATATTGAGACTTGAGCTTTAAGACCTAGCTTCTGTTAAGAGTTTCACAAGTTCATATAACAAGGATTTTTTCCAAATCACCCAATCTTTGTTGAATGTATTCAGATGTAGAATTTATCGTGCATGGTGCTATTCTACTGCTTGACCAGTTGATGTCACTAAATTCAAAGCAACTGCCACAGAGGCTCAAGAAATCTAAAAAAAAGCAATGTTAACTTTGACAACAAAATCTTCACAAAGCATGAAGCAGCACAGACCATATGTGTTATCACACTGTTTTGTATGTGCATGTCAGTAAACTTCAATTTACCTGCTTAATCTCTCCAGCTACAAACATCGGGTACAATACTTCCAGAGACATCTGTAACAAAGGAACAATGTACAAGCACCTTCATTGTCTAAGGACAGAAAGCAAGTAAAGCTAATTGGAAATATTTTAATTATCAACATCTCTGTTTATAGCTTCCTCATGATAGTATTTAACACTAGAAATGAATACTCTGATTACAAGGCTAAAATGGAAGTGGTTTTAGCACACCAGCTGCATAATCATGTTGACCAGTATTGTCTAGTTTGTGCTCCCCCATCTGTCTGTCTCCACCTGTTGTCTCGTCTTGTAAACTGTTTTTTGCCTCATATCTCCCCATTGGCTTGGCCTACAATTTTCTGTTTTGTTGGCTTTGCTGAGAAATGCCTTTTTAAAGTGCTTTATTTGTGGAATTAAAAAGATATAAAAGCTTGTGATGGGATGTACGTACCCCACATTCAGATAGATAGGGAAGGAACTAACTAGAGGCTACAGCTGGAATATTCTCCCTCTACTTGGCTCTTGAAGGGATTATATCTAGTGTTGCACTACGTCCTATCTTGTAGTCTGAAGACTGGCTGGTTGGCCTTCTCTGCCCTTCTGAAATCTTAAAGAGATAGCAGTTGTTGGGTGCTGGTAAGTAGGCAGACCCACTATCACCCCCCATAAACCCAGTGGAAGGTTCCTCAGGGAGACTCTGTTCCTTGCTTGATTCACACATGCCCATTCACCCAAGATGTTCTTCATCTAATTCTGCTATAGGCATCGCTCAGCATTTTGTGTCCTTAAGTGAAATTAGCATTTCAGTGCTTACTTCTGGATGCAGGGGAAGAAACCCTAATGAGAGTGGCTAGCACTGACAAGCGCAATCAGTGGTGTGTCAGTTGGTATAATACATCCGATAGAAGCACAAACTTCTAGTGATAAAATCTAGACAAGATCTTTGCTGCACAGACTGCCTCACTTCAATGATTGTATGCAGTATTGTTGTAGCTGTGTTGGTCCAAGGACATTAGAGGAACAACGTATGTGAGGTAGTATCTTGTTGGATCAACTTCTGTTGATGAGACAGACAAGCTTTCAAGCTTACACAGAGCCTTCAGTGACATACTCTCAGCTGGGGACTGAACCTTAAACAAACCGCCAAGTCTGAAACCTGTTGGGGTCTCTTGCTAGAGGCACAATTATGGAATAGATGATGGGACTCCCGTAGGGGCATCAAATAACCTCTGCATCCAGACAGTTCCACTACACTTTGCTGGGCTGATTCTCAATTACATTAAGGCTCCCATGTTTAGTGATTTTTTTCTCCTTAATATTTATTTATTGATTGATGCACCTCACAATAGGGTACAGTTTCATGATCACAGAATCGTAGAAATATAGAGTTGAAAGGGACCTCAAGAAGTCATCTAGTCCATCTTTCAGCACTAAGGCAGGATTAAATATACTTAGACTCAGGGCTGGTTCTAGGACATCAACTTCCATGGGAGTATCTTTGTTCAGTTTTGCCGATTGGCTAGCCATATTTTGTTTTGTTTAGCTGCTCAGCAGGGGTGGAGGGAAGGGGTTGCTGAAAATGTTTTCCATTCTGGCTTGCAAAATGCATAGGTCTACTCCTGCCTAGGACCATCTCTGACAGATGTTTGTCTAATCTATTCTTGATACACAATTATTTGCAGAAATAATGATTTTCTGAAAGATCTTTCCATATACAACATTACTTCTCAATGGTGCTGAAAATCAAAATCAAAGAATCAGATGCTCCTTAAAGATAGCACAACAAAAGGAGAAGTTTCCTTTTTAGTGTGTATGGTAGGTCAATGAAATTACACAGTTGGTATGAATTCGTCTTAAAAATTTATTTACCTCAGAAATGTATACATTCATAGGTTTGTCACAAGGAAATTGGCAGTAATTCATAGAAAATGAATATTTACATGTGTGCAAATTTCACATATTACACAAGACAGTGTTATGTAGTTTTACTATACTGTGTTATGTAAGTACTTTTGCAGTTTAAGGCACTCAAGATGAATAATAATAGTTGTCAGAGGAAATAAACAAAATGCTAGTATAATTCTATATCTGAATCAACTGCTTCCTTCAAGACAGTATATTGTAAGTGTCAATGGTCTGGTATGACCTAGTCAGTTGTTTTCAGACAGGGCAGAATTCATTTGATTAAAATCTGCCAAAAAAAAAAAAAAAGCAGAGGTCGAAAGTAATAAACATTTTCTTGGGTTACCTCTGAGAAATCCTCTCCTCACACTAGTTCTCTCCACATAGAGTAGAACCAGCTCTAATTACTTTTTGCAAACACTTGATTGACAGCATGCTTCACATTCAGCTCTTCATATTAGAGGAGAAGCAGAGAAACCTAGAGGATTCCCATTAAAACTTCACAAATATTAACCTATTAAAAGATATCAAAAACTTGCATAGTGCTTTACATTTTCCAAGCACCACATAAACCTTAGTTTATACTCAACATTCCTTTAAGGTGGGCACAAAGATTAAGTGACTTGCCTAAAACCATACACTGTGTTAAAAGCTGGGAGCTGAACCCAAGGATTCTGGCTCGAAATCCAGTTCAAAAAGATCACATCTCTCTTTTCTAAAGGAGAATTCAACCATAGGTAATATCTAATGTGGATCCCTTTTTATTATTTTTATAAATAGAAAATCTTACCATGTAACACCTTTGTTAAATTCATGAAATAACTTAAATACAAACAGTGTCAGAAATAAAACCTGGTGTGCATAAAGATATAAAAGTCAACACCAGGAGAGATTCAGAAACCTTATCATACAAACTTGGATCAGTTCTATTCTCCTTCTACGGAGTTTGAGCTCATCACCATGTTACCATTACAGTACTCTTGAGACACAAAAGTTAAGAAACACAGGACATTAAAGTAGGGTATTTTTTCCCCTCCCTCCCCTTGTTAAACAACATACACTGGAAAAGTCAGTTATGTGGAAATGTTGCTCTTCCTATTAACACCTTGGCTTTAGGATTTTCCTACACAAATATATGTCAACAAGAGTTACATGCACCTACCATTAATAGGGTTGTTAATGCTGCAGTTTTATCTTAGCTGACAGGAAGTGAGAACAGTAGGTTTGGGATCATTTGTAATACAGCACTTTATTTTATACAAGGACTCCAAACTGAATAGACATGTTAAAACCAACAGAAAGAACAATTTGTGATTTACACAATGTATAATGGGACCATTGTACTCTACATATACTGAATTTGATGTGCTGACAACTTTATCCAAGTGATTTAATAGAAGTTTTATGTATTATTTACCATCCTTCCTATTGCCTTTGATAGTGATGATATGGAAGAAGTCTGAATCTCAATCTGGGTTACTCTCCAGATTATTCTCCACTTCAGCCTATATCCTCCTTTTTTCTTTCATACATACATGAAAAAGTTGTTTTATTGGCAACTATCTTTCCGACTGAGAACTTGTGAATAGGGTTTCTGATGGAGCAAACTTAATACTGGTCCACAATTGTCCAGAGAGGTTATCAGTAAGCAATATATAAAACTCCACACCCACCATCAGAGCTGAGCATACCACTGCAGGCACTGGGAGGCTGATTGCAGGAGTTAGAGATGGGCCTTCTGTAAGGCATGGCTTACAAGGCCCACTTCCTTGATTTCCTATATCCACATTGAACCAAGTTATTTCCATAAGCATCCTTGTTATTTACAAATTAATTATAAACTATTACAAAATCTCAGTCAAGCACCAGTACTGACTCAAGAAGCAATACAAGTCAGAAAATTAGTATTCCCTGTCACAAATGGACAGTGCTTTTCTTTCAAAAGTTCTCCTTTCCTAATAGTTTTGTCCACAATGCCTCTTTGGCCAGGTCCTTCCTCCAACTTCACATCCACATGATTAGGAAAGTAGCAGCAGCGATTCCTCAAAGGGCACGTCTTGTAAATACCTTTCACAGCAGAGCCAGATCAGCCTTTTTTCACAGAAAGAGCTGTAACGAGGGTCTGAAATCCAGCAGCCTGGTTTGGAAGGGCTTATCAAAGAGATACTTTAAATGCAAGTCTGTAGGCAGTGGGAGAACAAATGGCAGAAACAGTTTCTGTGTGCAAAGTTCAGGAAATCAAACCCAGTGGCATGGGAATTCCTATTTAATTTTGGGGGGAAAACTACCATCCCTCTAAGTGCCCATTTTTCCACAGTGTGTTTGATCTTACAGTCAGTTAATTTTGCAGGCCGTGTCACCTTGGTCCACAGTAACCATAAGGACATTTGAGAATCAAGCTGTCATGGCTGGGTAAGACATGGGTGGAGTAGTATTCAACCAAACTTCCAATGTTCCAAAACATGGTTTCTGAGTCCAAGTAAAACTGTGAATCCTGTTGTAGGGATAGAAAATACATCTGTAATCAATGGCACCTATGAAGCCTTTCCAAACAGACCACTACTTTGCAAAGTATTATGTACGTGACCTAAGCTCTAACCCTAAGCTCATGTCACATAAATGATAAGCCCAAACCAAACCTGGGGATCCAAACACCCTATAATTTTACTGAAGATCATATTTGGATCTGAACATTATAGACTTCCTATCTTCATAAATGGAAGACCCAGATCAGAGATCTCCGGCTCTAAATCCAGATCTGATTTTTGCAGCTCAGGCCTATCTGTACTTTTTTTTGCGGAGGGGGGAGGGAGGAAGGGGGAGAGAGGGTGTTTGGAGGTAACGGGAAGCCTTAGGCTGATACTATATGATGTAACTAGAGCAAATGTAAATACCATAGAGGCCCTTTTTATATACAGCATTCATACCAACCTTTTCAAAGATTCTGTAGTTTCTCACTTTCTCAGCAGATTCATCCCATACAACTAATACCTTGAAAAAGAAAATGCAATATTACATTCAGCATGCATAAAAAAGTCTTCCTAACAAATTTATGAAGAAAAAACTCAAAACTACCTTTTTTGAGGAATCAGTTACATTTCTTTCAAATAACTGAGCATTATGCAAGTTAGGATGTACAGCTACTGCTTCAGACCTACTTCCCTTTTTAAAAAAAGGGCATATCTAAATTGCTAAATACATTACTGTAATTAACTCCAATATCGTTAATTTGCAAGTAACAATTAAACGGGAGTTACATTTAATTAACTTATAGCACAGGTTCCCCTATTGTGAGTTACCTTTCCAGGCTTGGTAGATGAATTCCTAATACAGTATAATCCATTTTGTGGATGTCCTCTTGAGTTAGTAGCTTTGAACATCCTAAAATAATATGGAAACTGTAAATATCACATTCAGAAAATACTAACAAACTTAACAGATTTTGGATAGAATGGATATGTCTACATCTCAAAATCCTGAATGTAAATCATCATTTCAGTGATTGTAATGATTTAGCCTAAGAACTGATTAAAGGCTGGGAAAGCAGTTTCACAGACCGATGGTAATGGACACTTAATAGAACCTCATCATTTTAGGAAGACTCATTAGGGTCCTTAAGCAGCTAGTGTATAAGGAGGTAGTGATGTCTTAGTGGATTGCGCACGGGCTGGAAAAAAGAAACTCTAGGTCTCTAATCTCTACTCTCTCCCCAACTTGCTGTGTGGCTTTCAAAACATCACTGACTCTCTGCTTCAGTTTCCCAATCTGTATTTCCCTACTAGGATGGATGGTGTGAAGATCTCAGTTGATTAATATTTGCACAATACTTTAGACTCAATTTTTTTTAATGGATTCTGTGCTCATGAAACATGCTGACTGGTAGCACTGAAGCATGAAGGTCTCTTTCTCCACAGACCAGTGAATCAAGTTACATTCAAGTCAAATTGCCTATTGTTCCCCTTCTCCTAACCTATCTATGTCTCTGTCTCTCTTTAGATCATCAGCTTCTCCGGGCATCCTTGGATCATCTTCCTGAGTAATTCAAAACTCACTAACATATATTGGATGGTATGAAACAAACAACAACAGAGCAGGCAGTAGCAATACAATTTTCTCATACTGCGCTCCCTTCTTCTCCCCCCTCCTGCCCCCCAATTCTCCAACTTTTACTTGGAGGGATCACCTTTAGGGCGTGAGAGGACAATTCAGTCGCATGCGTTCTATCATTGGCCTCTCTGCTGAGGACTGCCAACAAGCTTATGGTGGCAATTGTTGTTGAGGATACTTGTCCATTGGGAACTGAACTAAGACCATCAAATTCATTTCATATAGGTCATGAAATGGCCATCACATTATGACGACTTTTGGTCACTATCAGTCTGGGCTACATTTGAACCAGTGACCTAGAGTTTAAAAGTTCTACAGAACCCTAAGCCAGATCCCAGTCCAATTCATTGTCCCAGAAGGATACTCTGGATATAAAGCCCAATGATGGTATAAATCTTATGCATTACTACTTTATGGTCAATACTTTAACATGTAATTAGCTTTCCTAGAGGCCACTGGTTTTCAATTTAAAGGACTTGTAATATTTTATTTATATACAAACTAATGGTAAATTATTTCATGCGTTCAATAGAAATCTCAGGTTGATTTACTAGTCTTAACTCTCACAATATGGCTTTCTAGACTGCAGGTCATTTTATTTGAGGATTTATAAGCAACTCCTCTTTCAAAAAAAAAGAAAGTTAAGTTTACCTTTCTACTTCAATGGATTCATAGGTCTGGACAAATACCGAATTAGGCAGTTCAACCTGTTAAGACAGCGTTTAAAAAAATTAAAATGTGTAAAGTAAGGTAAACAGCAATATTTTAAAAAGATGATTGGAATAACTGAAACAGAGCAAAGTGTCTTTTGACATACTGCAGCTACCTAGGATTCTCTAAACTCAGGCCCAAATTTTATAGGTAACTTCCATGGTACAGCAAATATTTTGTAGAATTAAATTACACCCGTGGTCTCCTGATTTTGTTACTATTCTATTATTCCCTATTGTGTGCTCCTTCAAAAGCGCTAATACATTCTTGCGTATCTGACATTAGAATCAAAATCTGTTACCAGCGCTCTCAAAGTTGGCCAATGCAGTGGAGCAGTATTCTGAAGTGAAGTATTGTTACTAATTATACTAACTCCTTTCTAACTTACAGACCTGACTCAAGCCCAAATTTACAACCCCCTAAAACTTAGAAGTGTTCTCTTTAGGAATGTGCCATCTGATCTTACTTTTTCATAATCTTCATCTGAATCTTCACCAGACTTGTTTTGCTTTGAAGGTAATGCTGGTTTCTCAAATGAGAAGCTTCGGAAACTCTGCCCATCTGGTGGCGATCTCCTGGAAGAAAGAACAAAACTGAAGAACGTTTCTGCAGAAAAAGCATTCAGAGACAATAAATGCAGAACCAGTTTGTTCTGTTTCTGTTAGCTCCTTATTGGTCATTTAACAGTTTTTATTATTCACTTCAAAACTGCTGAGCAATGCGATGGACATAGAGGCTTTCATCTGTAAGGACATTTTTGCAGATATACACCATGTCCCTTACTAAGGAATGTACTTACACCGAAGCATGCATTTCCTTCTCTGTAAGAGCCTGCATGTGCTTTAAGAGCACAAAGCTATTTTTTCAATTCCTGTTGAAATCCTGATGTGAAGGCTTTTTACCAGCTACAGTCTAAGACTCTATTGTATCTTTTCAGCATAACCCGACACAGACAAGATACACTTTTGTTCTTATGTGCTTTACTTTAGGTTGTATAATACTTATTCCTGTATTTCCAAGAGCCACAGTTTGTTGCAGGGTTTTCAAATGCTGTGCAGTTAAGATTACAGACAAAATCAGTGACTATATAATGTCTCATAAGGAACATCAGACATATTCACACCCTGAAGACAGTAGGGGAATACCATAAAACTTCCAGACAGATTCCTTAGTGTAGCAATTTTTAAACATGGAATCATAGAAATATAGGGCTGGAAGGAACCTTGAGAAGTCATCAAGTGTCAGCCCCTGTGCTGAGGCAGACAAAGTAAACCTAGACCATTCCTGACATGTTTGGCCAACCTGTTCTTAGAATCATAGAATATCAGGGTTGGAAGGGACCCCAGAAGGTCATCTAGTCCAACCCCCTGCTCGAAGCAGGACCAATTCCCAGTTAAATCATCCCAGCCAGGGCTTTGTCAAGCCTGACCTTAAAAACCTCTAAGGAAGGAGATTCTACCACCTCCCTAGGTAATGCATTCCAGTGTTTCACCACCCTCTTAGTGAAAAAGTTTTTCCTAATATCCAATCTAAACCTCCCCCATTGCAACTTGAGACCATTACTCCTCGTTCTGTCATCTGCTACCATTGAGAACAGTCTAGAGCCATCCTCTTTGGAACCCCCTTTCAGGTAGTTGAAAGCAGCTA
Source organism: Natator depressus (assembly GCF_965152275.1). NCBI lineage: Eukaryota > Metazoa > Chordata > Testudines > Cheloniidae > Natator > Natator depressus. The sequence continues at coordinate 121,275,152 of NC_134237.1, forward strand.
TCAAATCCCCCCTCATTCTTCTCTTCTGCAGACTAAACAATCCCAGCTCCCTCAGCCTCTCTTCATAAGTCATGTGCTCTAGACCCCTAATCATTTTTGTTGCCCTTCGCTGGACTCTCTCCAATTTATCCACATCCTTCTTGTAGTGTGGGGCCCAAAACTGGACAAAGTACTCCAGATGAGGCCTCACCAGTGTCGAATAGAGGGGAACGATCACGTCCCTCGATCTGCTCGCTATGCCCCTACTTATACATCCCAAAATGCCATTGGCCTTCTTGGCAACAAGGGCACACTGTTGACTCATATCCAGCTTCTCGTCCACTGTCACCCCTAGGTCCTTTTCTGCAGAACTGCTGCCTAGCCATTCGGTCCCTAGTCTGTAGCGGTGCATTGGATTCTTCCATCCTAAGTGCAGGACCCTGCACTTATCCTTATTGAACCTCATCAGATTTCTTTTGGCCCAATCCTCCAATTTGTCTAGGTCCTTCTGTATCCTATCCCTCCCCTCCAGCGTATCTACCACTCCTCCCAGTTTAGTATCATCCGCAAATTTGCTGAGAGTGCAATCCACACCATCCTCCAGATCATTTATGAAGATATTGAACAAAACCGGCCCCAGGACCGACCCCTGGGGCACACCACTTGACACCGGCTGCCAACTAGACATGGAGCCATTGATCACTACCCGTTGAGCCCGACAATCTAGCCAGCTTTCTACCCACCTTATAGTGCATTCATCCAGCCCATACTTCCTTAACTTGCTGACAAGAATACTGTGGGAGACCGTGTCAAAAGCTTTGCTAAAGTCAAGAAACAATACATCCACTGCTTTCCCTTCATCCACAGAACCAGTAATCTCATCATAAAAGGCGATTAGATTAGTCAGGCATGACCTTCCCTTGGTGAACCCATGCTGACTGTTCCTGATCACTTTCCTCTCATGTAAGTGCTTCAGGATTGATTCTTTGAGGACCTGCTCCATGATTTTTCCAGGGACTGAGGTGAGGCTTAAAACCTTAAAACCTTCTTAAAACCTTCCAAAGATGGGGGATTCCACAACCTCTCTTGGAAACCTATTCCAGAGCTTAACTACCTTTATAGTTAGAAAGTTTTTCCTAGTCTCTAATTAAAATGTCCCTTGCTGGAAATTAAGTCCATTACTTACAGTCCTACCTTCAGTAGACATGGAGAACAATTGATCACTGTCCTCTTTATAACAGCCCTTAACATATTTGAAGACTTATTAGACGTCACCCAGTCTTCTTTTCTCAAGACTAAACATGCCCAAGTTTTGGGGTTGTTTTTTTTTTAAACTTTATCATTTTTGTTGCTCTCCTCTGGACTCTCTAATTTATCCACATCTTTTCTAAAGTATGGTGCCCAGAACTGGACATGGTGCTCCAGCTGAGGCTGCATCAGTGCCAAGTAGAGCAGGACGTTTACCTCCTGTGTCTTACATACAATACTCCTGTTAATTCACCACAATATGATATTAGCTTTTTTGCAACTGCAACACATTGACTACTTATATACAATTTGTAATCCACTATAACCTCCAGATCCTTTTCAGTACTACTACCTAGCCAGTTATTCCCATTTTGTAATCATGCATTTGATTTTTCCTTCCTAAGTGAAATACTTTGCACTTGTCTTCATTGATTTCACCTTGCTGATTTCAGACCAATTCTCCAACTTGTCGAGGTCATTTTGAATTCTAATCCTGTCTTCCAAAGTGCTTGCAATCCCTTCCAGGCTGGTGTCATCTGCAAATTTTATAAGCATATTCTCCACTCCATTATCCAAGTCATTAATGAAAATGACCCAGGACTGATCCCTGTGGGACAGATACACCCACCGAAATTGACAGCGAACCACTGACAACTACTTTGAGTACAGTCTTTCAACCAGACTTGCACCCACCTTATCGTAATTTCATCTAGATCAATGGTTTTCACCCTTTTTTCAATTGCAGATCCCTAAAAAATTTCAAATGGAGATTTAGAAATCTTAGTCTGTGGAGCCACAGGGGTCTGGGGACCACAGGTTGAATACTACTAATCTTGACCATATTTCCCTGGTTTGCTTAAGAGAATGTCAGTGGGGGACTGTGTCGAAAGCCTTTCTAAAAAATCAAAATATGTCTACTGCTTTCCCCACACCACAAGGCCAGTAAGTGGTACGATCTTTTCTTGACAAATCCATACTGGCTATTCTTAACATACCTATTATCCTCCAGGTGCTTACCAATTGGTTGTTTAATAATTTGTTTCAGTATCTTTCCAGGTATCAAGGTTAGATTGACTAGTCTATAATTCCCAGGATCTTCTTTGTTCCCCTTTTTAACAATAGGTACTATGTTTGCCCTCCTCTTGTCCTCTGGGACCTCATCCATCCTCCAGGAGTTCTCAAAGAAAATTGCTAACAGTTCCAAGACTGCTTCAGCTAGTTCCTTAAGTATCCTAGGATTAATTTCATAAGGCCCTGCTAACAAGAATACATCTAACTTATCAAGATAAAGAATATTTAGATCTTTCCCTATTTTGGCTTGCATTTCTTCCCCCTTGTTCTTAATGTTGATTGTGTTGAGTATCTGGTCACCGTGAACCTTTTTAGGGAAGACTGAATCAAAATAGGCATTAACATCTCAGTCTTTTTCATGTCATCCTGGATCATGCTTACATGTATCATGACTTACAATCACCCACACTGCATCTGTTCTATATCCCCTTGAGAAGTATCATATCAAGTTGGCGTACAACAGTAAAACTAAGCATTGGTTTATTTACTTTCACTGATGAACATTACAAAAATGTGCAGTAACTTCACTGCAAAGCTTGGGGAAGAGGGAGAATGCTGACTTGGGCCTGATGAACTAAGTATCAGAGATATCATTTGGTAAATATGCTACAGAAAGTTTGATCTGTTCTCATACTTACTGTAACTGGGGAAGTAAAGATTTCTCTGATCTCGATTTGAATACAGGCACAGGCGGTTTAGGTAGCACTTGTGGCACGAACAGTCCAGGTTTGCCATGTTCTTTTGGTGCTCTGGTCTCCACTGGCACTTGTGGAACAAACATCCCAGGTTTGCTGTGTTCTTTTGGCACTTTGGCCTCCACTGGCTTCTCCATTAATAGCTTGGGTTTGTTGCTTGGTAATGGAGGTGGGGCCCGTGGAGAAAGGTTCATTTGTTTTAGCCCCTCACATCCTTCACTGGCCATTAAAATGCAGGCTAGAGGTAGAATCTCTGCTGATGGCGAGCAGCTCTCTTTGACACAGGAAAGATTTTTGAGATGAGGCATAGGGGGCACCGGCGGTGGTAGATCACTTACTCTACGGCTTGATGGCTGTATTTTTAGACTTGACTCTGCTCTGCAATGAAACTGGGATTCTCCCCTTGTATTTAAGAAATCCTCTGGTTTTATATCAGCTAAGCTTCTTTTAGGAGGTGGTGGAGGAACCATAGGCCCAGTGGACTGGCTTGCGTAGGAGTGCACCCTTGTCTCTGCATAGGGAACTTTTCTGATGTGAGGAACTGGAGGTGGCGGGTAGGCTGGTGGGAGGATCATGTTATCTGTGTAAGAAAACCCCACAGAACATGAGGAATTAAATTTAAAAACTGAAAATAAGATTCTACTCTCCTTTTGTTTGAAGTGAAGTTTCTATTTGATTTAGGATATTTTAGGGCACCTATCATCATGATATCTCAGTGCCAGATGGACACTTAACTTTGAAACACAATTCTGGACTTTACTAAGGGCCAAACCCTGCAGTCCTTACTCAGGCACAAGTCACATTAACTTCATTGGGTGTTTTGCCTATGTTAGGATGGAAGGAAGTCCAGAAGCATGTTGAAAAGAATCATCCATCCTTTTGACGGACTTATGGACTAGCAGCAAGACCTTCCAATATTCAGCTGGCTGACAATGGCTAGAAACACAGTCATTTAAAGGTACTCAGCACTTGTGCTAATGTTCTTGGCTTCCTCAACTGCCACTGGTTTCACTGGGAGTTTAGACATTGAGTACCTCTCAGGTTAAGGCTCCACTTATGTATTGCTTTACAATTATTCGCAAAAAGAAAAGGCATACTTGTGGCACCTTAGAGACTAACCAATTTATTTGATCATAAGCTTTCATGAGCTACAGCTCACTTCATCAGATCCGATGAAGTGAGCTGTAGCTCACGAAAGCTTATGCTCAAATAAATTGGTTAGTCTCTAAGGTGCCACAAGTATGCCTTTTCTTTTTGCGAATACAAACTAACACGGCTGCTACTCTGAAACCTTTACAATTATTGTAACTACCCATGGCGCTTCACACATACTGAGTTAAAGCATCAGCCTATAGATGTTTTTATATTTCACAGGAGTGTCACCTTTACCGGAGATCTTTAAAAGGTATCATGACTGGTGAATATTGTCTTACCATCTGGTCTCCCTAAATCCGTAGAATCTGGCTGTAAGTAAGATTCCTCATCTTCTTCCTGGTCATAATCTGCAGATAAAATTAAAATGTGTTTAAAACTGTAAAGTACTCATTGGGATCTGATCACAGGGAACATGCATAGGCTGATTTTTATTAAAAAAAATAGACTTTTTTTTTAATTAATGAAAATCTGGTTCCATTACAAGGGAAAACACAAGACAGAAGATTAAGTAATTTTGGCTAGTTCCACTCAGGATAGAACCACAGGCGCCAACTTTCAGCGTTCTCCACAGTTGCTGGGCTCTAAAATTGCAGCATAGACATTTGGGCCTGGGACCCTGTGAATGGGGATAGTTCCAGAGTCTGGAATATAAATATAAACTGGAGCTATAATATAAAGTATTACAGCAATTTTACAGCCCTGCAGCCCAAGTCAGCTGACATGGGCCAGCCGCAGGTGTTTAACTGCAGTATAGACATACCATAAGTGACATAAAGGCTTTTGAAACTCCATTCTCAGCAGAGTCCCCAAAGGCTCACCTTTCCCACGAGTCTGCAGTGTAGACATACCCTTACAAGCTTAAGTCCCATTGAAAATTGTACCCACTGTCTCTGTCATAGGCCTACTCAACCCAGCTGGTCTATAAGGCCCTAACGACAACTCATTCCTCTGGAGGAGGACTCCTCCAGATGCAAAAATATTCTAATACTACACGAATGGTTAATGGGTTAACTTTACAGTTTGTGCCGGAAGCAGGTGGTTTACAGAAAGTCATGCTAAAAGTCCACATAATTCAGTGTATTGCTTCTTTTTAAGCTTTTAGAACATATTATGTTTAAGTGATTATAGCTCTAAGCGGCTCCTGTAAAAGTAAAGGGCATTTAATCACTCTCATTGTCAGCTTTAATAAAGATCATTTGGCATTCCCATATAGGGCAGACAGACATGGCTGAATGTTCCAAAAAGAAGTGTCTTCATCCATGCTTCAGTCAGATGTATGGGCGAGAAGAATGACTTTCTGACATTAAGCTGATGGACAACTACTAAGAGCACAATCTTTTACGGTGCTTAGCAACCCCTGTAGGGTTGCTTCTTCAATTGCCACTGACTTCACTCGGGGGTTTAGGATGCTGAGCATCTCTCAGAATCTGATCCCAAGTGTCCCTTATTTTACAATTATTGTAACCTTGCATATATTATAATGTTATCATAGGCATTAACAATTTTCTATTGTAATACTAGGCCAAACATTCTTATAATATTTCAGCTATTTGAATTTTTTTTTAAGCCCGTAAAAGTGCTGCAAACTCAGAGTGGTTTGACGAGGAAGGAGTGATCAAAAAGTCTAATTTATTGATGGAGTAAGGAGTAAAAGAGGGAAACATTCAAAATTAAAGTCTCACCTTCATTTTCTGTTGAATGAGAGTAGTTGATATTGATGGGACGTTCTACTGAGCCATAGAAACTGTCTGCATCAGAACCAGAGTCACTACACAAAGAAAAGGAAAGGGATTTTATAGTAAGAGGTGCACTGTTGCCTTAACAGGATTTAACAGTAGATATTCAGGTTAAGAGCACATTGGCAAGTGCTGGTCTTAGAATATTGAGAGCAGCAGAAAAACTGATCTAGTCTCATTTTTCAATTAACAGCCAAATAAATACTTCTAATTTTTAAGGACTTATAAAGTTGATATTTCAAGTACTCTTTATAAAAGGTTTATATTTTGTTGTACTTAACCTATGTAGTAAGAAAGTCAGACATAGTTAGGAATTACTGTACTTGCTACTGTTTAATGGTAATAAAACAAACAAAAAAATCATGTTTTGTCATCAGGTGCAAAGAATGGGAAGCAACTTTATAAACATATGGGCCCAGATTTTTAAAGGTTTTTTTTTTTTTTTTAGGTGTTACTGTGCTCAGCATCACAAGGCCAACTGATTTAGGAGCCCAACTCTCATTTTCAAAAACGATGTAGGACCTTAGGAGTCTAAATCTCCTCATTTAAACACTGACTGCAGCAATGCCTAATAAAAGCAAGGGCCTTACTCTTTACTAAGGAATTTTTGATAAAGTGCTAGAATCAAGAAAGTGACTCTAGAATTAGCAGGTGCATACCTTAAATCTGTTACAGTTTCCTTCTTGTCATGGTAGTAATCTATTTCATGCCTCAGTGAGACCATCCACTTCTAAAAGAAACAATTTCATGTAAACTTACTCTATTGCTTTTAGTAAAGAAATGTATAAAGTGTCTGCCCTCTGAAAGGCTGGAGGTGCTAGCAATTATGGATTGACTGCATAATAACATTTACTCACTCACAAGGGTGTTGCAAGTTCCTGTGCTTTGAACATATAAAGTATTAGAGCAGTCTAAAAATGTTACTTACCACTTACTGAACTTTTGCTCTACAGATCTCAAACTGCTACTTAGAAAGCCAGGTAATTTAATATTCCCATTTTATATATGGAGAAAGGATTTAACAAAGTCATTTTCCATGTTTATAAAAACTTTTATAGTGTTTATTTCTTGAACCGAAAGTCAGGATCTGAAGACATAACATGCTGTACCAATATCTGGATTAGTACAATAGCGAGAACTCAGGCTTTTCAAATGAGGCCAAGGAGTTAGGTGCCCAAATCACAGTAAGAGAATTAGGCACCCAATTTCTAAATTCCTATGAAAACATATTCATTCCCTCCCCCCGCCTTGAAATATATTCTTGGGTCATGGGAAGTTATTCACCTTTCTTTCATCTTCAGAGGAGGCAGAAAAAAACCAGGTCCTGTGCTTCTTGCTAATATGAACTAATTTGAAAGGAAACACGTTGTTTGATGTTGTCTCCTCAGCTGCCCGCATAACCCTGAGAAACAGAACAAGCAACAGTGTAAAAAGCCTAGTCAATGCAGTTATTTCTGTTGCGCAGGTAAATATAGGGTCCTAATGTTCAGCTACAAAATGGCCCTTCAAATCAACTTTGTCAAAAGGCTAAAGAAAATCTAATACCCATAGTGCCATCTGCAGTATTTATCTCATGAAAATGGAGGATGCTAGCCAAAGAGAAAGGGAGAGATCATTCACTAGCGAAATCACCAAAAAGGATACCTGCTACATTTGTAACAAACTTGTTCATTATAGATTTTTAATTTTGTTATGTTATTGTACCCCAATTTCATATCATGACAGGAGGTATTTGTGTGGTTGTGCTCCTCATTTCAGGTGTCCTCACAAGGGAAATTCACAACACTACTTTTCCATTAACATAAAGGAGAACTAATATTAACTTTAGGCCTTATTTTGCCTTTCCACTCATTTTAGTGTAAGAGAGTCCTTTTAAAATAACTGATGCTTAATGACACGTGTCATTCAGCTCCTTTGAGGAGATAGGTTAGATATAGTTGTTTCTGTTTTCCCCTCCTCACCAGGTAAGACCTTACTCTCAGGTGCACAACTCAGACCTCACATGGAAATCGCTTACAAATTCATAACAGGATTTTGGGGAGAGAAAAAGAGGTTTGCGGCTCTCAGTGCTAAGATTTTTGGTAGTCTGAAAAAATACTTGTATCCACAAAAGCCAAAAGGAACTAGGCTTATGACTACCATCACAGTTACTAGTTCATAGCTGTCATTAGGAAGTGGTTTTCAATGCTATTTTCAATGCTCTTTTCACCTCTTTTCAATGCTATTTTCCTTCTAAAGAACAGCTTTTCCTGGAGTCACTAACTCATTAGAAGACCCTGAACCAGCTGGATTTTGAACTCCAGGGAGAGATTTTCAGAAGCACTCTGCTCTCATTTAAGCAACAAAGTTAAATATATTTTTTTAAATCTGACCAACATGCAGCAGCTGCCATTAAGGACTGCTGAACACTTTAGAAAGATCTATGGCCAGATATTCAAGATTCCCTGTCTAATCCTAGGCTATAGTTTGCTGACGTGGAGTCTTCACAGAAAGGGTTAAAAATGCAACAGGAACATGTTCTCTTACTAATTAAAGACATAAGGAAGTCAGTGTAAGAAATACCCACGGTGCTTTAGGACTGGTGTTGGTGAGTCAAGTGACATCACTCTTCCTTCTGAGTCACTTGAACCCAATGCTCTTCTGTACTTTTAGACACAGGACTGTTGAACGTGAGATGTAAAACCAAGGTCTACTCAAGGACCCAGATCCTCTTTTCAGACAAGCACGTGCAACTCCCATTGATATGAATGAGAGTTGCACACATTTTCTTAGATTGTAAGCTTTTTATTCAATATTTGGGGCAGGGACAGTGTTTATGTCTGGGTTTGAACACCACCAAGCACAACATGGCCCTAATTCCTGGGACTTTTGCGGAGTGGTATAATATAAATATGTAAATCAATACATCACCCATGTCAATGACAGTTCCCATATTTCACATGAACAGAGGTGTTAAACCTATTATCATGGCCAAATTTCAACTCAGTTAACTTTATTCTGTTTATATAAATTCTCTGTGCATTTCTAATTGGATATGGTGTTTTCTGCTATCTTCCCTTAAGAGTTGTTTAGCACGGCTGTGCACTGTTGAAGAACTGTCACACATTACTAATACTTTAAGGCTGAAAATCCCCTACAAATAAGTATGAGAATGTGTATGTGGCATTAGAGTGAAGAATCAGTAGAAAAATAATAAAACTCATAGGTTTGTAGATTCCAAGGCCAGAAGGGACCACTGTGATAATCCAGTCTGACCTCCTGTATAACACAAGCCATAGAACTTCCCCAAAATAATTGCTAGAGCATATCTTGACTTCAGCGGTTATGACTAACATGGCAATGTACTCCAGATTCTGTATCCAGTTTGGTCTTGTATTGGCAGTAACTATAGTGCTGTTTTTCTAAATCAGTTTTGATTTATTAATGTGACTCTCATATATTCTGTACAGACCTATCAAATTTTGACAGTACTGTACAGCTTGAAAGAATGTGTCAATTAGATTTGTCATCACCGATTTTAAAAGCAAATATTTAATTTACATATCACATACATAGCTAGATGGGTTACAGATTTTTGCATGCATATTCTCTTGTTTTAAGGGGTGGTTTTGTATTGTTTCCTTTTAGCATGTCCTCTATAAGGAGGCAACATTGGCTGGCACTAGTTAACTCCAAAAGTATTTCTATTATTTTCTGATGATGATGAAGATAATTAGAAAACATGGAGACTGTGATAATATCTGCCAAAAACAAAAAGGCCACATCTATCAGTGTAAATCAGAAATCAAGTTGATCCTATTTGTTAGCATTTTGACAGCTTCTCTGAAGAAATGGTAAAAGGTGAAAGGAATAGGATCTTCTAGTAAGGAAAAACATCATATTACCTATTGGAGCAGAGATCTCACATTGCAATACGGTGTAACACCAACAGCAACAGTGAGAAGTCTGTCTGTATTATGGAGTTAATGTAGGTTTTCCTCCCTGAATTAAACACAGACACCAGCAGTATTACTGTAAACATCTGTAGTGAATATGTATTTATAAGAGCATGTGCCTTTGGCACATAGCCTATGTCTCTAAGGGCATTTATGTTGACAAAACAGTTTATTCAGATAACATAATGCCAACAGTTTGCAGCTTGAAAAGGCAACCCCAAGATCCCTTTCCCAGTTGCCTGATCACCATCTGATTTGTATGGAGTGAATGGAATAATCCTTAGGGAAATGTCACTGTGGGTGCATTAAATGTTCCTTAAGTAAACTATAATTAACAAAATCTGCATAACTAGAAAAAGTTACTTTTCCCTGAGTCAATGTTACTTAAAACTTAAGTAAAAGCCATGCTTTTATCATTAAACGGTGTCTGTGTATAATATAAATATTTTGTACCACTCACCTGTTATAGCCATTTAAAGAGAAAGCACCCTGTGGAGATGCAGATGTGCTAGTCTTAAAGTAGTAAATACATCCCTCATGGATAATCACAAATCTCAGTGGCCCTTGAAAGAGAAGGTGGGAGGAAAAAAATAAACTCAAAGTGAGTGAATTACTAAGCACTTTCAAACAATTCTGCCTGAATTACGCAGTTCTGGCTAGTTTAATAGATCATTATAATTGATGATTTTTTTAGCTGAATGACAAGTCACATGATACTGCAGTCAGCTCATAAGCCTATCAGAATGTAACGTGCTGTCAGTTTTCTTCATTTGAGAGACAGCTGCTCTGAAGGGGAGTGGGGAGGTACTTCAAAGGATGTAAGGCTGACCCATACCTGCATTTCTCTAGTGGAGGAAAAGCACTAGCATGAGACTGCAGCCCAAACCACATCCAAGGAACATAACCCAAAGGCCAACAATACCCGATCTCTGAAAAAAGCCACACTTTGTGACTGAAACTAAAATCAGAACTTGTTCACGCTGACTCCAAAACCAGAACTAAGCCTCCCTTGCCTTTATATAGTTAGAGAAGTTTGCAATAAAACTGAGTAGTTTAAAAAAAAATCAAATTCCAGTGTTTCTCCCTCCTATATCAAAAGCAGCAATTTCTTTCCATATCTGTTATAATGAAACTATATTTTATGTATTTCCTAGAAACAAAGAAAACACACAGCCTTGGATTTCTTACCTTAAAGGTATGTGGATTCCAGGAGCAATTACTGATATGAAAAATATGTTTACTCTAAATCTTAAGGCAGGGGGCTTGGGGGAGGTATACCTCCAGTTCAGAATAATAGATTTCATACATTCCAATCTGGACAAGAAGTTGACTAGAACTTTGTTTTGAAAATAATGGATCAAAATGTTTGAAATAAATGAGGTATTCCAAGTACACTGGAGAGAAAGTAAATTCATTTTCTCAGTCTTATTTTTGGAGGCACTGACATCCAAATCCAACAAACTAGAGGGAAGAAAGAAATGCACATCCTCACCCCACCCCCATCTAAAATTTTTAATATTCTAAAACAAGAAAGCATCGTCTTTAGATATTACGGTAAAATTAAATCCAATACGAACAAAACACATGGAAGGGCAAAGCTTCATTATAAACACAGTAACACTAATTGCCTGCCTATAATGCCTGCCTGTCACTGTCCACAAATGCAAACATTTAAAGCAACCAGATGCAGTCCAGCTAACATCCTTCCCAACTTACATTTTAAGATCTGCAGCTGGGTGCCTCCTTTTTTGTGCAGGTATCCTGACTTGGTAACCCCCCCAGGCATTGTCAGTAGGTTCTGTGCTCCAATTGCCTTCATTGGGACTGGCCAGTGCTGCTCTTCTGCAGCCATTGTTCTGCAATTTAGAATGAAAAAAGTGTTTCACATTGTATGTATATTTTGCTTTAAGAAATGAACTTTCAGAAAGGAAGCTTGTTTGGAAAACATGTTTAAGGAAATAACTAACAGTACAGCAGCCAAGTATGTGGAATAAACTAGTGTCTCAGAGATTTCAGGAAGTTTGCAATGCATAAAAAAATATGGTGCACAAAGTCCCTGTTTATTTTTGTACATATCACCAAGGTAATGACAGTGGTCCGGAGAAGAAGTTTAACTTCACGTTGTAGCAACACATCGTGAAAACATTTCCATGAAAGAAAAAAAAAAGGGGGGGGGGCAGCTCAATCTCAGTCTTTCAGAGTTATCCACTGTCTTTTGCCTAATATCCTGCTACATCCAGTAGTAACGTATACAGCCTTGCTGCCGGAAGGGTTAAGATCCACCCCCATTATTCGAAGAAGTGACATTGTGATTCAAATACAGAGTGCACCTCATTTCTTATCTATCTCAGTTCTTTGTACTGTCATAAACCGGAGTGTGTATTACATAACATTGCTTTTAGTGTCACATGCAATACAGTGAGGATATAATCAAACTCAAATTCACCCTCCCTTGATGTTTCATTTAATGACAGCCTACATTAATTATTGCTGCCACACTGCACTGAGTATCCTAGCAATTACAGCTCTTTCTGCTCTCCCTTCTTATGCAGTTTACAGGCTACAGAGTATTAGTTCCTTAATAACTAGTTTTATCAGCTTGGTTATAATCACAAAGAGACCCTTCTTTCTTCAACTGGCAATAAAAGGCATTGTGCAGGGCTTGGATAAATCCCTTAATTATCTAGTACTGAGAACACCCTCCATGAACTGAATAGAAACTTTGACCTTCACATACAATGCTGTATTATTCCCAAGGCTTGAACAGAGGACCTCAACGGGAGAGAGCAGGGCTCATGAACTGCTAAAGTTCCTCAGCTATTATTAGTTGATTTCAAGCTGTTTGTGACTTGAACAGATGTTGGACGCGGAGCAGAAAGAACTAAAAATTTAAAGGATCCTGTTTACTCCATCTTTTCCACAAAAAAATGCTAACACTGTCAATCTATAACCTAGGAACGTGCTTTCCACACATAGAATTTCACTAACTAAATTCCCTTCAGCCTAACGTGGTGACTCAAAGTACCCATTGTTAAGAGAGCAAGGAGTTTGTTTTTGCTGAATGATTCATTGCAGTAGTACAGTACATGCTTCTGTTTTCCCACGGCATGTACAGTGGGTACTTTTTTCTTTCCATACTAGTTTTCTGATTGAACAGAGCCACTAAGAATTTGGTCCATGTTTGTTTAATAAAACCATAATTATTCTGAAACGAGAGTGTGTTTGAGGTAACAGCAGTGACTCTGAAGCCATAGGCGTGAGCTGCACCACAAGTAACTAGTACCCTACTAGCTTCCTTTTCAAAACAGAGCAAGACAAAACTGCACAAGGTGCCCTAGGCCGCAAGGTTCTGAGGCACTCTGAATGGAACCAACTATCTTACCAGCTCTTGTCCCCACCCATGGCCACCTGGCTATATTTTAGATATGTATGAGGTGTCTATACCTCAGTAATGAACTCTTCCCCAGGGGACTTCCCCAATATCATTATTCCATCCACTGAGTTTCTCTGTATTCCTAATAGTCTTCCTCATTACGCTGTTCCCTCTCCGTTCTCACTGATTCTATCCCAACCTTAAACTCCCCAATCTACTCAGCTGGCTGTTCCCAGAGTCTCTTCCTCTTGCTCAGAAGATTGCCAGTCCATGCTGCTCCCTCTGTTCTCTCTCTGACCCGCCCTCCCAATACTTCCACAGAGGCCCCATCTCCCATGCACATGTCCTGCTTTCTCGGAGGCAGTGATGTATTAACTTATGGGCCAAAGCGGTGAAGCCATGCACACAAATGTCACACAGAATACTAGATTGTGGATTTGATTTGACAGGTCACAATCAACATAACCCACTCTCACCACTGAGTGACACCACCTTATGTTGCCTTGAAAAAATAGTCATTAAAAAGTTACCAGAGCAGGATCCAACCTACTTGCCAGCTCCCTGCTGTGCTGACAATGATGGGGAAAAAGCCAGTAATATTTTACTTCTCCCTCAAGAGCAATTAAACTTGCCCTGGATGAGAACGTTTTTGCGAAGTGTTATGCATTTATGCATACTTGCATTGTCTGTCTGCTAAATTCAGTGCTAGTTTTCCTAAGCAGCCTAGCGCTCAGGCATGGATGTTAGTTTTGCCCTCTATTTTTAGAAAGGGTTCGAGAGATGGAGGGCAGGGGGCTGCAATGTTTTTAGACTCAAACCCAAGACAACAGATGGAGCCATGATGGATTAACTCGACCACCACCATTAGCACACTATAGGCTCCACCAGTACAACGGGAACTCCCTCACTTGCCCCAAATACTTTCCCATTCTCACTGAAATAGTTTCTCTTCTGCACATACGCTGTATCTGCTCCACCTTCCACTGAAGCCTCTCCCCAACCCATTACCTAATCCTTAATCATAAGACAACATGTTCCACTGCACTCACAGAGATCTTTGATAAAAGCAACATGTTAATGAGCCAGAGATGCACTATGCACAGAAGCTTTAAGCTCCAAGAAACATTGAAGTTATTCCTGCAAACTGAAATCAAAACTGGGTTAAATGTTTTTTGTCTATACCGCAGAAGCTGAAAAGTAGGCATGAGGGAATGTGAGCACATTTTTCAGTTGGCTGTAGAAACCCAAATGTTGCAACACTCTAGTGTCATCATGGGAGTGATTTCCTTAAAATGAAGGGTGTGAAGGGGAAATCCAAGACTGACAATATTTTTTTTAAATGACAAACATCAGTCAAAATATACATTGAAATCATCAGAAATCAAACTGATGAAATTTCCTGAGATTTGGTTATGTTTAAAAAGGAGATTAAGTAAAAATGGAATCTTTCTATTTAACAGGATAGTGTCTCTTCTGTGTTACACTAGTATAACTGGAAAAAACTCATTGAATTTAGTGAAGTCTCACCAATGTAACTGACGAATTTCAAGCCCCATATATATCTTCATATCACAACTGCTTACTCTATTAGGGAAAAAACATATTTTTCTAATGCTACTCTTGATAATACCACAGATCCAAAAATATCTATGGAAAAGAGAGCACTAGATTCTATTCTGCCTCAGATTTCATGGACACAACTGTCAGAAAAGTTCTGGTTGAAGGATCTTTATTACTGCTGATACAGGAGAGACAAAGAACAGCTTGATTTTCAAATCCCAACTGGAGTTGGCAGTTATTGCAGTAAATCACTGTATGATTTATAATCTGAGCACATTAAGCTCTCGGATCACTAATAGACAGGGAATGCCAACTCATTTTTCAGATTATGGTTACATGTCTAAATACCTGAGACTGCAGGCCAAGACAAGAGACCCTGAGCCAGGTTCTGATCTTAGATGCGCTGCTAGCACAGATGCTCTAAGCTGACAAGAGACAGCTCTCTCATTGACTTAATTACTCCAGCCCCCATGAGTGGCAGTAGATATGTTGGCGGGAGAAGCTCTCTCACCAGCATAGCGCTGTCCACAGTGGCACTTAGATTGGTGTAATTTACATTGCTCAGGAGGGTGCCTTATTCGCACCCAAGAGACATCACTTACACTGATGTAAGCTGCATTGTGTACCTAGCCTCAATTACAGTGGTGTAAGTACACCAAGTATAACCAGGATAAGAATGGGGCCTCTTGCTGAGGCTACTCAGAAAATTTTCCCCAACTCATTCTGTGAGTTCCTTGTAACAGCAAAAAGCATTTGTTTTTAAGAAACAGATACATTCTTTTGCCTAATTTTCGTCATGCTGACCAAGCCAAGAAAACAACCCACCCTTCTCCCCTCCCAAAAAAACCCCAAAACAGAGTGGCCACTGAACACACATCCTTCCCCACCTGAAGTAGTACTGAGACTGATCCAAAGACAATCAAAGCACACCAGGAAGGGCCTTGTCCCTGTCGTACCTGGCTCCTCAGGGATTTTCTGGGACAATCCCATGTCTGTTAGGAAGACTGTGCGCTCTATAGTATGCTGGGGTGGAACACAGGAACAGTAAATTTATAGCACTATCTTCAATACTGAAGAGTTTTCTTTGAAATGCAGCACAGTGTGGTCACGTTACTCTCCAGCATACCTCAAAGCCTATTCATACTCTACCTAGAGCAAGTACTTAACACATATCGAGTGTTTCTTCTTTTGCAAAGCGACCATGAGAAATAGAGTTTGCAACATGTTTGGTAAATGAACGGAGTATTAAGGGGTTAGGTTCGCCTGAGTCTGTCTCACAGGTAATTTGAACATAGCTGTGATGGATCACTTGAGAAGTTATTTGGACAGAAAAGTATTGCTACAGTGTGTTTCTGCCAACGCTTGTGAAAGCCATAACAGCATACGTAAGAGAAGGTGACTGAGGTAAATCTTCTACTGGACCAACTTCTGTGGGTGAGAGAGAGCAGCTTTCAAGCTACACAGAGCTCTTCTTCAGGCCTGGGAAAAGTACTCAGAGTATCACAGCTAAATACAAGATGGAACAGATTGTTTAGCATAAGTAGGTAGAATACGTGCTAAGAGACCATTCCAGTTAAAGTGACCCATTAACACCTCTGCAGTCACAGGCCAAAAGGGGTGTTAACGCATCACAGATTACTGTAATAAATCATAAATCCAGTTATTTTTTAGTGTCTAACAAAATTATGAATTTAAGCTGCCAGGCACATTTTTGAAGGTGTTGTGCAGGTTTCCTTTGAGGACAAAGATTGAGAGGTCAGACATGGAGTGATTTTATAAGTGTTCACCCATGGGTGATACGGTGTTTTTGTCTTTTATCATTTTTCTGTGCGAGTTCATTCAAGAATGTAGTGATTCTCTGGTTTCACTCACCTAGTTGTCATTGGGGCATTCAGTGCACTGGATGGGCACACTACACATAGTGAGAGGTATGCCTTGGATTGATGGATCTTGAAGGGTTTGTTGGTGGTGGTATCAATCATAGTCGCAGTGGAGACATGTTTACAGGTTTTGCATCTGTTGTTATGGCAGGGTCTGGTGCTACTTTGAATTGGTGGGTCCTGTGGGGAGCTTGCTTCTGATAATGAGCCCCCTTTTTTGTCCTGCGACTACAGGGACATTAATAGGCCCCTTCACCTTGAATGGTCCCTTAAATAATTGCTAACAACTTCTGCTCAACAATCTGTTCCATCTTATATTTAGCTGTGACACTCCGAGTACCTTTCCCAGCCCTGAAGAAGAGCTCTGTGTCAGCTCGAAAGCTTATCTTTTTCACCAACAGAAGCTGGTTCAATATATTACCTCACACACCCTGTCTCTCTAATACCCGGAGACCAACACAGCTACAACAGCACTGCAAACAACGGCATACGGACATCTGAAGGCAGATGCCATTCACGTTATATTGTCCTCTTGGTAATACCACTTCAACATGAGGTTGCAGAGAGGTCCTCAATCTTGGTATAATGGCCTTTGGTTACTGAAACTCATCAACTGCAGAAAAGTTGCAGATTTCTGTGGCAGATGGGGTACTTAAATCAAGTTTCTAAATCTTATCGAGAAATGAAATCTTATTCCTACCCATTCCTCCATTAATCTCTTGAGCACATAGGGTATATATAGCAGCTAGATTCAGTTATGCATTTAGATTTACATAAAAAGAACCCAAACTAATGTAATTTTGCCCTCAAAATCTGGAGTGTATTGTAGAACAACAACAGACCCTTTTGGCCCTAAAATCAATTAACCTAAAAATATGTGAATGTTGCAAAGACATCCAGCCTAAATTAAAGCAAATACAGATTAACAGATAAGGACTTCACCCTGCATGGCACGACATGCCCCAACTCCCACTGAATTCAACTGGAAATGAGGCAACTTGGTATCTTGCAGTTACTGCTCAGCATCTTGCAGGATTCAGGCCTAAAAACCACATTACTTTTATCTTTGAGTTTTCACCAACCCGAGGTTATATTGGATGTCTTAGCTTTCCATGATACTATTTACACCCTGTGTTGTTAAACACTGGGGATCAATTTGGTCAGCAAATGAAAAAGAGCCTCTCAAATTTACAGCACAAAACATTAAATCTGATGTTCAATTTGTCAGAAGTGTCTCAGGATACTATATTTGAGAATTATAAAAAGTGCCATAATTTCACATGTACTGTAGCTTTTCATCTTTAAGTCCCATCTTGACAATACACCCATGAAAAGTGAGATCTCAGCTGGGAAGCTTTTGAACCTACAAATAATACAACAAAAGGAATGGTGCAGTAAATAAAGATAGAAGGAAAGACAATTGAGAATTCCATCTTTCACAGGTGGCCTAGTCAAGAGAGAGACAACACTATACACGTAGCCAGGCTGCAAAGAGCATGGTTACTGAGGAAAGGAAAAAAAACAGCATATTCTCAGCATGTCAGAACAAAACTCTACCATTTCAGCTTCAGCTAGCCACACATTTACTTTCTGTTCCTAAAACTGGATTTTCTAACCTTGCAGAGATCTCAGGTGCTCTTCCACTAGAAAAATCCATTTCACACTGAAACATCTAATAAAAATCAGATACGCAACATAATTTAATTTTCTCAGGTTAATCCTTTTCCTGCCTCCGTTCTCAGCAACAGTTCTGTCAGAAAGGATAATTACCGATACTGGCAATGCTGTGGAAGTCCAGTCAGTATTATGGGAAGAGAGAGACTGGGGACTGAATCCCACTGCAAAGCATTCAATTATGAACAAGTTTAATGTGCACATAGTGTCTTCACTGGCTTTTAATTTCATGGAAGTGCGTTCCTTCCCCGTTCCCCCTGACCCCCACTTTTTTTTTAAATGAAGACTGATTCATTCTTAATCCACATAGAAGAGTCAAGAACAAAAGAGGATTCTTTTCTTTTTTCTTATTAGTTTACTCTTTATGTAGGTAAAAGGAGAAGAGCATAGATTAACAAACCACAAACTCATACTAACCTGATGACAAGATCTGACTGGCACACAGCTTTCTTACTGAACGTGGCACTGAACGAGCTTTTCCTTTGTACAGATGAAGCCATTAGCCATTTATAATCCGCCTCAGGTAAGAAAGTTAGCATCTCCCCCCGTAGTGTGCACCTATTGATTAAATATCTGTGTCACGGTTGCTGCTGCAGCTTCAGGTTTCATATTAAAAAAGCGAGGAAAAAAACCATGCCCTGACCCTTCCAGGCAGTGCAGTAGGGTCAAATGGGACGCCTCAGCAATGGGTTGCTTCCTTTTTTGTTGGTTGTGTGTGTGTTGCTTCCTGTTCCTGGGGTCATTGGGCAGCATTATCTCTATCAGAATTTCCTGATACACCAGAGAGGTAGTAAAACGAAACTTACAAAAATCTCAACCTGTGGCAGACAGCTAGCCAAAAAGGGAGAGAATTTTCCATTACAGCTAGTTTGGTACTTTTTTCATGAGGAAATGGAGGATTAAAAAAGAGGAAGTTTTGGGGGTGTGTGGCTCTGTGCTTGAATTTACACTCAAGTGGAAGCCTGGTTCAGAATGATTGCTTAGTGCTTAAGAAGAGAAGCAAATGTTTCAGATGTTGGTGGTTTATAATAATGGAATGGATTAAATATTTATCTCTAATGTTACCCAAAGCAACCTGAGGTTGCCCTTTTTCTTTCAACCAAAGGAACTAAAGACAGCCACCTTGTTAAATACTCACAAAACTGATACAGAAAGTTCACCCTCTATGAAAGCAGGAATATCTTAAGTACTGTCAGCATGCTTCACCTTACACAAAGCATAAGGGAAGACAAAACCCTTCCCTAAGGCGCTTGTAACGTAAAGGCAAAATTCTACAATCGAAGGGCCATCAGATGATGATGATATATAAAATACCACTATTTTATACTGTTATAGCCCCTTCAACTGAGGGTCTTAAATTATAAAGATGCAAAAAATTCACATGCCCTACTGATGTCAGTGGGAATTAATCAGGCTGAATTAAGCAACACTACAGGATAGAAAGCACAGTAAAGCCACATAATACAATAGATGACTAGCACAGTTCAGAGTGGTGGGGACAAGACATTTTTTAAAGAGGGATGCTGTATACTGAAAACTTATTTTGGTGGATCAGCACCAACGGGCTTCAAGGAAGATGTGTGTTTTAAGAATATACGAGTCCGGGTCTCAAAAGGGAAGGGGAGAGGTTCCAAGCACAAGGAACAATATGGAAAAAGGAGAAGGCTACAAATGGTATGGTTAGGTGCATGGCTTAAGGAGAACAAAAGCTGTAGGAGAAGGATGAAATAATCTAGGTTGAGATACAGATAGCGGTGGTATTGGGTAGGAAAGCAGTTCTCAACCTTTTCCATACCAGGACACCCCCGAAGTCCTCCTTCCACCTTGCCTGGACCCCTCCCCTCACTTAGTAATAAGGAATAGGCAAGGGTGGCTGAAAGTACCTGAAACCTCTACACAATCCCAAGGTTGAGTACCACTGGGACAGAGCCCTGAAGGCGAGTTATTAACGTCTCTACACTTAGCCACAAATGTTAACAAAACCTCACGGTGGGAGCAGTGCTCCCGCTAATTTTTTATGTCCGTGTGCAGAATGAATTTTGTTATGTGCACCAATATGGAGGTGATGTGTGACACATTACCTTCATGTTGGTGCACACAACAAAATTTGTGTGGTGAGGGTTGGGCCGAGGGGTTCGGAGTGTGGGAGGGGGCTCAGGGCTGGGGCAGAGGGTTGGGGTGCAGGGGATGAGGAGTTTGGGGTACAGGCTGTCCCTGGTCTGCGTTGGGGGGAGAGGAGTCGCCCCCCCCAAGCCCTCTCTTACTGCAGGAGCTTGGGGCTGGGGGAGAGGTGCCTCTCCCCGACTGCAGCAGCTCCAGCGGGGCTGGGCCGGGCCGGGCCGAGCCGAGGGATGGGCTCCTCTCCCCTGGCCGCAGCAAGTCCGAGACTGGTCTGTGCTAGGGCCAGCAGGGAGGGGCACCTCTCCCCACAGCAGGGCTTAATAGGCAGCTGTGCGACCACATGGCCGCACAGCTTAGAGAGAACTTAAGAGTGGGAGGTAGGTGGGTATGCATGACATTATCCAGGGTACAATCTGGACTGATGAACAGCTGTTCCCCCTCAGTTCTACCACCTTTTACACTGTGCCAGTGCCTTTTACACTGCTTTGCTGTGAGAGTCACCACTCCTGATCTGCTCACACACAACCTCCAGCAAGTAAGTTACCCCCATTTATATTATATAAATAGCCAGCCACTTATGAATTACACTGCAGAGACACACCAGCAAATTCCCCGGCCCAGACTTTACCCCAGAAATGTATGTCTTGTACTGCCCAGCTCTCTCCTGGACAATACAAGCTCATATAATGCCCCTTGTTTTATTAATAGAAAATGATACGCACAAATCCTGTTATCCCAAATGGAGTTTCCCAAGCACCTGAATCCAAATATACTGATTTAGATAAAGCAATAAAACAAGTTTATTAACTACAAAAGATAGATTTTAAGTAGGGCTGTCAATTAATTGCAGTTAAGTCACAATTAACTCAAAAAAATTAATCACAATTTATCAGTTTTAATCAGACAGTTAAACAATAGAATACCAACTGAAATTTATTAAATATTTTGGATATTTTTCTACATTTTCATATTGTGACAAAAGTTCCTCCTCTGCCTTGGTGAGGACCCAATGTGCTTATTGGCGGATTTTCTCGCCTCAGAGGTTCAGAGCAGCCCTCAGTTTGGCCACTTTTGTGACTCAAATCTGCCGTTCACTCAGTTAGCCTCATCACTGGCCAGCATGGGGAAAGGAAGAAGAACAATCCCCACAGTCTCTGATGATCCACCTAGTGGTTTGGAGAACAGGCCAGAGACCTTCCCCTCTGGTGGAACCCACAGTCCAGTTCAACTCCTTCAGTACCGAGTTGGGGGGAACCCGGGCCCGCCCTCTACTCCAGGTTCCAGCCCAGGGTCCTGTGGCTCGCAGCTGTCTACAGTGGCTCCTGTAACAACTGCGTGACAGCTACAACTCCCTGGGCTACTTCCCCATGGCCTCCTCCCAACACCTTCTTTAGTCTCACCACAAGACCTTCCTCCTGATGTCTGATAATGCTTGTACTCCTCAGTCTTCCAGTAGTACGCCTTCTCACTCTCAGCTTCTTGCGCCTCTTGCTCCCAGCTCCTCGCACACTACAAACTGAAGTGAGCTCCTTTTTAAAACCCAGGTGCCCTGATTAGCCTGCCTTAATTGATTCTAGCAGCTTCTTGATTGGCTGCAGGTGTTCTAATCAGCCTGTCTGCCTTAATTGTTTCCAGAAAGTTCCTGATTGTCCTGGAACCTTCCCTGTTACCTTACCAAGGGAAAAGGGACCTACTTAACCTGGGGCTAATATATCTGCCTTCTATCACTCTCTTGTACCCATCTGGCCCAACCCTGTCACAATATATATTGTATTCTGTGTTGTAACTGAAATCAAAGCGTATATTATTTTTATTACAAATATTTACACTGTAAAATAAACAAAAGAAATAATATTTTTCAATTCGCCTCATACAAGTACTATAGTACAATCTCTTTGTCGTGAAAGTACAACTTACAAATGTAGATTTTTCCTTACATAACTGTACTCAAAAACAAAACAATGTAAAACTTCAGAGCCTACAAATCCACTCAGTCCTACTTCTTGTTCAGCCAATCACTAAGACAAACAAGTTTGTTTACATTTACAGGAGATAGTGCTGCCCTCTTCTTATTTACAATTTCAACAGTAAGTGAGAACATGCATTGCATGGTACTTTTATAGCCGGCATTGCAAGGTATTTACATGCCAGATATGCTAAACATTCGTATGCCCCTTCATGCTTCGGCCATCATTCCAAAGGACATGCTTCCATGCTGATGATGCTTTTTAAAAAAATAATGTGTTAATAAATTTGTGACTTAACTCCTTGGGGGAGAATTGTATGTCCCCTGCTCTGTTTTACCCGCACTCTGCCATATATTTCATTTTATAGCAGTCTCAGATGATGACCCAGCACATGTTGTTCATTTTAAGAACACTTTCACTGCCGATTTGACAAAACACAAAGCAGGAACCAATGTGAGATTTCTAAAGATAGCTACAACAGTTGATGCAAGGTTTAAGAATCTGAAGTGCCTTCCAAAATCTGAGAGGGACAAGATCTGCAGCGTGCTTTCAGAAGTCTTAAAAGAGCAACCCCTGATGCAGAAACTACAGAACCTGAACCACCAAAAAAGAAAATTGACCTTCTGCTGGTGATATCTGACTCAGATAATGAAAAGGAGTATGCGTGGGTCCACACTGCTTGGGATTGTTATTGAGCAGAACCCATAAGCATGGACGCATGTCCCCTGGAATGGTGGTTGAAGAATGAAGGGACATATGAATCTTTAGCGCATCTGGCATATAAGTATCTTGGGATGCCAGCTACAACAGTGCCACAAGAACACCTGTTCTCACTTTCAGGTGACATTGTAAACAAGAAGCGGGCAGCATTATCTCTTGCAAATGTAAACAAACTTGTTTGTGTGAGTGACTCGCTGAACAAGAAGTAGGACTGAGTGGACTTGCAGGCTCTAAAATTTTACATTGTTTTATTTTTGAATGCAGTTTTTTTGTACATAACTCTACATTTCCAAATTCAGTTTTCATGACAAAGAGATTGCACTACAGTACTTGTATTAGGTGAATTGAAAACTTCTATTTCTTTTGTTTTTTTACAGTGCAAATACTTGTAATCAAAAATTAATATAAAGTGAGCACTGTACACCTTGTATTCTGTGTTGTAATTGACATCAATATATTTGAAAATGTAGAAAACATCCAAAAATATTTAAATAAATGGTATTCTATTATTAACAGTGCAATTAATCACAATTTTTTATCGCGCAGTTAATCGCGATTAATTTTTTTAATTGCTTGACAGCCCTAATTTTAAGTCATAACAAGTAATGAGGCATAAAAGTCAGAATTGGTTACAAGAAAATAAAATGCAACTAATATGTAATTTAACAAGCTAAGTGAACTTAAAGCAAAGTTCTCTCTCACTACATGTTACAGCAGTCTTACTGACAATTCCTTTCAGTCAGAATCTCTCTCCCATTCCAAAGCTGTTTCCTTTGTTCTTCAGATGTTGTGGATGCCGTGGGTAAAGAGAAAGGGAGGAATGATTTAGGGTGCTCCCTCTCTCATCTTATAGATTCTCGAAGAAGAGAAAACATCTCTAGCTGAGGTTCAAGAGAGAGAAAGTCTGTGTGACGGGAACCTACAGCTGTTATTTTGCCAAGAAAAAGATTTTTACTCACATCCTCTTTCCTGCCAAAGGATGGCCACTTAACCAGATGATGGTCCATTTGATTTTGCTGACACCTGGCAGAGGCACGGGCTAGCTTTTTGTCTCTGGGGAACTGGTTTGTGGCTGCTCCTCCCATACTTGGAACATGTCCAATAATAACACACAGAGGAATTCTATAACTTTACATGCAAAGTTGCTCCACATTTTACTAGGACAATAATGATCAGCAAATTATGAGTTTTCATATACATCTCACAACGCGTACTTTGTACAAAAGTTATCAGTCTTGTAACAGGGCTGTACATAGGGGTACAGACTGTCACAGTAAGTAACCCCATTTTACAGATCAGGTGCTTGAGGCATAGAGGTTATTTGCTCAAAGCTACATCGGGAGTCAGTGACATAGACAAGACTAAAGCTCTGTATTTCCGGAGTAGTAATCACTTGCTCTAACCACTATACTGCACCATATTACTCTACATACAATACAAGGTAGATCCCAGTTTAAACCTCCTCCAAACAACAGGATGATAAAGCTAAGGACGGAATCTCCACATCTCTCCAACATCTCCTCACCAACTCCAAATCAGAGTGGATATAAGCAGGGTGGATTATTTAAAACCACCAATTTAAATTATGATATAAATCAGCTAATAGGAAACCTTGATTTAAACCATCAGTTTTAATCATGTATTGCACTCGTACATTTTAGTTATTTTTCTTAAGAGGTTATTCTTATTGGTTGGTAACCATTAAAACATGTGGATTTGCAACAAAATATAGCCTTTACACTAAATTTGGTACTTCTTTTTGATGACTAGGAAGATACACTATAGCAGCTGTGGCCAAACTGTGGCTCGTGAGCCACATGTGGCTCTTTTACAGTTAAAGTGCGGCTCCCAGAACCCCCCCATGCACACCTATAAGACTGGAGCTTGAGGCTTCTGACCTGCAGCAGCGGGGTGGGACTAGGGACTTCTGCCCTGCGGTGAGGTGGTGGGACTAGGGGTTCTGCCCTGCAGGGAGGGGGGGTCTAACGGCTTTAGCCTAGTGGGGATGGGAGGCATTGGGGCAGAAGCCCCGCACCCCGGCAGGTGTTGCCCCGCGGAGCAGGTTGTGCGTTTCTTGCTGCTCTCAAACTTCTGAAGATTATTGTATGCGGCTTGGAGGGTCAGTAAATTTGGTCACTCCTGCACTGTAACTATACACAATTAAACAATTATATAGTGTAACTTAAATTTTTTTATTATGTTAGCAAAATGGTGCATAATGCAGTACATATTTACTAGGTGGTGATTACTTTTTTACTTGCTATTTGCATCAAGCGCTATTTACTTTCAATTTGAATTTCCATTAAAAATGCAAAGAAACAGTATTTTAAATTATTTTATTAAATAAAACTACCTTAAAAATGCTGGATACATGTGCTTTGATAAACAATGGATTAATCTAAAAAAGAAGTATTATCTATAGTTAGTGAGGAGAACCGATTTTTTCTGGTTACTATGTCTTTCAAGATTTTAGAAATAGTAAATCCTGTCACATCTAGGTTTTATTCATTGCTTGGAAGAGGAAAACAAGCTTTCCTGCTTTTTTAATTCCCAGTTGGTTTCTTAACTTTGAATAAACTAATCATTGAAATTAACTAATTGAATAAACTGAAATAAAGAAAATATTCACTGTGCACCTGCAGAAGAGGCTACTGCTGACGCAAGCTGGTTTTGCACTTCAACACATTCTGATTCCAGGTACTTCAACAGTGACTTCCACCAGTACAGGAGTTTGACTTTCTTTAAAACTTGGCAGCAAACATGTGCTGCTTAACATTTTGTGTATTTAATTTAAATGATTTTAATCGATAGTAAGCTTAGGCCTTAACATAAGTAGTCAATTTCAAATTTAGTTTTAAGTAAGTTTATTTTTTTAAAATAAATCTGGATTTAATTTAAATAAAATACAATTTAAATAAAAAAAACCCAAGTTATTTTAAAACAATCAGTTTTTATCAATCTTAGATGCAAGTGACTTCCTCTTTCCTCCCAAGCTCTCTACATCACCACTGATATACCATCAGCAGGCTCCTTTAACCCAGGATCAACACTTCTGTGCCACACTTCTCCATCTCCTTTCTCTGCAGCCCACATCCAGGCTGCTACCAAACCCTGTCATTTAATTCTCTATATCAGTGGTTTTCAAACTGTGGGTTGCAACCTAGTACTGGGTTGCGGAATGTAAGGCACAGGGTCATGACAGCTTTGGTAGCACCACCGACCAGGCCATTAAAAGTCCCGTCAGCGGTGCTGTCCGGCTAAGGCTGTTCCAACACCATGCTGCACCTCCAGAAATGGCCAGCAGCAGGTCCGACTCCTAGGCGAGGGGACCACAGGGCTCCATGCGCTGCCCTCACCCCGAGCACCAGCTCCAAACTCCCACTGGCCGGGAACCAGCCAATGTGAGCTAGGGGGGCAATGCCTGCAGGCGAGAGCCATGCGGAGTAACTTGCGTACCTCCACCTAGGAGCCAGACCTGCTGCTGGCCACTTCTGTCCCTTCCTTTCCACCTCTTAGGGGCAAGTGCAAGAGCCTATCTCAGTTGACTCCTACCTTTGCTACTACAACATGCTGGTCTCCGGTGTTCACATTCCCACCTCAATCCCCTCTCATTTATCCAGAGCATATTCCTTTAGCAACTACTTGGTTCACATTATTTCTCTCTTGAATTCCACACCGGCCTCCTTCCACACTCAAGGCAGACAGATACATAGTGCCAAAAGGATTTATCATTTCAAATTCCAAGAGCCCCTTTGGAATTTTCTGGCTGATTTTCAATTCTGTGGAGATACTCATAGGGAGGGAAATGCAGTGAAAACTGAAACTGTTTCCTGTAGAAGGCATTGGGGTTAGAGTGAGAAACTAGGTAAGAATGCTTACACAGTTCCCGATTCTGGAGAAGATGCAGTTTGAACGTGTGTCATTTCCCAGCACAGGAATAATCAGAAACACTGTGCCTTTTAGAACCATAAATGGGAAGGCTGATAAAAGTTAAACCTTCTTGAAACAGATTAACAAGGGAAGAGTCAAACTTGGCAACTTTAGGAATGTAACAGTACCCCAGTGAAACAGACAGGGAGTACTTTTACATACATCCTTCTGCACAAAGAGTAAAATTCACCCCCACAAAGAAGGCCAGCACAAGGCCTAAACACCACTAAGACTCAGTCCTTCAGTGTAGGACTCCAAGGGCTCATAGGCTTCATGCTGGCTCTGCACAGGGGAGAATTTCACCCAGAAGGATTAACTACAATTTTACCCCTTTAGTACTACAAGATTTCAATCAGGGAATTAGACTGCAGACAGAATATCACAAACCAAGGGCTTGTCTACATTACCAAGTTTTGTTGACAAAACTTATGTCGACACCGAACAATGGACAAAACAAAAATGGCCAAAGGGCGTTCACACTTGCTCCCTCTGTCGACAGATCATGTCCACATTGGGAAAACCATTATCGACTGTGTGAGCAATGCACCGTGGGTATGTAAGGAAGATGTGGGAAGGAAGACCTGATTGCTGCGCGAGTTCTCCCACAGCCCCCTCAGCTGCCGAGAGCAGCACCATGAGCAGCTCTGTGAGCTCTCCGTGCTGAGGAATGGCAAAGTGGCATAGCAGTCTGCCTGCTGCCGTGTTCCTAATGCCGGGCAGAACAGGAGCATTCCAATGGTTTGCTCTTTCTTTGTTCCCCAAACGGAGCAGCGCTCAAATACTTCCAGGAGCTTTGAAAGGGGAGGGGCACATGCCTGCGGGGCAGCAGAGATCAAAACACTGAGCAGGGCAATTAGGGCAGGCATTGTGGGCTACTGGAGGAAGCCAGTTCTGTCGACAAAACAATCAGCAGTGTCTACACTGGCTTGTTGTCGACAGTAAAGGGAGGGGAAAAGACAAAAGTCTCTCGTATGGGTGGAAGTTTTTTGTCACTAACACTGGGCGTTTTTCGTGACAAAAGTCCCATTGTAGTGTGTTCGCTCTTGCATACAGTTTTTGGTGACAAAACTTGGTAGTGTAGACAAGGCCCAAGTGGCATTTGAATTTCATGCCAGCAGAAATGTGGAATTTGGATCCTTCCCTGATTCTTCTGAGTTCCTCACTCTCTACCTTTCCCAGTCAAAACCTGTTCTTCCTCTACCTTAGGTGCATGCAAACAAGAGCAATGAGATATACATCCCTAACACTGTGCTGCCCTGCTGGCGTTCGTTCTCTAGTCCAGATGCAGCACCGTGCTGAGCAGGCTCTGCAGTGCCGCAAGCAGTTTCCTCTTGCTGACCAGTTTACAGGAAGCACTGTGTGTGGCCAAGAGCAGACCGTAAGCAGCCCTGCAACAGGCCACACAGGCGAATGAGCAAAGCAGCAAGAAACGAAAATACCACTTTTTTCTTTATAAAGTGCTAATTTCTCCAGGCCCCAGGAAAAAGTCAGCTGCCTGAATGAATACCGCAGAGTATCTTTAATAACCTTGCTACGTGTCTGTATTGACCTTACACTGTAGACTTGGGGAGAGAGAGAGAGATGTAAAATAAAACAAGGGATTAAATTCCCTCTTGCTATAAGTCTGCTGGCTTCAGTGATCTTACATCAGGACTGGATCTGTCCCAGTAATTTACAGTATGACACCAGTGAAATCTAAAAGTGATCTGAAACTTGTACATTCCCAGAAATCCAAACCTTAAAATGGAGTTTGGCCATTTCAGTCACGGTAAACGGTAGAAAGCACATCATAATCATATTGATAGATGTCTCATCTGACAATGCACTCTGCAAGTGCAGTTCCTATTACAGCCAATGGGATTTGCTCATGTGAATTCCACTTGTGCAGTTTATTTGTTCAGATTTACTTCTGTTAGCCCCATCAGAGTTTTCTAGATGCTTTGCAGAGTGAAAATCATATCAACAATTAAAAACAGAAAATAAGGTCTCCTGCAAAACTTTCCCCAACCCAAATGAGCTCCAATCCCTTCACCCCAAACAAAGCCCCAATCCGTCATTCCCCCACTCCCCTTAGCCAGAAAAAAGCCTGAGGAAACCCGTCAGTCTTGTAGAGGATGCAGCAACAATAACTTTGAAGACACACTACGTCAATTAAAAATAGAAAAAAAGTCAGGTCTGTCTCTCAGCTTAGAGTCTCTACCTCCCCTCTACCCGAGCTATGAACAAACTTCAGCAGAGTGTGTGCTTGGAACCTCTACGAAGCAAGACAGCACTAACTAGCTGTAGACATGACCATGACGCAGATGAAGATCCATATATCAAGTGGAAAAGGAAGAAAACTAATTTTAATGGAGCTGAACTGATTCACAGATCAACCTCACCCAAAGCTTTTCACAATTAAATTAATCTTCACAATAAGAGAAACAGAAGTATCACAGTACTGCAACTCGGCAGACCACCACTGCACTCTAACAGGTTGTCATGCATCAGCGGGATCTGGACAAGTATTTAAGAGCTTGTATACCTGGGAAAGCTATTCTATAAAAACCTAAGGTGTGCATTTAAACTGATACACCAGTATAACTCCTTGTGTAGGCACTCTTATAAGACTGGTGGGGGGTTTATCGTATGTCATATTGGAAGGGGTTTAAGCTACGCCAAAAAACCCCACTCTTATACCACAATAAGAGTGTCCACACAGGGTGTCATACCAGGAAAACTATAGCAATATAACTATATTGGTATAATTATACCAGTAAAACTTTCCCACATAGATAAGTCCTTAAAAAAGTAGACTTCAGAAAGCTTGATGCCCTCCCTCCCCCAAATCCTCAGTGTACTATATTTGTTTCTAAGACCCCAGGAAAACCTTATCTATATTCCAACACTGCTTTTAGAAAAAATAATCTTGGGACATACATCTGCTGTTGAGTCTCTCTCTTCATCATGTTAGGGAGCACAGTGAGCAACAAGTGTCTCTCACAGTGCTCCGTTATAAAGCCCAAGTAACCAATTGGAGAATAAGAGACAAGAGTCACTATGCAGAATTAGAGTACTTGTGGCACCTTCAGCCCACGAAAGCTTGTGCTCAAATAGATTTGTTAGTCTCTAAGGTGCCACAAGTACTCCTGTTCTTTTTGAGGATACAGACTAACACGGCTGCTACTCTGAAACCTGTCATGTAGAATTATATACAGTTAGGAACATTCCTTAACCTAAGAGAGGCTTATCTTTAATTCACTGGCAAAAAGTTCTTTAACTTGAGACCCTTAATTCTAAGGCAAAGGAGTTCTTACCCCAAACATTTTAGCCCCTCATCTTAAAGCATAATTTCTTTGGAATCTTGAGGTCCCCTTAGCTAATCAAGATTTCCATCTGTTCCCATTCACACGTGTCTGACCCTAGTTCAAGCTTTTACCCCCTGTAACTACTTCTCTGTTATATGTCCCTCCTTATAAACATGGCTGTTAATTAAAGGGCTAATTGAAATCATTATGAAGTGATTTTAGGGTGACACACACATTTAGCAAATAAAGACATTTAAAATCATGTAGGTGAATGACGTTGCAGCTTGCAGCCACCAATGCCCTATTTCTCCATAGCCCACAGACAGTGAGTGCACTGCAGATGGCTGCAATGGGAGTTTCCTCAAACACAGGGGGTGGTTTTTGGCTAGAGTTCTCAGCTCTGACTGTAACATGCTATCACTGAAGCATTTCAACTAGTAGGCTAGCTTGTGATGAACTGTTTACAATTATAGGTTGTGGGTAACACAGATGATCTCATCTATGAACTGTGCTCAGACCGTACAATTAAGCTGTCAGCTTTAATAAACAGAACAGTTTGAGAGGGGTAGCCATGTTAGTCTGTATCCACAAAAAGAACGAGGAGTCCGGTGGCACCTTAAAAACTAACATTTATTTGGGCATAAACTTTTGTGGGGAAGTGGGGTTTTTTTACCCACGAAAGCTTATGCCCAAATAAACCTGTTAGTCTTTAAGGTGCCACCGGACTCCTTGTTGTTTTTGCAGAACAGTTTGAGAGATCTGAACTGAAAACTTGAAAATAAATGGGCTTTAAAAGATCCATTATTACTTCAGGAGTTCCAAAGTTTAAAAGCAATAGATACGGAGCTGAGTGAGCAGGAAGAACAGTTATACTGGTTTTTGCTTAGAGAGTGATATTTTAGCTAATACTTTTATTTGTATAAGTCTGCAACACATGCAAAAATTCTAGCTTGCCTTGTTGCTTATGGACAACTGAGTAGCAAGCAGCTGAAACTCCTTTCTTATCATTGAGACTCTAGTCTGCCCATTCTATCAATAAAACAGAGAACTTACCTGGCTTTTATTGCCTATTTTACTTAATACATAAAAAAACAAAACAAAAAAAACCTATCATAACTCCCACAGCAAACCTACATTAATGTCATGCGAACTTTACACAAAGATTCAGAAAATGCAGAAATGATGGCTCTAAAATCAACAGTAGCTCAGCTACACTCCACATCCCACATATTTTAGGACCTACTGCTGGTCATAAAATCTATTTAACCAGGAAAAAAAGGAACCCCAGTTAATACAAGTGTGCAGTGAGGCAGAGTTACTGTTGGAACCTATTTTTTCTAATTCCTAATGGAAAGATTTTTTTTTGGTTTGGTATATTTAAGGAAATCTTGGAATTTGCAGATCATCAGAGTGCAGCAAAAATTGCAAAGAAACCAAAACACTGTGGGATCCATGCTTACTTTTGTGTTTACTATTTTCTAGCTGTTCCTGATGCTAAGGCATTTTGGAAGCAGGAAGCATGTGCACACATCCCTCATTGAAAATCTCTCTAGTACAAACTTCAAGCAAAACATGTGCAGCAGTAGCCCTGGGCCTGATCAGGAGAACATGCAGGACATGGGAACAGGGTTTCATTAGTTTCCATTTAAGGAAATCTGGGATGTTGCAGTTTTGTCTATTGTTCTTTCAAAAACATAAAAAATAACTGAGTAGAAAAGACACTGAATAAAAATCATTTAAAAGAAGATCCCTAGAGTATGACATTTAAAAAAAAAGAAAGCCCATCAATAACATCTTTCAAATATCTACCAGCAAACAGCTGCAATCAGAAAGTTTATAAATACTGTTATTGTTCCAAACAACAACGACAGTAACTCCTCACTTAACAGGTTTCAGAGTAGCAGCCATGTTAGTCTGTATCCGCAAAAAGAAAAGGAGGACTTGTGGCACCTTAGAGACTAACAAATCTATTTGAGCGTAAGCTTTCGTGATGAAGTGAGCTGTAGCTCACGAAAGCTTATGCTCAAATAAATTTGTTAGTCTCTAAGGTGCCACAAGTCCTCCTTTTCTTTCTCCTCACTTAATGTTGTCCTGGTTAATGTTGTTTTGTTGTTATGTTGCTGATCTATTAGGGAACAAGCTTGTTTAAAGTTGCACAATGCTCCCATATAACGTTGTTTGGTAGCTGCCTGCTTTGTCCACTGCTTGCAGGATTCTGTGGAAGAACAGCCCCTCCTTGTGGGGATTAGAACGGGGCAGGGGGGTGGCGGTAGCCCCCCCGCATCTACTCCCCTAAATTCCCTGTAAGGTCTGTGGCTGGGCAGCTGCACAGCAGCAGTTCAGCTGTCCCTCCCCCCCCCCAGCTGCCGTGCAACTCCTGACCCGCCCTCTGCCTTGGAGTCGCTCCCGGGAGCTTCCTGCTTGCTGGGGGAGGGGGGAGAGGGGTGTTGATGTCAGGATGTCCCCCTGCTCCATACTCCACAAAGCGGAGGAGGGGCACAGGGCTCAGGGATAGAAAGGAGGGAGCTTGCTGGAAGCTGTCGCTTCCTGTCCGAACTGGCTGATCTGTTTAAAAGGGCAACGTACTTGAAGTGGGGGTCAGTGTACTTAAAGGGGCAATTCACATCTCTCTCTCTCTCTCACTCATGCACGCACCCCCCCACCCACAGCACTTTGGAAAGTCAGCACCTGTGCAGCCGTGCATGTGCTGTCAAGAGGAGGGAGTGTTGCGCTCCAGTTGGATAGCGTGGGCTCACCATGTTGTTTTTGTAGGGAACTGTTTGCAGCTACTGCCCTGCATCTATTGTGTTTCCTCCTTCCTGCCTCAGTCCATGCTGCCTTGTAGAGTGTGAGGCGACATTAACAACAGCGTATTAACCCTTGCGGGCTCAGCCGAGTGCTAGTTCATCATTTAGCAGCAAGGCATTCCTGGGGATATATCCCACCCTCTTACCCCACCACCTCAACCAAGCTTTACAATCATTCATTGCTGTGTACAATATTAAACTGTTAGTTTAAAATTGTTTAAAACTTATACTGTATATGTATATAATGTCTTTTGTCTGGTGAAAAAAATTTCCCTGGAACCTAACCCCCTCCTATTTACATTAATTCTTATGGGGAAATTGGATTTGCTTAACGTCGTTTCGCATAAAGTCGCATTTTTCAGGAACATAACTACAATGTTAAGTGAGGAGTTACTGTATTTAACTAGATGCTAAATAAACCTAGTGAGCCACTCTCTCCTTCCCCCGTCCCCACTAGGACGCACATGATCCTGTCTCTGATATACAGGAGGTGGAAATTAGCCCCTCTCCTGGTGGATACTGGTACTACTTTATATATCAAGTTTTACCTCTGCAGGCAGATTGCTGCACCCAGCACCAAGGAGGAAGCTCAACTTCTGTCAGACCCTGAGAGAGAAAATGAAAGACATTTTTTTAAATTCTGCTTACAAAAAAAATATCGTGTGATACAATTTAAAGACAAAAAAATAACAAAGATCATCTTCCATTGTAAATTTACTGCTGCACAGCATTAGACAGTGCTGCTCTCCAAACACAGATGCAGCAAAGCTACAGTATAGAGATTAGATTTTGGATTTGGAAACTTTAACTAGGAACAGGTGACTTAAAAATAAACCATTATCTACTTCTGCGTGTTATTTTCTATATTACAGTACTGCCTAGACGAGGTCCCAACTGGGCTAGGCAATGTGCAGCCACATTAGGGAAGGGACTACCAGTTGCAAAGAGTTTCTAATCTAAACAGACAGGATAAAGCGTGGGAGAGGAAACTGATGCACAGAGAGGAAGTGCTTTTCCCACAGAGCAGGTCAGTGGCAGAGCCAGAAACAAAACCCAGGTTTCCTGACCATCCAGCCACGTACTCAAACCACTGGACCACACTGCCTCTCAAACCACCCAAAAAGACTTTACAGAATGGGCTAATCTTAATCTAGGAAGGAGCTTGGTACTGTAGTAATCTGGTTATAAATAATATACCACAATACTTACACTATAAGCTTTTGGGGGCAGAAACTGTCTTTTTGTTGCATGTTAGTACAGTGCTTTAGCAAATCTGGGTCCTGGTCCATGACTAAGGCTTCTAGCCAATGCTTCAAAGCAAATAATTACTATACTACTTCTTGGAGGATGGGAAGAGGAGGGGGCATGGTGGACACAAAAGTATCTGGAAAAGTCAGAGTTAAAGTTAGGTTTAAAGATAGAGCACTACTATGTTCCATAGGGATAAGGTGCTGCTGGGTGTTTAAGAGGAGAGACAGAAGAGACACCAGCAGACTGTGCTTAAGAATGTCAACAGCAGAGCCTGGCAGCCTCTACCTCCTCATGTGTTTCTTTGCGTAAGTTTGGGATACTGGGTTTTTATTTACCTTCAGATGAAATACTTGGTTGAAAGGGATTCCACTATATGGGACAGCAATAAATGGGATTTTTGCAGGTGAGGAAGCTACTATTTTCCCCTCTGATTTAAAATAACTCTGCAAACAGTTATAGTTTTGTGAAACTAGTTTGCTTTACCGTATGATTTATAAAAATGCATATACCATTGCTTGAATACTAAGGGATCAATCGGTGGAGATCTTTCAATGACACTGCAGCTTATTTTAGAGTTAGGAAGTCCTAGGTGGGAAGGGGGGCTCTTTTCTTTTTTTGGGGGCGGTGGGGGTGGGGTGTTAAAATCCCCTCTTGAACAGTACTGTGCTCCGAGTGCGAGTATTAGCACAACACAGACCTATTCCTTTGAAGCTAAAGATGTATTTAAAAAAAATTCAGGATTAGTAATGCAGGCCCCTCTCCAGATAGGATAGACATTCCATGTACAATACCGCAGCACACATTTGATTACATTTAACAGAAAAAATATTTGCATGAATTTAAAGCTTTATGAAATCTGACCACAGTATTTCCGATTGAATTTGTACATAATTATAATTGTCATAGTACCAAGAGCAGGGTGTGTTAAAAAAAAAAAAAAGTAGCACACTATTGGAGTTATGATTTTAAATACTCAGATATCACTCGTCTTGCACAGATACTTGTTTTTGGAAGCCATGACCAGACTACGGACCAGATTTGGGCTGGGTGTGAGCAGCTGCCAGTGCATTCTAACCTTGAGGACAAGAATGATTTCTATTCACATGCAAGCAAAAGAGAAAGAGGGATTCAATTAAGATCAGCCCCATATCTTCCACATGTCTCTTCCCCAACTAATTTGTTAACTCCATGGATTCTTGTGTGTGTGTGTGTGTGTGTGTGTGTGTGTGTACACACACACACACACACACACACTCCTGAACACTTATTTTCATGGGGGGGGGGAGGGGGGAGGGGAAATCTACTTACTTCAAGTCCAGATAACTTGTTTTGGTTTCACAATATAATGAAAAAAAAAAAATCAGTAAAAACTCATCCCTCTGAAGTGACATTTTTCTTTCCACTTTCAGAATGTTACACTGGAAAGCAACCAAACGAATTCATTGCTCTTCCTTTTCATCTCTCAATCATGGTTCCCTTTTGTCTCTGCTCTATAGCTGCCTTGGTTCACCCCAGCGAACTAGGGGCATGGGCAGTTGGCATGCAGACTGCAGGAGTTGCAAAGTAATGCCTGTTTTTTTCTTGCTTTTGTTAATCTTGCAAATAATTCTTCATGGATCATGACAATACTCTAAAATTATTTACAGTGGATTCTAATTCAACCCTTTAGTTGATGCAAAGGTTCATTAGAACAGAAAGTAGTGTAAATCGTGACATTTATTTACATTTATTGTGCCCCAAGGATTACATGAGAAAGAGAGAAGGGTGGGTGGAGAGAAAGATCTCTACTAAGTTTACCAGAAGCTTTTAAGAATTTAGTAGGGCCAGATTCTATTCTCACTTATAGCCTGTGCCAATGCCTGTGAAGTTAGTGGGCTGCCTGGGAGCATGAAAGCAGAATTTGTTTAGAAAAGTCACTTACATCAATAAAATACAAGTGTGAATTACAGTTCTCTTGGAAACAGCCATCTCACATGAGCGAGGCTAATAATTGCAACTGTTTTAGTTTATCTGGATGGGATAAAGTAAGTCTGAAGTTGGAAGGGACAGGGAAAATACTATAATAAAAAATAAGAAAAGTAATACAACACTGACCTTAAAACAGTTGCTGTCAAGTAGTTCATGCCCTAATCTGACCTACTTTAGAACTAAAATCTGACAGCGAATTGGGGAATTATATATTATTTTCATTTTTTTTTAAATCCAGGCTTGTTGCAGATGTACAAGTTGGAAGGCATCATCAATATGGACAAGGATCAGAATATTAAACAGGAAGATCTGGATGATCTTGAAGACTGGGAGCGACAGAAATGGGATAAAACTCAATAGTGCAAAGTCATGCACGTAGGGTCTAATAACAATTTCTGCTACAAGCTGGGAGCTCCTCAGTTGGAAGTGACAGAAGAGGAGAGAGACCTGGATGTGGGGGTCAATCACAGGATGACCATGAACTACCAACATAAGGAGGCTGTGAAAAAAGCAAATGGGATCGGACCTAAGATGCATCAAGTGAGACATTGCTAGTACAGATTGAGAAGTATTAATGCCATTGTACAAGGAACTGATAAGACTTCATTTGGAATACTGTGTTCAGTTCTGCTCATGGAAGTTCAAGAAAGATGAATTCAAATCGGAACAAGTGCAGAAGAGAGCTACTAGGCTGATCAGGGAATGAAGAGGCTATTTTAGGAGATTCCGCAGAGACTAACATTTATTTGAGCATAAACTTTCGTGAGCTACAGCATAGAATCATAGAATATCAGGGTTGGAAAGGACCCCAGAAGGTCATCTAGTCCAACCCCCTGCTCGAAGCAGGACCAAATTCCCAGTTAAATCATCCCAGCCAGGGCTTTGTCAAGCCTGACCTTAAAAACCTCTAAGGAAGGAGATTCTACCACCTCCCTAGGTAACGCATTCCAGTGTTTCACTGTAACACTGTTTCAGTGTTTCATCCGATGAAGTGAGCTGTAGCTCACGAAAGCTTATGCTCAAATAAATTGGTTAGTCTCTAAGGTGCCACAAGTCCTCCTTTTCTATTTTAGGAGAGGAGACAGGAACTGATGCACTCTCATTGTGCTGGGGAGCTGCCCACACAAGGGGTGCGGATCCCTTACTTGTCAGAGAATAGCACAGGAAGCTACCTGCACCTCAGTGCGCAGGGCGGTTGAGGCTGGGCAGGTTCATACATGCACCAGTTAACGGCCCAATTTTCTCCCACAGAAGGGTTAGGACTAAAGCTTAGTGAGCAAGCGCACCTGCAGAGCAGCTGTGCCATTTCGCAGTGGCCTGAGGGCAGTGGTGAGAGTTCCTTTCCCTGTGGGCATGCAGCTGATTTACTTGAAGCTTTGTTCTGGGAAAGGATTTTCCACATCACGAAGATGTTCTCCGAAGAAACAGATTTCAAGGTAAGAGATTTCCACTAAGGCTTCCAATAGATATTTGAAAAAAGGGCAGTTATAGCTACTGGAGAGTATCAGATAAGTAAACCACAGGACAGATGTAGCTGGCCTATCAGATGTATCAAAAGGATTCCCTCCAAAACCCACAAATCAAATATTTATCTAACTCCCTTGTACTTTCTACAGCTAGACAGACTCTGGACTACATGAAGTGAGACTGGATTTTCAGTCCAGTTCCCAACACCCACCCACCCACCCACAACACACACACACACACACACACACACAAAATGTAAAGCAAATAATTAGCAGAGCATACTAGCACTAATTGCTAGCTGTGACACATGGCTAGAAAGGGTTAAACATCCGGCAAAATAAATAACCCTCAAAAGATATGTGGGGAGATGATGTTTGTGTTTTTGTGTATTTACATCTGTATGAGTAGGGTCAACAGTGTAATCAACGGTCCCTATCTATGCTGTATTCTGATAATTCAGAGGCCAAAAGAACAGCCTAGCATTTAAATTAATTGTAAACACGGGATATCTCGGTATTCATCTCTCTTTGAAATGTACTGTGAATGGTGGAGGAACAAGCAAATGGCCTTATGTTAATTCGTATAGCTAAGTACCTCCTTCAAAGTCATCCCAATTACCTTTTGCTCCCCGAGGAAATCCCAACTTGTCAAAAGACATGAAATTATATAGAAGATCCTTGGATCCTGATTCTGTCATCTCAGTTCTGCTTAAGCTTCATCAGGGGAAGTTTGAGTCGCAAGATTGAGGTAACGGTTGTGCTGGTACGCCCTGAAGGTGATATTGGACGTTGGACTATAATCTATGAACTATTTCTGAGAGAACTATTTGCAACTACAAAGCTCACCAGCTCTGCTATGAATCTGCATCTCAATGAACTGAACTTATGTCTCTATGTATACTGATCTTTTAACCATGCTCTCTTCTGTGTTTTAATAAATTTTAGTTTAGTTAATAAGAATTGGCTGTAGCGTGTAATTGGGTAGGATCTGAAACACTGATTAGCCTGGGAGGTAATGTGTCCGATCCTTTGAGATTGGTAAACATTTTCTTTTAAAAGAAGAAATAAGATTTACAGAAATGTTCATCATATTTGACGTGGGTACCTGGATGGAGGCCTGAGGCTGGATCACTTTAAGGAAACGGTGTTGTTTGGACTTCTGAGTAACCAGTAAGGTAATAAAGAAGCTGTTTTGTGCTGGTGTGGTAAATCTAAGTATTGGAATATCCATCAGCTTTATGGTGATTCTTTGCCCCATTCTTTGCAGTTCACCCTAATTGAGTGACCATAGCTGGCTCCCCACTAGGACCCCGGTCACAGTAGCCTAGCTGGCAGTACCAACGGAGCAGCCCATGAGAGCAAACTCTTCTCTCTGACCTCTCCAGAGTATGGTTCCAGGGTACACAATCCAGCATCTTTCACAAACATTAAAATAAAATAGCTACTTACACTAGTTGCTACATCTCCTCATCCAAATAATCTGCTTCTGTTTCTCAAAGGTCTAACACTTCCTTAACTTTTAGTTTGCTGCCCATTTCAAACAATTTTGTAGCATCTGTAACATGTGGAGGAGGGGTGGGGGGGAGAAGAATTCTCTAAGCTCTCCTTATATCCCCAACACAAGTCCCCAGTCAGACATTATCTAGGGATGGACAGCCTGTCAAAGATCAGTTTCCATATCTGCAGCAGCAGGGGTTGGAAAAGGTTTGCTGCATCCCACAACAGCTGGTGTACCCGCCCCTTTAACAGCCTACCATAGGGGGCATATTCTCAAAGAATGAGGCAGAGGTTTAGATCAGTGGGTCTCAACCTTTCCAGAATATTATACCCCTTTCAGGAGCCTGATTTGTCTTGTGTATCCCAAGTTTCACCTCACTTAAAAACTTCTTGCTTACAAAAATCAGACAAAAATATAGAAGTGTCACAGCACACTATTACTGAAAAATTGCTTACTTTCTCATTTTGTCTGCATTAAATTTTAGTTTGTACTGACTTCACTAGTGCTTTTTATGTGGCCTGTTGTAAAACTAGGCAAATACCTAGATGAGTTGATGTACCCCCTGGAAGACCTCTGCATACCTCAGGGGTACGCTCACCCCTGGTTGAGAACCGCTGATTTAGATGACTAAATCCCATTCCACCCAGATAATTGCATAGCTAGAACTGTCTGCAATGCTTTGAAAACATTCCTATCTGAGACTTTCTAGAGAGTGAGTCAGTGACTTCTGAATTACAGGAGCTCAAAAATGTTCACTCTGGTTGATTAGTCAGTCACTTAGGAGTTGCAGGTGCTCAGCACCTCTGCAAACCAGGTCACTTACTTGTTTGCCTATATGCAGACCCAAGTATCTAACTCTGGTCAGCCAAGTTTCCAAATGAGGGACAGTCTTCATAGAATATGTCTTGACTGAAGAGTAGCCTGGGTAATTGGCACCTGGGCGTAAGCAGCCACCTTGCCATGCCCCATCTGAGTCACTCGTCCTCACTGGCGCTGCGTGGGCTTCTGGGGGTATATCCCAAGGTTCTTTGTGCTGCAGTAAGCTGAGCCACGTTACAATTCTTTCCCAGTGAATTGTGGGAGAACTCATCTATCCATCTGGGCACGTAGAGGGAATTGTGGGATGGCACTGAGTACTTTAGCCTGCATCCTCACTGCAAAGTGGACAGGTTACCGGCCCAAATGAAAGCACCACTCGAACTTCTGTGAATAACCTGAAGTCAAGGGAGCTAGCCCCAGTTGAAAGCACTACCAAACTCGGGTGAGAGGTTTGTGTATGGATGGCAGGCGGGTTAGGGACAACACCCAGTAAGACCCTGGGCTAACTGCAATGAAGACATACCCAAGTGTTTGGGGATGAAAGGTGCTATAAAGCTGCAATTATCTGAGGTGGTCTCAAGCCCTTATCGCTGTAACACAGACCAAATCTGTGACCAGGAGAGCAATGGAGAAGTAACAGGCTGTACACACTCCTCCCAGTCCAAAAAGACTGGATTACTTGTCAAATGTTTAACAGATGTATTTGTTAAGCAATGTGTCAAGTTAATAATTCTTTCAGTTTCTAGCAGCACTGTCACAAGAATAATGATTAACCCTTCCAAATTTTCCTCAGAGGAGCCACACTGCAGGGTTAGCTGCAAAGTAATTTCTTAAGGCCAACGTCTGCCCTCAGATGCATGTAAGCAGCTCACAATGAAGTTAAGAGGAGTTATATGTCTGGACCCAGGAGCAGATTTGTCCCCTAATGATTTTGTAACAAATTTCAGCAAAAGTCTGGGAATTTATGACATATCCTGCCTATTTAAACAGTCACGAGTGGGAAAGAGTTGATTTTAAAAGGGATAGTAGAAATAGTTTTGAAAGGAAAATATGCAAACATTTGTTATTAAAAGATTAATTTGTTTCCAGGATGATGATTAGTTTCTGTTGGTACAGTAACTGAAGTTAAAAATAGGTTAGGGGAAACAAAGGTTCATGCCAAACCACTCTCTGCTACTCTATTTTTTGGTCTGAGGAGGCAGACTTTGCTAGACTAAAAATATCTCAGTTTTGTCTAATCAGTTTCCAACTCCCTTCCTCCTTTCTTCCCTCACATTTAAATGCAACCTATCTAGACATTTAAGTTTTCAAGTGCATTTATTAGGAACTAAAGTTATTTTTCCACATTAACCTTTAAATAAGAGGAAAGAATTACAATCTAAGCTTCTTAGATGTTTTAGAAGAATCTCACAAACCATAAACACTCATTACGTTCAAGCACTCCGATACTAATCAAGTTTAAAATTTGCAATGTTATGTATCTTGAGTCATGGAATTTGCTGCCAAACCGACTTCTTGCTACAGAGGTTGTGCTCCAGAATCCAAGCATTCACTTTACACTTATGTTGCTAGCACTTTTAGTTGTGCAGAAAATCTTCTATATAACAAAATAAATATTAACTAATACATAGTTGTCTTCCTGAGTTTGCAGCCAGCCTAAAACAATAGCTCTGAGAAAGGCAAACTGCCCCCATTCATATAAATGAATAATTAACTCAGAATCCTAATGGCAAAGTTATCTTTATATATATTTTTAACTCTCTCATTGATCATTGTTTTAGCACAAACACATCCAGCCAAATCAATATACTAACCTACCACTGTTGGGTGCAGGAGCAGTAGGGCACTGGGCAACTGATTGCTATCAAGAGTTGCTGGAATGGAAAAAATAAGAGTTCAAAGCCTCTTTCACAAGTTTAAAATCAACTCTGTGCTGTTGCACAAATGGGAGGTAAAAAGGAGACTCATTCCCTTTTCTGTGCCAAAATCTCAACCACCTGCTTGGTTCCCAATATCCAAACTGCCCCCCATGCCTTCCAAGGAGCCAAAAGCCCCAAATGTCTCCTCTGCCAAAACTTTTTGCTCCTTTCTCTCTCTCTTCCCCTTCTCTGCAAAACTTCTACAAGCAGTTGGGAGTTTTAAATACAAAATTCTGGAGCACACTAGAGTTCTGGGATGGAGGAAGAGTAAAAATCAACCAATTTACTATCCAATTAAATAAAAAAACCTAATTGTTAAATTAAATATGAAAATGAACAAACATACACTTTTTAATTTATTCAGATCTGCTGCAGAATCTCTAAGCTGCTGCAAGGAGTGCTGCATCTACCAGCGGACCCGGAGCAGAATTTCAGGGCAGAAGAAAAAGATTTCCCACCCTGCCGGGGCAAAGGCTCGTTCAGCTGGTTGAAAAATCAAACATAAAAATAGAGTCAAATGTACTCAGTGAAATATTTTTCCAAGTGTTCCTCTTCGTTATTTTGATTCTCTTTAAAACAAAAGAAAAAAGAGAAACAAGGAAATTAAATGCAAATCTTATGTTAACACAACATGAAGATGGAGAATGATTAATCACCCCAATGTAAGGATGTTTAGAGTTAAGGCTGCCTCTATGCATTATTATAAGGCCAATCACTAAATCGCACAGCAGAGGTTTGTCCTAATTATATACTTGGTGCTTTAAAATGGTCAATTTCACAAAGCTGAATACAATTATGAGTCAAATCGATTGGGAAAAAATTTAAAGAGAATAATGTGCATGCTAATTGGAAACTGTTTAAGAACATTTTACTAGCTGCCTAAAAAGGTGCAATCACACAATTGAGAAAAAAGGCCACACTGGATTAAAAAAAGCCTACCTGACTTAGAAAAGAAGTGAAAGCACACAATTTTTTAAAAAAAATATGTTTGCAGTGTTGTTTGCAAAGGAAACCTGCACACCTTCAAAAGGTGAGCCTAGGAATTTGAATTGATAACACTGCTAGACACTAAAAACCCTGGATTTAAATGGGACACTGGTTTCATGACCCATTGCAACAATCTGAAACACACACCACCTCTGCTTGCTAACCATTAATGGCCCACTTCAAACCCCTTTTGCATAACAATCTAACCCTTTTTGCCCACACTATCTTAAGTGACCTCCTACCACCTTATGCTTTATTCTTAACTATCGTTCCTTACTTGTACTTAACTCACTCTGATTTCTTTCCCCAGATCAGAAAAACTCTGTGGCTTATGGCTACAGAGGTTTTCAACCAGAGGTACAGAGAGGTCTTCCAGGAGGTACATCAGTTCATCTAGATCTGTCTCTCTCAATCTGGGGGTCACGACCCCGCAGGGGGGAGGGTGTCGCAGGATGGGTTGGGGGGGGTCACAAGTGCAAGGCCAGTGTTAGGAGATGACAAGCAGGGCAACTGCCCGGGGCCCCACGCCACAGGGGGCCCCCGCAAAGCTAAGTTACATGCTTCAGTCCTAGGCAGCAGCGGCTTGGGCTTGAGCCCCAGGACTCAGGCTTCAGACTCCTGAAAGGGATACAGTAGTCAGAAAAGGTTAAGAACCACTGCACTAGAAAGCTTATGGTGCAGCTGCACTAATGTAAGCTCTCTGTGAGGTCGTTCTACAGAGAGCTCTCCTGCCCATATAGTGTTGTCTACACTAGCACTTAAGTCAGCATAAGTTATGTTGCTTGGATTCACACCTGCGAGTGACAATTTATGTCGACTTAAACTGTAGTGTAAGCCTTGAAGTCTGAAAGCTTGTACCTTCCACCAACAGAAGCTGGTCCAATAAAATATATTACCTCACCTATCTTGTCTCTTAAAAAAAATATAACAAATAAAAGAAAGGGGAACTTGAGAATAATGAATGTAAAT
Organism: Natator depressus; assembly: GCF_965152275.1. NCBI lineage: Eukaryota > Metazoa > Chordata > Testudines > Cheloniidae > Natator > Natator depressus. The sequence continues at coordinate 121,319,167 of NC_134237.1, forward strand.
CAGAAACTAGTAATTGTAGAAAACTGGCAAAGGAAGCAAAAGGACACAAGTAGAAATGTACTGCCAGCAGCGTTGGACAATAATGAGTTTTCTGAAGTATGTTAGGAACAAAAAAATCCTACAACTGGTATTGGTGTTAGTAGAGGGAAGTGGTAGAAGTGTCAACAATAATGCAGAAGTGTTCAAGAAATATTTCTGTTCTGTATTTGGGAGAAAGCCAGATAATATAGTCACAGCATGGTAACAAAACACTTTCCATCCCAACAGTAACTCAGGAGGCTGTTAACAGCAGCTAGAAAAGATAGACATTTTTAAAATCAGCAGGTCCAGATAATTTAGATGCAAGAAGCCAAGCCCTAGCCAAGGAGCTCTCTGGGTTGTCAAGGTATACCTACACTATGATAAAAAAACATAGCACTGAGTTTCAGAGCCCAGATCAGCTGACTCAGGCTAGAGCTCTAGGGCTATGAAATTGAAGCGTAGATGTTTAGCCTCAGGCTGGAGCCTGGGCTCTGACACCCTCTCAATTTGTGCTGTCTTATAGTCTGGGCTCCAGCCCAAGCCCAAAACTCTACAAGTTTGAAAGAACAAGAAGCAGTGGTCTCAAGTTGCAGTGGGGGAGGTCTAGGTTGGACATTAGGAAACACTATTTCACTAGGAGGGTGGTGAAGCACTGGAATGGGTTACCTAGGGAGGCGGTGGAATCTCCATCCTTAGAGGTTTTTAAAGCCCGGGTTGACAAAGCCTTGGCCGGGATGATTTAGTTGGTGTTGGTCCTGCTTTGAGCAGGGGCCTGGACTAGATGACCTCCTGAGGTCTCTTCCAAACCTAATATTCTATGACTCTATGAATACAATTTTATAGACCACAGCCCAAGCCCCATGAGCCCAAGTCAGCTGACTTGGGCCAGCCACATCTGAACCATCGGTCTTCTATTGCAATGTAGACATGCACTTGATGATGATTTTCAAATCAGTCGTGGAAAGCTAGAGAAGTTCCCGAAGACGGGAAGAAAGCAAGTGTTGTGCTAATATTTAAGAAGAGTAAAAGGGATGACCCAGGTAATTATAGAATTGTCAGCCTGACATTAATCCCAGGCAAAATAATGGAAAAACTGAGATGGGACTTGATTAATAAAGAATTAAAGAAGGGTAATATAATTAATGCCAGTCAACAAGGGTTTATGGAAAATAGACCCTATCAAACTAATTTGGCTTTTTTTTTTTTTATGAGATTACAAATTTGGTCGATAAAGATAGTAGCGCTGATGCTTAGATTTCTGTAAGGCATTTGATTTGGTACTGAATGACATTTTGTTTTAAGAAACTAGAATGATATAAAATCAGTATGTACACATTAAATGGCTAAATGAAAGGTTTCAGAATGCAATTGTAAATCTAGTGGGTATTTTTAGTGGGGTCCTATAGGCATTGGTTCTTAGCCTTATCGCATTATAATCTATGAAAAAGACTGGTTGCATTTAGGTTGGGTTTAGCTAATGTGCTAGCTATTCCTGACCTAAACACAACCATTTCCCCCAGTATAAATGCAGGGTGGCACTTTGTCAGTCCATTTAGCTAGGCTAGAACTCAACCAGCTAAAAATGGTACGACGAGGTGATACTCTCAATCTACCCTGGAGAAAATGGTCAAGTTTAGGTCAGGATTATTTAGCACACCAGTGAAGCACAATCTGAGCTCGACCTCTTTTCCTAGTCGAACCACACCCCTTTTCCTAGTCAAACGAAACCCCAATGTCACTTGAAAGTGAGAATATGCATGCTCCTGACACTGTTGTAGCCGGCATCCCAAGATATTTATGTGCCAGATGCGCTAAAGATTCATGTGTCCCTTCATGCTTCAACCACCATGCCAGAGGACATGCGTCCATGCTGATGACAGGTTCTGCTCAATAACAATCCAAAGCAGTGCAGACCGACACATGCTCATTTTCATCATCTGAGGCAGATGCCACCAGCAGAAGGTTGATTTTTGTTCTTGGTGGTTTGGGTTCTGCAGTTTCCACATCTGAGTGTTGCTCTTTTAAGACTTCTGAAAGCATGCTCCACACCCAACCCTCTCAGATTTTGGAAGGCACTTCAGATTCTTAAACCTTGGTTTGAGTGCTGTAGCTATCTTTAGAAATCTCACATTGGTTCCTTCTTTGCGTTTTGTAAAATCTGCACAAAAGTGTTCTTAAAATGAACAACATGTGATGGGTCATCATCCGAGACGCTATAACATGAATGCGGGTAAAACAGAACTGGGGACATACAATTCTCTCCAAGGAGTTCAGTCACAAATGTAATTAATGCACTGTGCCATGCAAATGCCTGTTCTCACTTGCTGATGAATAAGAAGAGGGCTGCATTTTTCTCCTGTAAACGGAAACAAGCTTGTTTGTCTTAGCGATTGGCTGAACAAGAAGTAGGACTAAGTGGACTTGTAGATTTTTTTTGTTACATAACTGCACTCAAAAATAAAACAAAGTTGCACTTTCACGACACAGCGGTGGCACTAAAGTACTTGTATGAGGTGAACCGAGAAATACTATTTCTTTTATCATTTTTACAGTGCAAATATTTGCAATAAAATAATATACACTTAGATTTCAACTACAACTTAGTACAATATATATGAAAATGTAGAAAAACATCCAAATATTTAATAAATTTCAATTGGTATTCTATTGTTTAGCAGTGTGATTAAAACTGCAATTAATTGCAATTAATTTTTTTAATTAAAAAAATTAATTGCGATTTATCACAAGTTAACTGCAATTAATCGACAGCCCTAGACAGAAGTAGTACCGCAGATCATAGTGGTCAATGATCTACAGATTGAGAGCCAATGCCATTAATGGAAGTAAATTCAGAAAGCTTTTTAACTAGTCTCTGTTACAAGTTATTTCTAAATATAAAAAGAGTTAAACAGGACTCCCTCCAGCTCTGGCCTTCCGAATAGGTTGTAACTCCATAACACTTTTATTTGATATCTGTTCACTCCACCATCAACTGTCCACAGAGATGGTCAGAATCCCTTTAGTGGCATGGCAGATGGCTAGGTTTATAAGTGGCCAAAAATGCTATCATACGAGGGCAATTATTTAGCCCAGCTCTTTATAATATGGTTTTTTAATTGCCAGAGCCTATGCATTCCAGTTTCCTTTTCCCTGAGCTAAGAATGACAGGGAGAAGAACTTCCTGAGGAAGAACTCTAGTAGAAAAACCCTAGCTAGTCAAGTTTACAGATTTAATAATTTTATTAAGATGATGTTGAAGTAAAAAGAAAACCGTACGGCGTTTAAGCATAGAAGTTTCTGGTTATCAAGGAATAAGGTACAGATTATCAAGGGGTGCGAAATTCGGTTTAGGAACGGGTGGCGTAAGGAATACATAATCTGCAATCTCCCTGACTGGGGGTAAAAGTTTAACGGGTCAAAGTACAGACATTGAGATATGGGGGTATGTTGTTCATATAATGGCTATGTTCAGGTGTGGAGTAGAATGAGTGGATACAATGATGATTGATTTACCCTCATTTGGTGGGATTTAATGTTCAGTGAGTTTATGGTTCCAGTTCATATGGTCCGATGGAAAAAAAGTCTCTCAGTCCCTTTCCCACAGTTGATGCACGATGTCGTACCGGCTCACACCTCCTGGTACTGTTGGTGGCCGGTGATGTGTTCAATGTAGATGTCCCTAGAACATCGGATGGTGTCCGAGACCATGAGGAGCCGCATACTACACAGCAATTTACCACAGGAATTCAAGCTATTCCCCTTCCTCACTTGTCCCAAAGCAAAATCTGCATGAGATGAACACACTAGTATTATAGAGAGCAAATTTTAGCCCTGGTCTAAACTGCGAAGTCATGTTGGTATAACTACATGGCTCAGCGGTGTGGAAAATCCACACTCCTGAGTGATGCAGTTATACCAACCACACTTCCAGGGCAGACAGTGCTATGTCGACAGGACAGCTTCTCCTGTCAACATATAGTTACCACCTCTCAGGGAGGTGGAGTTACTATGCCGATGGGAGAAGCTTTCCTGTCAACACAAGTAGCGTCTTCACTTAGCACTACAGCAGCGCAGATTTATTAGTGCAACTGCGCTGCTGCAGTGCTGTAAGTGTAGACAAGCCCTTAGTTTCTGAATGGGAGGTTTGTTGAGCAGATTTGTTGCATTACTGCAACTTCTTTAACGTTTTCAAACCAGTTAACTTCTTTAACTTTTTTTTTTTTTTTTTTTTTATTAAAGTCTGTGTTTCTGCCAAAGCATTTATGGCTGAGCGCCAGCAGCCTCTGTATTGAGATCCTCAAAACCTCCAGAAGTCAGGCCATTACTGTATGAAATTCACCCCTTGCTTGGGGAAAAGCAGTTTTCACAAAATTCCTGCATGTGCTCCATGAAATATGGGCAATCTACCTCTATAACCTCATCATCTCAGATGCTATTTTCAACACACACACACCCCCATTTGCACTTATAAACAGAAAAGAAGTTTATGGTGAGAGCTCTACTATTTTAAAAGGCAAGTTTTCAAGAGCAGCAGCAAAAAACCTTCAAGACTGGAGTTCACAAAATATTATGGAGGCCTTATACTGTCTCTAGAGTTGAGGATACATTGCAAGTTCCACTGTTAGCCTTAGTTTGACCTGCCCTCTAATTTTATGTCTCAGCAAACAATTTGAAGATGTGTGTGTGTAATGTAGGTTAGGAGAAGAATTTTCTTCTGAAAATTTCATCCCATTAGGAAACCAGAGTGTCTGAAGTGGAGTACAAAGAGGTACACAGATGAGACTTACAGGGACACAACTTCCATCCCTTTCAGATGATGTCATTGTATCCTCTCACTCTGAGGATACCCCTCTGGGGTACGGGACCCCTATTATTAGAAAGAGACAGGTAATAGTAATGGGGAATTCGACTGTTAGAAATATATCGTTTGATTTCTGATGACCAGAAGAACCGCAAAGTGAATTGCCTGCTGGTTGAAGACCTCATGGGACATCTAGATAGACTTTCAGAGTAGCAGCCATGTTAGTCTGTATTCGCAAAAAGAAAAGGAGTACTAGTGGCATCTTAGAGACTAATAATAAATTGGTTAGTCTCTAAGGTGCCACTAGTACTCCTTTTCTTTTTGCTAGATAGACTTATGTGCAGTGCTGGGGAAGAGCCGGTGGTCATGGTACATGTAGGCACTAATGACATAGGGAAAGGTAGGAGAGAGATCCTGGAGACCAAATTTAGGCTGCTAGTGTAGCCTATAGATAAGGCTACAATTTAGTCACAGAGGTCACAGCAGTCACAGATTCCGTGACTTTACCCCACTTCAGCTGCTGGGCTGGAAGCGGGATTGTGTAACCCTGCTCTGCAACTGAGGCTGGATAGCTGGACCCGGGACCCTGCAGCTCCTGCCCTATGGCTTGGGAGGGGCGAGGGGGCTGCAGCAGGGACTGCACACCTGTCCCGCAGCTACAGCCAGCTCCGGAGTGGGAGCTCAGCACCGCTGTGGCTGCGCCCCACACTGCAGCCGCCGGGGCTGTGTCCCCCACCATGGCAGGGGACTCAGCCTGTCGTTCCCCCTCCCCCATGAGACTCTATTCCTCCCACCCCTACTTAGCCCTGCCCCCAGTTATTTTTAGTTAAGTCACGGACAGGCTCCGTGAATTTTTCTTTACTCCCCGTGACCTGTCCATGACTTTTACAAAATCTTAGCCTTACCTATAGGGCTAGCTTGCTTGCTTGCATAAAAATCTTTTCTTATGAGTTTAATCATTTGTTACATTATAAGTTTGTTATTATAATAGGTTTATCAATTTGTATTAGGGTATTTTAGATGTAACGCAAGGAACCTACAGGCAACATCCTGTATGTTAAGCTAAGGCAAGTTAACATACATATGATCAATACCTTCACCCTAAATAGGTGGTGATGAGCTAAAGTATATATGTTTGTGACCTTTCACACAGATAAGTGGGAAAGTTAAAGCAAGTTGGTAGGTAAGGCCACCCAAGTTCATGGCCTTTTTCAGACTTAACAGGTACACCACAAAGATCAAGGAAATAACTGGTCAGGACAGATATAAGAGAGGTGAGGATGAGCTAATGGTCTCTAATAGTTACAAATACATCATTAATATGCATGAACATGCCAGCCTATAGAGTAAGGGTACCCTAACATTTTTGTGGCTGAGGAAGTTAAGTTTGGACATGGAAGGAGGGCACTTAGGGATCAGGCCCTATAATAGGGGCAACCCACCATGTTGGGGAAGTTCAGATTCAGCTTGTTTATTGTTAGTTCATCATTGTTATTTCCTAATTGTTAGTTTTAAGTAAACTAAGTTAGCTTCTATAGTCTTTCTATAGCTTTTAGCTCTAGTTTCTTCTAAGTTCTTCACGCTTCATTCAAGACTTGAGGAACCTTGACCATCGAATTCACTTGGCATGCCTGAGGCAAGGCTAGTCTTTTGTCTCTTATCACCAAGTTATCAAGGAAGGGTGTGAGTCTTTTAATTGATAATCTTTTATAGTTTATAATACCACATGTACTGCTAGAATAACATTGCTTTTGTAATTAATTTGATTTGATTACTCCATTACTGTTCCATTTATCTCAATAAAAGGTTTAAAGCTGCCTTTTGTTCTCAGTGTGAGTTTCCTTATCATACATCTCGAGGTTCCCTGCGAATTCTGTGTAGTATGATTCTGACACAATAACCTTATCTTCCAATCAGCTGGTGAGCCTATAACCCATATTATCTAAACAATATTATTAATCTCCCGTAAAATCAGGCAACACTAGGTAAGAGACTGAAGTCCAGGACCTCCATGGGTAGCACTCTCTAAAGTTTTCTGGTTCCATGCACAGGGCCAGTTAGACAGGCAGAACTGCAGAGTCTCAACGAGTGGATGAGAAAATAGAGTTGGGAGGAGGGATTTAGGATTATTAGGAACTGGGGAACTTTTCGGGAAAGGAGGGGCCTATACAGGAAGGATGGGGTCCACCTAAACCAAAATGAAACCAGTTTAAAAACTGGGGAGTTCTTAAACCAAGGGCTGGGGGAAAGCTGACAGAGGAGCATGCAGTTTGGATAGAGATATCAAGTAGGGGAAGATTTATTAAAGGACATACTCTGTATCTTAGTAAAGAGGAGAGGATAGAATTTGATAAACTACAGGTAGGAACGGAAGAGAAACAGTCAAACGAAGTCAAGTATACCGCATGAAGGCGGACAACTTGTATACAAATGTTATGGGTGAACCCAAGTGCCTGGTATTAAATGAGGATATTGATATATTAGGCATCACAGAAACTTGGTGGAACAATGATAGTCAATGGGACACGGCAATACCAGGGTACAAAGTATATAGGAATGACAGCGTAGGTCATGCTGGTGGGGGAGTGGCACTACATGTGAAAGAAAGCATAGAGTCAAATATAGTAAAAATCTTAAATGAATCAAACTGTATCACAGAACCTCTGTGGGTACAAATTCCATGCTTGAATAATAAGAGTATAGCAGTAGGAATATACTTCCGACCACCTGACCAGGAGTGATGGTGACTGTGAAATGCTCAGGAAGATTGAACAGGCTATAAAAACAGAAAACCCAATAATAATGGGGGATTTCAGCTATCCCCATATTGACTGGGTACATGTCACCTCAAGACAGGATGCAGATATAAAATTTCTAGGCACCACTAATGACTGCTTCTTGGAGCAACTAGTCCTGCAATCCACAAGGGGAGAGGCAATTCTTGATTTAGTTCTAAATGAAGCATAGGACCTAGTCCAAGAGGTGATCATAGCTGAACTGCTTGGTAATAGTGATCATAATGTAATTAAATTTAACATCTTTGTAAGGGGGAAAATACCAAAGAAACCCACCACCGTAGCATTTAACTTCAAAAAGGGGAACTACACAAAAAGCGAGGTGGCTAGTTGAACAGAAATTAAAAGGAACAGTCACAAGAATGAAATGCCTGCAAGCTGCATGGAAACTATTTAAAAACACCATAATAGAGGCTCAAACTAAACATATAACCCAAATTAAAAAAAATTAAGAGGACCAAAAAAAAAAAGCCACCATGGCTAAACAGAGTAAAAGAGGTGGTTAAAGCAAAAAGGCATCCTTTTAAAAACTGTACATCAAATCCTAATGAGGAAAACAGAAAGGAGCATAAACTCTGACAAATCAAGTATAAAGGTGTAATTAGGCAGGCCAAAAAAGAACTGGAAGAGCAACTAGCAAAAAACACAAAAAAACAAACAGCTTTTTAAAAAAAAAAAAAAAAAGTACATCCGAAGCAGGAAGCCTGCCAAACAATCAGTGGGGCCACTCAACCATCAAGGTGCTAAAGTAGCACTCAAGGAAGGCCAGTCCATCACAGAGAAACTAAATGAATTCTTACCATTGGTCTTCACTGAAGAGGATGGGAGGGAGATTCCCACACCTGAAACATTCTTTTTAAGTGACAAATCTGAGGAAATATCCCAGACTTAGGTGTCAGAGCAGGTTTTGGAACAAATTGATAAGCTAAACAGTAATAAGTCACCAGGACCAGATGGTATTCACCCAAGAGTTCTGAAGGAACTCAAATATGAAATTGAACTACTAATTGTGGTATGCAACCTCTTACCAGATGACTGGCAGATAGCTAACGTGATGCCAATTTTTAAAACAGGCTCCAGAGGCGATCCTGGCAATTACAGGCCATAAGCATACTTCAGTACCAGGTACATTGGTTGAAACTATAGTAAAGAACAAATTATCAGATACATAGATGAATATGATTTGTTGGGAAAGAGTCAACATGGCTTTTGTAAAGGGTAATCATGCCTCACCGATCTATAGAATTCTTTGACAGGATCAACAAACATATGGACACGAGTAACACTGTACTTGGACTTTCAGAAAGTATTTGACAAGGTTCAATGTCAAAGGCTCTTAAGAAAAGTAAGCAGTCAAAGGATTAGAGGGAAGGTCCTCTCATGGACCAGTAACTGGTTAAAAAATAGGAAACCAAGGGTAGGAATAAATGGTCAGTTTTCACAATGGAAAGAGGTAAATAGCGGGGTCCCCCAAGGATCTGTACTGGGATCAGTACTGTTCAACACATTCATAAATGATCTGGAAAAGGGGGTAAACAGAGAGGTGCAAAGTTCACAGACAGTACAAAATTACTCAAGATAGTTAAGTCCAAAGCTGACTCTGAAGAGTTTCAAGGAAAAACTGGGCAACTGGGCAACAAAATGGCAGATGAAATTCAATGTTGATAAATACAAAATAATGCACATTGGAAAACATAATCCCAACCCCATACAAAATGATGGGGTGTAAATTAGCTACTGCCACTCAAAAAAGAAATCTTGGGGCCATTGTGGATAGTTCTCTGAAAACATCTTCTCAGTGTGCAGCGGCAGTCAAAAAAGCTATCACAATGTTAGAAACTATTAGGAAAGGGACAGATAATACAAAAAATATCATAATGCCACTATACAAATCCCATGGTATCCCACATCTTGAATACAGCATGCAGATCTGGTCACCTCATCTCAAAAAAGATACATTAGAATTGGAAGATACAGAGAAGGACAACAAAAATGATTAGGGGTACGGAACAGCTTCCATATGAGGAGAAATTAAAAAAGACAGACTGTTCATCTTAGAAAGGAGATGACTAAGATGGGATATGATAGAGGCCTACAGAATCATGAATGGTGTGGAGAAAGTGAACAGGGAAGTGTTATTTACCCCTTCATAGAACACAAGAACCAGTGGTCAACCAAAAAATTAATAGGCAGCAGGCTTAAAACACAAGGAAGTACTTCTTCACCCAACACAGTCAACCTGTGACACTCATTGCCAGGGGTTGTTGTGAAGGCCAAAAGTATAACTGGGTTCAAAAAAGAATTAAACAAGTTCATGGGGGATGGATCCATCAATGGCAATAAGTCCCGGGTGTCCCTAAGTCTCTGACTGCCAGACAGGGGATGGATCACTCAATAATTACCCTGTTCTGTTCATTCCCTCTGAAGCATTTGGCACTAGCTACTGCTCGAAGACAGGATAGTGGGCTAGATGGACCATTGGTCTTGACCCAGTACAGCCATTCTTATGTTCTTGTGAAACAGTTTTCACAGTGTAGTTTAAAAAATTAGCACTCAATATATTTCAGGGTCTCATGGACTCTTTTCAACAAAGAACATAGTTTAGATTCCTCAACTGGCCTCAGTCTTCAATGAAGGATGTGTTTTATATTCCTTATTTGATCTAGACACTTTAACATAGGATACTTTGAAAAGCCCAGGAGAAAAAACAAAAACCAATGGTCATTAAATGCATCTGTGTCATAAGAACAGGTGGACATATACAAATGTGAAAGAGACAGTTTAAAAGATACACACTCCATTCCACATTCTCATTAGAGAAGGTGGCTAGCATCCCACCACACCCCTCCCAAAAAGCCTCCTTTCAACCAGGCTCGCACATCATCTCAGGTATTCCGTGACCCCTCCATTCAATTGCCTGCACCCCAGCTTCCTCCCACAGACTCTTGTAATACCCTGGTTTGCCCCAACCCACCACAGCCTTTAGAGGCAACTCTGAAGTGCCTCACTTAAGGGACACATTTAAAAGAGAGTGAGGTTCCATGGAAGTTACAAGCATTGCTGGCTATTTGGAGAAGGATCAATAGGTCACAAAGACCTGGGGCCTAACAGAATTTTTTCCCCCAGCAACATGGATGGGCCTGAGGACTTATAACACTCCTTCCCTAGGGCCTGTGCAGGTTAATCCGGGCCCTAAAAGGTGTAACACACTTCCCATTTGTTCAATACTTCAGGTGTTGCAGCATCAACAGAAACCCTTGGAATCCTCTGCGTCAAAAGACTGAATGCAGGGTGAAGTACTCCAAGGTCATTTGGTATTTCTGAGGAAACTCTGGAGGCTGCCTGGGCCACTATATCTGGGTAGGAAAGGTCTCATGGAGGTGGTAACTGCTAAACACCTCACCAACATTACAAGACTCACCTATCAGTTATCTTGGCAAAATATGACACTTCTAGAAAACTTAAACGGGCCTGCAGAAGCAATAAACTCAGATCCTGATCTTGCAAACACTTACGTACATACAGTAATTTTATGTATAATGGGACTACTCGCATCTGTAAGCGTCTGTACAATCAGGGCCTAAACCACCAACAAATAACTGACCAGATGCTCACAGGGCTACACGTCCCACCGAAAGTAAAAATATGATGAATTGCCAGAAGACTTGTAATTGTTGTTTTTGTCAGATGTCCAGCACCATGCAACCGGACAGAAATTCCAACAGTAACAGGACACTTACAAGTTAAAATTCATATTAAAAAAAAAGAGAGAGAATTAACCACCTGTGTTGCTAGCACCTCAGATTTTTAGAAATTGAGTTTATTTTTCACCTCTTAGGTTCTTGTGCTGCAAACGCACATCTGCCTAATTTTATTCATATCAAAAACAGTTGGACTACTCACATGGGTAAAATTAAGCACAGCTGTAAGAGTTTGTAGGCTCCAGGCTTTAGACTGTCCACTTCTTGCATTTTTATCAGTTTGAGCAATGTAAACAAAGCATTCAGTTTTTAATCTTTCAGTTTCTGATTGCATGCATCGGGAAAATAACTGCAATGTTCGGTTTTCAGCCACTACATTAGAATGCTAGATAGCTTTTAAAAATAAACTGTTCCCGTTCATATTTTTATTTCAGTGGAAACATTTCTATTGGCATTAGGTTTTGTCAAATATTACTTAAGAAAATCTAGGCTGACCCGACAGCACCCCTTCAAGTATTTGATCTTTAGTAACTAAACTGAAAACTAAGGATGTGCTCTTGCAAGCTTATGTGCAGCGTCTATCTGTGCATGGGAACTTAAAGGATCAGGATCTAAACTGTGACAATACTGGTCTTATGAATAAGTCTGTATAAACCAGCCTGAAATTTCTGCAACAAGACATTTTTGAGCTATGAGAGATCACACATACAAAGATTTAAACCTTAGCCAAAAAGTGGCTCCTTCCACACCCCAAAAGAAGGGAAAAAAATCTGTCTTCTTGCCTTTGACAAAGCATGAAAAAATTCAAGCCAAAAGGAGTTTATTGAACATTTGGAGATTTATAACAAAAACACACAGAGATGAGATTATAAAGGAAACAATATTTAACCTACCACTATGCAGGCTCACTAGTAACTCCCTGTCAGTGGGGCATTGACTAGAGAGCAATGACTCACCTCCTTACGGCGAAATACAGAAATGGGGTGGGGAGGAAGAGAAACATTCTAACATCTTTGGAGATAAAAGGAAATTAACGTTTTGCATCTGGTGTGCAAGTTATGTCTGAATAAAACATGCCCCAGAGTCTGCAGCTATACATTCCTGCACAAATAAATAAAAATTAGAAATAAGAAGGGAGATATGTAGTTGGCCATGTGAATTGATTTCAGATCCCAGTCTCAGATTCACAAGCTAGTAGGAGGCAGAGACTAGCCATTCACAGCAGCAAGCCTATCAGATAATTTATTTTAAATACCCCTAACTAAATACAATACTAGGACTCATGGAAAGTGGCATATTAACTGAAAGCTGAAGTGATTCTCATCTACAGACCAAATACAGCACAAACAGCAGCAGGAGAAGCTTCTCCACATCACCCCAACGATGGGCCCACAGCCTACCCATGATAGCCACCTCATAGGAGTACAAGAGCAGGTAAGTCCCCATGCTCATTTATTCCTGGGCTTCTCTGTTACTCACAAGCTCAAAACATACCAATTATTATGGTGTTTTCTGTAATGTGAACTTTCCACTGAGAAGCGGGCCAATTCACCTCTTTCCTCCTCCCCCCCGCACCCTCCTCCCTTTAATTCTGGATGGCAACAGCTTTCAGTCATCATTGACCTGGGCTGGATTCAAGCTGGTCACCTAAAAGATTAAAGGACCCAGATCCCACTACATACTACTACCCAAGCCAGCTTCCCCAACTCTGGTGACCTGAGTAGGGATGTTCATAGAGTTCAGTTTCTCAGATAAATGTTAGCTGCAAAGCCTGAGGGGACTGGAGGTATGTTTAAAGCAGAGGAAAGTGATCTTCAAAGCTTTCAGGGGCTTAAGGAATATCTTACCACTACTACACCGCTGTCCCTGAGGAAAATGTTTTTAAGCCATCTAGTTCTTTGCACACCTCACCTTTAAAAAGCCTCTCAGCCTTATGCTTTAATATCTAACTCTCACATGACTGGAAAAATACCAGGAAGCACTTGTGAATGCCTACAGTTTGTAATTCAAATATCAAAACACCATAAAGGCTCAAAGTTAGTTGGAAAGTGATGATTTTTAAAAAAGACAGTACAAGGCACCCACTCAGATTCACAAATTCTAAGGCCAAAAGAAGGGGCCATTGTGATCATCTAGTCTGACCTGGAAACAACGTAAGTTGTTTCCGTACAAGTCTCCCCGTACTTTCCCTCAAATACAACAGACTTCTGGGCTCACCCTACTGAGCTGCTCTGTCCCTCCCTCCATCTGACCTCCTGAGGTCCCTTCCAACCCTGATATTCTATGATTCTATGATCTGCAGACACACAAACCAAAGAGATCTGAAAGGAGGAGCGAATGCTGATTGCAAGGGTCAGATGCTAGATCTATTCTCCCCTAAGGACTACCACAGAGACTTTCCTCTGAGAAACCAGGGTGACGGGCATACTATTTTTAGGGTTGCTAAAATTGTCATAAAATAAGGGTCCGCTTTCTTAGCACCCTCACCTCTCCTCTCGATATTATCATCGTTATTATAATTAATGTTAGCAATAGTAATAAGCAGCACTCACCTACACTTGCCAGAAGTATTATTTGCAGCTTTTTGAAGCACTCAGCAACTTCTGATCTTGTTGTACACAGAGATGAAGAAATAAGGGCCATCCCTTGTAATAAGGGGCTGTTGGCAACCCTACCATAAGCACCTTTCTAGCACCAACTACATCAGGCATGCCGCGTTCCAAGCCCTGCGGATAGTACGCTGAGCTTCCAGCCTGGACCTGTTGCAGGTAATTTCTCTGAAGCCAAATAAGGGGTGCAAAACACACATTACGCCAACAGGTCCTAGCAACTCAGAACGTGCCCGGCTCACCAAGAGGGAATGTTTGCATTTGAAACAAAACTCATTTTTTAAGCCACTGTGAGTCATCGGAGTTTCCAGCCGCCTTTAGGCTACGGCTGCAGGATTAGCCGGGCAGTCCTCGACCTAAGCAATGCCGCTTAGTCTGCAAAGCGCTCGGTGACTAATGCCACACACAACTCCCCCCACCCCACCCGCGGCCAGGAGAGCAGAGCGGGGCCGCCCCCAGTCTAGAGCGCTTGTTGCACCGCGCTGCCGGGGACGGAGCCACGAGCGGCCTCCCCGCAGCCCATCCCGCGAAAGGCAGCAGGCGAGGGGCCGCCCCCCTCCTACCGTGCAGCAGGAGCAGGCAGGGGGCGAGAGGCTCGCCCAGGGCCACGGGAAGGGCGCCCCAAAGACAGCCCCGCCAGGCAATCCCCGGGGGCGCGGCCTGGAAGGGGTTAAGCCAGCAGGAGAACCCCCCCAACCCGCCCAGGGAGCGGAGCGGAGCAGAGCAGGGGCAGCCAGGCTCTTTCCCGGGCGCTGTGGCTCAGTGCCCCCGCCAGCAGCTCACCTGGGTGCCGCCAGCTTCCAGTCGCACCTGGAGCGGAGGCCCGGCCGCGCAGCCCCTTCCAGCGCTGGAGCCGAGCCCCTGCCTGCTCCCTCGGAGCCCGGCCGCTTCCTCCACCTGCTCCAGCTCGGCTCTTCCTCCCCGAGGCGCGCCCGACTCCTCCTCGGGAGGGCTCCGCGCGGCTCCCTCCCGCGCGCCCCCGCTACACCTCTGTGGGCGCGGGGAAGGGGCCGGGGCTGGGGCGGCCGCAGGTAGGATGCAGGAGAGAGGCTCAGCCCGCCCCGCGAAAGTCACGGGCTGCCTGCAACGGGACGTGGTGAGGCAGGCCCGTGAGTGACAGTGCGCAGGTCTGAAGGATGTTGGGACTGTCAAATCCAATCTGAGGGTGAATCTGACCTAACACTATTAGCCCCATACAAAAAAGTGTTGTTGTTTTTTTCTTTAGCGAGCCCGTCAGGTACTTGTACGCACGCCAGGGTTTATGCGTTCCTAGTCATTTTGAAGCCAGCAGCAGATCGTGACTGTGTTTGTCTAGATCTGCTCCTGTATCACTTTGCACCCCAGTGGTAAATGAGCTTTTGTTTTGTTGTGGGCATTGTGGCTATTAAAGAGACATGAGGACAGGCCAAGCAGGAGCAAGGATATCTGGCTTCTAGTCCCAGCTCTGTCACTATCTTGCTGTCACATGGGGTCTGAGCTTTGAAAGATATATTTACACTTGTGGTGAGGAATCCCAGTGAAATCATGTGTTTAACTTGAATCCACTAGGACGACCCACATATTTGAAGTGAAACATGCATAAATTTTAGCAGGGGCTAAATTTATTTATGCCTCAGTTCCCCATCTGTAAAATAAAGGAGGACAAGGTATTATCAGTTTAATAAACACATCTGTAATCTGGTTTAATGAATGTACTAGAGCTGTTCGGTTTGTTTGTTTTTAATTTTCAAACAAAGTTTCATTCAAAAAAATTCAGGTTTTTAAGTTTTCAATTAAAAAATTGAAATAAAATGCATCTTCTCATTGTTGTATTTTGGTTCCCCCCCGCCGCCATTTTTAAAAACGTTACTGTTTTTTCCACTGCACTAGGCAGTTGTCTGCATCTTTAGATAAAAATCTGTCTCTAAATCACTTTTTGAAAATGGGACTTTAGGCTCCTAAACTATTTAGGAGCTTTATCCTAAGTAATTTGCTGATGGCCGCACAGCCAGTCATTGTCAGAGATAGGATTTGAATTTAAGAGTTCACGGCTCTCAGTTCTGTACTCAGACTACTAGACTACACCTCTTTCTACTGAGGTAAATACATAATTAGCCTCTCCCTACCACTCCTGATACTTTATTCACTAACTTTTACACTCTAATAATAACTGACTTTAGTTTTAAGATGTACAACACAGAGTGTAGATGTATCATAGTAGATGAAAAACTTACATTTTTCCCCATTTCCAATCTTTTGAATGTTTTAAAAGTTGATGTTCACCCCCCCTGCAGATGACCCTGCAAAGCTGCCCACACCACTTAAGCCCTTAGAGACAAAATCCTAGCCCAGAGTAATCTAAAGGTGTTTTGCCATTGACTTCAGTGAGGTTGGCATTTAGACCCCGATCCTGCAAACACTTATGCACATGCTTAACTTTAAGCGTAAATAATCCTATTCACTTTAAGGGGGGACTACTCACGTATAAAGTTCCAGCTATGCCATTGTAGCAATGTAGCGTAGACACTTAATACAGCAACAGAAGGGGGTTTTCCGTTGCTGTAGTAAATCCACCCCCTCAAGAAATGGTAGCCTAGGTTGATGGAATAACTCTTCTGTTGTCCTAGCGGTCTCTACACCAGAGCTTAGATTGGTTAAACTACCGCTTTCAGGGGTGTGAATTTTTCCACATCCTTGAGTGACATAACTAGATTTATCTAAATTATAGGTGTAGACCAGGCCTAAGTCTTTGCAGGATCTGGGTCCTAGTTCTTAATATGAGGCTTAAGTGGTGTGGAGAGCCTGGAATAAGTCCTCTGCACTGGGTGGAATTTCAAGCACAGTGCAAAAGTATTTCAAATCTGCTATATTTTTTTACACTCATAACAACCATTCTGTAAAATTCTCTATGACTATATTTGAAAGCATGTTCATTTTCAAGAAGCTGAGACATTTATGCCAAACCTCAAATTCATATTCTGATTGAAAATAAAATTTGTCAGGGAAGTGCCAGACAAACACAGTATGACATTTTAATGTCCTTTGAACAACTGAGATTATGTTGTGATTCTAACACATTCCCAATTTTCAGATTCTTGAGTAGGTTGGTAATTTGAATCTGAAAGATACTTTGCATCTCAAGAATTTCTCAGGTGATGTGCACTCTATCATGCTAAGATGGACTTACAGCCAGTATTGCTTTAATTTCCTTCTGCTTACGTTAGTTTCTGTCACCATCTGGGAATATATTGTAACTGAAATCACAGAAACAAAACTTCAAGAAAACCAGCCCAGAGAGGCTCTGATCTTGATTGGAGCCTCTGAATGCAACTATAATATAAGTAAAGAATATTTGCTTTTTGGATATACGAAGATACTAACTGTTCCTCCAAGAAACATACATTTAGCATTTAAAAATAGAAATATTTTAAATGTAAAGATGTTGTGTAGTTGTGTTAATCGAAGCCCTAAAGAGGCAGGAAAAGGCTCTCAGGTACAAAGATAAATAGATAAAATAAGAACAAATATTTGCATATAGAGTATTTCTTCTGTGTTCATTGGACACGTATCACCTTTAACAAGAACGAGCTCTCAAAACTGGAGCCTCTCATACAAAACCAACATTCCACGCAAACTTCCACATGGCTGGACTTTACAAAAACAAGACAAGCCATTTACAATGCACACTTTACTTCTCTACAGAGGAAAAAGGACAGTAAACGATCTAAACTTCTTCATGCCACAGGGGGCTAAAATAGTGGTGCCCGTAACTCACCCAACAATATTGTTAATCTATCCAACCACACACTTAGCCTGGCAGAAGAGTGTGTCCTATCTCGGGGACTCTCTGCCCCACCACCTCCACAAACATGATACAGTTCTGCGGTGATCTGGAAGCCTACTTTCGCCATCTCCGACTCAAGGAATATTTTCAACACACCACTGAACAGTGCACTGGCCCACAGGAACCCTCCTACCAACACTACAAGAAGAAGAATTCTGCGTGGACTCCTCCTAACGGTCGAAATGACAGACTGAACTTCTACATAGAGTGCTTCTGCAGACGTGCACAGGCTGAAATTGTGAACGAACAGCATCACTTGCCCCATAACCTCAGCGATACAGAACGCAACGCCATCCACAGCCTCAGAAACAACTCTGACATTATAATCAAAGGGGCTGACAAAGGAGGTGCTGTTGTCATAATGAACAGGTCAGATTATGAACAGGAGGCTGCCAGGCCTCTCTCGAACACCACATTCTACAGGCCACTATCCTCTGATCGCACTGAGAAGTACCAAAAGAAACTACACCATCTGCTCAAGAAACTCCCTGCTATATCACAGGAACAAATCTACACAGACACACCTCTAGAGCCCCGAGCAGGGGTATTCTATCTGCTACCCAAGATCCATAAACATGGAAACCCTGGGGGAGCGGGAGGCTTGGATACACTCAATGATACCACACCAGGTACATAAGTATAACTGGTTTTATTGCCAAAGTATAATAAGCTTCCCAGCCTTCACACATTACTAAATACGTGCTTTCCAGCAAGCAAGCAAGAATCAATGCTTACACCGCTTCTGCTATGGACAGTCCTGGACCCTCCAGCCTTGTCCTTGTGGGCTTGTAGCAGGCACTGCTCCAGCGTGGGGAATTCCTGGGCACCCACAAGGCCAGGATCCGCAGGTGAGACTGTTCATCTAAAGCAATTCTCATAGTTGCTTTTATCATCATCTCCTTCTGGGGGGGGGGGGGGGGGGGCGTATTCACCCACAAGGAGGCTCTGGCAAGAAACAGTACTGCTCTCTATTCCCACACTCAACACTCTCCGGGCCTTCCTTATCTCTTTCCTTGTTTATCCAGTCAAGTGTCTGCAAGCCAGCCTGGCCGGTCAAGGCCAGTTCACTACTAGCTCCCTCCGAACCATTCTGTAACAATAGCCCAAGGTAACGGGCGGTCAGCCCCAACACCTGGACGCACCATCATCTGAGGCATTGGCACTCTTACGGCAGGGTTATCTGGCTATTTGGACTCTCTCCTCAGACCCTACGCTACCAGCACTCCTAGCTATCTTTGAGACCCCACCAACTTACTGAGGAAACTACAATGCATTGGTGATCTTCCTGAAAACACCATCCTGGCCACCGTGGATGTAGAATCTCTTTACACCAATATGCCACACGAGGATGGACTACAAGTTGTCAGGAACAGTATCCCTGATGAGGCCATGGCACACCTGGTGGCTGAGCTTTGTGACTTTGTCCTCACCCACAACCATTTCAGATTAAGGGACAACTTATACCTTCAAGTCAGTGGCACTGCATGGCCCCACAGTATGCCAACATTTTTATGGCTGACTTAGAACAACGCTTCCTCAGCTCTCATCCCTAGTGCCCCTACTCTACTTGCGCTACATTGATGACATCTTCATCATATGGAAGGGAAGGAGGCCCTTGAAGAATCCACCTGGATTTCAACAATTTCCACCCCACCATCAACCTCAGCCTGGACCAGTCCACACAAGAGATCCACTTCCTGGACACTACAGTGCAAATAAGTGATGGTCACACAAACACCACCCTATACCGGAAACCTACTGACCGCTATACTTACCTACATGCCTCCAGCTTGCATCCAGGACACCACATGATCCATTGTCTACAGCCAAACCCTAAGATACAACTGCATTTGCTCCAATCCCTCAGATGGAGACAAACACCTACAAGATCTTTATCAAGCATTCTTAATACTACAATACCCACCTGGGGAAGTCAGGAAACAGATTGACAGAGCGAGACGGGTACCCAGAAATCACCTACTACAGGACAGGCCTGACAAGGAAAATAACAGAACACCACTGGCCATCATGTACAGCACCCAGCTAAAACCTCTTCAGCACATCATCAACGATCTACAACCTATCCTGGAAAATGATCCCTCACTCTCACAGACCTTGGGAGGCAGGGCAATCCTTGCTTACAGACAGCCCTGCAACCTGAAACAAATACTCACCAGCAACTACACACCACACAACAGAAATACTTACCCAGGAACCAATCTCTAGAATAAACCCGTTGCCTACTCTGTCCTCATACCTACTCTCATGACACCATCACAGGACCCAATCACATCAGCCACACCATCAGGGGCTCAAATACCTGCACATCTACTAATGTGATATATGCCGGCAATGCCCCTCTGCCATGTACATTGGCCAAACCAGACAGTCTCTACGTAAAAGAATAAATGGACACAAATCCGACATCAGGAATGGTAACATACAAAAGTCAGTAGGAGAACACTTCGGTCTCCCTGGACATTCTATAACAGATTTAAGAGTAGCCATACTTCAACAAAAAAACTTCA
The DNA here is from genome assembly GCF_965152275.1 of Natator depressus. NCBI lineage: Eukaryota > Metazoa > Chordata > Testudines > Cheloniidae > Natator > Natator depressus. The sequence goes on from NC_134237.1 coordinate 121,339,445, forward strand.
AAAACATACTTCAAAGCGAAACTGCAGAGCTACAATTCATTTGCAAATTTAACACCATTAATTTGGGCTCAAATAGGGAGTGGGAGTGGCTGGCTCACTACAAAAGCAATTTTCCCTCTCTTGGTATTGACACCTCCTCATCAATTATTGGGAGTGGACCACACCCACCCTGACTGAATTGGCCTTGTCAACACTGTTCTCCACTTGTAAAGTAACTCCCTTCTCTTCATGTGTCAGTATATTTATCCCTGTATCTGTAATTTTCACTCCATGCATCTGAAGAAGTGGGGTTTTTATCCACGAAAATTTATGCCCAAATAAATGTTAGTTTTTAAGGTATCACCGGACTCCTCATTGTTTTTGTGGATACAGACCAACACGGCCACCCCTCTGATACATATCACCTTTAGTCTCACACTAATTACACTAATACTGAAACATATTGCAGTTAATTTAAGTCAATCTATTTTAGGGCTCAATTATGGCTCTGCAGAGGCTGAGCAGTTCGGGGAGGGGAATAAAGTGTGCCCTCAAAGTAGAGATGGCTGGCGGCATTGTGCCTTTGTAAATCATGATACATCCTGCAGCTGTGAGGAGGACTTTCTGCACTTGTATAGCGTGTGGCCACAAGCCAGTGTTTCCCTCCCCACCTTCACCATGTCCATGGCAGTCCTGGGTCTAGGGTGATGGGAACATAACACTTCTGGGGTCATTACTGCTGCTAGCAGCAGCAGCTGCCAAGCATTTAGAGCCAAATTATGGGCTGCTCCCGTATAGAGAAAAGGCTCCCTCTCTCCTGCCTATATTCTAACGTGCCTCTGCTGAAGAAGCCCGAATTCATCTATCAAGATTGGACTTTTTCTAAAAGATCTGCTCTGGGAGTTATTTTGGGGAAGCTCTATGGCCTGTGTTATACAGGAGGTCAGACTGTGATGACAATGACCCCTTCTGGACTTGACATCTATGAATCTATCATTTGGCCCTTATTATCCACGCTACTGAGCTCTGGAGATTCAGTCAGCCACATAAAACAGCCGAGGAGCAAATGCAAAAATTGTACCGCTTCGTTTATGCAAAGTGTTTGTGGGGGGTAGAGGGAAGGTATTTGAAATATGTGCACAAACAGAAATTTAGATGAAGGGAAGAGCAATCTATTGTGCCCAGGGGTTTTAGCTGGGAATTTCCATTCACTAGGATATGTCTAAGTTAGGGTGACCAGATGTCCCAATTTTATAGGGACAGTCCCAATATTTGGGGTTTTCTCTTATATAGGTGGTGCCTATTACCCCTCACCCTGATTTTTCACACTTGCTATCTGATCACCCTCGTCTGAATGAGGCCTGTATCTCCTCCTTTCAGCACTGTTTCCCTGCAGCAGTGAAAGGCTGTGGCAAGTCATAAAATTACTTACTGTCCTTGTTTATCAGGATGGCACTGGGCAACCCATTGCTGGCGATTACACACATGAGAACAGACAGGAAGGACCACGTTTCACCAACACCCATCCGCTGCAAGGGCTGGAAATTGATAGCATGGGGTGTGACCACCTGATCTTATCTGATCATTCCTGTTCAGTCCTCCAAAGAAAAGTGGGAAAACAGCAGTTTCTGCCAGGTACATCAGGGGAAGATTTCTTCCTCACCCAAAATGCAGTGGTCAATTTAACCCTGTGCATGTGATCAAGAAACACAACAGTTAAACACTTATCCCCATTCATACCCCCTCAGTGAAACTGGTCTCATTGTTCTTTTCCCATTTTGAATCCAAGTAAGTGGATTTTACCAGTATCTGCAGGGATAGAGAATTCCAAATACTAATAATCCTCTGAAAGCCCCTCCATGTATTTAATAATCTGAGTAGACCACGTCATACTGTGATCTCCTCCCACTCTTTCCACTCTGTTACAAAAAAAGTACACAGTTATGGAAAACATAATTCCAGTCTACTGCTGAGTAAATTACTTTCATGCTGTCAAAGTGATACAAACGTCGTAGCTGCAAAGTTTCCAATAGGAAACTACTGTTAGTGTAAACAAAACCTTTGTGTTATCTTATACCAGCAGGATTGCTGGGAGTGAATTCAAGCCAAAGAAAGGAATAAGGCCTTTCAGAAAAAGTGGTGTTTAGCTTGTGTTTGTGCTTATAAAGCATAAACACTAGGAGATTTAATGGCTGAGGTTTTTAAAGCCTCCTAAAGAGATGTGGACACACAATTCCCATTAAGATGAATAAGAATTGGGCATCCAAATATTTTGGGAGTCTGAAAATCTCAATCTGCAAAGAATGGAGCGGATTAAATATGCTAATGAAGGGTATAAATGGGGAATGAAGGGGATTCCATTTAATGGGGGTGGGAGGATAAGGGGACCTGAATGCTGTTAGGAGGCTATGTCTGCATCTTGTCCTGAGTATCCCGGCTGTAGACCTGGAAATACCTAGGAACTTGTGCCATACTTTTTCTATGGGCACTGTGTGTGCAAACTAAGCCTTGGTCTACACTAGAAGTTGAGGTCGAATTTAGCAGCGTTAAATCGATTTAACCCTGCACCCGTCCACATGACAAAGCCCTTTTTTTTTTTACTTAAAGGGCTCTCAAAATTGATTTCCTTACTTCACCCCCAACAAGGGGATTAGCGCTTAAATCGGCCTTGCCGGGTTGAATTTGGGGTACTGTGGACACAATTAGACGGTATTGGCCTCCGGGAGCTATCCCAGAGTGCTCCATTGAAACTGCTCTGGACAGCATTCTCAACTCAGATGCACTGGCCAGGTAGACAGGAAAAGGCCCGCGAACTTTTGAATTTCAATTTCCTGTTTGGCCAGCGTGGCAAGCTGCAGGTGACCATGCAGAGCTCATCAGCAGAGGTGACCATGCAGAGCTCATCAGCAGAGGTGACCATGATGGAGTCCCAGAATCACAAAAGAGCTCCAGAATGGATGGAACGGGAGGTATGGGATCTGATCGCTGTATGGGGAGAGGAATCCGTGCTATCAGAACTACGTTCCAGTTTTCGAAATGCAAAAACATTTGTCAAAATCTCCCAGGGCATGAAGGACAGAGACCATAACAGGAACCCAAAGCAGTGCCATGTGAAACTTAAGGAGCTGAGGCAAGCCTACCAGAAAACCAGAGAGGCAAACGGCCGCTCCGGGTTAGAGCCCAAAACATGCCGCTTCTATGATGAGCTGCATGCCATTTTAGGGGGTTCAGCCACCACTACCCCAGCCCTGTTGTTTGACTCCTTCAATGGAAATGGAGGCAACACGGAAGCAGGTTTTGGGGACGAAGAAGAAGATGATGATGATGATGATTGATGATGAGGTTGTAGATAGCTCACAGCAAGCAAGCGGAGAAACCGGTTTTCCCGACAGCCAGGAACTGTTTCTCACCCTGGACCTGGAGCCAGTACCCCCCGAACCCACCCAAAGCTGCCTCCTGGACCCGGCAGGCAGAGAAGGGACCTCCGGTGAGTGTACCTTTTATAATACTATACATGGTTTAAAAGCAAGCATGTGAAAGGATTAATTTGCCCTGGCATTGGCGGCTCTCCTGGATGTACTCCCAAAGCCTTTGCAAAAGGTTTCTGGGGAGGGCAGCCTTATTGCTGCCTCCATGGTAGGACACTACCACACCAGGCCAGTAACACGTGCTCGGGAATCATTGTATAACAAAGCATTGCAGTGTATGTTTGCTGGCGTTCAAACAACATCCGTTCTTTATCTCTCTGTGTTATCCTCAGGAGAGTGATATCATTCATGGTCACCTGGTTGAAATAGGGTGCTTTTCTTAAGGGTGGAGGGGCTAGCCATGTGCTGGGGGGAGGCAAAATGCGACCTTGGAACGAAAGCACATGTGCTATGTATGTAATGTTAACAGCAAGGTTTACCGTGAAAGAGTGTACCCATTGTTCTAGAAAATGTGTCTTTTTAAATACCACTGTCCCCTTTTTTTTCTCCACCAGCTGCATGTGTTTCAAGGATCACAGGATCTTCTCCTTCCCAGAGGCTAGCAAAGATTAGAAGGTGAAAAAAATGTACTCGCGATGAAATGTTCTCTGAGCTCATGCTGTCCTCCCACACTGACAGAGCACAGACGAATGCGTGGAGGCAGACAATGTCAGAGTGCAGGAAAGCACAAAATGACCGGGAGGAGAGGTGGCAGGCTGAAGAGAGTAAGTGGCGGGCTGAAGAGAGGGCTGAAGCTGAAAGGAGGCAGGATTCAATGCTGAGGCTGCTGGAGGATCAAACTAATATGCTCCAGCATATGGTTGAGCTGCAGGAAAGGCAGCAGGAGCACAGCCCCTGTGTAACCAATCGCCCTCCTCCCCAAGTTACATAGCCTCCTCACCCAGACGCCCAAGAACGCGGTGGGGGGGCCTCCGGCCACCCAGCCACTCCACCCCAGAGGATTGCCCAAGCAACGGAAGGCTGGCATTCAATAAGTTTTAAAGTATTAAACTTTTAAAGTACTGTGTGGCCTTGTCCTTCCTTCCTCCACCACCCCTCCTGGAGCTTCTCTCCTCCACCACCCTTCCTGGGCTACCTTGGTAATTATCCCCCTATTTGTGTGATGAATTAATAAAGAATGCATGAATGTGAAGCAACAATGACTTTATTGCCTCTGCAAGTGGTGATCGAAGGGAGGAGGGGAGGGTGGTTAGCTTACAGGGAAGTAGAGTGAACCAAGGGGCGGGGGATTTCATCACGGAGAAACAAACAGAACTTTCACACCGTAGCCTGGCCAGTCATGAAACTGGTTTTCAAAGCTTCTCTGATGCGCACCGCGCCCTCCTGTGTTCTTCTAACCGCCCTGGTGTCTGGCTGTGCGTAACCAGCAGCCAGGCAATTTGCCTCAACCTCCCACCCCACCACAAACATCTCCCCCTTGCTCTCACAGATATTGTGGAGCGCACAGCAAGCAGTAATAACAGTGGGAATATTGGTTTCGCTGAGGTCTAACCGAGTCAGTAAACTGGGCCAGCGCACTTTTAAATGTCCAAATGCACATTCTACCACCATTCTGCACTTGCTCAGCCTGTAGTTGAACAGCTCCTGACTACTGTCCAGGCTGCCTATGTACGGCTTCATGAGCCATGGCATTAAGGGGTAGGCAGGGTCCCCAAGGATAACTATAGGCATTTCAACATCCCCAACAGTTATTTTCTGGTCTGGGAATAAAGTCCCTTCCTGCAGCTTTTGAAAGAGACCAGAGTTCCTGAAGATGCGAGCATCATGTACCTTTCCTGGCCATCCCACGTTGATGTTGGTGAAACGTTCCTTGTGATCCACCAGTGCTTGCAACACTACTGAAAAGTACCCCTTGCGGTTTATGTACTCGCCGGCTTGGTGCTCCGGTGCCAAGATAGGGATATGGGTTCCGTCTATGGCCCCACCACAGTTAGGGAATCCCACTGCAACAAAGCCATCCACTATGACCTGCAAATTTCCCAGGATCACTACCCTTGATATCAGCAGATCTTTGATTGTGTTGGCTACTTGGATCACAGCAGCCCCCACAGTAGATTTGCCCACTCCAAATTGATTCCCAACTGACCGGTAGCTGTCTGGCGTTGCAAGCTTCCACAGGGCTATTGCCACTCGCTTCTCAACTGTGAGGGCTGCTCTCATCTTGGTATTCTTGCGCCTCAGGGCAGGGGAAAGCAAGTCACAATGTTCCATGAAAGTGCCCTTACGCATGCGAAAGTTTCACAGCCACTGGGAATCGTCCCAGACCTGCAACACTATGTGGTCCCACCAGTCTGTGCTTGTTTCCCGAGCCCAGAATCAGCATTCCACCGCATGAACCTGCCCCATTTGCACCATGATGCCCACAGTGCCAGGGCCCGTGCTTTGAGAGAAGTCTGTGTCCATGTCCTCATCACTCTCATCACCGTGCTGACGTCGCCTACTCGCCCAGTTTCGCTTTGCCAGGTTCTGGTGCTGCATATACTGCTGGATAATGCGTGTGGTGTTTAATGTACTCCTAACTGCCAAAGTGATCTGAGCGGGCTCCATGCGTGCCATGGTATGGCGTCTGCACAGAAAAAAGGCGCGGAACGATTGTCTGCTGTTACCCTGATGGAGGGAGGGGCGACTGACGACATAGCTTACAGGGTTGGCTTACAGGGAATTAAAATCAACAAAGAGGGTGGCTTTGCGAGAAACAGAATAGCCCCGTCAAGGACAGAACTCAAAACCTCAAGGATAGAACTCAAAACTGGGTTTAGCAGGCCGTTGATTTCACAGAGGGAGGGAGGAGAAAATGAATACAAAACAAATCTGGTCTATTTCTTGTTTTGATCCACTTCATCTATCTTTATACATCTTGCTGGCAGCAGACTGTGCAGTACGACTGCTAGCCATCGTCATCTCCTGGGTGCTTGGCAGAAGACAGTGCAGTATGACTGCTGGCCATCATCTTCTGCTGGCTGCTGATTAAAAGACAGTGCACTGCCGGTAGGACTGAATCGCCACGAGACGAAACTTAAAAGGGAAATGACCTGGCTGAGTCACTCCCATGTTTGCCCAGGCGCCCCTGACCTCATCGAGGTCGGTTAAAAGAGCACCCAGGACTACGTTGACGACGGCTACCAGTCATACTGCACTGTCTGCTGCCAAAAGGCAATAAACTGCTGCTGTGTAGCAATGCAGTACCACATCTGCCAGCACCCAGGAGACATACGGTGATGGTTAGCTGAGCGGGCTCCATGCTTGCCGTGGTATGGCGTCTGCACAGGTAACTCAAGAAAATAGGCGCAAAACGATTGTCTGCCCTTGCTTTCACGGAAGGAGGGAGGAAAGGGGGGGCCTGACCATATGTACCCAGAATCACCCACAACAATGTTTTAGCCCCAGCAGGCACTGGGATTTCTACCCAGAATTCAAATGGGCTGTGGAGATAGCTACCCACAGTGCAACGCTCTGGAAGTCGACGGTTGCCTCGGTACTGTGGACACACTCTGCCGACTACATGCACTTAGAGCATTTGTGTGGGGACACACACAATCGCCTGTATAAAAACGCTTTCTACAAAACCGACTTCTATAAATTCGACCTAATTTCGTAGTGTAGACATACCCTGAGAGAGACATCTGCCCACTGTGTCATGCAAAGGGAAGTGAGTGAATGCATTTTAATTCCACTGAAATGTGTCTGTGGAGCCTGCAAGAAGGAGCATGTTAGCCTCACACCACAGAACTGCTGGCAGCCTCCCTGCAGCATCAATCCACATATTCTGTGCTGGAGTAGGAGTTGCAGCCTCCCTGAGTCAGATCCACTAGCCCCTCCTGGCCCCCACGCTCCACCCCAACTCCACTCCAAAGTGAATGTTAACACTGGCCTACGAAAGCCTGGCACAGAGACGATTTCCACAGTACGCTAAAAGGCACAGACAAGCCTGCATGGCCACACCATCACTTGATCGTGTGGGGCATCAGGGTGTTGTACTGCCCCATGTGGTGGCCCTTCAAACCAATAGTGGATTTCACCCTTTGTGTCTCACTTTTCCCATTTGAAAGAAATACGTATCCCACAGAAGTGTTGCAAGGACCAATGCTTGCCTGTGAAGCACATGCTATGTCACTGCTAAGAATTAATGCATAACTCTAGGGTTGTGTTGGCTGATGTATTTTCATCTGTCCCTCTCTCCTCGGTAATTCATCTTCTTTAAAATAGAGATAATATTAGTCCTGCCATGCGTGCAGGGGACTGGACTAGACGAGTGCTCGAATTCCCTTCCAGTCTTACAATGCTATGATTCTATTTAATACAAAGAAAAAACTACTGGAAAATAATTAACATGAGAACAAAGAGAAGAACTAATGACTTAGTATTTATATTTCAGTAGTATTTAGGCTCTAATGGGCATAGGAAGACCTGGTGCCTGCACGAAAGAGCTTACAGTCTATGATCTCAATCCTGAAGTTGGGCATATTCCTGGCTTTACACATGCAAGTAGTTCCACTAAAGTCAACGAGACTTTGACTTGTATAAAATTAAGTATATATGAGTAATTGCTTGCAGGACAGGACCTAGAAATCCAAGCAACCTACAAGGGATCTGGGAGATGGATGCAGTTAGAATATATATAATTTAATACACATTTTTAAAAATAGAAATAATATAAACTATTCCTGCTTGTGTCCCAGTTTGCTAATTTCTGGTAGCAGTCACCATATAGAGGAGGTTCTTCAAAGGAGCTGAAGAAGGAGAGGGTAGCAGCCTTATGGATCTGTTCAGGAAAGTCATTCCATGTGTGGATGAGGAAAAAAAGAATGAGAAAAAGGAGCCAAGATGGAAAGGATAAAACGAAATCAGCGACTCTGGTATAGTTAACGGTGAAGCAAAAGTCTGAGCTGGAGAAAATGAAGCTAGAAGCAAAGGAGGAAGAAGATAATTATGTTTTGACTGGAAAGGAGGATTCAGATGGGGGAAATCCAGTGAGTAATAGGATTAGAGGGACAACTGAAACTGTCAATATATATTATAAACTGTTTCCTCATTAGTATAAAAGAGCATGGATGGATGGATATTTCTGCAGCCATCTGATAAGCTTTGCTTGCTGATTTAATTGGTTCCTAACACCTGAGCTGCCATGTTAAATCCATTGCTCACACAGGGCCCAACCCCGCAGCCACTGAATCCAATGAGATTTTTGCCACTGACTTCAATGGGAGCTGAATTGGGTTCAGAGGAAGCATTAGAAACTTCTGCAAGATTAGATCCTGTGCTGACTCCTATGCTTTGAATGCACAGTTTGAAAGGTTTGGATCAATACTGGAAGTGTAGTGTACAGGCTTAAACCTGGAGTCTCAGCATGAGCCAGGTTGAAAGCTTCTCAGAAATATCTGTGCCGTGGGCACAGAGACTGAGCTGAACTGTCCTGTACCCTGAATTCTGACCTAGAGGTGCTAACTGTAAAGGTGAGAAAGTTCTGGTTTCCTCATCAAACTTTCTTGATGGTAAGGGATACAGCAAGTCACCAAGAAGGGCCTGGACCCTCTTCCGGCCAATAAATGAAAGGAGCTCTAAGTTCCTAAAAAGCCAAATTTAACAACCAGAAGCGCAAAGACAGCATTGGGTTTGTAACAAGTGTAGACATCTGTCCAAAAAATGTGCCAAGAATTCAACTAATAAGCAAAACACATGACTAAAAGAAACAAGGCAGTGTTGTTTCATCAGGGACACTGTATGGTACTGTTCAGTGCAGTTCAGAAGAGCACATACTCAGTGACTGTGACTGACATAGCGAAACAGGACTGACAGAAGTCCCTGACTTGAGACCTGGAAGAACATTTCAAGAGCAATATTTTCCAGGCAAATTTGTCCAGGCTAATGCTATATCACAGGCCCATCTGTAACAGTCCCTGTGGCAAAATTTGTTAGACTGGAATTGGGTTAGGGAAATATGAAGTAACCATTATTCATGACTTACCACTGACAGGCAATTTTATTTTCTCTCTAGCATCATAAATGTATATGACATTTTTAGATAGCTAATGTTAGTCAAACAAGGAACAGAATCGATTCCTGTTATGGTCTAAAGGCACAAGCAAGGACAATACAGAACAAAATAAATACAGGAGAGGCTAGTGGAGTTCTAAGGAATAACTTTGACACTACAACCATTGTTTGTATCACATAGCAAAGTCAAATGAGGATACAGTAGGAAGAATGCCAACCTGCTGTTTCTTGCCAGCCTGCCCCAGTGTGCTAGGTCACTGCACACCACAGAAAGCCAGAACATTACAATAATCAACCAAAGCCTTATTATTACCCAATACCCTCAAGGCTTACAATTTCCATGACAAGCAGGAAGCCGATAGTAAGCTAATTTGTAGTAATTTGTAGCCGATAGTAAGCTAATGTTTGAGCTACTGAGGCTCTGGGAAGGCAATATAGTATGATATAGAGGGTATAAGGGATAGTGTAAAATTAAGGTGGGTCTGAATTTCAAAATTCAGATCCCACCCGTCTCTAACTGTATGCCATGGGTTTCTCAGTCCTCATTTTGTTTACCCATAGATCTTTGTTCCTTCTGCTAACTCTGAGGCATAACCAGGGGGAAAAAATCAGATGATTGCAATTTATTTTTCCAAACATGACGGAGCAACGCAAAATAAAGTGTATTTTACGTCTCCCTACTCTATCCCACAGGGGAGTTGAAATGTTAAATTTGTTATTGCTTGTAAAGTACTTTGAGATCCTCAGATTAAAGGCATGAAGAATGCAATGTATTATTGGGCTAAATCCTGCAGTCCACACTCAGGGCTAAATCCTTTTTGCTGAGCTAAGCCATGGTAGCTGGGCTTGGTCCTGGGGCCTCCTCCTCTGACACAAGTTGGGAGTCTTGTATAACCACAGAAGAGAAAGTAGGATTTGTTCCTCAATTCTTGCTCAGGTAAAACTCACTGAAGTCAGTAAACAACTCCATGACTCATTCTGCTCCTAATAAAGTCTGAAAATTTTGCCAGCATCAGATGGAGCTGCCTGATATTGCACCATCTGAAGTCAATGGACGGACTCGTGGGCTCATATCCTTGAAGGTAATTAAGCACCTAACTTCTATTGAGTTCAATGGGAGTTAGGAAGATAAATACCTTTGAGGATCTGACCCTCAGTGACTTCAGTAGGACTGGAATGTGCCCTGAGAAGTGCACAGTTTGGCCCTTTATGATTATTTATATTGCACTGTGATTAAAAAAAAATATAGTCCTGCTCACTGACATACCTCTCAGCTGTACCTTCTTTTGAAGGACATGGCTCATTTTAGTCTCAAAGTCAGCTACTTTCCCCACAAATCTACTGTCCCCTTTTATTGTAGATCAGAAATACAGGATAATGAAACTGACATTACAGAGTTATTCACACTAAAGGAAGGAATACCACAGTATTACAGGCTTCCTGTTTAGAATTGTGGGTCCCTCTCATTTTGTGTCTTTGAACCAGATTGAGAGGTATGCTATATGCACTCTGTCCCCTGCCCTCTCTAATGTTAACTAAATACCCATGCAGATAGCTCACTTTGAACATCAAAGAGTATATTTTGCATAAATTGTGCTTCTAATTATAAATATAATATTTGTTTAGTTAAATAATAGTTAAAAATAGCATTTGTTTAGTTAAACATATCAGACATGTAAATGATTTCTCCCCTGACAGCTGCATCTAGATTATTCATATATTCTAATAATAGTTAATTTAGCTTTTCAAGCCAAAAAGTGTCATTCCTATAAGCAATAATTTTGTTGACCAGTGTACTAGTGCCAGGTCTTGCTCTCACTGAAGTCATGGTAGTTTAGCCATTGATTTGACTACAAGCAGGATTGGAACTTTAGTCTCACTTTCACATTAGTATATGAAGGGATCTAAAATATTTTTCCATGTCACAGAATGCAGCCAGTTATAAAACTGTGTGCAGGAACTATTCTTTGCATGGGGGTTAAAATTACTTTGAAAAAGCATTTATTTTAAAATAAGACAAAATAACACTAAATCAATGGAGTACAAAATAAATATTATGCACCAGTATAAAAAAAATGGGGAAAAATACAACATCTAACCACTATAGTAGTGGGCCTTTCACTTCATTTAGTTTTTCTACTTGCACAATTCAACATCCAATAAATGGACCTAGTATTCAACCATTACATTATTGAATTAAAATTATATTTACAAATTATCACACCAGCTTTAATCATTACAAGTAAAAATACAAAACATAATACAGCATGAATTGCTAAAAGAAAAACTAATTATAGATCACTGGTGAAGATGATCATATGGTTACAATATGGGACTGAAAGTTCTGGACTCTAACTAGCTCTGCCACAAATTTTCTACATGACCTTGGTCAAGTTACTTAACCTTTCTAGGCCTCAATCTCCCCATCTGTAAAATGGGAATAATACTTCCATACCTCATAGGGTTATTGTGAGATTAATTAATGGTTGTTACACTTCGAGATCCACAGATAGAAAAGTGATATAAAAATGTGACCGATTATGTATTTAGATTACTTCTGGGTTGTGTGTAGGTTGAACAATGAGATTGTGGCTATACTGGGTCCAAGGCCTGCTGTGATATCTCTCATCTTTGGGACAGGAATAGAGAGGATTGCCAAGAAAGAGTACTGAAAAGGATCCCCATGCACAGCCATAGCATCTGAAAGGGACAATTGTTCTTTTGTTTTGTGTATGGTCTGCAGCCTTCTCAGGAATTTTGCCCAGGTTATATTATTTGTACAGAGTTAGATCAGATCCTTGAATAGTATTTTTGAATTCTTTAAGCATGGCATGTATTTAACTGTAAGTATGATAGTAAAATTGTGTTATACAAACTGGTATCCCATGTGTGTCTACCTTCATGAATAACTGCTAATATTTACATAAATATACAAACAACTGACTTCCGTGGAACTCATCGTCTCAGTAACATTTGGGATGCTTTAAATAATAGCCAACCCCTCCACTTAATTTCTCCTAAATAGCCACTTATTTGAATCTTGATTTTTAAATCTTTACAATCACTCCGATATAGGGTTGCCAGGTGTCCAGTTTTCTACCAGAAAGTCCAGTCGAAAGGGGGACCTGACAGCGTCCAATTGCATGTACTGACCGGACACCAAAAGGCAGGTTACTGCAGGCAGGGAGGTGCCGGGTCATCAACCCACACTAGCCCCTGCTCAGCCAGGGCCGTCTCCTACCTGCATCTCCTGGGCAGGCAGGCTCTGCTTCGGGGGCTGCAGGTGCCATCCCAGCCCCGGAGCAGGAGGAGCCCTGCTGGTGAGGGTGGCATGTGGAGAGGATTGAGCGACTAGTAAGGGGGTGGGGAGAGAGCAGCGAGCAGGGGGCAGGGCCTGGGGAGAAGAGGCAGAGCAGGAGGTCCAGTTTAAAAAAAATTTAAAAAAAATCAGAAAAGTTGGAAGCCCTACTCAGGTAATTAATCTAAAAAATTCCCCACTTAGTTCATTGAAAAGTGTTAAAACCAGTGCAAGCCCCAGGGTGACCAGACAGCAAATGTGAAAAATTGGGACAGGGGTGGGAGGTAATAGGAGCCTATATAAGAAAAAGACCCAAAAATCGGGACAGTCCCTATAAAATCGAGACATCTGGTCACCCTAGCAAGCCCTAATGTAGGCAAGGCTTTGGCAGCTGTAATCATTTCTGCCACTGTGTTTAACTAAAACAGTAATAATGGTTCTCCCTGCTGGATCCTTTGTCTACAATAGGGCTCCCACTAGTTTTAATACTGGCTCATCTGGGGATTCAGTTGGGGATTTCCTCACCGCCTTACTTTCCATTACGTAAACACTGTTTGCTACATTGGTATCAATCCTAGCAGCATCTATGATGAACCACAAATCCAACTGATATTTAATTACAGTACTTCTACCTAGCTAACAGCTTGCCAATTCAGCTAATCAATCACAGAGCAAGCTCAGACTTTGGGGGAATACCTTTGTCAAATAAATTATCACAGACTACATTTCTTCTTGCCTGGAGATGGAGTGTTCTCTCCAGTTCTGCCTGGAAACCTGCCTGTAATGGATTACAACAGGCCCACAGGACTATGGTAAAGGTTTAGTTTCCTGGGCCTCTCTTCCCTTCATTCTTTGTGTCACCAGCATTCATTATGATTTTTAACATGAGTCTAGGTATAGCTGGGATGGCTTTGATTTCTTTTCACATTTCCAGTGACCTGTCATAGGGTATTTTTATTTTCCATCAAATCTGTTTTGAAATGTATTTTTTGAAGACAGTTAAGTAAATTATTCGTAACCTGTCCTGTGTTCAAAACTTTCATAAAAATATCATCCATAATTGATCATAAGCTTTGATGAAGAAGCTTTCATTTTCTCTTTTCTTCTTTGGTTTATACTCAGCGGGCAAACCAGCTGGTAATGTCTAACATTGCTAGTCTGCTTTATATTCTGCTGTTTCAATATTTCATCAGCACATCTTTGTACACAGGTATTGTAATCCTACAATAAATATAATTTTCAAGAGTTCTTCCTTACACAAACGTTTCAATATACAGGCTATGGGACTGGTCTTATGAGAGAAATCTGGCTGCATTAGGCAACCAGCCCACCAGTCTCTGTGTAGGCAGAGGAGATGGACATTATTGTACAAAGTGGCCCATAGAATGAAAAAACTGTATGCAGGTGTTTGTAATCTTGTTTTTTTTTTTCAATTTTCAATGCACTATGTATCAATCTATAAGGTCCAGCCCTGAAAAGTAGAAGCAGCCTTAGCTTCCATTGACTTTGATAGCCACTGAGCACTATGCAGGAGCAGGGCTGCACCCTAATTTCCATCCAGTTCTGCCCTGCTTACTCAGGAAAAACTTCCCTTGAAATCAGTTGTGTGCCTACCCTAACTGGTGCAAATTGGGTGACTAAAAACATAAAAGGCTATGTAGTACCAACCATTTTCACATGAAAATCACCCTGTTTGTGCATGCAATCCTGGTGACTGCATGGGCAGAGATAAGCACTGCTGTTCACGTAGAACTTAATCTTCCTGTTTAGAAAACTTGGCCCAGCAAGCTTTTACATTTGTGTGATACCTGGTTCAAATCCTCTAGTATTAAGTACTGCAAATCCTGACACTTGCAAAGTCAATGGGTGTTGGGGCCTTGACCACAATGGGGATTTTGCCCCTGTATAGCTACATTGATGTAGCTGTGCCAGGACAGACTCCGACTATAGATGGGCTGCATAGATGTAAGAAGTGATGACTTGCACATCCATTTCAAACCAGGTGGGCCACGTCAGTGCAAGTCACTCTTTCAATCAGTATCCAGCCCTCGTGCAGACAAGCTGGACTGGTGTAAATTTACACAGGGTTAGAGGGTAAAATTTTCAGAAGTGCTTAAATGACATAGAAGCCCAAGTCTCACTGGAAATAAATTGGAATTAAGCTCCTAAGACACCAAAATGGTTTTGAAAATTGTACCCAAAATTCAAACCCAGTGTAGAGGTGGCTTCAGTAAGCACTGCAGGATTTGATTGAAAGCTAGTGCAGAACATACAGCAGTATAAGATCAAAGAAAGTGAACTCTAAAGAAAGACTTCATTTTCTTCTGTCCTCAGTTCCCTTTTTAATGCTCCCCCTAATTACACTTCACAGACACAGCAAGGCTTCAGAGCATGTGCACCTCTTTAGTGGATGTGCACGTATAAATACAAAGTGCATTACACACACACTTACCAATTTGCTGGTAGAAAGACTGACAGGCAGAGGACTAGGGAGTTGATTACATATAAAGGTTTAATGGAACAGAGGGACTGGCAGAGCACATGTATTTATAGGCACACGGAATTAAGAATCTGTAGCATGCAAAGTCTCCCTATGGCAGCTTTGTTGCCTATGATCTCTCTAATAGTGTCAATGTTTCTGTGACGTTGCATCCCATAATGCTTTATGGAAATATGCTTATGAATGTATATATATGACATAACTGGAATATATTTTATGCTACATATGCCATGTAACATATCTCTGAAAAGGTTATGATTTACTGAATATATTCATCCTATTTGTATGCATGTGTCATTTTTGTACTCCAAGTTATGAATATTGGCTGTATACTTGTTTAATTTTAAATAGCCTCAGTGAAGCAGTTGGTCAGCTTCCTGAGAAAAGACTATTCTCAGTAAGTGCCCAATCAAGAAGCCTTTAAGCCAACAATGAACTTGGAGATGCCAATCCACATCTGAGCTTTCCCAGGAATGTGGCTTGGCTGGTAAGGAACTCAGTCATGCATGCACATGTGACTTGCACAGGTGACTCCAAAACTCCATTTTGTAGCTGGATTCTACACAGGGGGAGGGAGGGGTGTCCACCCACAAGAGAAAGTCTATTTAAACCCCTGGGAGACCCCTCCATTTTGTCTTCAGCTGGCTCCAGAGATAGCCTCTGCACCCCCAAAGGATACCTGAAAGAAACTGGAACAAAGAACAGTAACCACAGGGCAGGGGGGATGGGGATGAGTGATTGCTGGACCCAGACTAGAAGCAAACTAGTCTGTAAAAGGAAGCTTACTGGAACACCTGAGTGTGAGGTTTTATCTGTATTCTCTTTTCTTACTGTATTAGGCATAGAGCTGTGTGTTTTATTTTATTTTGCTTGGTAATTCACTTTGTTCTGTCTGCTACTACTTGGAACCACTTAAATCAATCTATGCTGTATTTAAAAAAATCACTTTTTACTTATTATTTAACCCAGAGTATGTATTAATACCTGGGCAGGGGGCAAACAGCTGTGCATATCTCTCTATCAGTGTTATAGAGGGAGAACAATTTATGAATTTACCCTGTATAAGCTTTATACAGGGTAAAACAGATTTATTTGGAGTTTGGACCCCATTGAGAGTTGGGCATCTGAGTGTTAAAGACAGGAACACTTCTTAAGCTGCTTTCAGTTAAGCTTGCAGTTTGTGGGATGTGGTTCAGACCTGGGTCTGTGTTTGTGACCAGCAAGCATATCTGGCACAACAAGGCAGGGTTCTGGAGTCCCAAGCTGGTGAGGAAGGCAGGGGCAGAAGTAGTCTTGGCACATCAGTTGGCAGCCCCAAGGGGGTTTCTGTGATCCAAACTGTCACAGTTTCCATTAGTTCTTTGTTGACTAATCAGCCACTTTCAGTCTCAGGGCTTGGCTACACTTGTGAGTTACAGCGCAATAAAGGAGCTCTGGGTGCACTAGGTCACTACCCGTCCACACTGGCAAGGCACATAGAGTGCTCTGACTCCACGGCTACAGGGCTGCTGGTACTCCACCTCGGCGAGTGGAATAACGTTTGCTGCGCCCTCACTGGAGCGCTGCAGCGCCAGTGTGAACGAGGTGTTGCTTTACTGCGCTCTGATCCGCCTCCAGAAACGTCCCATAATCCCCTTAAGTCAAGTGGCCACTCTTGTCATTGTTTGGAATCGGCTGTAGGAATGCAGAAATGCCCTTTGAAAGCTCTGTTTCTGATAGCTGGCTGCTTATGTGCTCCGAGACAAATCAACCATTAGTGTGGAATGCTGTGTGAGAGAGAGAGAGAGGCGGGGGTGGGGGGGGAGGAATGGGGGGTCTGCTGCTGTCTAAACTTACAAGACAGCATGCTGACATGCTCTTAGCCCCCCAAAACCCCACTCTCTCTCCCCGCCACATACACACAACACACTCCCTGTCACACTTCACCCACCCACCCACCCCATTTGAAAAGCACGTTGCAGCCACTTGCATGCTGGGATAGCTGCCCATAATGCACCGCTCCCAACGCCACTGCAAGTGCCGCAAATATGGCCACACCAGTGCACTTGAAGCTGTCATTGTGGTCAGACTGCAGCGCTTTCCCTACTGCGCTCTACAAAGGCTGGTTTAACTCAAAGCGCTCTATACCTGCAAGTGTAGCCATGCCCTCAGTTTCCTAAATAGGAGCCATTTTGCTGCCATTCTGGTAAAAGAGATCCACACTATTACTGAAGGTTTAAACCTGCCAAATCAAATTTTCCTAACTCACAAGGAGTTGGGATGAGAGTCACTAAAGTTGTCACAGGGAGGTGCCCACGTCCCTCCCTATGCTAGCAAATCTCTTTATGCCCTGGAAGCATTTACCCTTGCAGAGGCCAGGCAGTGTTTCTACTGCTGCACTACCTGCTGCTTCTAGCAGTAGGGAGCTGCATGAATTCCCACTAGGATCTCTATAGTTGAGTGCTCCAGAGAGAAGGCATTCAATAAACACTCTTCTGGTCACCCTAGCCAGGCCATCATTCCAGTGAGAGGTGCACTGCTGGCCTCCCACCTCCCCCACCAAAGCATGTGGCAGCTACCTTGCTCCACTGCAACCTGGCCCTCTGCCAGACAGAAAAGGTGATCTTGTGGTTAAAGCACTGACCTGGGACTTGGGAGATTGGGAGTCAATTTCTAGCTCTGTTACAGACTTCCTGCATGACACTGTGCAAGTAACAATGTGCCTCAGGCCAGGCCTACACCTAAATCTTAGGTCAGCCTAGCTACCAGCCCTGGGCCCCCAGCTCAGCCTCTGTCATAAGGTAGACACTTGTTTCGTGTCCACAGCGAGACATGTATGGGAAGGCGCCAGTCCATCCTCTTTGCCACACCCCATTTTAAAGGTGCATCCATAACCTAAGTCCAAGACCTTCTACTGGCACTCCTCCCAGTCTGACTGGTTCCAGGTATGGCTCTGCCCCAGCATCATTCAGAGTAAACCCCAGACCCCCAGCCTGGCTGTAACAGCAGCCCAGATAATCACACTAAATTATTGGGCACTCACCCAATATGCCCAGGCTTGCTGCATCTGATGTGCAACACTGGACTTCCCAGTTTCCCTGGCTGCTCCAGAAGCGCTTCCACTATAGTTGGGACTGAACAGCACTCTGGTAGTTCCCATGCAACCCTGTTTTCAGCTATTCAGGTTCTTCTTCCATTGAGAGCCTCTTGGTGACTCCCCAGACCAGGTTATCCTCTTGTCTGGTCTCCCCAGGGGGCCACCACTAGTCTGTCACACTGTCACACTGTTCAGGCTGCTCATGCTCAGCTACTTCAGCCTTAAGGAAGGCTTCTGACCATTTGACTGGCTCCCCCATTAAGGCAGCTCTGGGCTCCCCTGGAAAGGACCTTCATGATTTTCCCTGTGGAACTAGTAGTCTCTGGGCATAACCCTCATGTAGCGAGGTCCTATAATCTGAGCCACTGTCCACAGTCATGCCCCCTGTGGGAATGGTTTGATCTGAAACAGCACCAGTACACCTTCGGAGTCAGTCCCAGTCTATCCACGATGGCAGCCTTCACCACAGGACAGGAGGCCACCTGCTTTTCACTTACTGCTCAATCGGCTGCCTGTGCCTCACCTGTCAAACGATGCCATACATAGGCAGGCAACTCATCCGGTATTAAACTGTACAGTCTTATTGCTCAGGTTTGTCCCAAGTGTCGTACTCAGACAAAACCAGATGTAGTATTGTCCAGTATTGGGTGGGGGGTGCCGTTTTGAAGAGTGCACTGCTCTGCCCTGTGACTTTACCCAGAATATGATCTGGATTGTTGAACAGTTGTGTCCCCTCAGTTCCCCCACCTGGGGTGCCCTTTACCCTGCTTTGCTATGAGAGCTACCACTCCTCGTCTGCTCACACACAGCCTCCAGCATGTAAGTCACTCCCAGTTGTACTGTATGAGTGCTATGGCCCGCCACTCATGAATTACACTGCAGAGCGATACCAGCAAGTTCCCAGTCCCAGGGTTTCCTCCAGAAATGTACGTCTTCCACTGCCCATCTTTCTTCTGGGCAATACAAGCTCATATAAAATCTGTCATTTACTAATAAAAAGTGATATGCACAAATCCAGTGATCTCAAGTGGAGTTTCCCATACATTTCAATTCAAGCACACCTGTTTAAATAAAACAATAACAACAAATTTATTAACTACAGAAAGAGAGATTTTAAGTGATAAGTAATGAGACATAGAAGTCAATATTGGTTACAAAGAAATAAAAGGTGAACAACTGATACCTAACTTAACAGGCTAAGTGAATTCAAAGAAAAAGTCTCACTCACCACATGCTTCAGCAGTCTTACTGGCTGAATTCCTTTCAGACAGGACCACTCACTCAGTCCAAAGCTGTTTCTTTGTTCCTCAGGTGTGGGTGCCATAGGAAGAAAGAAAGGGAAGAATATTTTGGGGCATCTGTTCCCCATTCTTATACCTTTTCCTCTTCTTTGAGAATCATCTCCAGCTAGGGTTCAGGAGACAGAAAGTCTGTGGGGATGGGAACCTGCAGCTGTTTCTTTGCCAAGATGTAAATTTCTCACTCACACCCTTTTTCCTGCCAAAGAATGGCCACTTAACCAGGTGATGGTCCATTCGATTGCATTGACACCTGGCTGAGGCGTCAGTTTGCCTTTCGTCTCTGAAGAAGTGGTTTGTGGCTCCTTCTCCAGATTTGGAATATGCCTTGGTAACATCATAGAGTAGAATCTTACAACTTTACATACAATGTTGTCACACATTTTACCAGGACAATAATGGTCAGCAAGTCATGAGTTTTCAGATGATACGTTGCAAGGCACAGTTTGGACAAAATTTATCATAGTCTCGAAAAAAAGGGTGGACATAAGGATTCAGACTGTCACATGCCCCCGCTGGCATGACCTTGCAAGCACTGTGCATCAGAGGTCCCTGGGGCAGGGTGGCACAGGCAGGGTGGCATGGCACCCCCCATGTAGTTTGATTTTGCAGGCACCATGTATTCAAAGTCATGCTGGAAGGGGCAAGGTCAGACCTGGCAGGTCAGGCACACACCTTTCTGAGAAGTACCAGAATGTCTGTTGGGAACGTGTGAATGACCACCCTAACTATGCAAAGTTGCCAACCCTGTTCTTCCCAGCTTGCTGCACTGGCCACTTGCTCGACTGTATAAAGGAAGGTTTCTGGGTCATCCTCCGGCCCCAGCATCATCAGGCCACGAACCAGCTGGCCCATGCTACCCTCACAAGCATCAGCTGAATTCCCCAGAGGCCCTGGGCCCAGTTGCTTCTGCAACCACTCTTGTTGCTTCAAAAGCCTCCTGACACCACAGTTGAGCAGAAAATTGTGCCTCTTGCTGTTTCTGCAGGCTCTCTATCAACTGGAGAAGCATAGCCTGGGTCTGTTGCTGCAGTGCAACTGTCTGCTGCTGCTGCACCATTACCGACCTAGGTATCACCTCCTCCATCTTTCCTGATCCCACATACTGCATGCGGTGTCAGTCAATGCTCAAAGGCTCCAATTTCCCTTTGATTTCAAGGGCTGATCACCTGCCCACATTCTCGCCCACATGTGATGAGCTGACCTTCTCTCCAGATCACAGGGGACCCACTGCCACACCCAGAGTCTCTTTCCTGGCAGTTTTATTTTCCCCAACACAGGAAAATTTAACAAAATGAGTTCTTCAGCCCACCCTGACTTACAGCTCCTGTTACACCCCAACTAGGGATTTTTCCCCTTTACCGCTCATTCCTTCCTGTTTCAAGGCTTCCTGCAGGAAGCTTTGGTGCTCTGTTCACTAAGTACCACCACCCAGGGTTCTCTCTCTGGAGGCCCTCCCCATCAGGTTCCTATTGCCTCCCCTCCCAGGGAGTTCTGGCAGCCTACCCCAGGGAACTTCCTGCTGCTCCGACTCACCACAGTGTCTCTCCCATCTAGGCCCAGGTGCCTCTTTTAAATCTAATTGGTTCAGCTGTCCAGTCACAGGCAGACTGGTCCTGCTCCCTCTTAAAGTGGACAGTCACTCTGTGACACTAAGGCCAGGTCTACACTACAAACTTACAGCGGTGTGAAAAATCCACACCCCTGAGTCACAGTTATACTGACCTAACACCCGTTGTAGACAGCGCTGTTGATGGGAGGGCTTCTCCTGTCAACAAAGTTACCACCTCTCATAGAGGTGGATTAACTATGAAGCTCAGCATAGCAGCATCTTTACTAAAGCCCCACCATGCAGCTTTTTAAATGTAGACCTGCCCTAAGGTACTACCTAGCTCTTATATAGCACTTTTCATCTCCAAGATGATCACTATCATTATTCCCATTTTAGAGATGGGGAAACTGAGGCATGGGGAGGGCTATGATTTGCCTAACACCAACCAGCAGGCCAGTGGTGTTGTGATGGGGCCACATAATTACCAAGACAGAAAAGTTATGGTTGTGTAAGATCTGAATGAATCTTGCCCTTAGGTCAGGGGTGGACAAACTTTTTGGGTCAAGGGCCACATCTGGGTGGGGAAATTGCATGCAGGGCTATGAATGTAGGGCTGGTGCACAGGGTTGGGATGCGGGAGGGTGTGCGGTGTGTGTGTGTGTGGGGTGCGGTGTACAGGAAGGGGCTCGGCAAGGGGTTGAGGGCACAGGAGGGGTGCGGAGTGTACGAGGGGGCTGAGGGCAGGGGGTTGAGATGTAGGAGGGGGCTCAGGGCAGGGGGTTGGGGTGCAGAAGGAGTTCGGGGTGCCATCTCTGGCCTGGTGCCACTTACCTTGAGTGGCTCCAGGGTGGCAGCAGTGCACAGCAAGGCTAAGGCAGGCTCCCTGCCTGCCCTGCCTTGTGCCGCTCCCGGAAGTGACTGGTACAATATCCCTGTGGCCCCTGGGGAAGGAGAGGGGGGCAGAGGGCTCCTCGCACTGCCCTTGCCTGTGGATACCTCCCCCAAAGCTCCATTGGCCGCGGTTCCCCGTTCTCGGCCAATGGGAGCTTCAGGGGAGGTACCCGCAGGAGAGGGCAGCGTGTGGAGCCCTCTGCCCCCCCACCCCCAGGGGCTGCAGAGACGTGCCAGCCGCTTCCAGGAGCAGTGCGGGGCCAGGGCAGGCAGGAAGCCTGCCTTAGCCCCGTAGCGCCACAGGGGGTGGCAATCCTGCAGGCAGGATCCAAAGTCCTGATGGGCTGGATCCGGCCTGCGGGTTGTAGTTTGCCCACCCCTGCCTTAGGTGATATTTCCAGCTTACAAGCTAATCATACCAGCAATGCAAAAGCCATCACAGACTCTCATAAGCACTGTTAACTGCTACAGAAGTTTCAGAGTCCAGGATAAACTGCCCTCTCTCACAAACCAAATCCAGTGAATGACTGGATCCTCTGAGAACCCTGGGGGTGGAGTGGGGGGTGGAAATCTTAGGAGGAGGCATGGGAGGAAGTTAATAGAGAAAATCATCCAGAAATAAATGTGGGAGATTCACTATGATTAATCCACTACAACATGAAGCATCATATTATTAGCAAAACATAAAACTGCTTGATGGAATCATAATCTGGGTATCCAAAGAAACCAGGCTCAAATAAATAACAACTATAGCATCACAGCAGCCAGAAACACTCCTACAGGAAGTGGATGCTGACTAGAACTGAACATTGTGGAACTGTATCAAAGAACAAGTAAACTGACAAGTCAGGACAAGAGAACCCTGAAGTTAAGAGAAGACAGAAGGAAGAGTCTGAAGAGATATTGTATGGTCCTTGTTTTTCAACAGTTTGAACTACCCTTTGATCCTTACAAATGATTCTTTCACATCAGGTTTGAAGCACATTGGCAGGGCAGTGTGGGGAAGCTTGCGCTGCTGCTTCTAGTGCTGTATGCATTCTGTACATAAAAGACTTTGGTCTCCAGGGTTATCAATCCAGTACTTTTTGCGGGACACTAAATTCCCTGGAAAAAGATAGCAAAGTTGTTGGTTTGTTTTTTTTAAACGCGACACAGCTTAAGACATACATTTGCAAAAGTTAGGGCCAGAATCTGATCTCATTTTTGTTGGTGTAAATCCAAATTAACTTCATTGACTTCAGTGGAGTTACTCCTGATTTACACCAACACAGCAGAGATTAGAGTCTGGCCTTCAGTCTTCTAGCAGTTAAAATGCAGTCTGGCCTGTCCAAAAGGAATCAATTGAAATTCAGACTGAAGGGGTTTATGCCATGCTACAAATAGAAAAGCCAAACAAAACAAACATCAGAACATTTGAGAGTCAGCAGAATCCTAATGAGAATCTTCCTTTATTAATTCAAGTTTCTTTTAACCCCCTCTTCTTCCAATCTTATTCCCTCTGCAGCCAAGACCATTTAGTACAGATGACAGGTAGACAGTGAAGTGGGAGCACAGGAAACTCTAGTTCTTCCTCTTAGTTGTAGCCAGACAGTGGCAAGTTTCCTATCCTGACATTTGCCCATTCTATAATAACAGCATTGTTATGGTAGATCCTGAGCCATGCATGGTAGGTGGGGGGGGGGGGGGAGAAAATAAAGTATATTCCTATCCCGAACTTCTAGTCGCTCTTAAAATCCTTCTATTTTTCCTGTTTAACCAATATTTCAATGTAGTCCAGATCAAACTAAATCTGGATTACTGCACTGCTCTGTACCTCTGGAGACCTGTATTTAAATCTCAGTCAAACTGCAAGAGATACTTTGGAAAACAAGTATCTTTGGAAAGGAGAATAATTAAAGAAAAAAATCTACCTCATTATTTCCTCCAACCCAGACCAATAGGCTGTGGCATTCCAGGGTGCAATCCAGGCCGGTGAGGGGCTGTCTCATGCCTACCCTGCAACCTTGTGTGTGTTACAGTTAGGGCTGTCAAGCGATGAAAAAAATTAATTGCAATTAATCGCACTGTTAAACAATAAAAGAATATCATTTATTTAAATATTTTCAGATGTTTTCTACATTTTCAAACATATTGATTTCAATTACAACACAGAATACAAAGTGTACAGTGATCTTTTTTATATTTAGAAGTATTTGCATTGTAAAAAAGAAAAGAAATAGTAGTTTTTAATTCACCTAATACAAGTAAAAGTTGAACTTACAAATGTAGAATTATGTACAAAAAAAAACTGCATTCAAAAATAAAACAATGTAAAATTTTAGAGCCTGCAAGTCCACTCAGTCCTACTTCTTGTTCAGCCAATCGCTCAGACAAACAAGTTTGTTTACATTTTCAGGAGATAATGCTGCCCGCTTCTTGTTTACAATGTCACCTGAAAGTGAGAACAGGCGTTCTCATGGCACTATTGTAGCCAACGTTGCAAGATATTTACGTGCCAGATACGCTAAAGATTCATATGTCCCTTCATGCTTCAACCACCATTCCAGAGGATATGCGTCTAAGCTGATGACAGTTTCTGCTTGATAATAATTGAAAGCAGTGAGGACCCACGCTTGCTCATTTTCATTATCTGACTCAGATGCCACCAGCAGAAGGATGATTTTCTTTTTTGGTGGTTCAGGTTCTGTAGTTTCCATATTTGGAGTGTTGTTCTTTTAAGACTTCTGAAAGCATGCTCCACACCTCGTCCCTCTCAGATTTTGGAAGGCACTTCAGATTCTTAAATCTTGGGTCGAGTGTTGTAGCTATCTTTAGAAATCTCACATTGGTTCCTTCTTTGCATTTTGTCAAATCTGCAGTGAAAGTGTTCTTAAAATGAACAACATGTGCTGGGTCATCATCCGAGACTGCTATAACATGAAATATATGGCAGAATGCAAGTAAAACAGAGCAGGGGACATACAATTCTCCCCCAAGGAGTTCAGTCATAAATTTAATTAATGCATTTTTTTTAACGAGCGTCATCAGCATGGAAGCATGTCCTCTAGAATGGTGGCTGAAGTATGAAGGGACATACGAATGTTTAGCATATCTGGCACATAAATACCTTGCAATGCTGGCTACAAAAGTGCCATGCAAAGAGATTGCACTACAGTACTTGTATGAGGTGAATTGAAAAATACTATTTCATTTATTTTTTACAGTGAAAATATTTGTAATAAAAAATATTATTCACTTTGATTTCAATTACAACACAGAATGCAATATATATGAAAATGTAGAAAAACATCCAAGATATTTAATACATTTCAATTGGTATTTTATTGTTTAACAGTGAGATTAAAACTGTGATTAATGCAATTACTTTTTTTAATCACGTTTAATTTTTTTGAGTTAATCATGTGAATTAACTGCGATTAATTGAAAGCCCTAGTACAATGCTTTGCTGCTGAAGCTCTCACCTGGGCTGCTCAGACAGCCTTTCAGCATGCAAGTCATAACCCGGGTATCTGTGTGTAACTGCAGCCTGCCAGCCACACTTGGGTTATACTCTGTCTTTTAACAGCCTGGGTTACTTCTGCAGGGTGACCCCAACAGACTCCCTGTCCCAGACACCCAGAAGTATGTTCTGTACTGTGCAGCCCTCTCCTGAACAGTCCAAGGATATTAGGTCCATTATCTCATTAAGGGAACAATACCCAACAAACTTGCCGCCTTAAATGGAGTTACCCAGAAAACTTAACCACATTGGATTAGTTTTAATTAAGGAATATAACAAGTTTATGTAACTAAAAAGAGACTGTAAGTGAGTACAAGTAATGAGGCATAAAAGTTAGAAATGGTGACAAGAAAAAAGATAAAATGCTTTCTGGGGCCTAATTTAAAACTATACTTGATTCATAGTAAAGTCCTTACCACATTCTTCTAACACCACTAGGGACCAAAAACTTTTCAGGTCAGGACCCCTCCCCCAAAGTCTAATGGCTGTTTCCTTTGTCTTCTGAGGTGCAAAGAGGGAGATTGACAGGGAAAGAGATAACTTGGGATGTTTGCCCCTCACTTTTATAGCTCAGTCCCGCCAAAGTTCTTTTCAGTTGAGAGCAAGGAGATATTAAGTCTGGTGGGGAAAGATGCTTCATGCTATTTTCTTTCATCTGTGTGTGCTGAGATGCAGATTCTTTGTCTTTTCTCACTTCCTGTCTGAGGACTCTGTTTACAGCTTATATAGAAATTGAGGTAGCCACACATCCCTTTGTTTAAGACCTGCTTGACTAGTTGTGTGTAATCGGGGCTATGTGAGTTTGAAGAGGCTCCTTTAACATTTCCTGGGGGGATTTAAATGATACCTCACGAGTCATATTTTATACAAAGATTACTAGAATAATGTGCAGGGTGTGAATACAGGAGTGCATTCAGTTACACAGGGCCCACTATTCTGACATTTTTGGATGTCAATGCATTGTCAGTTCCACCCACAGAATGACTGGTCCATGACTGGTATACAGATACCATTAGTGCCTAGTTATTTATTGCTTCCCATAACCATAGTGTCTGAGATTGTACCTTCTATACTCTTTCAAGCCATGCACTACCCCTCAGTGAGACTACTCTGACTTTGTCCACATAGGGAAAATGAGGTGTGTACATGTTAATTAGCACCTTTTAAAAATATTTCTTATCACACAGCACAGGCAGAAACATTTTGGTTTTGAAATGTGTTGGCTAGTTGTGTATTCCTCATGAGTAATACACACATTATTAAACATCACTGTCTGTCAGAAATTATGACTTGTCTGCAGACTAATTTCAGACATCCTCTGGGCAGGCATCTTGAGAGGAGGTTCACAGCAGTTCAGCTGATGTGTCAGAGGTTTGGAGGTGCACACAGTATCTGAACATTTAGGCTCTATAGCAGAAGTTCTCAAACTGTGGTCCATGAGCTCCATTCAGGTGGTCCGCAGATAGTTCCCTCTTAGGGGCGTGCCTGGGCAGCTGCACACAAGAGAATGAAAGGCCACCCACCTAATTAGTGGAGCCGCACAGGCATGGCTTCAAAAATTAGGTGCCTGGACCCTGGAGAAGACGCACATGTAAGGTGAGGTGGTGCCTTGGGGGGAATAGAGGGGTAGGTGGGAGGGGCCAGTGGGGTGAGAAGAGGGGGTGGGGGGAATTTGGGACGTGCAGGGCTGTGGCAGCCAGAGAAAGAGGCGACTTTCCCCAGCTCCAGGGCTGTGGCTGCTGGGGAGAGACCCCCCCGCCCTCCTAGCCCCAGCTCGGGGGCTGACGTGGGGCGGGAGAGAAGGAGAGACCCTCCTCCTTCCCAGCCCCGCTCGGGGGCTGCCACGGTGGGGGAGAGAGGGCACATCTATCGCATTAGAAAGGTAAGACTACTGATATTGAAATATGGGTAGTGTGCTTTTATTTGTAGAACAAAAAATGTTAATTATTATTGTTATTTTTAATATAGCGCTTGTATCCAAAGCACTTTACAATAGTTAGCTAACAATACAAACAAGATTTGGAAAGATCGTTAAGTGGTCTGCTGAGATCCTCATCAATTTTCAAGTGGTCCGTGAAAAAAAAAGTTTGAGAACCACTGCTCTATAGCATGGAAATACCCTAACATACTGTCTTCCCCACTGTAAACTGAAGGGCTGATAGTCTGTTAACTTGGTCTTGATGAACACTGCCTTCACCAAGATGAAATTCCACCCTCAAAGCTGACCCTGTGGGCCCTGATCCAAATCTCATTGAAATGAACTGGACTCGTTCCACTGACTTTAGTCAGACACTAAGCAAGTCCCTGTCATATGGCTTGTTCAGTATGCTATTAGGAAAGATGAATTGTTGTGACAAAACTCATTTGTAATCAGAAGTGTGGGAAAGCAAATACAATGTACAATGGAAGCGACTGAACACTGATCTTTTTTGACATTTAAATATAAAGGCCATGTTCTGTCCTCTAATGCTCACACAGATATCCCTGCAGGGGTACATTAACATGCTTACTGCCATGAGACACATCTCCCTTCTAAAGATCTAGTGTACATATTCAAGAGTGTTTATAATTTTGGGTCCAGGTCCTTTTAAGAAATCTCAGACTGGTCATCAAAAGTCATTAGTCACTTTTGAAAATCTAAGGGCTTGTCTATATTGGCACTTTACAGCGCTGCAAACTTCTTGCTCAGGGGTGTGAAAAAAACACACCCCTGAGCACTGCAAGTTTCAGCGCTGTAACGTGCCAGTATAGACAGTGCACCAGTGCTGGGAGCTGCGCTCCCAGTGCTGGTAGCTGCGCCCCTCATGCAGGTGGTTTTTTTAGAGTGTGCCAGTGAAGACCTAAGCCCTAAGCCACTGCATTTGAGCTTTACTAATATGTTCCATTCACTTTTTCATTTCCTTTAATAACAACCACCCCCAAACCTCTTTTCATTTGCTTTTCATATTTTTCTTCACTCTCAAAAGTGAATTAATTCATCTAAGTCTGTCAGCCCACAGACACACTTTAAAAATAGCAATGGCCTGGGTTTGACTTGCCCACAACATCTTACTTGTAATGTTTGAAGTAACACTTCTATCTATTTTTGGACCATTTTTGTAATTTGAGTCTAAACATAGCTGCCGCCCTCTAATTACTGCCTACATAGGATGTATGTTTTGTACACAAAGTCATCCGTTTCTCTTTTCTTTGTTATCCACTCCACCCACGCACACACTCACCACAGATGAATGACAAATGTAAAGCAGAACCTCTGTACTTGGTTAGTGGCACTAGAAAGAGGAAGTTCAGTCAGACATGTTAACTTTTGGTTAGTGGCTTCAGTTTGGTAGTGGTGGGACAATACTGTTGCCCCTTTTTCACCTGAGCAGCTAGTCAAAGTTTGGGACCCTGCGGATTTTCTACTCCCAAGTAGACTTTGGGACTAGAATCTGGTATCTTATTGGATGTATTGGATTTGCCAGTGAAACTTTTGTTGGTAAAATTCTGTGAGTCGGTGTGTGAAAAAAACACCTCCCTGACGAACATAAGTTTCACCAGCAATAGTGCTGGTGTGGATAGCACTATGTCAACAGGAGAGGCTCTCCTGCTGACATAGCTAATGTCGGCCACTCATCGAGGGTGGTTTAATTATGCCAGCAGGAGAGCTCTCTCCTGCTGGCAAACAGCAGCTACACGGGAGGCGTTTTTTACCACTACAGCTGTGCTGCTGTAAGGTCCGTAGTGTAGACATAGCCAAAGGTGGAGGGCTTCTGATTAACTGATCCTGACAGTTACATTAACTGAAGAGTTAGTTCACACCCTTCAATCTCAGCAAGGTTTTAACTCTACCCATAAAAAGATTTCAATGAGCTCCAAACAATACTTACAAGATTTGGGTCTGATTCTGGAAATGTGTGTGAATACCTTTACCCCCATGAGTAATCACATTGAAGTCAATGGGACCGTACATACAGGAATATACCGTCATATTGAATCAGATCAGAGTTCTTTAAAGTACTGTGTTTTGTTTCCAACAATGCCAGTATCATAATCTTCAGAGGAAGGTGCAAGAAACCCCGATGGAAAATTATGTTATAACCTGCTCATAGTAGATTTTTTTCTTCTTAATCCCATCATTAAAAGGTTGGTTTATGCCCTGAAGCCTCAGGGTTTGTATTCCTTTTAAAAATAATCCTATCTAGCGTCACTGTGGATGTTCCCATTATCCATACACATCAAATCCTTTTATAAATTCTATTATTAGCCTCAATGAGATCTTGTGGCTGTGAGTTAGCCATAGGCTAGTGTGCACTATGTAAAATGGTGTTTTCTTTAGTGTGTTTTGGTTTCACTAAATGTTCCCTTGATGTATTATGAGAAATGGGAAGTACCTTCTCTATTTGTTATTTTGAACACATCTGTCACTTCTCTCCTTATTCATCTCTTCTCTGAACAAAACAGTCCCCATCTTTATATTCTGTCCTCATGCCGTAATCTGACTCCATGTCTCATTTGCTTGTCTCTGTAACCCCCTTAATTTCTTCTTTACCTTTCTGAGACAGGGTGAACAGAACTGCACACAGTATTCCAGGTGAAGTCATACCATTGATTTTGGCATTACGTTTTCAATTTTTTTTGTCTGCTGCTGCACGTTCACTGGAGATTTTCCTTAAACTGATTACAGCTAATCTAGAACCCGCTGAGGTGTATGAGTAGTTCAAATGATTCCTTCCAGTATGTTATTACCTTATATTCATCAAAGGATTTCATCTGCTGTCACACTGCCCATTCACCTAACTGGTTGGGGGTCTTCTGAAGCTCTCCACACTCTTCTACAGGAAGACTAACCTAGAAGATTTTGTATCTTTTGTAAATTTTTGCCACCTCAGTTGTCACCTCCTTTTCCAGATAATTAATAAATGAGAGAGGGGAAAAGGGAGAAGAGAAGAGAGGGAATAGAACTACTATACAATAACAACAAAACATGGCTGCTGTACAGCTGGAAAAGTGAAACTAACTGAAGGCCCTGATCCTCTTGGTGAGCGGTGTTTGGTGCAATAATGCAGCAGGAGAGAAGCACAAAGGTGGCCTTAAACCACTTCTACACTCCTCCTTTATGCTCCCCCAGTCCTGAGTAGGGTTGCCAGGCATCCAGCTCCATCTCTACTCTGCCTCAGCACTGATGCTGATGTTCTGCCTCCAGCTCCCTGGGCTGCTTTTTCTGGCCCCTCTGGCTCTGGTTGCTGCAGCTCTCCTCCCTGCACAGGTCTGCTCTCTGGGCTGCTTCTGTGGCTCTGCTCCCAGCACTGACCTGCTCCCTGGGCTGCTTCTCTGGTTCTCTCTGGCTGGCATGGCCCTGCTCCCCAACTCAGCTCAGGCCCCTGCTCTCTCCTTAGCTCGGTCCCACTCTGTCTGACCCAGGCAATTCCAGCTCACACAGAGGATGGAACGTCTTTGGCCTCCTGACTCCCTCATTGGTGTGCCTGCCCCGTCAATCAGGCTGACCTGGAGCATGGGCCTCTCCCCAGTCCTCTTGGGGACTGTCCCCTTCCCCTTTCTTTTGGTACTGGGAACTAGTCAACCAAAAACCCCCCACTGAATTTTAGTAAGGGGCCAACAGTCCCCTTACACTCAGATCCCCATTTGTCACAGATATTTTTAGTAAAAGTCAGGGACAGGTTGTGACTTTCTTGATTTTTTCTTTATTGCCCACTCCATGACTTTTACTAAAAATATCTATGACAAAATCTTAGCTTTGCTGATGAACCCAGGAAGCTGAATAGCACATACTGCCTCCTCAGCTGCCCCGGAACCTGCATGGGGCATAATAAACCAAAAACTTCTCCTACCAAACCTGCAACCAGGCGACTGGCGGCAGCATCAATGCCAGGGACTGCCCATGACTAATCATTCACTGGAAATAGATGAGAAAACAGATTATCTGTCTCTGTCTTCAATTATGCTCCTGTGTAGTTCCAAGGAATTTCAAAGCAGGATGATGTGAGAGGTGATGCATCAGAGAGAAAATCATATCTCCATCATGCTGTTTGACAGTCACATGGTTTTTAGTCTGCCACAAGATTGATAGTTCATGTTTACACAGTTTCCATTTTAGGCAAGCAAGCTGGGATAAGGGGCTTATTTGCCAGCAGATCTTTTCTCCCTGTTTTCTCTAATATTCCCCACTCCAGTCCTAGGACTCCTGAGGAATTTGGCTTGCTATGAATATAACACTCAGTTAGAAGAATGGGAGAGCTGAGCTTGGAACGGTTATACAGTCAGGGCTTAGCTAATGTTCACTCCTGACCCAGGGCATACACAGGGTAAATGACGCCAGATTTGCACCTACTACTAGAGTCTGCATTCTGCCTGATGACAGATGCTCTAAATGCCAAGACCAACCTACTCCCAGCCAGTCCTCCCTGAGACTTGAGACATGAAATTCTTGGATGGGGACTCAGACTGTTGGCGCTGCAAAATTATTATTCTGCTCAAAATTTTCAAAGATAGGCACCTCAGCTGTACCCCCAAAATATGTACATCTAGAGTCAATGGTCACAAACAACTGACACCACACTCAGGTTAAACAGCACTTTTATGGCACTCTGACTAGTACCCAGGACCCTTGCTTCCAAAACCACAGGTTTCTACTTCTTCAACTTAAGGCTCTACTATTCTGTAGAAGTACTACTAGAGCTTGTATCATCTAGAGACTGCAGCCTTTACACTGCAGGTAATATAGGCAAATATAGGCAAATAGCAGGTCTGCTATTCCAGAGGTCAGTGGTACATGTGCACTTAGTCACTAAACTAGTGTAAGCCCAAACAGCTAATTTTGCATGCAACTATATCTGGAGAAACAAAAATGGATAATTTTGTACCCAAGTACCCATTTCCCCCCCACAAATCCGTACTGTGGTGTTCAGTAATCACTCCAAGGTGCTTGAAAGATCCTCTTTATTCATTGACCAGTTCCAACAGCTTCTCTACAACAGAACATAGGCTTCTGTAGTACTCTGCCCCAAGTTCCCACCCTGGGAAGCTAAACCACTTAAAGGTACAGTTCCCAACACCAGAATATTGTCTTATGGGATATCAGTTTCACTAGTTCTGAATGAATGCTGTGAACACAAACCGCCATAAAATGCTAAGTACTCTGAAAACAAATCAGGGCCTAGGTATCTCAAACTGGGCACCCAAAATTAGTGGGCACTTGACAGTTTTAGCCTTAATCTGTGTGTCTTAGTTACCCAGCAATAAAATAGGGATAATAATACCACTTCACCTCACCAGGATGTTGTGAAAATAGATTCATTAGTGTGTATGAAACACTCATACTATGGTGAGAGCACCAAAGAAATACCCAGGTAGAAATAATTGTGTGTTCAGAGCAGGGTTTGGATGGTGTGTGTTAAATAAGAAATGTTTAATTCACTGAATAAGGCAGGAGTCCTGAGGGAAACTATGTGACCATGTAACTAAAGACTGTATCATAATGCATGCGCACGGGGGTGTGGGTGGGGGGGAATTATAGTTGTAGAGGAACCTTAATTCTGACATTTCCTAATCTGATTGCTTGACTTTGCCACTTTAATAGTCCTCTTTTAAACAGTTTTTTGTTGTTGTTGTTGTTTTTTAAGACATTACAAAAAACTCTTCAGGTCATCTTCATCATAAGGAAACAAAAAGGACAAAAGCCCAATTTCTCTTCTTTTGCAGAATACTTTTAAATGGTCCTATGCTTGCAAAGACCCAAATAGGAGGCAAAGGCAGCAACTGGAAACTCAAGCATAACCAAACAAGAATCTCAAGGCAACAATACTTCATTGGAAGTGTTCATGTGTTAGACACAAACGCCATTCTGAACTGAATGAGAGCTAAACGGACAGAACAGGAAATGTTGAAGGTTCACCTGCCCAGCTGCAATAATGTCAGATTGTTTTCTGTGTCACAGGAGGGAGCAGTTTCCACTGGGTTGACAGAAAAGACACCATAAAAGTCACTTTAACCATTCATGTCAATGCACTGTTTGTCACACAGGTGCGCGCTGGTAGTTTGGACACAGGACTGGGAAGCAGCAATTCCTGGGTTTTAATTCAGCCTCTGATGCTGACTACTTTTTTGATTTCTGGTAAAGCTTCGAGCTTGATAACACTGCCCTGCAGTTCTGGCTGCCAGCGTCTGAGTAGCAGTGTACACCAAAGTACTGAGCTCCAGCTCCCCCGTGTGGATGCCGTGGGCACAAACTAAGTGGTTTCTAGTCCATGTTAGTGCAATCCTCTTCAAACAGGACTATGAAGAAAAGGAGTACTTGTGGCACCTTAGAGACTAACCAATTTATTTGAGCATAAGCTTTCATGAGCTACAGCTCAGTTCATCGGATGCATAAAAGTGGAAAATGCAGTGAGGATGTTTTTATACACACAGATCATGAAAAAATGGGTGTTTATCACTTCAAAAGGTTTCCTCACGAAACCCATAAGCTCACGAAAGCTTATGCTCAAATAAATTGGTTAGTCTCTAAGGTGCCACAAGTCCTCCTTTTCTTTTTGCGAATACAGACTAACACGGCTGCTACTCTGAAACCAAACAGGACTATGTTAATGCAAACTAGGAACCTCATGCCTGCAGAGTCCAAAGGGGGCGGGGAAGGAAGCGGGGAGTTTACAGCTCAGCACTTACAACTACAGGGGTGTGGATAACAATGTGCACTAGACTCTGGGGCTGTGTACATATAGCCTTAGTCTGTCTTCACTGACAAACAGTGTGTTTTTACTGCAGAATAATTAATGTGCATTAGCTATCCCATTGTAAAAACAGAGGAGTGTTACTGTGCAGTAAACTAGGCAAGGTCAATCCCAGGCCTTCTGACCTCACCTAGCTACCTCAGAGTACACACTACAATGCTTTGCCTCCATTTAGCATTTTACAGCAAGATAACTATCACGTTTGTTAACTTGCTATTCAAAGGTGCTCCCCAACACCTTTTTAAGGAATGAAGAAAAAAACAGACTCTGCCTATTCTCAGGTAAGGGTGTTGTGAGGATCAATTCATGTGAGCAAAGTGATATCTGCCCTGATTCAGCAAAGGGAGTTAAGTGTGTGCTTTGCTCAATCAGGGCCTTGATGGTGAAGAAAAAATAGGTGGGGGAGGGGGGGCCTGCAGGTTTTTAACATGGTTTTTGAATAGGGGTGGGTGGCTTGAAGTACTGGCGCATGTGTGGAGCTGGCAGCATTTGAGTATGGGCAATGGTTTTGTAGGAGGGTGAACTGATGGTATTGCATTTTCGTGCTGTAATTTTAAGTTATTGGCAGAGCACTCAGAGCTTGTGCTTTGTTTATTCTAAATCTAAAATATGACAGATATGCTAATCATCATCAGTACAGACGGCACATTTTACAAAATCCAGTTACCACTATGAAACATCCTGGACATAGGTACTTCATATCTCAACAGTGTCATTGCAAGAAAGTTAGTATGCCAGAGTCTTTGGCCTTAAAGTGGCTGCAGACAGCCAGTGGAGAATTCCCTCTGGGTAGGGACACTAGCCATTAGCATAATTCTCAAGGAAGCACCTCTGCTGCCTTATACACCTGATGCCCTTCCAGTCTCAGCATAAAGGGAAAGAGAAGAGGTGGGTGTGTCAGGGCATTCTGGGGGCAGGGGACGGTGAGAGTGTAGTGGAACAGAGCTCTGCTACGCCTGATCTTCCTCTGGAGTAAGCAAGAGCTACTGCTGTGCAAAAACTGGGAAGCTCTAAGTCTGGAATCTGTAAACAGGTCCCTGCAGCCACCCCTATTCAATGCCTCCAAGCACAGCTCAGATGATTTGGAGAATCATGGCCATTGAACTAATTTGATAGCATTAGATGCTCAAATTATTTTTATCCAGAAGATCAAACAAATTCAGGGCAGACAAATTCAGACTTCTCTTTGCTGCTTGTGCTTGATCTTCCAGTCCTCAAAAGGTAATCCTGGTTTTTTAGAGTCCCTAGCACTCCATGCTGCACTATTTTAAAGTTAGCATTAAAAGTGTGATTTTGTTCCTGGCACTGCCACTGACTTGCTGTGTGACTTTGGACCACGGTACTACAAACCTCAGTTTTCGCCTCCTTGAAATAGAAATAAAAATAATCTTGTTGTGTTGTAAGATTTACTTCATGTTTGTACAGACCAATGGATGAAAGTCTAGATACACAGTTTTCACTTATAGAGTCTACCTATCAGTCTATCTAGATTATGGACAGGTAAACCAAGTAGAATACAAAGGACAAACCAGGTGGACCAAAACTTTGAAAATATTTGTGAATTCAAACTATTTCATAAAACAAAACCCATATTGTTTCCCATGGTGATTCACTTAAAGAATATAGTTCTGGTTCTGCCATCACGCCCACCAGTAACACCTACGCAAGTGAAAGGAGAATCAGACCCCATGTGTTGTTCCATTCAAGGAAGTGTGCTATGCAAATTAATATGGAAAATAAGGAACATAGCATGTATGCTGTTCTTCTATCTCAGAATATAGAGAAACACAGATAAGTGATCAATTGCTGGGGGTAATTGCTTGAATTTGTAGCCCTGCTACTGAAAGTTTATCTATTTCAAGGGCTTCCATCATGGTAGTATCTAGGTACCAAAAATAATACTATTCACTTCTATAGTGCCCTTCAGCCACAGATCTCAAATCACTTTACAAACATTAATGAATTAATCCTCACAACACCCCTGTGAAGTAGGCAAAGATTATCAGTAGTCCCATGTTACAAATGGGAACA
Source organism: Natator depressus (assembly GCF_965152275.1). Classification (NCBI taxonomy): domain Eukaryota; kingdom Metazoa; phylum Chordata; order Testudines; family Cheloniidae; genus Natator; species Natator depressus. The sequence continues at coordinate 121,375,780 of NC_134237.1, forward strand.
CTTCCCCTCCCCCACCTCTAGAGTATAATGGATAATGCGTTACAACCTATGGAGCCATTACTATCTGTAAAGTGGCAGTCACCTTGAGTGCCTCCAAGTACCTGGAAAGAGTACCACAGTCCTTTTCTTTCCCTGGCACCCACTGCAGGGTGTCAGCCAAACTTGGGATGTCTTCAGTGGCTTGACCCTCTGGCTGAGTCAAAATCCAAATGAACTCCTCCCAAAGTATTAAAGAGTCTATTTCCCCTCGCGAGGGTCTTCAGCCCCAGCTCTAGGCCCTTTAAATTCAGCCCTTTGTTCAGGCTCCCATATAATCCTTCTTGGGATTTACACCACTTTATCTGTGGCCAGTAGGAGAACCCAGGCCGGCCCACTACTCCAGGTTCCAATCTAGGGATCCTATGAACAGCAGCCACAAATTGCTTACTCCAATTCATCACTGCTATTTCTGTGAGCATTTTCCTACCAGGCCGCTTTATCTCCAGTCCTAACTCAGGACCCAGCATCCTCAGGTTCGTTCCTTCTCTCTCTCTCTCCCCGCACCCTCCTTCAATCTCAGTGTAAGTTCAGCCAGTCATAAACCCTGGCTACTTATCAGGTGCCTTTGGCCAGAAAGAAGCACCCTTCCTCACTCCTCTGGTCCCAGCCAGGAATTTACTGAACTGCTAAGGCCCGACAGGGCCTTTTATCTGAGCCTGCTGGGCACAGATTGGCTGCTTCCGTAAGGCTTCTCTAGGCAGCCCTGGAGGACCCACCTTCGCTGCTCCATTCCTGTCACTTGCTGCTTCCTGGTGCAGGGGGTTTACTAGGACCGCGGGGCAATAATACTGTTGTCGCAACAGTTGCATCTGCAGAAGAGGCCTGGACCATGGCATAATTTTTCATGAAGGTATGAATGGAGCTCCACATAGCTGCCCTGCAAAGGTCTAGTATAGGTACTTATTGAAGAGATGCTATTGAGGTTGCCTGTGCTCTCGTGGAATGGGCCCTCACCCTGTCCAGGGTAGGAATACACAGCAGCTGATAACAAAGAGTGATACAGCCAGAGATCCACATAGAAAGTCGCTGAGTAGATAATGCTAGTAGCAATGGAGTGATTGCTCCACTATAGCAACAAATAATCTAGGTGTCTTCCTAATTCCTTCTGTGATTGCAGAGCCCTTGGCCATTATCTTTGAAAACTCGTGGCGAACGGGGGAAGTCCCGGATGACTGGAAAAAGGCTAATGTAGTGCCAATCTTTAAAAAAGGGAAGAAGGAGGATCCTGGGAACTACAGGCCAGTCAGCCTCACCTCAGTCCCTGGAAAAATCATGGAGCAGGTCCTCAAAGAATCAATCCTGAAGCACTTACATGAGAGGAAAGTGATCAGGAACAGTCAGCATGGATTCACCAAGGGAAGGTCATGCCTGACTAATCTAATCGCCTTTTATGATGAGATTACTGGTTCTGTGGATGAAGGGAAAGCAGTGGATGTATTGTTTCTTGACTTTAGCAAAGCTTTTGACACGGTCTCCCACAGTATTCTTGTCAGCAAGTTAAGGAAGTATGGGCTGGATGAATGCACTATAAGGTGGGTAGAAAGCTGGCTAGATTGTCGGGCTCAACGGGTAGTGATCAATGGCTCCATGTCTAGTTGGCAGCCGGTGTCAAGTGGAGTGCCCCAGGGGTCTGTCCTGGGGCCGGTTTTGTTCAATATCTTCATAAATGATCTGGAGGATGGTGTGGATTGCACTCTCAGCAAATTTGCAGATGATACTAAACTGGGAGGAGTGGTAGATACGCTGGAGGGGAGGGATAGGATACAGAAGGACCTAGACAAATTGGAGGATTGGGCCAAAAGAAATCTGATGAGGTTCAATAAGGATAAGTGCAGGGTCCTGCACTTAGGATGGAAGAATCCAATGCACCGCTACAGACTAGGGACCGAATGGCTAGGCAGCAGTTCTGCGGAAAAGGACCTAGGGGTGACAGTGGACGAGAAGCTGGATATGAGTCAACAGTGTGCCCTTGTTGCCAAGAAGGCCAATGGCATTTTGGGATGTATAAGTAGGGGCATAGCGAGCAGATCGAGGGACGTGATCGTTCCCCTCTATTCGACACTGGTGAGGCCTCATCTGGAGTACTGTGTCCAGTTTTGGGCCCCACACTACAAGAAGGATGTGGATAAATTGGAGAGAGTCCAGCGAAGGGCAACAAAAATGATTAGGGGTCTAGAGCACATGACTTATGAAGAGAGGCTGAGGGAGCTGGGATTGTTTAGTCTGCAGAAGAGAAGAATGAGGGGGGATTTGATAGCTGCTTTCAACTACCTGAAAGGGGGTTCCAAAGAGGATGGCTCTAGACTGTTCTCAATGGTAGCAGATGACAGAACGAGGAGTAATGGTCTCAAGTTGCAATGGGGGAGGTTTAGATTGGATATTAGGAAAAACTTTTTCACTAAGAGGGTGGTGAAACACTGGAATGCGTTACCTAGGGAGGTGGTAGAATCTCCTTCCTTAGAGGTTTTTAAGGTCAGGCTTGACAAAGCCCTGGCTGGGATGATTTAACTGGGAATTGGTCCTGCTTCAAGCAGGGGGTTGGACTAGATGACCTTCTGGGGTCCCTTCCAACCCTGATATTCTATGATTCTATGAATTGATTTTGTTTTCTGCAGATAGAACGTTAAAGCCCATCTGACGTTGAGAGTGAAGTCTCCTCTCCACCTTGGAAGCATGAGGTTTTGGAAAGGATAGTGGTAAGCGAATAGGTTGTTTATGTGAAATTCAGAAACTACCTTAGGGATACATTTCAGGCGGAGTCAAAAGAAACCATCTCCTTATGAAATGTGGTGCATGGCAGGTCAGCTATGAATGCTCCCACATCACTCATCCTTCTGGCTGATGTGTGGCGAATAGGAAGACAGCCTTCATGGACAGGTGGAACATGTGGCCAGCAATTCAAAGAGTGGTTTGATAAGTATTGATGACATAAGATTGATGTCCCATTGCTGTGTTTGTTTCACCACCAGTGGAAAGGTCCTAATGAAACCTTCCAGGACTCTGACTGTTGCTGGGTGAGTAAAAGTAGAATGAAACGAAGTACTTGTGGCACCTTAGAGACTAACCAATTTATTTGAGCATAAGCTTTCGTGAGCTACAGCTCACTTCATCGGATGCATTCATGAAGTGAGCTGTAGCTCACGAAAGCTTATGCTCAAATAAATTGGTTAGTCTCTAAGGTGCCACAAGTACTCCTTTTCTTTTTGCGAATACAGACTAACACGGCTGCTACTCTGAAACCTAAAAGTAGAATATCCTTCAACCAGAGGATGGAAGGCACTGATTGCTGCTAGCAAACTAATGGAAAGCCCCGATGTCTTGAGAGTGAGGATGTAATCTAAAGTAGCAGGAATACCCACTGTTTCTGGAGTAACTGATGTATCCAGATAGAGAAATGCCTCTGCTTAACTAGTTAACATTTTCTGGTGGAGTCTTTTCTCCTTTGATTGAGAGTTAATTGAACTGCCTCCAAACATGAATGTTCTAGATCTGATGCCCTCAGAACACCAGGCCAAGAGGTGAAGAGGGTCCGGGTTTGGATGTTTTATCTTTCTGTTCTCCTGAGTTAATAGATCCAGGAAGGGACAGAGGCTGATGGGAGGACTGATTGACATTCATAAAAGTCCAGAAACCAGAATTGTCTGGGCTAGTTCAGTGTGATGAGAATGACTCCAGCTTTGTCATACTGAATCTTTTGCAGAAACTGTGGAAGCCGTGGGATGGAAGGAAAGGCATACCTCAGGTGGTCTATCCAGGGTAACAGAAAGGCATTTCCCCTGGAGTCCTTGCCCAGTGCTACTCTGAAACAGAAGGGGAACTTCTTGTAAGTCTGGGAGGTGAACAGGTCCCAGGATGGTGTTCCCCACAAAGATTTCGTTCAGGATGGAACTGTGTATCTCCTATTTGTGGTCTGTGGAGAAGTGCTTGCTGAGATTGTCTTCTAGAGAGTTCTGTGCATGCTGTAGATATGTTGCTGAGGCTGTGATGTGGTTCCTTATGCACCTCTTCCATAAACTTATTGCTTCTATACATAGAGCAGTGATACTCAGACTTCAGTGGTTCAGGAGCCAAATTAATGATCAACTTTACCCAAAAGAGCCACAGTAGTGTGAATTCATTTTTCTATAGTACTACTGTATATATTCATATTTAAACAGTATGACAGGGGAAATATTTAGTGTATATATATATATATATATATATATATATATATATATATATATAACCCCATTTATTCGACCCTTCATTATGCAGCTCTCCGTGTTAACCAGACAACCAATGCACATAGGCCAAAAGGGGACGCTCTCTCCTGTGGCCACTAGACGGCGCTGTAGCATTGCACTTTCCTATTCTCCAGTTTATATGTATTTTTGATTATCAGATCTGGCCCCGGTTCCAACTAGATTGGATAAACGGGGTTTTGCAGTATATATTATTCTCACAGCAAAATGACTGATGAAGTATTATTATTTTATCAACTTCAATTGCTTAATAACATAGTAAAAGCATCTTGATTGGTTAATAATTAAATCACACAGTGTTTTAATATCATATGCTGCAAAGAACTGCAGGAGACACATTAAAGAGCCACTTGCGGCTTGTGAGCCTCAGTCTGAGTATCACTGCCGTAGAGTAAGAGATTTCACTCTAGCTTGTTTGTTTATATAGAAGACAGTTGTCATGTTGTCTGACATTATCTGTCTGTGACAGGACCATACAAGTGGGAGGAATGCATTGTAGGGTTGGTGGACTGCCCTTAATTTTAGGAGATTGATATGCAACATGCACATATGATATGCACATGAACTCCTGAGGAGTTCATGCAGGGCCATCCCTAGCTATTCTGGGACCCTCCGCAGCCCCTTTGCAGGGTGTTTGTGTGGGGTCCTAAGCCTCCATGGGGGGGGGTGGGGGCTGGCTTGGGGGGCAGAAGAAACTGCCCCCCAGTTCTCACTGGTGGCGCGGCTGGGTCTGGGTCGCTGCACTTCCCACTGCCAGTGAGTGCAGGCCTGGCACTGCTGCAGTCCTCAGGGGAATGGGGGCAGGGCTGGGGCAGAGCAGGGTGGGAAGAGGCGGGGTTGGGGAAGAGGAGGGGGGGGCCATGGGGAAGAGGCAGGGCAGGGGCTGGAGCAGCACGCAGCTGCATAGGGCACCAGGAAATTTGCTTCACCAAATTTCCTGATGCCCTATGCAGCTAAGTACTTTGTGTATGGGTAGGGACAGCCCTGAGTTCATGTGTCTTGCGCAGAGTGACTGCCCAAAGGGACTCTCCCGCCTAGGAGGGATGCATCTGTGATTATGGTTGCATTGGATGTGGATAGAAGGAAAGGGACTCTTCCACGCACTTGTTCCAGATTCATTCATCATACAAGAGAAGCCTGACTTTGGCAAGAATTATTTCCTTGGTGTTCATTTTGTCTCTGTCTGGTAAGTAAACAGAGTGGAGCCAGACCTGTAGGAAATAGAGGTGAAACCTGGAAAATGGTGTTATGTAGGTACACAAGGCCATGTGGCCTAGTAGAGAGAGGCAGACTTGACTGTGGTTTGAGGTCTGAGAGTGACTTATGCTGTCAGGCTGTTCATGGCCTGGACGCTGTCCAGAAAGGTAGGCCTTTGCTGAGGTTCAGTCTAGGGGTGCTCCTATAAAATGTAGTATTTTTGTGGGAGTCAAAGTAGATTTTCTGTTTACACAGTTTCCTAAGGATGCCAGAAGGTGGACAAGGATAGGGCTGCCAACTGACCCTCTTGGTTGGATCTGTCCATTAGGAGCCAGTCATCCAGATACAGGAAGATGGTATAGCTGCTTCATCTCATCTGGGCTGCCACCTCTGAGAGGACTTTCATGAAGACCCTGGGTGCTGCTCAAATGGAAGTACTATGAACTGGTAGTGGTCTTGTCCCACCAGGAATCTGAAGATATGAATGTTCACATGAAAGTAAGCATCTCTCATGTTGAAACCCATGAACCACATGCCTTTTCCAGAGAGTGGATTATTGATGCCAGTGTAACCATGCAAAATTTTGATTTGCGAATAAAGATATTCAGCTGATGTAGGTCAGCAATGGGTCTCCAGCCTCCTTTTTTCTTGGAAACTATGAAATATGGGCAGTAGCACCCTTTCCCTTGATGCTGAGGTGACACTTGATCTATAGTCCCTTGCTGTAGGAGAAAGCCCACCTCCAGATGGAATATCTCCTTGTGAGAGTGGTCCCTGAAGAGGGGCCAAGCCCCTGGAAAAATTCCCCCCGCCCCCGCTCCCCTGGCGGCAGAAGCCATGAGCCCCAGCTGCCAGGCATGCGGGGCAGAAAAAGCCCCCGTGCCCCGACCCAGCTCCGTGGCAGCAGTGCCAAGCAGTGGAAGCCCCCCTCCAGCGGCTCCCGACCCCCTCCCTTGGCAATGTTCCCTCTATTTTTTTCCATCCATATGTGGAATGAATTTTTTTATGTGCAGCACGAATATCAAGGTAATGTGCCGATGTGCGCCACCAGTAGAAACGAAAAACCTAGATATAATATATATTTTGAAAAGGTTACCATGAAGAAGAAGAAAGATTATTAAAACAAGGGATAATTAACAAGGTGCACTGCTTAGGATGTTTATTTAATATGAAATCAAATAAAAAGAAAATTAACACTGCAAAATTTTCAGTAGCCTTTTAGAATCTTACATGTATCTATTCCTCTGAGGCATAAAATAAAATTATCCATTTTCTTGACATAGAAAACAAAATATTTTATCATTAGTATTGATGCATGAAATAAAATAATTGTTACGGTTTCTTTATGCTTGAAATTAAAGATTACATCTCTTGGCTTGACACACAAAATAGTTTTTTATCTAGTGTTTTTATGTATGTTATATATCCCCTTTTGTTGTGACTTGTGACACATAAAATTAAACATTCTTTTGTTCTGACACATGAAAGAAATTACTTTATTTATTTTCTTAATTTAGGAGACCACTAATCACTGTCATGGAATGAGACCCCGAGCCAGTAGTTGGCAGGCTAGATGATGGGGCAGATACTTGCCACTGGTCACGAACCTTTTCTCTTCTGTCTTTACCACTTTTCCAGTGTTTAAATACAGTGTCAAAGTTTACTTCTCCACCACTTGAAGTGTGAAATTTGATCCTCATTAGCATATCCAGGTGATCTTCTTTCAATCTGTTTTGTGATTTAGTTTTGATATTATTCATAAGGCTAAAGCCACGCTCACAGTCAGCACTGGAAGCTAGAAAGGTTGCACATATATCCACCAGTCGTAAAACTACACTGCATTGTTCTGCATTTTGTAGACTGAAACTCATCATTTCCTGGAAATTTGTCATCAACTTTGCTTCATGTTTCTCCGCAATTATGTATTTTTAATCATTGAACTGGCTCACAATGAACTTGTTCTTCTCCATGGTGTTTTGGGCAGATGACTTCACTTGACTACAACTTTAGTAGTAGTCAACTTTAACTGTTGTTAAAGAGTTCTTCTGAAAGCATTTGGTCAGTTTTGCTAATTCATATAAGACATCATTTAATGCAGTTAGAGTGATATGGTAATTAGTATCAGAGAGCTTATTCAGGCAGTATTTTGCTATCGGGTCATTATTTTCTGAGATTTGATGTTCAAAGTATCTAAGAAGGGTCTCATAATTGCTCATCAAAGCACTTACAGCGAAATGTCTAGATAGCCACCTCACTTCATTAAGAGGTTTAAACAATATAGTCTCATTTTCTGTGAGATTTGCCATTTCCTCAAATTGTCCTGTTTGGACTGAGGATCAGCAGAGGACTGTATAAATGGTCTTCAAAAGTGTCTCTATTTTCTTCATCATTGGTACCAGCATTGACTAACCCCAGATCTTCTCGATGGGCCACACAGTGTTGTTCTATTAAATGTGGAATGCACTGCTTGACTTGTTTGGAACACCATTGTTTCTCCCTAGCATGACAGAAGCACCATCTGAAGTGAACATCACCATTTTCATCATGTCCAGCTTATTCAGAGTGTAGAAATCTTTTATAGCAGCTGTAATAGCTTGCGCATTACAAGCAGATAATTTAATAATTTCACCAAGCATTGTCTTATGCACTGCAGGTGCTGCAGTTCTGAATTTAAAGTAAATTATAAGCATCTTGTTAACAGAAATAGCTGGGTTTTCATCAATAATAAGTGGATGATAGGAAGACAGACGAATCTGCAACATGATTTCTGCATGGACAACACTGTTGATTGACTCCAAAAACTCAAAAGTATAATTTTTGCGATGCCAGCTCGCTGGTACATGCAGATATTTTGCCATTTATGTTTTGCACAGTTCATGGAGCTCTTCATTTGTACTGCAAGCAGAACATTGTCTATGAGCATTTTTATTTCTTCTGGCTTTGAACATTGTCTTTCCATCAGTTCCAGTCTCTTCTGTCTGGCTGTGACGTTAAGAGTGTAATATAATATCTCACTGAAAAGTGATAGGGCCAGAAAGAGTTAATTAACTCAGGTTTCAGAGGAACAGCTGGGATAGTCTGTATCCGCAAAAAGAACATGAGTACTTGTGGCACCTTAGAGACCAACAAATTTATTTGAGCATAAGCTTTTGTGGGCTACAGCCCACTTCACCGGATGCATAGAATGGAACATATAGTAAGAAGATATATATATATACATACAGAGAACATGAAAAAGTGGAGTAAGAGTGGAATAATATGCAAACTAGATACCATTAACTTGGGTTAATAGAGCCTGGGAGTGGCTGGGTCATTACACATATTGAATCTATTTCCCCATGTTAAGTATCCTCACACCTTCTTGTCAACTGTCTAGCTCACGAAAGCTTATGCTCAAATAAATTTGTTAGTCTCTAAGGTGCCACAAGTACTCCTTTTCTTTTCACAGACTAACCTGACCCATGGCCGAACTTTAAAGACTGGTTAGGAAGATATGTAAATGAATAGAGCTTTGAAATGCAAGCGTGTATTGTTGGAGATAGAAGAGTAGATTTTTGCTCAGGTCTTGTGATGTAAGCAAACAAGTCTTGTCTATGGCTATAGCTTTGATTCAAAGATTAAAAAAAGAATATTAACATATACTTGCGTGAAATAGTATTATTGTCTATGTCTCTTTGAAGGTTGTGATAACCTGTATCTGAACTGTTTAATGGATAAATTATCCTGTGCTAATTGCCATGATGTTTGGAAGAAGGAAAGTTAAGCCTATTGTTTTCTCGGGCCAAAAGGCTGCAGGAAATGTATAAAAACCTTGGGACAGGACCTTCTTCATCTCAGATCTGCTTTGGGTTTCAAGCCATAAGGATTGAGATCTCCAGTCACTGACCGGAGTCACCCTGAATATGGACATTGGAGTATAATCTATGGACTATTTCTAAAAGGTCTTTTGGCAACTACGAGCTCATCTCTGCTATGTATCTGAACTTCAAGAATTGAATTCAAGTCTGTATGTACATTGATCTTTTAATCAACACTCTCTCTCTTTTCTTTTTAAATAAATTTTAGTTTAGTTAATAAGAATTGTCTGTATGTGTGTATTTGGGGTAAGATCTAAGTTATTATTTGACCTGGGTCTCTGGGGCTTGGTCCTTTGGGGTCAGGAGAACCTTTTCTTTTATATGATGAAATAAGATTTTCAGTAACCATCATCCTATCTGACATGTGTGTCTGGATGGAGGCCAGAGGCTGGGCACTTTAAGGGAACTGCGTTGTTTGGACTTCTGAGTAACCAGTGAGGTGCAATAGAAGCTGTTTTGTGCTGGTTTGGTAAATCTAAGCATTGGAATATCCACCAGCATTTGGGGTTTGTCTACCCTGTTCTGTTTGCAGTTCACCCTGATTGAGTGACCTCAGCTGGCTCCCACAGGCAGCACCGTCACACCGGCATCAGTGGTTTCTAATAGAATACTTTGCAAGTCAAATCCCAGTGGGTGAGAATTTATGCTTCTAAGAATATGTACAGCAGATTCATGACCTTTGCTTGATAAATGCCTCTTCATGTCATCCAACTTCCATCCATCTTCCCATTTCTTTCTTGTACAGAAGTCGTTGGATATTCTAGCTTCAGCATACATTTTGCAGATCAAGCCCACATCAGCAGTGTACTGGAATATTTCCCTCAGTTGTACATGAATCTTGCCAGTTAAGATTCTGTTTCGACTATTTCATCCAGCCACTCTCCTTTGAACGTGAGGCAGCATTTCTTCTTAGGATTTGCCCCTTCGTTGGTTGACTCTGTTTGCCTTCGTGGCTGTTTACACATGGCTGTTAAAAGGAGCAGAAGGCGGTGATATATCCTGCTTTTTAGGTAAAGATCAGGGAGCATGTATATAACTGATATTAAAAAGGCAACTGCTCCTGTTGCCTTGCCAAGGCTGAATCAGGAAAGTAGAGCTGAAGGTGGAGGATGAACTGGCAGGGATTGGGATAGATGCTTTAAATTGTTTTCAGCTAATGGTTAAATGTTATTTAATGGAGTTTGAACACTTTTTGTTTGCAAAATTTAGGCAAATTAAACTAATGTGACCTGTGATTCTTAGCACTGTATACTATTAAAATCACACCATCCATTGTCTACAGCCAAGCTCTACGATACAACCGCATTTGCTCCAACCCCTCAGACAGAGACAAACACCTACAAGATCTCTATCAAGCATTCTTACAACTACAATACCCACCTGCTGAAGTGAAGAAACAGATTGACAGAGCCAGAAGAGTACCCAGAAGTTACCTACTACAGGACAGGCCCAACAAAGAAAATAACAGAAGGCCACTAGCCGTCACCTTCAGCCCCCAACTAAAACCTCTCCAATGCATCATCAAGGATCTACAACCTATCCTGAAGGACGATCCACCACTCTCACAGATCTTGGGAGACAGGCCAGTCCTTGCTTACAGACAGCCCCCCAACTTGAAGCAAGTACTCACCAGCAACCACACACCACACAACAGAACCACTAACCCAGGAACCTATCCTTGCAACAAAGCCCGTTGCCAATGTGTCCTCATATCTATTCAGGGGACACCATCCTAGGGCCTAATCACATCAGCCACACTATCAGAGGCTCGTTCACCTGCACATCCACCAATGTGATATATGCCATCATGTGCCAGCAATGCCCCTCTGCCATGTACATTGGTCAAACTGGACAGTCTCTACGTAAAAGAATAAATGGACACAAAATCAGACGTCAAGAATTATAACATTCAAAAAACAGTCAGAGAACACTTCAATCTCTTTGGTCACTCAATTACAGACCTAAAAGTGGCAATTCTTCAACAAAAGAACTTCAGAAACAGACTCCAACAAGAGACTGCTGAATTGGAATTAATTTGCAAACTGGATACAATTAATTTAGGCTTCAATAAAGACTGGGAGTGGATGTGTCATTACACAAAGTAACACTATTTTCCCATGTTTATTCCACCCTCCCTCACCCCCCACTGTTCCTCACACATTCTTGTCAACTGCTGGAAATGGCCCACTTTGATTATCACTACAAAAGGCTTTTTCCCCCCCCCGGCTCTCCTGCTGGTAATAGCTCACCTTACCTGATCACTCTTGTTACAGTGTGTATGGTAACACCCATTGTTTCATGTTCTCTGCGTATATAAATCTCCACACTGTATTTTCTACTGCATGTATCCGATGAAGTGAGCTGTAGCTCACGAAAGCTTATGCTCAAATAAATTTGTTAGTCTCCAAGGTGCCACAAGTCCTCCTTTTCTTTTTACTGATTTCACTGGTAGATACTACAGTATCCACTTTTTCCCCACCTATGGGATCCAGCTGCAGGGTTTAGCATCTGCACAGACAATAAACAGCCAGCAAGTGGCAGCACTAACTTATGTAGTGGTGGTTTAACTCAGTGGTCCTCAACCTTTCTGTGGGAATAGCATATTCCTATTCCCAGAAGACTGTGGCAGGCGCCAGACACCCCGCCGCCGAAATGCCACCGAGAAGTGGCAGCGGCAAGAAGTGTCACTGCCGAAATGCCACCGAGAAACAGCAAAGCTTCTCGGCGGCGTATCGGCGGGCGGTGTCCTGCAAGTGCACACAACTGGCCCGGCAGGCACCATTGCGCCCGAGGGCACCGCGTTGGGGACCCTTGGTTTAACTCAGTGATGTGGAGTGTAGATTTACTATGGCTTGCAAGAGGTTATGGAACATTTATTTGGAAGTAAAGAATATTTGCAGCTTTTTATCAGTCCCAACATTGTAGCAGCACCAGTTATCAGTGAAAGATGCAGTGAACGTAATTAACCAAACTGAAAAATACACACAGCTGAAATGTATTTTGATTACAGTCCATGTGTAAACCAACTGCATCATATGAGACTGCACATAACAAAACAAATGAGCAAACCTCATCTTCTTAATGACATGGCTATCCTGGATAGTGCAAGAATGTAGCAGTGGTTAGGAGTTCAACATACTGGATTTGAGGGGAAGCTGGTAACCAGTAATAGGCCAGCAATTAAATATTTAATTGCTTATCATCAGTTCTGAACTGGAACTCAGAATCTAAACACCTCTGGACTTTGGGTGCTTCTGGACCCAGGACACTGGATCCTAGATCCTGCTGCCAGGGTTCGGAAGTGGAGATTTAGGGAATGTCCACACTGCAATGTAAGCCTGAGCTCAGACAGGGGCTCAAGCCCTAAGCCCTCTTTTGTCTACATACAAATCTCTCAGCCTTGGGATTGGACTCAGGGTTGTGAAGAGCACAGCAGGCCACAATAACATGGAGAGCACTGATGACACTGGCATCCAAGTGGGTTTGTAGACCCCTCCAATGGGATGTCAATCTGCCAAATGCACCTTCAACCAGCATTCCATACTTGCTGAGAGTCCATTTAAACCTTTTTTTGCCAGGCCCTCTGATATCGGTATATGGCTACATAAACCAAGGCAAAAGAGGGTTCACGGGGTCCCCAAGAATAGCAGTGGGAACAGTAACTCCATTTATGACAATGACATTTGGTGGCATCCTTGAATGCAGACTTCCAATCAGCAGAAAATCCTGGCATCATGAACTTTTTCAGTGCAACCCATGTTGATGTTCCTAAATCAACCTCTGTAGTCCACAAGGTTCTGCATGATGATAGAGTAGTCCCCTTTTTGGTTTGTGTACTCATATGTTCCATCAGGAGCGCAGACTAATGGCACCTGAGTCCTATCAATGGCCCTGGCACAGTTTGGAACCCTGCTTTCTCAAAGCCAGCAGTTACTGCCACTTTCAGGTAAACCGCACACCTGACTGCCTCAGAAACCTCCACCACCACTTTACTCACTATCGACTTTCCAAACCAACTGGTTGTCAGTGGACCTGCTACAGCCTGAAGTAGCCAGCTTCCATACAGTTATAGCAACCTGATTTGGGACCAGCATGGTTGCCCTCATGTGCGTGTCCTAATGCTGGAGGGGCGAGGCAAGCTGCTCACACAATGCTAGAAATGTAGCTTTCTTCACATGAAAGTTCTGGACCCACTGCTGGTCATCCCAGGTCTGCATGACTATGTGGTCCCACCAGTCTGTGCCTGTGGCCCTGCTTAATTTGTGATGAAAGAGGCACCAGGGTTCAAGCAAATTTTTTACATTCATAACTGATGCAACAAGCCCTGAGGTGCTGGGGCTATGAACTGCCAAGCCTAGAGGTACCGGGGCTCAGCCCTGGCAAGCCCTGGCACAAATTAAGCACTGCCTGTGGCCCTGCTCCAGAAGTGGCTATCGTGACTGTCATGGGCAGCATCGGCCAGTTTGAGTCTGCCATGTCTGTATCCTCCTCCTCTTCTTTCTTCTGCTCTATCATTAGCTCTGTCAGGTGCCTTCAGTGGGTCAGAAAATGCCACCAGAATATCCACCAGCTCTTCCTGTTTCCTTAAACAAGAGTGAAAGCACAAGCAAGAGAAGTTCTTCAAATGGTGACGCCTTCACGTTGCTGGCTCCGGTCACTGGGAGCACATGGAACAAAATGATGGCTCAGCAGGATGTGTTGGCAGGCAGCTCAAATGTCGTGTGTGGGTGAACAGTCAAATGTTCCCACACTGCACCGCAAACAAAGGGCTAGAGCATTTTGGAAGGGCACTAGGAAGTCTGAGGTATGTTTTGTTGAACTTAGGCCTGTGTACTGCTGTGCATATGTTGGAGCTCCAGGTTGGCGCTTGGGTTCAAAAAATCTCGACCTAGGGTCAGCAATCAGCGTAGATGCTCCAGCACTGGGTTCTCAAACCCAGGGTCTACTGACTCGAGTTCCATTAACTCTGGTCTTACATTCCATTGCAGACCCTCTAAGCTCTGCCTTAAGCTTACCCAGATCCTAGGCACTAAAATTCTTTCTGCTTCCAGGCCCTTGCCCTCATATTTGAGAGTATGTCTACATTACAATCGGAAGGTTTGATTGCAGCATGTGTAGCCATGCCCAAGCTAGCTTGGAGCTAGCAGTGAAGGCTAGGGTATGTACCCAGTGTCCCAGGAGGGCAGGGCTAGTCCATAAAGCTGCCTGTACTACCATGGCTTCACTGCGATTGTTACTAGATCAAAGCTAGCTCAGGTATCTCTACAAGTGCTGCAATCACACCTCCTGACTGCAGTGTCGCCATATCCCCATTGCTGCCTTCTAGGGGCACAATTGTTAACTTTAAAAAAAGCTAAGGAGACGTAGATACATAAAGCTTTCTTGGGGTCAGGTCTCTGTGGGTACATCTACACTGTGCTAAAAACCTGCAGTGCCGAGTCTCAGCGCTCACGGGGTTTGCGGGGCTTGGGCTGCAGGTCTAAAAATTGTAGTGTAGATGTTCGGGCTCAGGCTGGAACTTGGGCTCTGAGACCCTTCCCTCGCAGGGCTGCTGATCCCAGGCTCCTGCCCGAGTCCGAACATTCGCAATACAATTTTATAGTCCCACAGCCCACGCCCCAGGCCAGCTGCAGCCATGATGGGGTCTTTTATTGCAGTATAGACTTATCCAGTGTGTGTGTGTGTGTGCACGTGTGGGGTTGCATGCATGCCCATGCAAGTTCCTCCATCTCTGAAAAAGCGGAGGTATTTTCCAAATAGTGTTTGCCGGTGTGACAGAGTGAATAAACCCCACACTAGACAGTTAAGGGTGCAGGAACAGCACTGGGCCTGGGAAACCCTGCCGTGAAAAGCCGGCTGGGCATGCTCTACTTGGAGGACGGATTTACAAGGAAGTCTCTTCAGCACAGCAGGGTGGTGGGCAGAGAGAGACAGACCTGCACTTGCTGCTGCAAAGGGATTATGTCAGGTAGGCATCCCTAGCGGGAGATCTGCTGCACTGAACTGGGACTCCCTACCCTGCTGAGAAACATGGACCAGGTCTCGGGGGCCAACTGCCAGCCGTGATGAGCCCCAAAGAGAGGAGCAGAGTGGTAGGAAGAAGCCCAGGTGGTGGACTCCTGCATTATGGTGCTCAAGAGGGCCCCTGGGTTGGAACCTGGTGGAGTGAGAGGGCCTGGTTCCCCTACCCCGCAACTGCTAGGCGTTTCTACCTCAACCCTGCCTAGAGTTAGAAACAGCCAAACTGCCATCAAATCAACATGGCTGACACAGAGCCCCTCATCTTCCTTCTCAAGCTCTCTGCACTATCTCCCTGTTCCATCCAACCTTGCAAGCTTGGGGCTCATCTTAAATCCTACCCTCTCCTTCTCCACCACATTGACACTGTGACCAAGTCCTGTAATTTCTTCCCTCACAACAGCCAGATTGCTTGCTGGTGGTTCACGAAGAGCAGGCTGGTTGCATGACTTCCTTCTTTGTTTCCAGTTTCACAGGCACCTAGGCTCTTGCTTTCAATTAAAAGCCTGTAAAAGCCCCTGGAAATAAGGAGGAGGAGTCAGGCTAGCTGCATCTACCGGCTTTCACTGCTATGAAAGAGAAGGAGGAGAGGAAACAGGGGCCCCATCAGGGTCTGCAGCCTTGAGTGGGGAGGCCACTGCTAGCTATCAGTGGGAAAGGAATGTCTACGGAAGCAGTAACTGTAGAACTCAGAGATATGCTGCACAATTTTGAATAGCAAGGGAGGTGGACCCCAGACCAAAGGGCAAGAGATGTGGGATGTGTGACAACCTATTGGTTTGCAGTCTGGATGTGCATGAGAACACCCATAACAACAGTCTGTGGTAACAACTCAAGCCCTCGTGAGGATTCTTAACATTAATATAGCGCTCTCTGTTTTCAAAATGCTATACAAATACAAACTCAGTAGTAAATGCTCAACACCCCTGTGAAGCAGGTAACTTATTCTTTGCACCTTGCTGATGGTGGAACTGAGACACAGGGAGGTAAAGTGACTTGCTCAAAGCTAGACAGCAAATCCATGTCAGAGCCAACAATAAAAATCAGAAGATCCTAGGCCCTATCTTCATATTCAGTCCACTGGATTACTCCATATCTTATTAATTATATATTTTAAGTACATTGAACCAATAGATTGAACTGGTTCTGCCACTGGCTTGTTTCATTTAACCTGTCTGCAGAATGGGTACACACAACAAATATTTAGCTGCCTCAGAGGTGTTGAGTATCTTAATCAGTTAATGTTTGTGAAGTTTTTTTGAGAGCCTGGGATGAAAGGTGTTGAAGCAGCAAAGTACTATTATTACTACTAATATTAAGATATTTAATATGTCCAAAGGAATAAGCATAAAGAACAGAGAACTTTACACTGAGCAGATTAAAAGCAGAAGGAAATGGCCAAGGGACTTTACAGAGTTGCTCACTTTAACGAACTACACTGATAAGGCTGGAAACACCCCACATACCCCTCTTCTCAATATATTTCTCTGGAAGATTTTAAGCAACAAAAAATTCTTATCTGCTGTTCTGTCAGAGCCAAGACCTTTGGTAATTGCATGCAATGGGCTATATTCTTCTCTCAGTTACCACTGATCTCACTCTGGGTTTGCGCTGATGAATCTGACATCAGAATCTGGCCAAATGCCTTGGACATCTTGTCAGATTACACCATCATGGGTATGTCTACACTACCCGCCGGATCGGCAGGCAGCGATCGATCCAGTGGGGATCGATTTATCGCTTCTAGTCTAGACGTGATCAATCGATCCCCGAGCGCTCTCCCGTTGACTCCTGTGCTCCACCGCCGCGAGAGGCGCAGGTGGAGTCGACGGGGGAGCGGCAGCAGTCAACTCGCTGCAGTGAAGACACCACGGTAAGTCGATCTAAGTACGTCGACTTCAGCTACGTTATTCATGTAGCTGAAGTTGAAAAACTTAGATCGATTCCTCCCCCCAGTGTAGACTAGGGCCATGAGTCAAACCAGATCAAGAAATATAACCCAGGTGTCATGATTTTACTCCCCTTCATCTGCAGTGGATGTCCTGCTGCTGTCGCTGGGAAGGATGCAGAAAAATCAAGAGTAGTTCTGTCTTTATGTGGTAACTAAACTTATTATCATTACTATTTATTCTTGCTTTGGAACATTCTGCAACACACAGCATGTACATGGGGGAGGGGAGCATGTTGGTAACACAAGTGTAACCCCCTTTTCTTTTTTTCTGGTGTTCTGCTGAAAACCATTGCTGTAATTACAGCTGCTGTTCTGAGTTGACAGGGAAACATTCCCAGACAAGGTGGCAGTATAGAGGCTTGAGTGACTGCAAACAAGTAGTTGCCATTTCAACACACTAGGACTGCAGGAAGTTAACAATGCTCAATAGCTGTTTTGAAGCTAGTTTGGAAAGCTTCATTAAGGGAAGACATTCCTGCATGTACACACATACACCCTAAGGGCACGTCTTCAGTGGCAGCGCTTTAACGTGGCTTGTGTAGTCGCAGCAGAGCGTTGGGAGAGAGCTCTAAAAAACCCACCTCCGTGAGGGGAATAGCTACCAGCGCTGGGAGTGCGGCTCCCAACGCTGGTGCACTGTCTACACTGGCACTTTACAGCACTGAAACTTGCTGCGCTCAGGGGGGTGTGTTTTCACACCCCTGAGCGAGAAAGTTGTTGCGCTGTAAAGTGCTAGTGTAGACAAGCCCTTAGTTAGAGACTGGAAGCTCCTGACCAACCAGCAGAGAGTTCTATATGGGGTACAAACTGGGAGCCATTGCTGAGCACCAGTCAGATCCAGCTCAGCCCTGGCAGGGAGGAGCTAACACTGCCCGTGTAACCCAGACTGAATCTGTGAGTTGGATCTCAGTGCAGTTTCCTGTAATCTTATAAAAATCAGTTGGATTTAGGCTGGGAAAACACTATAAAGGAGGAATTGTAGATTGGAGGCCAAATGTCTTCATGAATTGTATTACATCATGGAACCAAAGACACCGTGTGAGCCTTACAACAATGCAATTGTCAGTTTCTCTTATTTTGTATGTGCTCCATATTGTGTATGCTGAAACAATTGGTTTGGTGGTACAACTAAACGTTTTATCTAGTTGTCAATATAATACCTAGGGCCTATATGAAAGCAGAAGATATCCAATTGTCAGAAGTTCCAATCTATTTATTTTGTAAGATATAAATATATATAATTTAAGGTTTAGACCTTGTACTATCTTCTTTTTAAAATAAAATAACAAATCTCTAGTTAGTGATGTTAGTCTAGCAAGGGAGCATTGTAACTCTATGTTGTAACGGTTTATTTTTGGAGTGTTATTCTCTAAAAAGAAATTTAAAACTGCTAATTATGCCCACGTGAGTGTGTGTAACCTGTCTTATGGAAAAGACTGCCACTGAATGCTGAAGAAGAGAAAGAAAGTGAATCCTATTATAATTCCCACTTTTAGTATGTAGAGGATTCCCACAGAAAATCTAGTCTCTCACAAGGATATGAACTCATGGTCTGTGCAATTGCTGTATATCAGATAGAGGAGTTCTGTAGCGCAGAATTAATTGGTAAGTAAATTAAGTAAGTAAATTGACTTACCTCCCCTTTATGTAGGTTGCACAAGTGCTTTACCAGGGAGCTGCGGGGAGTGGGTGTTGGGACTTAGACATGGTGCAGAGGCATACAGCCTCGGCTTGGATGGCCCCGATCTCCTCCAGATCTCTGGAGTTTCTTGCAATCCTTGGGCATACATCAGATTTTGGAGGTGGTCCCTAAAACGTTTTCTACAGACCCAACCCCAACTGTGGAGAGCTTTACAAGGGAACCCCTGCTATGTCACTGTCTGTGGGTTTTTTCATGGAAAGACACAATCTGGGCCTGTATTATTTACCTCAGTTTGAGATGCAGTTTGTATGAAAGACTGTGCAAAATATATTTGCATTAAATAGTAGGGACCATTAAATGGTGGTATTTTAAGAATGGCATTTGAACATCAAATACTGTCATGGAGTTAAGACTTTCCCCCACAGAAAGACTACCCTTTTGCACTGGAGTAAATCAGGAGTAAGGCCTTTCAAGTCAATGGTAGTACACTGGTGGAAATCCAGTATCAGTATCCAGTATCAGACCTTGAGAGGTCATCTAGTCCAGTCCCCTGCACTCATGGCAGGGCTAAGTATTATCTAGACCATTATGTCGACTATATATTCCCCTTTTGAGTAAGCCTGTCACCCAGGCTGGAAAAAGATTTTGGTTTTCTATTCCAACATATCAGTATCCCCTGTGTTAGGGGACTGGAGAACCCCCATACAGGCCTCACCATTAGATGCTCCTGTGTCCCCTGGGTGAGGCACCTTTACCCTTCTTGTTTTTAATGTTTATCTTTTTCGTATGTGTTTCATGTTTTCCAGCAGTAGGGGGAGCCATGGTTGGGCATGTCTGGACGTACTGTGTATGTGCATGTCACAGGACTCATATGTAGCCTAGGGTTGCCAACTTTCTACTTGCACAAAACCGAACGCCCCTGCCCCGCCCCTTCACTGAGGCCCCGCCCCCTCTCACTCCACACCCGCCCCCCGTCGCTTGCTCTCCCAACCCTCACTCACTTGCTCATTTTCACCAGACTGATGCAGGGGGTTGGGGTGCAGAAGGGGGTGAGGGTTCTGGCTGGGGGTGCAGGTACTGGAGTGGGGCTGGGGATGAGGGGTTTGGGGTGCAGGAGGGTGCTCCGGGCTGGGCCCGAGGGGTTTGGAGGGAGATCAGGGCTGGGGCAGAGGGTTAGCGGTGGGGGGTGAGGTGAGGGCTCCAGCTGAGGGTACAGGCTCTGGGGTGGGGCAGGGGATGAGGGGTTTAG
Source organism: Natator depressus (assembly GCF_965152275.1). NCBI lineage: Eukaryota > Metazoa > Chordata > Testudines > Cheloniidae > Natator > Natator depressus. The sequence goes on from NC_134237.1 coordinate 121,395,974, forward strand.
GGTGCAGGAGGGTGCTCCGGGCTGGGACCGAGGGGTTTGGAGGGAAGGAGGGGGATCAGGGCTGGGGTAGGGGGTTGGGGCATGGGAGGGGGGTTGGAGTGCAGGCTCTGGGTGGTGCTTACCTCAGGCAGTTCCTGGAAGCAGCAGCATGTCCCACCTCCGGCTCCTACGCGGAGCCGCAGCCAGGCGGCTCTGTGCGCCGTCCTGTCCGCAGGCACCGCCCTTGCAGCTCCCATTGGCTGCGGTTCTTGGCCAATGGGAGCTGCAGAGCCGGTGCTTGGGGTGGGGGCAGGTGGCAGGCAGCAGCACGTGGAGCCCCCAGCTGCTTCCTTAGCCCCACTGCGCCGCCAACCAAACCTTTAATGGCTGGAGCCGCCAGGGTCCCTTTTCGACCGGACATTCCAGTCAAAAACCAGACACCCTAGTGTAGCCTATGATATATTTGAGTGTGTAAAGAGCTTCTCTGTGTGGTGTAGAGGTGACAGACTCCTCTAGACAGAGGAAATGGTTCATCTGACCACAGGGAGTGATATTTTACTTGGTTGCTGTAATTGTGGGCCAGGATCATATTTTTAGATCCTATTGTAGTTTTCAATAAATGGTTAAAACCACCAGGTCTCTCTCAAACGTGACTGAATTGCTCTGGGGGAAGGGCAGTTCATAACACCTGACTTTCAGTAATCACACTTTGGTATCTCAGGGAAACACATAACTCCTGTGTTCAGCTGCTGCTACAAATCACTGTATAAATCACCTGCTATATGGTGCTGTGGCATGAGATGAGCAGGCTTTCACCTTACCCCAGAAGGTAAAGCAGATACCACTTGTACAGTGGCCAGAATTTTACAGCTCACTTACACATCAAATCTGATGTTTGCAGGGTTTGTAGTTTAACATAATAGCTTCCCAACTATCTTGCAACACAATTCTCTGCCACTAAAAATCTGTTTAGTGGGCTGTTCTCTGAAACCATTCCTGATTTTAGGCTTAGTCTACACTAGAAAAGCTATACTGGTATAACTATATGCAGCTAGTGGATGTTAACAGTATAGTTATACCAGTAAAAACCCTTGTGTGGATGCAGCTATTCTGGTATAAAGATGATTTATATGTTCCTGTATGAGACAGAGCTATATATCCTGTGTGAGACGAAGCTATATCCACACTAAGGGCTTGTCTATACTACCCGCTGGATTGGTAGACAGAGATTGATCCAGCGGGGGTTGATTTATCATGTCTAGTCTAGATGTGATAAATCGACGCCTGTGACAGTGCCCCCCCATAAGGCTTTATGGAAATATGCTTATTAATGTATATATATGACATAACTGGAATATGTTTTATGCTACATATGCCATGTAACATATCTCTGTAGAGGTTATGATCTACTGAATCTATTAATCTTGTTTGTATGCATGTATCATTTTTGTATTCGAAGTTACGAATATTGGCTGTATACTTGTCTGATTCTAAGTAGATTTTAGTGAAGCAGTTGGTCAGCTTCCTGAGGAAAGACTATTCTCAGTAAGTGCCCAATCAAGAAGCCCTTAAGCCAACAATGAATTTGGAGACGCCAGTCCACATCTGAGCTTTCCAAGGAACGTGGCTTGGCTGGTAAGGAACTCAGTCATGCATGGACATGTGACTTGCCCAAGTGACTCCAAAACTCCATTTTGGAGCTGGACTTTGCATAGGAGAGAGGAGGAGGTCTCCACCCACAAGAGAAGGTCTATTTAAACTCCTGGGGGACCCCTCCATTTTGTCTTCAGCTGGCTAAAGAGAGAGCGTCTCCACCCCCAAAGATACCTGAAAGAAACTGGAACAAAGGACAGTAACTACAGGGGATGTGAGTGATTGCTGGACCCAGACTAGAAGGAGACTAGTCTGTAAAAGAAAGCTTACTGAAACTGGTGAGAATTTTTTCTGTATTCAGTTTTATTACTGCACTAGACTTAGACTTGCATGTTTTATTTTATTTTGCTTGGTAATTCACTTTGTTCTGTCTGCTACTACTTGGAACCACTTAAATCCTACTTTCTGTATTTTATAAAATCACTTTTTACTTATTAATTAACCCAGAGTATGTATTAATACGTGGGGGTGGGGGCAAACAGCTGTGCATATCTCTCTATTAGTGTTATAGAGGGTGAACAATTTATGAGTTTACCCTGTATAAGGTTTATACAGGGTAAAACGGATTTATTTAGGGTTTGGACTCCATTGGGAGTTGGGCATCTGGGTGTTAAATGCAGGAACACTTCTTAACTTGCCTTCAGTTAAGTCTGCAGCTTTGGGGTACATGGTTCAGACCCTGGCTCTGTGTTGGAGCAGACTGGCATATCTGGCTCAGCAAGACAGGATGTTGGAGTCCCAAACTGGCAGGGAAAGCAGAGGCAGAAGTAGTCTTGGCACATCAGGTGGCAACTCCCCGGGGGTTTCTGTGACCCAACTTGTCACAGACGCCCAAGTGCTCTCCCGTCGACTCTGGTACTCCACCGGAGCGAGAGGCATAGGCGGAGTTGACAGGGGAGCATCAGCCATCGACTCACTGCAGTGGAGACACCGCGATGAGTAGATCTAAGTACATCGACTTCAGCTACATTATTCACGTAGCTGAAGTTGCGTAACTTAGATCGATCCTCCCCTTCCCTCCCAGTGTAAACCAGGCCTTAGTGAGGTTGTACTGCATTAACTATATAGGTATAGTTAAAACAGTACAACTTGCTAGGGCAGACAAAACCTTAACAATGATTTCAAGTAACAGCTTGCCAACTAGCAGCAACAGAATATAACATTTTTAAATGGCTGTTGGAAACCATTCTTGAGACTAAGGTAATCACAGTTTGATTAGTTATTGTTTCAACAACAGGCTAAGTGCTCGGGTACTACAGTGATGGTTGCAGATGAGAGATAGATGCACTTTCCAGACAACTAAAAAGACAAGGTCTCTGCCCAAAGAGCGTACTACTATCTAACTAGACAAGAGTGGTTGGTGGCCTGTAAAAGCAGCAGTGCGGCTGAGTGGTGCAAGCATGTGTTTTGTCAGTTTTTTTTTCCTGAAAGAGAATTATATTCTGTGCTTTTATTAACACTTTTGTTAGGAGCAGACTCTAGTTTGAATATCTTTTGGGAGAAATAGGATGGACCTGAAGGATAAAGTGGAGGCATAGCAGGCTGGGTCAGGCCTTGGTCTTAATCTACACGGCTATCAACAAGTGAGGGCATAGCTGTATCAGAGACCACTTCTCCATTCTTGATCCTCTGGAACAATGCAGCTAACAAGGCTGACGCTGAAGCTCTTGAGTGCTACAGATAAAGTTAGCATTCAAGGGTGCTGAACTTTGCAACTACTGGAGGAGATATCACCAAGAGAAAGCCTAACTGTCTTCAGAGGTTGCCACAAAGTCTTCATGCCATATAGAAACCAAGCAAACACTAATACACAGAAAGAAAAGAAAAATCCTTCCAAGATTGTTGGAACCTGTAAAAGGTGACAATCAGAATCCATTACAAAGTTTATGTTGTGTTCAGTGCTTAGATATGCTGGGCCTTGTCGGGCTCTCTCTGAGAGAGAGTGGCAACATTCTTTTAGAAGGATTTTCAATGGAATTCATGTCTTGTTCCTGGTGTCCACTGTGAATGCCGGCTCCTATCTTTTTCTGATCATGTTATCTGAGGTTTATTTCTTGGTTGTGCATAGCACAAAATGTGGGAACACAGGGCACATATTATAAACAAATCTCTTTAAAAAGCTATCATGAACTTTGTGATTTTTTTTAAACTTTGGAGTTTATTTAATTCCTAACGAAACAACCCATTTCTGTTAAAATTTATTCTGATATAATTCACAGATAGCTCTAGACATTATGTTTCTAGGAAATCACAGGGCACCAAAATAGCCAAAAATTAAGGCCTGCTAGATTTAGATTAGATAAGAGGGAGAGTGGAAAAAGATAAGAGGGAAGGGCCTTAAGCAATAATGATAGGGCTGGCCATTCTGGCTGATGAACTGAAATTTGGTTTTTTGATCCATTTCTAAAAATGTTTTTTGAGCACAGCACATTATCCAGCATGAATGGGAGTGTACAGCCTCTGCTGTTTAGTCAAAGTAGGGCTCATATGTAGGCTGTAAAAGACTGGGGTTTTCCTTGGTCATTCAACCTGGAAATTTCACCCTATTCATTTCCTATGCTCCCTTCCTCTGTAGAACCAGAAATCCCCTGAGGTGGGGCTAGAAGCCAGCCTTACCAAGCCAGGACAAGCTTTCATTGCCCTGTGGTATGGAATAAAATAAGAATAAATAATAATAATAAAAGATAATAGAGCAGTTCTATTTACTTTTCAGCATACATCAAATGTCTGTTACAATGTGTCTGGGCCCATGCACGATTTCTTACAATCAGAACTCAGCGTGCCAATTTTAACAGAAAAAACAAACTTGACCCCTGAATATTTCTAGGTTTTTATACCATGCTCACTACCATGGTGGATGAGCACAATGCAGATACACAGAGAAGGCGGCTCCCAAACCCTCAGACAAAGGCCTGAGAGAATAGGTGGGGCTGGCTTTTCAGAGTGCACTTCTGTAGCTCGCATTGAGTCTGGCCTACCACTAGAGGGCAAGGGAAGACCTGAAACACTGCAAGGAGGCAGGTTTCAGAGGGGTAGTGGTGTTAGTGTGTACCAGGAAAAAGAACGAGGAGGATGCCACAAGTACTCCTCGTTCGTTTTACTGCAAGGAGCATGCTCTTTTATACTTCATTATATTCTCTGATGCAAAGAACTGACCTATGAGACCTGGGGAAGCCTGGGACAGCCCCTCCCCCACCCAATAGGGGTCAGCTAGGAAGGTAAAAATTAACACTGGCCTAGCCCTTTTTCTTGTAAAGAGCCTTGAATATATGAATGGGCATAAACTGATGACTAGGTTGAATGGAAAAAGCAGCTCGGCCTCCATTTTGGCAGTCGGAGCCTGTGGGAACCTAGAGATCTCCTGACCCTCTAACACACACACTTTGTATCAAATGAGCCAGTTTTATTTGGAGTGTATCCCACAGAAGAAGCTCACTAACCCTTCCAGAGTCTCTGGCCACCCTTGTGCAGAGTGGTCTGACTATGGTGGGTGCTTATATTTTGATGGGAGGAAAGTGGCAAAAGATTATTCTATAGGCCTGAACAAAAATGCTATGGCCCGTTCTGCGGATGTGAGATGTGACAAGCGGCGGCACAGACAGGATTTATAGGATCTGGACAAAGGGTAAAAATAAGACTTCCCTTCCACCACAACCACACACACATTTTTTTCATCTCTCCCTTCCTTCATTTTATCTCTCCTTTTTTTCTTGACACTGAAGAAACCAAAACAACAACAACAAAAAACCCCATAAAACAATCAACCCCCCCCATCTGAAATGACTTTTTCTTTTTTTCTGCCTTTTTAGAACTTAGAAAAAACACAGTAAAAGATTTCACGTCACAAAATTGAGTTTATGCCAGCTCACATTTTCTTTATCTGTTTGGGAGAGGGGCTGCCACGGGCTTCCCAGGATCCACTAGCCAGCTCTGTGAATCAGAGTGGTTAATAAACAAAATGTAAAAAGATTGTCTTGCATGCAGACAGTATTACAGCACTTCACTTGCCTTCTAGTGTTAGCCCAGACTCAAAAAAACAAGACAGAGAATTGCAGTCTTACCAAGAAAAGCAAGCATGTGGGAACGGGGCTCTTGGTGTATTTATATTGTGCTCATGTATTGTGAGAGGCTCAGGATCTGGTCATGAATCAAAAAAAAAAGGTTATTGCTCTATTATTAAATCAGATTCTTGGCGGGAGATTAGATACGGCATAATAGACCATGTCTTTTCTGCCTGCTAATTATTTTTCCAATCTTGATTTTAAAAGCTTTTTATTTTTCTAAATATTTTGTTTATTATTTTCCTAAAATATATGTATACACACCCCGGATGACATGATTGTGTATATATAGTTACATGATGGTTTCAGGCTGCCTCCTATTAACCAGGAAAGAACTGTCTCCTAGCTGATTGAGCTCAAAGGTCAACCACTGACGTGTTTACAACAAACACCCAGGCTAAAAGAGGAGGAATTTATTAACCTAGAATATGATTATTGCTTAGTTAATACAAAGCACGTTCGAGCTATTCTTTTATTAAATGGACATTTTAAATTAAAGAGAATATAAAACCTACAAAACAACCTAAATGGGTTAGTAAAGCACTGAAATGGTAGTGGGTTTTTAAAAAAATTAAAATCTCTCTTGGCCTAGAAGCTGAATCACAGATCACAACTTCATTGTTCTAGGCCAGAGGCTGTCAAACTGTGGTCCGTGGACCACCAGTGGTCTGCGAGCTCTATTCAGGTGGTCCGTGGATAGTTCCCTCTAAGGTGCATGCCTGGGTGGCCATACACCAGAGAATGAAGGGCCACCCACTAATCAGTGGAGCTGTGCAAATGTGGCTCCACTAATTAGGTGCCTCGACTCTGGAGAAGATGCACATGTAAGGTGAGGTGGTGGCCTTGGAGGGAATATGGGGTAGGTGGGAGGGGGCAGTGGGGTGAGAAGAGGGGGTGGGAGGAATTTGGGACGTGCAGGGCTGCGGTGGCCAGAGAAAGAGGCGACTTTTCCCAGCTCCAGGGCTGTGGCTGCAAGGGAGAGACAGCCCTCCTTCCCAGCCTTAGCTCTGTGGCTGCTGTGGTGGGGAGAGAACCCCCCTCCTTCCCAGCCCCAGCTCGGAGGCTGCCATGGTGGAAGAGAGAAGGCACATCTATCGCACTAGAAAGGTAAGACTACTGATATTAAAATATGAATGGTGCCTGTGTGCTTTTATTTGTAGAACAAAAAAAAGTTAATTATTATTGTTTTTTTTAATATAGCGCTTTTATCCAAGCGCTTTACAATAGTTAGCTAATGGTACAAGCAACATTGGGAAAGATCATTAAGTGGTCCCCTGAGACCCTCAGCAATTTTCAAGTGGTCCACGAAAAAAAGAGTTTGAGAACCACTGTTCTAGGCACTTTGTACGATCAAGTAAAACAAAAAAGGTCCCTGCCCCAGACAGCTTGCAATTTAGTATTATGACAAGACTCAACAGGTAAATATAACAGACAGGAGGAAGACTTGAGGAGTGGGAGGATAAAGAAAGTAAAATGGGCCCATTTTGCATCAGTCAGTAGTCTCTGAGGTCCCAGGTTGTCATCTGCCTAACCAAAAGGCAGTGAGAAGCTAAGACAGTGTCTTCATTGCTTGAATACAGCTTGAAAGTTCAGAATATAGGAGCTGAACCAATCAGAGCAGAGGGATTATAGTAGCCTGGGTAGAGAGATTTGCAAACTCACAGTGCAGTTACTGAAAAATTATTCAAATTTTTGCACTCTGATTGACTAATAGTTGCTGTAGGTCAAATCCAAGGTCAGAGGTTTGCATACTGCATAGTTTTTGAGAAATAAACATGCAGTGTGTCACAGTTCAAGGCAATTGTACCTTGAATCCCCCTCAGTGGTCCCTCAAGGCCACCCACTCCTGGCTCCTTAGCCATCACCAGTCTTAGGTAGAGACCCATGTTTCTTTCTCTCCTGGTGGGATTTTTCCCAGGCTGCACAGTTCCCTGCCTGCACTGGGATATTCCCAGAAAGCCAGACTGCCTAAACAGGCCAGCATCTGCACTTGGCTTACTCTTCAAAGGCTATGAACAGTGGCAGTTATGAGTTACCACACAGCTCTTTATAAGCAAGCACATTTATTTTTAAGGTCCAAGCACTGCAAAGAAAACATTAAAAACAATAGAAGTTCCTACACACATGCTAAGAATTCCCATACGCATGGTGAACAGAGGTCACCCATCAATCTTACGGGACCTCAGCAGACAAAAGTCCTTCCAACCTTCCCAGGAAGCATTGGGGCCCCCCTTGGACAAGAGGCCCTGTCCATTTGCTGGATCAGAAAGAAAGCCCCGAGTCGGTTTAAACTCAGGCTATTTATCAAAAAGTCCTTTCTTTGTATGTTGGTGTAGCGGGATAGTCACCCTGCTCCGGCCCTGAAGGGGTTAAACCAGCCCTGGGAGGGCGCTGAGGCTGCGAGAGGCCTGCTGTTGGGGAAAGGCTGATTGGGGAAACAGCCATAGCTGGGCCATGCCCCAATCAGGCCACAGCAGGCCCTGATAAAAGGGCTATGAGCCAGGAGCTAGACACTCTCCCTCCAGCTTTAGAGGGAGAAGGACCTAGCTGCCTGGGAGCTGAGGGTGCAGGCAACCGAGAAGGGCTGGGGAAAGGTGAGAGGAGCTCCTGCCTGGCAACTCCCCAGGCTGCAGGCCTTGTCAAAGGCCAAACCAAGTACTGGGGTTAGGCAAAGGCAGCAGGTCAAAACCCCTCTTTGCCAATGATGAATGGCTTGTATACTGCAGTCTGCCCCAGTGAGCAGTGGCTAGATGGTGACTGGCAGTAGCCATAGACTGAGGCAAGGTGGGGATAGAGGGTTGGGGGTTCCCTGGGGAGGGGAGACCCAGAGCTGTGGGGGTATGGAGGAGGACAGAACCCTGCTGTAGAGGGGCACCAGGGTCTGGGAGGGACACGGGGGCCAACAACAGGTGAGACACAGACTGGCAGAGGGCGCTCCGGAGCTAGAAACAGAGCTAATTCCCAGGACGACCAGCAGGAGGCGCTGCCGGGTGAGTCCCGCGTCACTACAGTTGGTCTCTAGAACTAGTATGTGTGAGCCTCTCTGGAAGTATTATAACCTGAGTGAATTTGCGCAATCACACCCTGTCCTCCCCCATTCTTAGTTCCTGGAGAAGAAAGACATACAACCTCTGATTCACAATAATTCATAAACCTAATACAGTAAGAGCTCCCAAAGACATGTGGGAGATTGACATAGCTGTCACACAGTGATTTGGCAAAGCAGCTGCCCATAGCTAATTAGAGTAGGGAATTGTGGTACTAATGAAAAACTGTGCAGTCAGTTACGCATCAGTAATGATCCAACAACAACTTGCTCTCTGGCTTTCAGAGAAAGAGTCACTTTCACATGAGTATAATCAAATATAGAAATGACTTATGTGATCATAATCACTATGACCTATGGGCATACGGTAACCATTCAATGTACATAGCACATTACTTTAAACTCCCCACAACAGAAAGTATGAAAAACCCACTTCCCAGGACTATTCCACCATAAGGGAAAGCACTGTGATGATAATGAAAAGGCAGACCAAGAGTTGACCACAAAGGTGTGCCTGGTACCATGCTCTGAAGCTCAGTAAGTTACCTGAGTTTAGGTTCATTCACTGAAACCACTTTGCTTTCAGTCCTTAGGAGTCCACATCTAGGGACTGTGACATCACACTAATTGTGTGGCCATGATGGTTTAATGCAGATGAATCCTAAAGCATTTATAGATTAAAACCAACGCGAACTGTATCTAGAATCAGATAGGAAACCAGTGCAGTTTTTGGAACACAGATTCAATACGCCCACCACTGAAGCATGGCACTAAGCAAGTAGGATATTGCATTCTGCATTAGCTGAAGCTTTGGAGAGTGCTTCAAGGATAGCCTCAAGTAGACCACATTGCAGTAGTCCATTCTGAAGCATGACTGTGGTGATGTCTATGTTGGCAAGGAAAGGCTACATCATCTTTACTAACCATGGAAGAAAAGAGACGTATTGTACAGTATGAACTGCCTGGGATTTCAAATACAACAAGAATCCAAAAATGTTTTGAGAAGGCAGGGGTGTGTGTGTGTGGAACAGCCACAGCTCCCATCAGTTCCCCCTGCCAATATGCATCACCTCAACAATAAGCCTCAGCCCATTTGTTGTCATCCAAGTCCCTGTTTTGGCTAGACATAAAGAAAGCAAGGAAACTGCACCACTGAGCTCAGCTATGAGAGTCAGGGTGAGAAATCTGATTTACCTGGTTAGCAGTTAGGTACTGTTGTGGAGAGTGCTTAAGACAAACCTGATAGCTAGATACCATTTATGAACAAAGATGACTCAGGTTTTCAGTATTAATTTGTCGCTCAGTTGTATTACATTCCTCTGATCTAGTTTTTTACTTAAATTGATGGTGATGATGAGATACTGAGATTTTATTTATTTATTTAAATAACATCACCTCTCCCTTGGCCTGTGGCATAATCTTGGTCAGCTTCTGAATTCTCGGAAGCCAGAGTCTTTTCCATTGTTAAAAAATAAATTAATATTAAATTTTAATAGCCAGGAGATTGGGTACTAAAGTTAGTAATAGCATAGAAGGGAAATGGCAGAGGATTGAAAATGAAAGAGAAGGATAGAAACAGAAAGCTGACCAATTGTGAGAAAGAACATCATGTTCAGGGTGCGGGTAAGGTCTCTGCTGAGCAATAAATTTAGTTTCAATGGCTTTCCCATGTTAAGCTTATGTTAACTGGTTCTGACGTAGAGGTTATGCTTATTTGAAATGACCTGGGAAATGACATATGAGAGAGAGAGAACTGAGCCTAGTGGCACACAGTTTGCCTCTTTCTCCAGCTTGAGGTTGGAAGTTTTTCTACAAAGGCTACAGTAAATAACATCACTGAAAATGCATTAGACTTTACTGGTAATCAAGAAGGAAACTAAGAGGCAGTGTACAGAAATGTATTTGTGATGGGAAACTGATGACACAAAAGAAACCTGCATGAGGGCACATTCTCCGTTTTATCAGTTTTGCATTTTTTCTTGATCTTTCTTTAATCTTCTTTCTAGAGAAAAACACATGACATAGTATGGAGAAATGAATGATCTCATCAGAACTGGCTGTTGTCCTTACACTATTACTCAGCAAAACTGGATTATCTCTCTTTACAGATAATAGCCATTATGGAGGACCTCAATTTTGACTCTTGAGTCCTTCCTTAGACATGATCTGAACCAAAAGTTCAGATTCAAACATCTAAACTTTGATACAATATTGAACTTAACCTAGATTGATCTTTTCACCTTGTGCTCATCTCTGTTTAAAAACCACTGTTTTTGTGCTGATCTCTCTACAAATTTCCCCTTAATCACTCTGCTCCCCACAGTTTCCCTATCTATAAAATGAAGATGAGAACATTTACTTGCCTCATAAAGCACTTTGAAGTCTAGCAATAAAAAGTACTAAGAATTATTATTAATAATAAACACATTTATAAATTGCTATGTACGCCAATGGTGCCATGTAAACTATACCAAATGCCCATTATAATCTACAGTCAATTATCAGGAAAAATAACAGTGTTGAAGAAGTCTAAAAGGAGGTCTGCAGACAGTTTATGTATAACATATGTTTGATGGTAAGGGGATCCAACTGTGAGGTGGATCTGCATTGTTTTAAGCAGCATTTAATTAAGCATAGTACTAAACACACTTGTTAAACAGACCACAGGTTTTTTTAGAATACCTTAGAAAAATCTTCAGCAATATTGGCCTTTCACAAAGATTGGGCAAGTAGTTCTAATAACAGTTTTAAGAGTGGGGTGTGATGCTAAGGGACTTGGTAAATTCACTGCATGCACTTCCTTTTAGTTTACTGAAACTTGAACATGTCATAGCCTCCTATTTAGATTAGCCAAAAGCAGGAAAGTGAGACAGAGAGAAGGAACAATTAGTAATGGGGAAATGTTTACGAACTTTACTGTAAAAGGTGATTTGGTCCCTCTTGCATTACTGTATTCAGAATTTGTTTGATTTTTGTTTCTTTGTTTGTAGTTCAGAGAATAGCCTAAAGATTAAAACAGGGGTGGGCAAACTATGACCTGGGGGCCAGCCCTCCAGAAGTTTTAATTTGTCCCTCAAGCTCCTGCCAGAAAGTGGGGTCCGGGGCTTGCCCTGCTCTGGCGCTCCAGCCGGGGAGTGGGGTCAGGGTCTTGCCCCACTCCGCACTGCTTCCACAAGCAGCGGCACGTCCCCCCCTACAGCTCCTACGCATAGAGGCAGCCAGGAGGCTCCGCACACTGCCCCGCCCCAAGTGCCGCCCCTGCAGCTCCCATTGGCCTGGAACCACAGCCAATGGGAGCTTCAGGGATGGCGCCTGCAGACAGGGCAGCGCGCAGAGCCGCCTGGCCGCACCTCCGGGTAGGAGCCAGAGCGAGGACATGCTACTGTTTCTGGGAGCCGCTTGAGGTAAGCGCCACCCAGAGTCTGCCCCCCAGACCCCTTCCCACGCCCCAACGCCCTGACCCAGCCCTGATCCCTCCTGCTCTCCAAACCCCTCAGTCCCAGCCCAGAGCACCCTCCTGAACCCCCAACCCCTCATCCCCAGCCCCACCCCAGAGCCCACATCCCCAGCTTGAGCCCTCTCACCCTCCCGCAACCCAACCCCCAATTTTGTGAGCGTTCATGGCCTGCCATACAATTGCCATACCCATATGTGGCACTCAGGCCAAAAAGTTTGCCCACCCCTGAATTAAAATGACAGTTCATTGAAAGCCTAAAGAGTTCCAGGATTTTATTATTTCCATTTCTTCAAGCACCTGGAGTATTTTCTGTCACTGAGAACCACGTAAAGGAAAACAATTCTAAATGCTGTTGTAAATAACAAAAACCGTTTGATGCAAGTAAATAGCAAAAGCCAGGTTTCCTGTTCGTGAATAATTTATTTGGAATTGTCTCTTCCTGCTCATATCTCTTCTCGTAATCCCTAGTATGATCTTCCTGCCTTTTGTGTCTTCTGAGGCAACTTGCCATGAGGAATAGGCTTAAAACTGCTCCATGCTGTTCCAAAACTGTATTTAGCAATGCTTGCTCCTGGTACCTAGTTCTCTGGGGCAGGGACCATCATTTTACTATGTTTATACTACACCCAGGACAATCAAGCTCTGATCCTTGATTAAACTGTTTAGTGTGCCTAGACATTACTGGAACATAAATAATAGCAAGAAGCTTCCAGCTTCAATTTCCCTCACTGAAGCTTTTTAAGGCAGGTTGGTGTAGGGGACTAGTAATGATATCCAGAATCTTTCATCTTTGAACACTAGTTCAAATCCAGCCCAGGTTGATAACAGGTAGATTAAAAGATGTTGCCATGTATTGACCGGGGGTGGCTTATATGAAATGAGTTTGGTGGTCTCAGTTCAGTTACCAGTGTATGTGAGCGTGATGGGGTGTACAAACCCCACACCGGGGAACTGGGTGTTAAGGAGCAGCTCTGGTCACAGGAGGCTACACCCAGCCTTCGGGGTGTGCACTCAATGGAGGTGGAGCTTAGAAGGGTGAAGAAGCGAAAGGAGACATAGCTATACCACATTAGCCTCCTAAAGGCCTGAAGGGATCAGAAAGACTGCTTACAACACCGTATTCACCTGAGTCAGAGCTAGACCCCCAAGTCATCATATCGCCAGGCCCAGGCCCGATTCAAATGGGGGAAGAGCTCTGACCGGAACTACAGTCACAAATGCTAGAACTGTTCTAGAAGTTTTCTTCTGGTTCTCAACCCAGCCAGGATGGACACATTTGATCTAACATCATATCATGGCCAAGACATGACAGAAAGTCCATGAGATCCACAAGCCTTTGCCAAGAAGAGTGTTGGAAGTGGTTCACAAAGAGCTGCAGGCTGTGCTAGACTTAGGAGTAATCAAGAAGTCCCACAGTGGATGGAGGAGCTCTATTGTGCTGGTGCCAAAGATGAATGGGTCAACTCGATTTTGCTTAGATTTTAGGAAAGTCAATACAATATCCAGGTTTGACACGTACTCAGTGCTCCAAATGGAGGAGCTGCTGGAGATGCCGAGGACTGCTCAACACATCTCCATCTTAGACGCGATGAAGCGGTACTGCCATAGCCACTGTCGGCGGAGTTGCATGAAAAAATGGCCTTCCATACTTCATTCAGCATCTACCAATTTGTAACCATGCCACTTGGGATCTGTGGGGTCACAGCTACCTTTCAGTGGCAAATGGGTCAGGTGCTGTGACCACACGACCAGCACGCAGCTGCCTGTATTGATGACATCGTCTTCTATAGTTGCAATTGGGAGGACTATGTGAAGCTCATCACCACTGACATTTGGACCCTTGAGAAGCCAGGGCTCACAACAAATCTGGCCATCAGCCAGGAAAATGTGAAGTGACGCACCTCATGTACACTATGGAGAAAGGCTGGCTGTACCCACTGATTGACAAAGTTTAGGCACTAGCAAATGGCTCAGTACTGCTGACCAAGAAGGAGGTCTGACTGTTCCTGGGCTTGGCTGGCTATTACAAGTGGTTTGTCAAGGTTCCTTCCCCACTCTGAACTCTAGGGTACAGATGTGGGGACCTGCATGAAAACCCCCTAAGCTTATTTTTACCAGCTTGGGTTAAAACTTCCCCAAGGTACAAACTATTTTACCTTTTGCCCTTGGACTTTATTGCTGGCATCACCAAGCATCTAAAAGATATATAACCGGGAAAGAGCCCGCTTGGAAACGTCTTTCCCCCCAAAATCCTCCCCAAACCCTACACCCCCTTTCCTGGGGAAAGCTTGATAAAAATCTTCACCAATTTGCATAAGTGAACACAGACCCAAACCCTTGGATCTTAAGAACAATGAAAAAGCAATCAGGTTCTTAAAAGAAGAATTTTAATTGAAGAAAAAAAGTAAAAGAATCACCTCTGTAAAATCAGGATGGTAAATACCTTACAGGGTAATCAGATTCAAAACATAGAGAATGCCTCTAGGCAAAACCTTAAGTTACGAAAAGACACAAAAACAGGAATATCCATTCCATTCAGCACAGCTTATTTTCTCAGCCATTTAAACAAACAGAATCTAATGCATCTCTAGCTAGATTACTTACTAAATTCTAAGACTCCATTCCTGTTCTGTCCCCAGCAAAAGCATCACACAGACAGAGAGAGCCTTTGTTTCTCCCCCCCTCCAGCTTTGAAAGTATCTTGTCTCCTCATTGGTCATTTTGGTCAGGAGCCAGCGAGGTTATCCTAGCTTCTTAACCCTTTACAGGTGAAAGGGTTTTTCCTCTGGCCAGGAGGGATTTTAAAGGTGTTTACCCTTCCCTTTATATTTATGACATGGTTTGTACCAGACTTTGCCACAATCACAGACTTGGTAAAGGACAGTAGCCCCCAGAAAGGTCAAATGGACAGAAGCTTGCAACAGTGCATGCAAAGACTTGAAGAAATGTCTAACCCACAAGCCTGTCCTTTTCCACCCTGACTTCTTGAAACAGTTCATCCTACAGACAGATGCTTTGGATATGGACCTTGAGGCAGTGCTATCTCAGAATGCTGATAGCAAAGCACACCCAGTCCTCTACCAGAGTAGAAAGCTGTTCCCTCAGGAAGTAACCTACTCAACCATCATAAAGGAAGCCCTGGGTATGAAGTGGATTGTAGATGAACTACATTAATATTTACTGGGGAGCCCCATCCTACTAGTCAAGGACCATGCCCCTCTCCATTGGCTGAATTCCATGAAGGATACCAATGCCCAGATCTTGAGGGGGTACCTTTCCCTACAACCCTATGATTTCATGGCATTCCATCATCCAGGGACGACACACCAGAATAAAAATTTCTTTTCTCAGGATGGAGAGGAATGGCAGGCAGATGACAGTCCCCCAGGTCTCAGACTAATGGGGAAGGTGTGTGATGGCATGTACAAACCCCACATTAGGGAACAACGGGTTAAAGAGCAGCTTTGGTCACAGGCGGCTCCGCCCAGCCGCGCCTGCTGGGCATGCTGTCAATGGAGGTGGCGCTAAAGGGGTACAGTACAGCTGGGTCAGGGTGGTCAATGCAAGGGAGCAGATCTGCACTGGTAGCTCCTGCAGAAATCCAGAAGGTGCCCCACACGGTCCTGAAGCAGATGTCAACTCAGAGCAGCAAGCCACCGTAGAAGAGACAGAAGAATGTCTGCTTGTGAATGGGGAGGGGAACCTTCTGATCCCTTCTTGTGGGCCATTAGTCAGGCCTTTCCCATGCCTCTGGAGGGCCATGAACATAGTAGGAAGTAACCCAGGGAGTAGGCTGGGTGATATCCTGGTTCTGGTCACACACCTGAACTACTTGCACAAGGGCCCTGGCTTGGAACCTAGAGGAGTGGAAGGGCCTGGGTTCCCCTACTGCCAACCCCTGCATTTGAACCCAATAGGCACTACCACCAGCCTTCAGTCTTGAACCCACGAGGTGCTACCATCAACCACAGGCTTGACCACTAGGTGGTATGGCTAGCCAGTGCTCTGATCACTAGGGGACATGGTCTAGGGAGATGGTCTGCCATCACCATAAGACACAAAAACCACCACCCCAATACAACTCTAATGGGTTCTCCTAGAAAAGAGATAAGACTGAATCTACCACATAGACTGAACTTTCTATCACTCTGAGAAGTGGTTCTGTCAGTTCAGATTTGACGTATATTTGCAGAGCTCTATGGGGAAGCTTACACTGCCACTATTCTGTGGCTAAATGTAAGCGGTCCCCAAGACTTCATCTGGAGTCCTTCACAAACACTAAATTAACATAAAATATTCTGTAATCAAATGTAAATATAATTAAAAGTGAATCATATAGGAATGGAGGGCTGGAAAAGACCTCAAGAGTTCTTCTAGTCCATCCCACTGTGCTCTGGCAGGATTAAGTACAGTATACCTAGACTATTCCTGACAGGCGTTTGTCTAACCTGTTTTTAAAAAACTTCCAATAACAGGGATTCCAGAACCTCCCTAGTAGAGGTTTGTTTCTAGTATGGTCACATCACTATTTTAAAAAACTCTTACAACTGTAACTTTCCTTTTTTGGAGGAAACCTATAATGTTGAAATCTAACTTTCATTCATCTCCTAGTATTTTATTTTTAATGCTACCTTTGACCCTTGTTTGCTCTGGCTCACTGTAAAGAATCATTAATTGTTTCAGTCTTACCACGAACCTGGATTTTTCTGCCATCATCACCTGAATGTG
This sequence comes from Natator depressus, assembly GCF_965152275.1. Lineage (NCBI taxonomy): Eukaryota > Metazoa > Chordata > Testudines > Cheloniidae > Natator > Natator depressus. The sequence goes on from NC_134237.1 coordinate 121,412,898, forward strand.
AGTAAACAAGAGCTGTTCTAAAGTTCAGTGTCAGCAGCTTAGTTCAGAATGGTGATCACATGATCGCACAGTCATGCATACGATGGGAAAGTACTTCTGCTATGCACTGATATACAAATGGGAAACGCTGAGCATCCTGTTAATTTTCAAATGTTTATGACTAAGAATCAATTTCAGACTCACATTCCTTGCTCATAATGAAGTTTCTCAGAAACTAGGATTGCTCTAGCACCGGTGGAGCCCCAACAGTGCTAGCAACGGTGAGAGAATTTCAGACAGTGCAGAGAACACCATGAAAAATAGTGTTCAGAACAAATAAGTTCAATTGACAGACCAAATACCACAATATAGAAATATATTTTGTCCTCTACTTTCAGATTAATGTGCAGGTGTCTATGTACATGATTAACTCCCAGTAGATGTTAAGGGGGAATTGTGCACCTAAACAGCCCAGTGAAGCCACAGAAGAAAAGAGATTCCTTTGAGTCGTAAACTGAACCGCAGGCTTATGCTATAAGTATGTGCAGCAATTTAGAGAGTGTTTTTCAAGTGGTGGGGGAAGCCCACAAGATGAAGCATCAATAGGCCTTGGTTCTATTTCTGGTTCTTCCATAGACTTTCTGTGTGATTTTGATGCAAGTCACTCTTATGATGCGTCAGCTTCTCTGGCTAAAGTAGGGATAACAGCACCGACCTCCTTACCTCACAGGAATGCAGTGAGATTAATTCCTTAATGTTTGTCAAATGCTTTAGGAGTGAAAAATATTAGCATGGTGGCCTTTCCTTCTAGTGTATAACAAGTGCACAGGGAAAAGCTTCCTGTGCTCCCCGGCACTGGGGAACAAACTCTCTGTTCAGAAGGCTTGGAGACGTTCCTTCTGCATGACGGTGGTTTGTGGTCTGTTAGATGGGAGTCATTCTCAGTCAGAGGAAACCAGGGATAAATGCCATCTGTTCATAGATTCATAGATTTTAAGGTCAGAAGGGTCCATTATCATCATCTAGTCTGACCTCCTGCGCAGCACAGGCCAGAGAATCTCACCAATAATTTCAAGCCTATAACTTCTGTTTGAGCTATAGTATCTCTGTTAGAAAGACAGCCAATCTTGACTTAAAGATAGAGAACCCACCAAATCCATAAGTATGTTCTTTCAATGTTAATTACCCTCACTGTTAATTTGTGCAGTATTTCTAGTCTGAATTTGTGTAGCTTCAGCATCCAGCTATTGGTCTGATTAGTAATCCAGGTAAAACTAGGTTTTGGTCTACACTACAGACCTATATCCGTATAACTACATTGCTCCAAGGTGTTTAAAATCCACATCCCTGAGCGATGTAGTTATCATAGAATCATTCAATCATAGGACTGGAAGGGACCTTGAGAGGTCATCTAGTCCTGATCCCTGCACTCATGGCAGGACTAAGTATTATCTAGACATCCCTGACAGTTGTTTGTCTAACCTGTTCTTAAATCTCCAACGATGGATATTTCACAGCCTCCCTAGGCAATTTATTCCAATGCTTAACCACTCTGACAGTTAGGAAGTTTTTCCTAATGTCCAACCTAAACCTCCCTTGCTGTAATTTAAGCCCATTGTTCCTTGTGCTAACCTCAGAGGTTAAGGAGAACAATTTTTCTCTCTCCTCCCCTTGTAACAACCTTTTATGTACTTGAAAACTCTCAATCTTCTCTTTTCCACACTAAACAAACCCAATTTTTCCAATCTTCCCTCATAGGTCATGCTTTCTAGACCTTTAATCATTTTTGTTACTCTTCTCTGGACTTTCTCTAATTTGTCCATATCTGTCCTAAAATGTGATGCCCAGAACTGGACACAATACTTCAGTTGAGTCCTTACCAGTGTGGAGTACAGCGGAAAAATTACTTCTACTGTCTTGCTTACAACAGTTCTGCTAATATATCCCAGAATGATATTTGCTTTTTTTGCAACAGTGTTACACTGTTGACTCATTTTAGCTTATGATCCACTATGACCCCCAGATCCCTTTCTGCAGTACTCCTTCCTAGGCAGTCATTTCCCATTTTGTATGTGTGCAACTGATTGTTCCTTTATAAGTTGAGTACTTTGCATTTGTACTTATTGAATTTCATCTATTTACTTCAGACCATTTCTCCAATTTGTCTAGAACATTTTGAATTTTAATCCTATCCTCCAATGCACTTGCAACACCTCCCAGCTTCGAATCGTCCACAAACTTTATAAGTGTACTGTAACAGGGTGCTGACCAGGAGGTCCTGGCAAGGCCCCTGTTAGCCCAGCTCCAATTAAGGGGTATTAATTGGGGCTGGCTGGGTATGGCTTGCCTAAGGGCTTGATGAGAAACACCAGCAGACCTTATTAGCCAGGGGGCTATATAAAGCTGGCAGGAAGGAAGCAAAGGGGAGGGAAGAGGAAAGGGAGGAGCCTGTGGCTGTAGGTCCCTGCTGGCTGAAGGAGCTAGCTGTCTCCCAGGGATCTGTGTTGAACAGATTGTATATAGACGGTGGTGGGAAGTGACATTGCAAATAAAAGGGCACTGGTGCTTGCACTCTAAGCGGTCTCCGGCTGATCTGTGGCACGAGTGGCAAAGGGCTCCGTTACATGTACTCTCTGTGCCATTATCTAAATCATTGATGAAGATATTGAACAGAAGCAGACCCAGAACTGATCCCTGTGGACCCCACTCAATATGCCGTTCCAGCTTGACTGTGAACCACTGATAACTACTCTCTGGGAATGGTTATGCACCCAACTTGTAGTAGCTCCATTTAGGTAGTATTTCCCTAGTTTGTTGTGAGGAAGTCATGCGAGACAGTATCAAAAGACTTACTAAAGTCAAGATATACCACATCTACTGTTTCCCCCCATCCACAAGGCTTGCTACCCTGTCAAAGAAAGCTATTAGTTTGGTTTGACACGATTTGTTCTTGACATATCCATACTGATTGTTACTTATCACCTTATTATCTCCATTATTGTTCCGAGTACTGAAGTTAAGATGACTTGTCTGTAATTCCCCTGGTTGTCCTTATTTCCCTTTTTATAGATGGGCACTATATTTGCCCTTTTCCAGTCCTCTGGAATTTCTCTTGTCTTCCATGACTTTTCGAAGATAATTGCTAATAGCTCAGATATCTCTTCAGTCAGCTCGTTGAGTATTCTAGGATGTATTTAATCAGTTCCTGGTGCCTGAAGACATCTAACTTGTCTAATGACAGGTTTCAGAGTAGCAGCTGTGTTAGTCTGTATTCGCAAAAAGAAAAGGAGTACTTGTGGCACCTTAGAGACTAACAAATATATTTGAGCATAAGCTTTCGTGAGCTACAGCTCACGTCATCGGATTTAATTTGTTCTTTCCCTATTTTAGTCTCTGATCCTGCTTCATTTTCACTGGCATTTGCTATGTTAGATGCCCAATTGCTACTAACCTTCTTGGTGAAAACTGAAACAAAAAAGAAATTTAGCACTTCTGCCACTTCTACATTTTTTGTTATTGTTCCTCCTACCCCCTTGAGTAAAGGGCCTACCCTGTCTTCCTCTTCTTCTAGTGTATTTGTAGAATGTTTTCTGGTTATCCTTTATGTCTCTAGTTAGTTTAATTTTGTTTTGTGCCTTGGCCTTTCTAATTTTGTCCCTACATATTTGTGTTATTTGTTTATATTGTCCTTTGTAATTTGACCTAGTTTCCACTTTTTGTAGAACTCTTTTTTGCATTTCAAATAATTAAAGATCTCCTGTTTAAGCCAGCGTGGCCTCTTGCCATATTTCCTATATTTCCTATGCAATGGGATAGTTTGCTCTTGTGCCTTTCATAATGTCTCTTTGAAAAAATGCCAACTCTTTTGAACTGTTCTTTCCCCTTAGACTTGCTTCCCATGGGATCTTACCTACCAACCAGGGCTGGCCTTAGTAAAAATGGTGCCCTGGGTGAACTTGTATTTTGGCCCCTCCCTCTCCCCCTCCCACCATCACCCCTGGCTCCTACAGGCTTCCTGCTCTCCCCCGCCCCACTATCACCTCCAGGCCATTACCTATACTTCACATGGAAAGTCCACAGGAAAGGCCATTCAATGGGCATCTTCAATGATCCATTGTGAGTTAAGTGTCCTTTGATGAGCCACTTACTTTGACTAGTTCCTTCAAGATGTGCTGGCTAACTATCTTGTGGGCATTACCCCAGGAGCAAATATTCGAAATACAAGTATAGAGCCAACACTCAAAACTTCAAATACAAAAATGATACGTGTATACAAATAGCATAAACATATTCAGAAATCATAACCTTTTCATCGACATCTTACATGCCACATTCTGTACAAGATTTGTTGCAAATATATAGCAGTGGTTGCAACAATGATCTACATGGTCATGTTTTAATCTGCTAATGTCACAATGAGTAACTGCTACAACTAGCAAAGTCCTAGGCCACTGTCAGCAGAAGCGCAGAAGTAAGGGTGGCATGTTATATGGTGTATTGCCACACTTGCTTCTGTGTTGCTGCGGTGGCTTGTGGTGCCTGGCACTTGATCTGCAGCTCAAGGCAGGCTTCGCGCTGTCATATGGGGGCTGCATCTTGCCAGAGCCCACAGCCCTCCTGCAGCCCTCCTGCAGAGCCTAGCCACTCCTGGCTCACCACAAGCATTTTGACAGGAAGTACTAAGCTGTAATAACAATAATAATACAAGTGTGTGTGTGTGTATATGTGTGTGAGAGAGAGCCTGTGTGTGACTGTGTGTTGCGGGATTGAGTGATAGAGTGTGTGTTGAGGAGTGTGAGACTGTGTGTATGTGTGTGACAATCTGTGTTGGGGGACTGAGAGAGGCAGTGTGTATGTAGGTGTGAGAGCCAGTCTGTGTGTGAGAGAGACAGTGTGTGAGTATGACTGTGTTGGGGCATTGTGTGAGAGACAGAGTGTGTGTTGGGGACTGTGAGACTGTGTGTGGGTGTGAGAGACAATCTGTGTTGGGGGACTGTGAGAGGCAGTGTATGTGGGTGTGAGAGCCTGTGTGTGTGTGTGTGTTAGGGAAGTTTGAGAGACAGTGAGCGCACTGTCATTTTAAGTCCCCACATCCCCTCTCCTCCCTGCTCGGCTTGGCTCCCGCCATCCCCTCACTCATGTGGAAGTTTCACTCCTCCTGGCCCCGGCCCAGCCAGCCCCCACCAGAGACCGAGTGGCCAGGGCTGCAAGCAGGGAAGGACTCGGCTCTGCTCCGGGCAGTGAGCGGTGGGCTGTGCCGCCAGTGACCGGCCCCAGCTGTGCCACTCTGGGCTCCCTGGGGCTGGGGCAGAGCCGGAGCCCTCAGCCGGCTGGCTGAGGAGCGAGTGAGGGAGGGGCCAGGGGGTCAGGGAGAAGCCCGCCAGCCCAGCGCAGGGGAAGGGCCAGAGAAGAGAGGAGTCTGGCCACAGCCAGCCAGGGGAAGCCCAAGCCCCTTGTGGTGCCCCCTGGCAACGGAGCTCTGGGCGTGGGCCCCATTTGCCTGGCCCTGAGTTTGCTTAAGTCTGTCTTCTTGAAATCCATTATCATTATTGTGCTGTTTTCCTTCCTACCATTTCTTAGAAACATGAACTCTGCCATTTCATGATCACTTTCACCTCAGTTGCCTTCCACTTTCAAATTCTCAACCAGTTCCTCCCTATTTGTCAAAATCAAATCTAGAACAGCCTCTCTCCCCTAGGAGCTTTCTCCACCTTCTGAATTAAAAAATTGCCTCCAATACATTCAAAGAACTTGTTTATATACTATACTGACCTAACCCCTCTTGTAGACAGCACTATGTTGGCAGGAGAGTTGGATTAACTACGCCAACGGGAGAACTCTCTCCTGTTGGCATAGAGTGTCTTCATTAAAGCACTACAGCAGTGCAGCTGCATCAGTGCCGATCCAGTGTTTTAAATGTAGACTTGCCCTAGGTCCCTGGCCATTACCATCAAGTAGTCTCCAGCTCTAGATTCCAAGCAGCTCAATATTAACCTGTCTGGATGGGACATGGGGCAGGTAGCAGCTATCAAATATTTGGGCAGCGTTACAGACAGTGCTGGTGGATGCTTGAAAGACCTGGGCAATCATTTAGCAGCAGCTGGTGCCATGTTTGAGCCCTTCAGTGGCCTGTGTAGGGATCTCATGACATCAAGCTTGCTGTGAAGTTGCAGATCTATAGAACCATAGTTATACCAACTATCACATGGCAGTCAAACGAAGGCACTGAGGAAGGCTGAAGAACACTGGATTGATGTTTTCAATTCCTGTTGTCTTCGTCAGCTGCTCTATAGCAAGTGGCAGGCTCATATCAGAAATGAGGATATTCAAAGCCAAACCTAGCGACTGCCTCCATCAGCACTGGTTTGATTTCGGCAATTTTCTTGGGATGGACATATCATTAGAACGGAGGACCAATGAATTCCAAGGGTGTGTACCTAGGAATGCCGCTACATGCTCATCGATCACATGGGCATCAAAAGCTTGGGTGGCGCAACAAGATTGCCAGTGACTGACAAACTGAGTATAGAATCAGGCCTCCTTAAGCACAGAGATTGATCTGGGCAGCACTCAGTTTGCCAGGAGGCCACGTCCCTTTGGGATTTGCCATGATGATGATCTCTGCTGAGAATCCCAATCAAGGGTGCAAAATGAGATGGTGTTTTTTTGCAGTGGACATGACTGATTTTGCCTGGATTTGAACTGATGTGCTAGAAGTAAAAAGCTCTATTTTCCACATACCATCCATTCTCCATTAAATTCAGGTGTTTACAATCAGAGCCCTTAGAATTCTTCAATAAAACTTGCTATGAACACGATACAAAATCGAAAAGCACCAGTTTTTCAAAGGTGATGAAATATTCCAAGATTTCTTATATGTTCCTTTAATGATGCAGAGACAAGGTGGGTCAGGTAATGCTTTTTATTGGATCAAATTCTGTTGGTGAGAGAGACAAGCTTTCAAGTTGGTCCAATAAAAGATATTACCTCACCCACCTTGTCTCTAATATTCTGGGACTGACACAGCTACAACAACGCTGCATAATGGTGCACTCCCTAATTATTCTCTCTATTGGCTGCAAATGAGCTATCAAAAATAAAAACAGAGTGATGCATATGTGTGCTCAGCCCCTCCTGTTTTTTGTCAGGAAGGAAATAAAATCATTTGTAGTTATGGATATGTTAATTTAATATGGCAAAAGGGAAACAGATATCTGACATTTGGTCCTGGGCTTTATCAAGGGTGCTTTTCCTTTTGATGAACCTGAGAATGGTATATTGGGACTCAGAGACAGTATAAGTTAAACACAAACGTTATGGTTAAGATGTAGCCACAAAAACACTTTTGGCTGCTTGTGGGCCTGTCTTACCGTTACTAACTTTAATATCTGCTCACCCACATGCCTCAGTTCAACACCTGTTCCACTTTTTCCCACAGTCAGTTCAGTCCTGAACACGTATGCTGTGTCTTCAAGGTCTAATGAATTACAGCAATAATACAATGATTGGGGTTCATAATACTACTACTTTGTACTTGTGTCTTGCCTTCCACTTGGTCTCAAAGTGCTTTGCAAACTTTAGTGTGCACAAGGATATCCTGCAGCCCTAGACTACCACCATGGAAGAGCCCAGAGATCCTTTTTCTTCACCTTCACCACAGTGACCATTAAGTCCAGAAGAACTGAAAACCACTGAAACCAGGCTGAAAACCACTTTGTTACCATGAAATTTTCCACTCGGTTTCAGGATACAGCACCTCTCATGGGAAAGAATTACCAGTCTAGTTCTCAGAAAATATCCCTTGAGTTTAGGATGGTCCATTTGGCTCCCAGGAATGGCTCACTGTGCAAATGACTAATAAAATGACATACCTTTCTCAAAGTCTGACACATTCACACAACAGTAAGTCCTACAAGCATTGAACATTATTCAAGCCACTATTTGCAACCCTGAACCATGCTGTTCCTGGCTGGTGAAATACAGTAAAGAGTGCCTACTCTCTCTGTTAACAGGGATTATCAACACTTCCTTTGAAAAGAACAGTCCATACCCTACCCTAACACACACAACAATCCACCTCTTACTCAACAATCATCACCCGACCCAAATGATCTTGCTAACTATTGCCTGGTGTCTGAGCTCCCATTTTGGGGCAAAGTAATTCAGAAGCTGGTGAAGTGCCATCTACAGCTACACTTGGCCTCTGCCAAGTTATTGGACCCTTTCTAGGAAGGCTTTAGACTGGGATATGTCACACAGATAGTGATGACTAACATTTTCTTCTCGGGTATGGACAAGGGGCAAATATCCATATGCTTATGACCAGATCTCTGCAGAATTGGACACACAGTCATGTGAGGCTACTGATTCACCTTTAAGACTTAGCAGAGGTAAGCAGAAGAGTGTTGAGAAATGCTCTGATCCTTTCTCTGGAGAGGTTCATGATGGACAACTGCACCTCTCACCTGAACAGTTCTGCAAGGATCGATCTGGTTCCCAAGTATTTATGTAAAAACTGGGGGTAGAGACTTTGACTTGTCTTTGTATATGGAAGAACATAAGATGGACCTACTCTGACTTTATCTATTGTGGAGGAACAGGGCTCTTTATTCCTGATAAACATTCTAGAGGTTTTTTTCTCTAATTTAATTCCTTTTTGGACTAAAACTAAGCAAGAGGTTTTTATTACCTTGTTGTTTTCAGTAAATCCTATTAAAATGGTTACAATTCTTAAGCTGTAGTACTTGAAGCAAATGCTTCAGACTTGCTGCTTATATGATTTATTGAACATATTTCACAAAGCATTGATGGAGGAGTAATGTTAGTTTATTAATCAGAATTATCTCCCAGGTCACATGTGGTTTCTCAATTCCTACAGTATTATTCATGAACATAAATGAAATGCAATTTTGTATCCCATGGTATCCTAACCTGATTTCAGGCTGCTGACTCTGAGTTTAGAGGGGTTAATACCAGAAAGTTTACGGAGGCCAAAGTACCTTAACAAAACTTCTCAAGCCTGACCATGTTGTCTTGACTAGCCCAGTGATGAGCTGCCAAAAGCTGAAGAACCGGTTCCTTCAGTTGCTCCGGGTCTTCGGCAGCACTTCAGTGGCAGGTCCTTCAGTCACTCCGGGTCTTCGGCGACACTGAAGGACGTGCTGCCGAAGTGCTGCCGAAGACCCAGCGCGCCTCTGGGTGAGTAAAAATTAAAAAAGGGATTCTCAGAGGAGCCTCCCCAGCTCAGAGCTCAGGCGGGCTGGACAGGATGGTTCCGCGGGCCGGATGTGGTCCGTGGGCCGGACTTTACCCACCCCTTTAACAACTGGTTCTAAACTGGCTTCAAAATTTAACAACTGGTTCGGGCGAACCGGTGCAAACTGGCTCCAACTCACCACTGGACTAGCCCCATTTTCAGATATTATTAAGTAAACTCTCAGAGCTTAGCATCTGGCAAAGAAGCATTTTGCTATTATTTACCCTGTCCCCTTATCTCTGGTTGTTGTTTTCTGATTGTTGAAAACCTGATTTTTCTGCTAGTCAGAATTGGCAAAGGCCTTCTGAACTATGTGAAGTTACGTATATACAACTGTTTTATATACCTGAGTTTCCTGCCACAGACTTTTTGTTTGCTTTTTATAGATCAAGCATTGCGTCTTCTCAGTTGAAGACCCCTTTGTAAAAAGTTCAGGTTCGAAACATGGTGCAACATTAGTTTTGATTACTGTGATTATTATATTCTGCCTTGGGCAAATCATTTCACCTCTCTGTGCCTCAGTTTTCCATCACAGAATGGGGTAATAATGCTTACTCACTTTTGTAAAGTGCTTTGAGATCTACAACTGACAAGTGCTGTTACTGCTACCAATTATTCATTTGTATTGTTGTTTTTACTTCCCTCTCTCCCCTCCCGCCACTCCCTTCTGAAATCATACTCTTTGCCGTCCGCTGACATGGCACTTCTGAAAATCAATAATGCTCAAAACACACTTCTCTTTTCAAGCCAAATCAACCATTTGGGTACTCACACCACAGCAAGAGTGAACTTCCACACTGAACTTCCTTTGGGTTTACAGGAAACATATAATTTTGAAACTTTTGGGGGGTTGCCCACAAAAGTGAGCAATAAACTGAGACCTGTGGTCATTATTTGTCACTTCACAGCTGTTTTTTCAAGCTGAGACACTTCTTGGACCGTTCACAGGAACTGAAAGATGGCAGGAAGATTCTGTTTCATTTTCTAAAAATACTGGGCTGGTCAATGGCCATCCACATGGTTTAAAGTGAAAGATAAAACATTTTGCGGGAATAGAATGTATTTCACCCAGCAAGCCAGAGTATGTATAATCTTGTTCAATCACAGAGTTTCAACAACATAAACTAAAAGCATGTCTCAATATTTCAGTCAGCCTGCAGAGAAACCACTGTCTCCTCTGAAAGAAAAGGAGGACTTGTGGCACCTTGGAGACTAACAAATTTATTTGAGCATAAGCTTTCGTGAGCTACAGCTCACTTCATCGGATGCATTCAGTGGAAAATACAGTGGGGAGATTTTATATTCACAGAGAACATGAAACAATGAGTGTTACCATATACACTGTAAGCAGAGTAATCAGGTAAGGTGAGCTATTACCAGCAGGAGAGGAAAAAAACCCTTTTGTAGTGATAATCAAGCTGGGCCATTTCCAGCACTTAACAAGAATGTCTGAGGAACAGTGGGGAGGAATAAACATGGGGAAATAGTGTTACTTTGTGTAATGACACATCCACTCCCAGTCTTTATTCAAGCCTAATTTAATGGTGTCCAGTTTGCAAATTAATTCCAATTCAGCAGTCTCTCATTGGAGTCTGTTTTTGAAGTTTTTTTGTTGAAGAATTACCACTTTTAGGCAACTGTAATCGAGTGACCAAAGAGACTGAAGTGTTCTCCGACTGTTTTTTGAATGTTATAATTCTTGACATCTGATTTGTGTCCATTTATTCTTTTACGTAGAGACTGTCCAGTTTGACCAATGTACATGGCAGAGGGGCATTGCTGGCACATGATGGCATATATCACATTGGTAGATGTGCCAGTGAACGAGCCTCTGACAGTGTGGCTGATGTGATTAGGCCCTAGGATGGTGTCCCCTGAATAGATATGTGGACACAGTTGGCAACGGGCTTTGTTGCAAGGATAGGTTCCTGGGTTAGTGGTTCTGTTGTGTGGTGTGTGGTTGCTGGTGAGTATTTGCTTCAGGTTGGGGGGCTGTCTGTAAGCAAGGACTGGCCTGTCTCCCAAGATCTGTGAGAGTGATGGGTCGTCTTTCAGGATAGGTTGTAGATCCTTGATGATGCGTTGGAGAGGTTTTAGTTGGCGGCTGAAGGTGATGGCTAGAGGCGTTCTGTTATTTTCTTTGTTGGGCCTGTCCTGTAGTAGGTAACTTCTGGGTACTCTTCTGGCTCTGTCAATCTGTTTCTTCACTTCAGCAGGTGGGTACTGTAGTTGTAAGAACGCTTGATAGAGATCTTGTAGGTGTTTGTCTTGTCTGAGGGGTTGGAGCAAATGTGGTTGTATCGTAGAGCTTGGCTGTAGACAATGGATCATGTGGTGTGGTCTGGATGAAAGCTGGAGGCATGTAGGTAAGCATAGCGGTCAGTAGGTTTCCAGTATAGGGTGGTGTTTATGTGACCATCACTTATTATCATAGAATAGAATCATAGAATATTAGGGTTGGAAGGGACCTCAGGAGGTCATCTAGTCCAACCCCCTGCTCAAAGTAGGACCGATCCCCGACTAAATCATCCCACCCAGGGCTTTGTCAAGCCTGACCTTAAAAACTTCTAGGGAAGGAGATTCCACCACCTCCCTAGGTAACGCATTCCAGTGTTTCACCACCCTCATAGTGAAAATTTTTTTCCTAATATCCAACCTAAATCTCCCCCACTGCAACTTGAGACATTACTCCTTGTTCTGTCATCTGCTACCACTGAGAACAGTCTGGAGCCATCCTCTTTGGAACCCCCTTTCAGGTACTTGAAAGCAGCTATCAAATCCCCCCTCATTCTTCTCTTCTGAAGACTAAACATCCCCAGTTCCCTCAGCCTCTCCTCATAAGTCATGTGTTCCAGTCCCCTAATCATTTTTGTTGCCCTCCGCTGGACTCTTTCCAGTTTTTCCACATCCTTCTTGTAGTGTGGGGCCCAAAACTGGACACAGTACTCCAGATGAGGCCTCACCAATGTCGAATAGAGGGGAACGATCACGTCCCTCGATCTGCTGGCAATGCCCCTACTTATACAGCCCAAAATGCCATTGGCCTTCTTGGCAACAAGGGCACACTGTTGACTCATATCCAACTTCTCGTCCACTGTAACCCCTAGGTTCTTTTCTGCAGAACTGCTGCCGAGCCATTCGATCCCTAGTCTGTAGCGGTGCATTGGATTCTTCCGTCCTAAGTGCAGGACTCTGCACTTGTCCTTGTTGAACCTCATCAGATTTCTTTTGGCCCAATCCTCCAATTTGTCTAGGTCCCTCTCTGTATCCTATCCCTACCCTCCAGCGTATCTACCACTCCTCCCAGTTTAGTGTCATCTGCAAACTTGCTGAGGGTGCAATCCACACCATTCTCCAGATCATTAATGAAGATATTGAACAAAACCGGCCCCAGGACCGACCCCTGGGGCACTCCACTTGATACCAGCTGCCAACTAGACATGGAGCCATTGATTGTTGAGCCCGACAATCTAGCCAGCTTTCTGTCCACCTTATAGTCCATTCATCCAGCCCATACTTCTTTAACTTGCTGGCAAGAATACTGTGGGAGACCGTGTCAAAAGCTTTGCTAAAGTCAAGGTACAACATGTCCACTGCTTTCCCTTCATCCACAGAGCCAGTTATCTCGTCATAGAAGGCAATTAGATTAGTCAGGCATGACTTGCCCTTGGTGAATCCATGCTGACTGTTCCTGATCACTTTCCTCTCCTCTAAGTGCTTCAGAATTGATTCCTTGAGGACCTGCTCCATGATTTTTCCAGGGACTGAGGTGAGGCTGACTGGCCTGTAGTTCCCAGGATCTTCCTTCTTCCCTTTTTTAAATATGGGCACTACATTAGCCTTTTTCCAGTCATCTGGGACCTCCCCTGATCGCCATGAGTTTTCAAAGATAATGGCCAATGGCTCTGTAATCACATCCGCCAACTCCTTTAGCACTCTCGGATGCAACGCATCCGGCCCCATGGACTTGTGCTCGTCCAGCTTTTCTAAATAGTCCCGAACCACTTCTTTCTCCACAGAGGGCTGGTCACCTCCTCCCCATGCTGTGCTGCCCAGTGCAGTAGTCTGGGAGCTGACCTTGTTCGTGAAGACAGAGGCAAAAAAAGCACCGTAGTGTCCAGGAAGTGGATCTCTTGTGTGCACTGGTCCAGGCTGAGGTTGATGGTGGGATGGAAATTGTTGAAATCATGGTGGAATTCCTCAAGGGCTTCTTTTCCATGGGTCCAGATGATGATGTCATCAACGTAGCGCAAGTAGAGTAGGGGCATTAGGGGACGAGAGCTGAGGAAGCGTTGTTCTAAGTCAGCCATAAAAATGTTGGCATACTGTGGGGCCATGCGGGTACCCATAGCAGTGCCGCTGATTTGAAGGTATACGTTGTCCCCAAATGTGAAATGTTCTCTGTGTATATAAATCTCCCCACTGTATTTTCCACTGAATGCATCTGATGAAGTGAACTGTAGCTCATGAAAGCTCATGATCAAATAAATTTGTTAGTCTCTAAGGTGCCAACAGTCCTCCTTTTCTTTTTTGCAGACACAGACTAACACGGCTGCTATTCTGAAACCTATTCCTCCATAGTATCTCTCTGTCTGAGGTAACAACCTCATATGACTGCAGGGCAACCTGTTTGTCCATGCTGTGCACACTCTGCTTGCAAACTTTTGCAAAGTGATATAATCCATTGCATTTCTTTCTTCTTTCTTCGCATATGCTGGGCATTGTCTTGACTTGTGTTGGTTGCCACAGCATGTGCAGCTACATGTGCTATTTTTGCTGGACTTGGACTTTGAGCTCTGCATGCCTTTCTGCCTCAGGTTTCTTTTCTTGTATTATTTTGGATTCTTTTCATGTCTACAGTGTCACAGCACCATCCACCCTCGAAAAGCTTTATTCTGGACTGGGTGACTTCCTTTGTTTGGCAAATTCTAATCGCTTTGTCAAGGATTAATTCTGGGTCTTCCTGTAGCCTCTAATGTCCCCAATATTTATGACATGGATGAATTTAAATAAGCCACGAACAACACTTTTTATAATATAAGAACATAAGAACGGCCATACTGGGTCAGACCAAAGGTCCATCTAGCCCAATATCCTGTCTTCCGACAGTGGCCAATGCCAGGTGCTTCAGAGGGAATGAACAGAACAGGTCTTCATCAAGTGATCCATCTCCTGTCGCCCATTCTCAGCTTCTGGCAAAGAGAGCTTAGGGACATCATCCCTGCCCATCCTAGCTAATAGCCATTGATGGACCTATCCTCTATGAATTTATCTAGTTCTTTTTTGAACCCTGTTATAGTCTTGGCCTTCACAAAATCCTCTGGCAAAGAGTTGCACAGGTTGACTGCGCATTGTGTGAAGAAATAATTCCTTTTCTTTGTTTTAAATCTGCTGCCGATTAGTTTCATTTGGTGACCACTAGTTCTTGTGTTATAAGTAAAGAACACTTCCTTATTTATTTTCTCCACACCAGTCATGATTGTATAGACCTCTATCATATCCCCCCTGTGACGGCGCCCCCCATAAGGCTTTATGGAAATATACTTATGAATGTATATATGACATAACTAGAGTGTGTTTTATGCTACATATGCCATGTAACATATCTCTGTAAAGGTTATGATCTACTGAATCTATTAATCCTATTTGTATGCATGTATCATTTTTGTATTCGAAATTATGAATATTGGCTGCATACTTATTTGACTCTGAGTAGGTTTTAGTGAAGCAGTTGGTCAGCTTCCTGAGAAAAGACTATTCTCAGTAAGTGCCCAATCAAGAAGCCCTTAAACCAACAATGAACTTGGAGAGGCCATTCCACATCTGGGCTTTCCCAGGAATGTGGCTTGGCTGGTAAGGAACTCAGTCATGCATGGACATGTGACTTGCCCAGGTGACTCCAAAACTCCATTTTGGAGCTGGACTTTGCATAAAAGAGAGGAGAGGGTCTCCACCCACAGAAGAAAGTCTATTTAAACCCCTGGGAGACCCCTCTATTTGTCTTCAGCTGGCTAAAGAGAGAGCCACTCCACCCCCGAAGATACCTGAAAGAAACTGGAACAAAGGACAGTAACTACAGGGGGTGTGAGTGATTGCTGGACCCAGACTAGAAAGAGACTAGTCTGTAAAAGAGAGAGCTTACTGGAACTGGTGAGGTTTTAATCTGTATTCAGTTTTATTAGACATAGATTTTCATGTTTTATTTTATTTTGCTTGGTAATTCACTTTGTTCTGTCTGTTACTACCTGGAACCACTTAAATCCTACTTTCTGTATTTTATAAAATCACTTTTTACTTATTAATTAACCCAGAGTATGTATTAATACTTGGGAGGGCAAACAGCTGTGCTTTTTTTGAGATGGAGTGACCACATCTTCATGCAGTATTCAAGATGTGGGCATAACATGGATTTATATAGACCCATCAGGCCTTCGACTCAGCACTGAGCAAGTTTGTGGGATCTGATGAGGTGACTCAGTGTCCCTGAGAAGATAGTGGCATTGACCAAAGAGCTCTATAATGAACAGAAAGCTGTGTTTGAATGAATGGTAGATATAGGGCATGGATTCCTATCTCCTATCTGCGGGAGCTTGATAAGGCTGTGCTCTGTCACCATCTTTATTCAATAGCAGCATTGATTGGTTGATGGATAAGCTTGAGGAGGCAGCTTGTGGTGGCACTAAGCCAAACACCATTCTGCTTTGAGATTTTGAATATGCCAATGACATCGCCTTGTGGGTTCAGGTTGCTGACTCTCTGCAGCTGATGGCTGATCTGGTTGGGCAAGAAGCAGCACACATTGGTCTGGTTATTAATTTTGATAACACTAAATCCATGGCCATTACCATCAAGCAGCCTCCAGCTCCAGTTTACAACCAGCTCAGTATTAACCAGTCTGGACAGGACACCAAGCTACACATCCGGCAATCACATGCGGGAGTCAAAAGCTTCACTGGCACCCTACGATTGCCAGTGATGGAATAAACAGACTATATGACCAGGCCACCTTATGCACCTTGCCAGAGGGTAAGCCATCTTATGCTGTATGTGCAAGGAAGCTATGCCTCTTTGGAATTTGCTATGATGAAGATGATGAGTAGTTTTCCACGTTTCCAGAGAGTTTCAGTCATGATGGGGCTTTTAACTGCTCAATTCTTCCACTCATGGCATTTTTCTTAGTTTCTTTTTACTCCTGTACCATGTAATGTTCAAAGATCACTGCTTAGAGGGTTTGCAAGAGATCTGCTTTATTCAGTGTCCAGTTTTAAATGGCTGTACATAACTATAACAGCTGCAAAGCATCCCACCCAGCCTCTCTGTCTAGGAAGCCCAGCCCTTAAAGACACATGCCCCAATACCTCACACACAGCTCCAACATGCCCAAACTAGAGATTCTTAAAAAGGGTGACACTTTTGTCTGACACATTAATGACTTGAACTCGGAACTCTCCTCTGGAACTTACTGGTACTAATGTATTACTTATAGAACCCTTTTTGGTGGGGTTTCTGCGACAAAGAGGCCTGGAAAGCTGGAATGCTTCTTATCTCCAAAGTGGGACTGGTGTCAGGTTTCTTTCCTGCACTAAAACTGGGCATTGAATCAAGGCGCTACATGATTTTTGCTCCTGCTTTTGCAGTGGAAGGTTGTGGGTGCAGACTAGAAAGTGTTGTCAATTATTCCAGTTTTTGGTTCCATTCATCTAATTCCTCCCAGCATTCCTGCAAGAGTCACATTTCCAACAACTATTTCATCATCTAGTACCAGATGGTTGCTACACCCCAATTTGTGGTTTACATGCAGAAAGTCTATTCCAAACATTGTTTCTCCTGAAACGCCTGGTATGCCCAGGAAATCCATTTTGTAGTCAATCTTCTAAATCATAGGGTCAATTGCATTTTTCTGAGTACTTTTACAGGTCTCTATTTGATGGCTAGAAGTCAGAGTAGTCATTTGTAAATTAGTTTCCTTCAAGTCAAGGAGATGAATACAAACTCTACTTTATTTTTTTTCCTTACTAGACTTACTATTTTTGTGTCTTGTTTGGGGCACAAATTTTAATTCAGATTTATTATCAATTGTGTAAAGTGAATACCAGGGTGAAGGAAGTGTGTTCAGGTCAAAAGCAGAACGTACACCAGGTGTGTGTGGGGGGGGGGGGGGAAATGGAACGTAGAAACACACAAGAAAGATGAGCTCATCAGGTTCCAGTAACCCTGCATGACCACAAACTTATCTCTGAAAGCGTTCCACGTTTCAGTTGTAAGAAAACTATCTGAATATCTGATCTAGCCATTTATAAAATAATTGGAATCCTGGTGACTATCCCTTTCCTCAGTCATTAAAACGGTTTTAAACAAAACTGTCTGGTTATGGCCACTCGGAGCTTATAATTAATGTGTGGGTAATGGGACAAGTTTATGATGCCATTGTTCAGCATTAAAAGCACACTGTTGCGTTAAATGTGCAATTCTGTTTTGAAAAGTGGCACCTTCTGAATTCAACAGATCTGATCTCTGTCGGTATTCAGAGTCATAAGTACTGACTTCAGCGATAAAAACAAGATTTTACTGCTTTTTACTTCTGTTTGCACTGCAGAGCCAACAGCTAAAGGGAGTTTTGAGCTGGAGTTCATTCTTCATGGCATAGTGTCAACAGGATTGCTTACTACATTCCAACCAGTTACACCTGTGCAAATCAAAGCAAGGCAATGAAGTTGTACAAGTATCAATGAGGGCATAATTTGGCCTGTAGAACATTTATTACTGGTGATGATATGCAGCTCAGAAAGAATCCAGCTTGACTTTCTGAACTCAGGATGAATTTGTAGGTCTTGTAGTCAGAAAAACATTTTGTACTTGCAAATAGAGCATATTTGATATGCAATCCTGATCACACATGGAACTCCACATCACTATTTTTACAGTCACAATTCAGAAAAAAAATGCACTTTAAAAATCATGGGCCTTATTCTAACATCACGTACATTGGAGTTACACAGATGTGACCGACTTCAGTGGAGTTATTCCTGATTTACACGGGTGTGAAATTAGAATCTGTTCACAATATATTTCCAAAATATTCCTTGCCTAATCTACAGATAATACCTTAGATTATTAAAAGATTAAAAATATCAGTTTACATACTATGCTATTTAGTTTTCCCCATTTTCCCCAGTTAAATAAACTAGCTAGTATCACCCTGTTTCTAGTCAATCACTTTCTATTTCTCATGTATTATGACACTGCTGCACTATTTGGGTGGCAAACATTGCAGGGGAACGTTTATTATTTAAAAAATAACTTTTATTTGATCTTTTAATTTCATGGTAACACTTCCATTGGTCAGATTTGGAAAACAACTGGGTTTTTTACAAAACCTATTTTGGGGCTAAATTTGACCTGTGTCCCTTTGACACCCTGCTGCACACCATAGTCATCACAAAGGGGCTATAGTGATCTCTAGTTCAGATTTTGAGTTGAGGCAAAAAAGACATGGCCAAATTAGAAAGTTACTTACCATATGGTAACTGGAGGTTCTTTGAGACGCATGGTTGTGACAGAATATACCCCTGGGTTCACACTCTCCACACTATTGCAATAATGTTTGTACAAGGTATGCCTTGTGAGGTATCATTTCAAAACGTATAATTTGCTGATCAATACTATCATGGAAAAATGTACATAGCAGTGTTATATGTGAAGTTAAAAACATAAGATGAGATCATGACTAAAATTATGTTTTCTAGGTAAGTCTGGAGAGCGGCCGAACCAGTTCCTCAGAGACAAAGGGCAAGCTGATGTCTCAGCCAGGTGTAAAAAATGCTGATGGACCATTACTTGGTAAGTGGCCATTCTTTGGCAGAAAAGGGGGCAGGGGCAAAAATCTACATCTTAGGCTATGTCTACACTGTGAACCTTACAAAAGCATGGCTGAGCCACTGCAACTGTGCTGTTGTAAGGTAGCCGCTCTTTATCGTGGGGAGAGATCTCTCCCAGAGACAAAATAAAACCACCTCCAATGAGGGGGCAGTAGCTTTGTCATTGGGAGTGCGGCTCCTGCTGCCGAAGTGCTGTCCACACCAGTGCTTTTCATCATTAAAACTGTTGTTGTTCAGGGGGGTGTTTTTTCACACCCCTGAGTGACAGAAGTTTTAACAATGAACGTGCCAGTGTAAACAAAACCTTACTGCAGAAACAGTATAGAGTTTCCTTCCACACAGACTGCCTGGCACCTTTCTCCCAGCTGGAAATGCTTCTCAAAGGGGGTCAGGACTATAAAAAGAAGGGGCAGACATCCCAAGACACCCCTCCTCTCTCTCCCTGTCTGTCTCTGGCATCGCACCTAAGCAGACACAGGAAAACAGCCATTGGCCTTGGGGGTAGGGGATCCTGACCTGAGAGTTTGGTCAGTTGAAAGCATGTGGTGAGAAAACTTTGCTTTGAATCTAATATAATTTGTTACGTTAGGCACCAGTAAGCATTTTATCATTTTTTTTCTTGTAACCATTTCTGATTTTTATGTCTCATTATTTGCATTCACTTAAAATGTCTCTCTTTGTAGTTAATAAACTTGTTTTATTGTTTTATCTAATTCAGTGTGTTTAAGTTGAAGTGTCTGGATAACTATTTAAAAAAATAGGATGGCATATTATTCCCTTAAAGGAATAACAGACTTAATATATTTGTATTTTTCAGGAGAGGGCTGGGCAGTATGGGACATACATTTCTGGGGGGAAATCGGGGACTGGGGCTATGTTGGAGTCACCCTGCAGTATAACCAAGGCTGGTGAGAGCCAAGGTGTGGCTGGCTGGCTGGCTGGCTGGTTGCAGCACACACACACAACATAGCTGGAAGTGACTTACATGCTGGTGGCTGTTTGTGAGCAGTCCAGGTCGGAGGCTACAGCAGCAAGGCATTGTAATGGGCACTCCAGGTTATAGGGCAGAGGTGACACCGCTACTCATTATTCTGGATTGTGCTCTGCTATGTCACAGTAGTCCCTATCTGTACTCCACTGTGGATACACAGACACTCCGGAATGCCTGGAGTTGGAGCATTCTTGACAGCAGTGTCTGTTGGTCCACACATGCACCCTCACCCTCCTCAGGCTTCCAACATAAAGGGTGGAGCAGATCAACCACCTCTCCAGTTCCTTCTCTACTGCAAATCCAGGTAAGATCTGAAGCAGAGGGGAAGGAAGTAAGGTATATAAAGACCACATATCTTGAAGAACCTCCAATTACCATGAGGTAAGTAACTTTCTCTTCAAGTGCTAGTGTCTATGTCTATTACACTGTGGGTGACTGACAAGCAGTACTTAAGTAGGGGGAGGGTGCAAGGATGCAGGCGGCTGGGCTGCTCGAAGGACCACTGTCCCAAAGGATTCATCAGCAGAGGAATCCAGCAGTAAAGCATAATATCTCGCAAATGTACAGATGGAACTCCTTGTAGCTGCTTTGTAAATGTCAGGTAGGGGTACTTCTTGAAGCAATGCCATTGAAGTCACTTGTGCTCTTGTAGAATGAGCCTTCACCCCAGGAGGGGAAAAAAGGTGTGACAGTTGATAGCAGAATAGGATACAACTCAAGATCCATGTAGAGATCCTCTGGGATTATATAGCCTGACCTTGGACTCTTTCTGCTGTAGCGATAAACAATCTGGTAATTTTCTGATTGACTTTGTCCTTTGTAGGTGAAAGGCTAAGACTATTTGCATGCTGAGGGACTGAAGTCTCCTCTCCTCTTCAGATGCATTTAGTTGCAGAAAAAATATAGGTAAATGCATTACTTGTTCAGGTAAAACTCCAGAACTATTCTGGAGGTGAACTTTGGACGTAAATGTAATGAGACTTTGTCTTTATGGAATATGGTGTAAGGCAGATCCTCAATCAGTGTTCTGAGCTCATCTAGCCTTCTAGCTGAGGTGAGGCCAAAAGAAATGCAACTTTCATAAATAGGAGAGACATGGAATGGGTAACCAGTGGTTCAAACGGAAGCTTAGTGAGTTCCAAAAGAACAAGGCTTAAGTCCAATTGAGGAACAGGATTCCTTACTGGCAGAAAGGTTCTGATTAGAACCTTTCCAGAAACTGCTACTCAGTGGATAAGTGAAAATTGGAGTATCCATGTGAAGGTGGGTGGTTCACACTGATTGCTGCCAGGTGGACCCCTAAAGAATTGTTAGAGAAACCAGCCATTTTGAGAGAGAGAAGATGGTCTAAAATAAGGGGAATATCTACTGACTCTGGAAATGCAAGTTTTGCTGTGCCTAGATGGAGGAATGCTTCCCCTTGGCTAAATAGCATTTCCTGATTAAATCTTTTCTGCTATTAGTGAGGATGTTTTGTACTGCTTCAGAGCATGACCATTCTAGATGTGATTCCCTCCAAAAAAGAAGCCTTGAGATGGAGTGCTTGGTGGTTGGGATCGTTGATTCTGCACTTCTCCTGGGTTAGGAGGTTGGGAAAAGAATGAATGTTGATCATCCAGTTCCATAGGGTGACTGCTTCTCCAAACAGGGGAACAGATCATGCTCCTCCCTATTTGCTGTAATAGATGGTTGTCATATTCTCCAACATTATGAGTTCCTGGTGACATTGGATGAATTGAAGAAAGGCTTTTCAAGCTTCTCAGACTGCCAGTAATTCCAGAACATTGATGTACATGTTGGCCTGTCAGGGTGTCCAACTGCCTTGTGCTATGTGGTTGTCCATGTGGGTTCCTTAGGAGCTTAGGAGGGAGGCATCTATAATGATTGTCCTGTCTGATGAGGGGCAAAGGAAGGGAATGCCCACACATACTTAAATGGGATTTTTCCACTGCAGTCGAGATAACATTACCTTGGCGGGAATTGTTACTATGATGTTCATGGACTGTTTGTTTGGTGAGTACACTGTTTGAAGCCATACCTGCAGGCAATGAAGGTGGAGTCTGGCAAACAGCATAACATAAATACATGAAGCCATATGTCCAAGAAGAAAAAGACATATTCTGATTGGTGTTCAAGGGCTGCACATAACCTGATTCATGAGGTTGTTTGTTGCTTGGAATCTGTCCATTGGTAACTAAGCTCTTGTCATGAGTGAATCTAGCATTGCACTGATGAAGTCTAATATCTATGTTGGAGTGAGGACATACTTTTGTAAGTTTATGCTGACCCCTAGGGAAGACGGGAGCTGAAGCATTAACAAAGTCAACTTGTAGGCTTCCTAATGTGTCTCAGAAACCAGTTGCTGAGATAGGGGAAGACAATAATATAGCCTGATATAGGCTACTACGACTAGAAAGACTTTGGTAGAGACCCAGGGAGCAGTTGCAAGGCCAATTGGGTGCACTCTGTATTTAAAATGGTAGAGGCCCACTACGAACCTGAGAAAATGTCTATAAGCAGGGTGAATGTCCACATGAAAGTGCTGTGACAGGGTCGGGCCAGATGGCTACAGGAGAGTGATAGAAGGCAGATATATTAGCCTCAGGTTAAGCAGGTCCCTTTTCCCTGGTAAGGTAACAGGAGCAGTTCCAGAACAATCAGGAACTTGCTGGAACCAATTAAGGCAGACAAGCTAATTAGGACACCTGGAGCCAATTAAGAAGCTGCTAGAATCAACTAAGACAGGCAGGCTAATCAGGGCACCTGGTTTAAAAAGGACCTCACTTCAGTTAGTAAGGTGCATGCGAGGAGCTGGGAGCAAGAGGCATGCAAGAAGCTGAGAGTGAGTAGGCGTACTGCTGGAGGACTGAGAAGTACAAGCGTTATCAGACATCAGGAGGAAGGACTGGTGGTGAGACTAAAGAAGGTGTTGGGAGGAGGTCATGGGGAAATAGCCCAGGGAATTGTAGCTGTCACGCAGCTGTTACAGGAGACATCATAGACAGCTGCAATCCACAGGGCCCTGGGCTGGGACCCGGAGTAGAGGGCGGGCCCGGGTTCCCCCCATCCTCCCAACTCCCTATTTGATATAAGAGGAGTTGATCTGGACTGTGAGCCCTGCCAGAGGGGAAGATCTCTGGCCTGTCCCCCGACCCATTAGGTGGTCCAGCAGAGACTGCGGGGATTGTTCTCCTCCTTTTCCCCATGCTGGCCAGCGATGAGGTTAGCCGAGTGAATGGCAGGTTTTTGCCACTGGCAAAAGGAGCCAAACTGAGGACTGATGTAAACCTCTGAGGTGAGCAAATTCGCCAGAAAGCACAGAACCCACCAAGACAGAGGAGGAACTTTGTCAGAGTACGCATCCTTCATATTAAGACCTGTAATCCAAATGTCTTTTTCCAGGGATAGGATTATAAATGCCAATGTGTCCCTGCAAAATTTCAGCTTGCAAATAAAGTGGTTGAGCTGGCAGAGATCAAGGAGGAGTCTCCACCTGCTTTCCTTTTTGGTACTCGGAAGTATGCTGAGTAAAAACCCTTCTCCTGGTACTGAAGAGGTACTCGCTCTATTGCTTCCTTCAGGAGGAGGGATTCTACTTCTTGTTTGAGAGTCTCCTCATGAGAATGTCCTTTGAGAAAGGGCAGGGATGGGATTTGGAGGGAGCAGGTAAATGAAATTGATTCCATAGCCAGAATGGATGATGTCTAATATCCATTTGTCTGTTGTTACTGCACTCCAGTTGTGGGAAAAGAGTGCTAGACGACATCCAAATGATATGTGCGAATTGGTTGACGATGTCATCATTGGTGGTTTGCAGCTCTCGAACTCCCATCAAAAATATCATTTAGTTGGGGGACTGGAATTGACATGACAACTAGAAGGTGCAGGGAAATGGGACTTTTGAACTCTATCTCTTACGGGGTGGCTCATAAGGTTGGTGATGGCACAATTCTTGATCCATCTTCCTAGGCTTGTACAAATTTTCTCTTTGGGGAAGGTGTATATATTCCCAGGGTGTGGAGGATGGCCCTGGGGTCCTTTAGAGTATGTAAGGACTCATCTGACTTTTGGTTGAAAAGATGGACTTCATGGAAGGGCAGGTCCTCCATGGTGTACTGCACCTCCTTGGGAAACCCTAAAGCTTGAAGCTATGATTCGCAGCATATCAGAATGGCTGTTACCATTGACCTTGATGATGTATCTGCTACATCTACCAGTTGAAGAGCGGTCTGGTGACCAATGTGTATTCCTCAACGCGAGCCTGTAATTGAGCTATACCTTGTTGCGGAAGCTTGTTGATGAAGTCTGTGAACTTGGAATCATACTTAGCCAACAGGGCTTGGTAATTGGCTATCCTGAACTGAAGGCTAATAGATGTGAAGACCTTTCCTTCTCAACAGTTCTAAGTGCTTAGTTTCCTTGTCAACCAGAGTAGATTTAAGATGTTGCTGTCTAAATCTCTCTGTGGCAACTTGGACAACTGGAGCATTTGGTGCAGGATAACAGAAAAGAAATGCCACCCTTTTGGCTGAGACAAAGTAGCATTTCTTTGCTGTCTTAGGGATGGAGATGCATGTGGTTGGAGTATGCCAGACTGCTCTAACTGGTTCCAGAATGGCTTTGCTAACAGGAAGCACTATTTGGCTGGTCCTGGAAGGTTGTACGATGCCCAAAAGTTTATATTGTGGATCCCTCTAGGGCAATGTTTCCCAAACTTGGGATGCCGCTTGTTCAGGGAAAGCCCCTGGCGGGCCAGGCTGGTTTGTTTACCTGCCACGTCCTCAGGTTCAGTCAATCGCGGCTCCCACTGGCCACGGTTCGCCGCTGCAGGCCAATGGGGAAGCGGCGTGGGCCAAGGGACGTACGGCGGGAAGCAGAGCGGGCCGAGGGACTACCCCATTGACCTGGAGCAGTGAACCGCGGCCAGTGTGAACCGCAATTGGCCAAACCTGCGGTCGCGGCAACTAAGCAAACCAGCCCGGCCCGCCAGGGGCTTTCCTTGGACAAGCAGTGTCCCAAATTTGGGAAACACTGCTCTAGGGAGATCTGGAACTTCTCTGCAACCCTGCACAAGAGTTTCTGGAACTGCTTATGGTCATCTAGGGAGAAAGGGGATATTGGAATGGCCTCTTCATCCAAAGATCATGAGAATAATTTTGTCAGTACCAGCAGAACCTCTGGATCTGGCTCATAACCTTCCTCTTGTATGGGGTCAGAGGAAGCTTTTGTTGCCCTCTTGCAGGGGAGGGGTGGAATGAATCCCTAGAGGATTGCACTGACCCTGTAGGATGGCTGTATGGGTCCCATGGTCCCCAGTATGGCCAGTAAGAAGGATCAAAGGGGATTGTGGAGGTCCCTATGGAACCTTCGGTTCCAAGTGTTGAGGTGGAGGTTGGTTACAGATGGGTGCAGGTCCCTGTCTAGGTAGATATCCTTTGGAGTAGGAGACATCTGTTCCTCAGGTGGTTCAGAGTTCACCGAGAAAGATCCAGAATTGGCTATCAGCAGTATTGACAGCTCCACCAGAGGGAAACCTTGGCTGGCAGATGAAATGGGGGACTGACTCCTCATAACTTGCATATCTTGGTGCAGTCAGAATCTCTCTGATGAAGGAAGAACCTGATAGCAATGGAGATTGGGGATCAGGGAGAGCAAAAACATCCTCTGATGTAGCACAAGTCTGTTCTCGCTGGAGCAAAAGGGGTCCTGTCCTCCTGAATCAACAGAGCCAGAGCAGTTAAATTTTGCGCCACTGTCGGGCAAGGCAGTGCTGGAACTGTTGGTGGTTGAAGCTCTTCATGGTTGCCTTCTGTCAGTGCCATCGGTTCCTGGTATTTGGGTTTAACTGGTACTGGAGGTATCATTGTGTATTGGTGCACAGTCCAATACCAATGGAATCCTAGATTTGTGGGGTTTCTTGTCACGGCCCTGAGACTTAGGATGTTATAAGCCCTCATGGGCTGAGCAGGAAGATTTGCTTGATTAGGCAGGGTCAGATCTGACTTCTTTGAAGTGGACTTAGAGGAGAATCTGCTCTTGTATTTCTGAGACTGTTCCCTGCATAGGTGTTGGAGCTAGGGGTGCGGCAGCACCCCCTGGTTTTAAGTGGTTTCCATCATATGCAGGGTTTATAGTTTTGTTCAAAGGCTTTCAGCACTCCCACTATACAAATTGTTCTAGCACCTATGGTTCTCTGCCTTTCTGACAAGATCCCAACAAGGTGGGGGGCCAGTGAGTAGATTCTCTTGTTCCTAAGTCAGACCTCATGGCAGGAGGCACACTCCTTGAGTCAGTCTCATGTACGGGGGATTGTTCCCTGGTCTGTGTTCGGGTGTGGCCTCATTGCCTTCTTCATGCGGTGCTTTTTGAGTCAAAACTCCCACACCACATGGGTGGAACTGGGGAAAGAGCAGCAGATACTGCACTTTGCCGTGATGTGGGCTTCCTCAAGGCAGCACAGGCAACGTCAATGGTCATTGCTGGCCAAGAGGAAGCATGGGCAAGAAACACAGGTTTTGAAGCCTGGCATTCTGGGAATAGTCCAATCCCCCTAACAGGGTACTGGGGGGGGGGGGAGGAGGAAGGGGGAAAATTCCCTGGGATTGGAAAGCTATGTAACTATGGCACTATAAAACTTAGCTAAAAACGATAGAGTAAAAATTCTAAACTATTTACTATATATATAGTGCCTGCTTACCCACAGGGGACTATACCTAGGGACCAGCAGTTGAAGAAAAAAAAGGGTGTTTCACCCTATAATGGAGAGCGTAGTGGAGAGTGACTGATGGTCATGCAATTACTTGCTATTCAGAATTACACTACCAATGTCAGCATTTCATTACATAAAACTGAAAAAAGCAGAAATGTGCAATACAGCAGCTCATGAATGATACCTCATGAAAAGCATCTGATAAGCTTAGAGAAATCCAGGAAACACAGGCAGAGTAACAGATACATGTAGGTGCTGACTAATTATCCAGGAGCAGTGTCCTCATAGCTCTGCATGCTAGACTTAACACAAAGGAAATAGTCATCCAAGGGCATTCTCAGAAACATACAGGGTCCGTACTCAGCCCAAATCCTTACTCAGGCCAAATTTCTTTTGAAGTATTTCCTTGAGTAAGAACTGTGGGTTTTCACTCACAGTGCTGTAATTAGAAAGGGAACAAATGAAGAAGTCATTCTGTAGGTAATCATTAGGGGGTTTTTTTTATGATGAGATCCAGTATTTGATTTTGAACATCTTCATGACATTTTATTCCAAATAAAGGAATCCTACGCAAGCAGTGGAATATCAAAAATATATGGTTCTTAGGTTGTGTATCGTTTTTTTAAAGTGCACAGAGATAGCCAGGGCCGGCTCTACAGTTTTTGCCGCCCCAAGCAGTGAAAAAGACTGCTGCCGCGGCCGGCAAAAGGAAGAAGCTGCCGCCGATTTGATGCTGCCGTGGCTGGAGGAACTGCCGCCCCTTTCTAACTGCCACCCCAAGCACCTGCTTGGAACGCTGGTGCCTAGAGCTGGCCCTGGAGATAGCAGGAACAGCAGCAGTAGAATCATTCTCACCAGTTAGTCTTAAACTTGACCGGGAAGGAAAGTCCTCTGGCCTTGAGTGGTTAGTTCATTATCCATGCTCATTTAGGCCCCTATTCAGCAAGGATTTGCAAAACTTCCTTTTTTATAATCTAAATAGAAAGTAAATGCTGGCTTACTCCATCCTATTATTAATTGGCTGATTTGTTGTAGGTATAGACGCAGATGGTCATAAGCAGAGATTTACAGGGAGAGGGTTCTGCCTTTACAGATTAGGTCAGGGAGAGCAGGAGTTCAGATTTGGTCCTTTTGGTACAATGTCAGATCTATGAAAGTGGGGAAGTAAAGAAGCATATTGGAACTGACAGGCATCTTCCCTGGAAAAAATGAAACTGCCTACCACAGTCACATGTTTTATCCTAGGACACTGCAGCAAATGAAACAGCATATTTTTATGAGGCTGAAGATGACCCAATCACACTGTCGATTCACTGACACAGAAACAAATGTTTAAATAAGTAATCCATTCCAGAGGCTCTGAGGCCCATCTCAGGGTAAAAACTCTAATCTTGTGCAATGCTGCTGTAAATGTCAGGGCCCTAACTTGAATCTTCGCAATTAACAGTATGTTACCGTTTGAGTAGGGGCTTTTCAAAATTGCTTAGTTTTGAAGGATGAGCAGTGATCTATCTGGGTCTTTCTGCATTTTTTTTTTTAAAAGTGATCTGAGTGGTCTACTGAAATGAAAACGGAATACATTCTAAATGGAGGTGCTTACATCAGAGTCACATTATTAGGAAGATCAGACTACTCATGCACATAAAGATTTGCAGGATCAGCTCTAGGACTGAAAACACTAGCTCTCTCCTGCTAGGAACTGGAAAGTTTCAGTGTTGCTGTAATGTAGTTTTTAAGGGCCAAATTCCACAGTCTTTACACAGGCAAAACTCACGCTAAGAACTCCAGAATATGGGTCAAGATTTTCTTGTAAAATTTAACTGACTTAATAATTAGTTTAACAACTGTACACATTTTTTTTAAATTGCTGAACTCACCTTACAAAAACACTGAATCTCTCCAGTTCTCCACTGCTTTCTAGTGGGAAAGCTGATTCTGAGGCCATGTCTACACTACAAAATTATGTCAACCTAAGTTACGTCTGCATCCAGCACTGCGATTATTAAATTGCTTATGTGGGTCACTTTTGGCTCCTTGTGTTAGCGGTGCACATCCTCACCAACAGTGCTTGTATTGATTGTATTGTCAGTATGGGGTGTTGTGAGATGGCTCCTGAAAGTCAGTAACAGTCGACATAAGCAACACAGTGACTACACTGACATTACGTCGACCTAATTACATTGACCGTGACTCTGTGGCACTCGGGGAATTGGTGTTACTAAATCAGCATAAAGAAGCACTTACATTGGTGGGATTCAAATTTACGTGAAGACACTTCCACAGCAAGTTTGACACAACTAACCCTGCAGTGTAGATCAAGCCTGAGTCCTACTATGAATTCTGAAATTGTCAAGATAGTAGCTTCCCGTTTGATTGCTAATTGTAGTTTTAATATAGTTATATTTTCAAATGATTTACTCTCCATTGTAATGAGACACAGAATATGTTTCTAGGACTCTGGAATTTTCCAGGTTTTTCCATCAGGTATTTATACAAGTGAAACCATCTTTTATATTTATAAGCCTGTGTTGCTTTCCTTTGAATTCCTTCCAGTTGATTTATGTTTCTAGTACTGAAGTCTCTAGGACTAAATGAAGCATTTTAGGAGTGGCCTTATTACAGTTTGTAAAGAGAGACCATCATCCTCAACTCCATTTTGTGCTGCCTCTCCAATGTGCAGTCCCAGATTACATATGGTATATCATACTTATCTAAGCAAACTCTTATCTAATTTGTTATCCACGCTCAGCCCTTCCAGTGGTTTGGATTTTTCCAGATATATCTCATATTTGCTACTGCTGAACCCCATTTTTTATTTCTGACCTATTTTTCTAAACCTATTTTCCTCTTCTAAACCTCTTTGTCTTCACTAGCATTGACAACACCTCCCAGTTCGGTCTGATCTGCAAATTTTATTAGCATGCTCCTTAAATTCGGTCACTTACATGCTAATATTAAGCACAACAGTCTTTGCCACCAACTTCTCCATCACCTTAACTGGGCTACAGAGAGATTGGGGATTTCCTTGTTCTTTTAATTCTTTGAATTTTTCCATTTTAATTCCCAGTCTTCTCACATTGGTAGCAACTGAAAAAAATGTCACCTTGGCACCACTTTTGTTTACCTACAACCGGCTTACATTGTGAAGACTGCCTTCACAATAGAAGAGCTTGCAAATTAGAGAGGGACAGTTAAAAAACATGACAACTTATACTATGGCTTCATTAGGAATAAAAGGAGTGCTCTTAACTAGAATTAGCTAACTTGGGTAAAATCCTAGTGAAGGCACAGCAGTTTGTAGTTTTCACATGAATTATTAGCAAGTTGAGTGAAAGACTATAGACAAGACTCTAGCGCAGTGGTTCTCAAAGCCGGTCCGCCGCTTGTTCAGTGAAAGCCCCTGGCGTGCCGGGCCAGTTTGTTTACCTGCCACGTCCACAGGTTTGGCCGATCGCAGCTCCCACTGGCCGTGGTTCGCCGCTCCAGGCCAGTGGGGGCTGCGGGAAGCGGCGTGGGCCGAGGGATGTGCTGGCTGCCCTTTCCGCAGCCCCCATTGGCCTGGAGCGGCGAACCGCGGCCAGTGGGAGCCGCGATCGGCCGAACCTGTGGATGTGGCAGGTAAACAAACCAGCCCGGCCCACCAGGGGCTTTCCCTGAACAAGCGGCGGACCGGCTTTGAGAACCACTGATCTAAAGTATCTGGTATCAGAGGCCACCCAAGACAGTCTGCTGCCCTACGCAAAGCTTCAGTCTTCTATCCCCCACCTCATACCCCTTAAAAGTTCACAGCAGACCTTTAGTGCCTCCTACACTGCTGCCACCCCCACCCCTGAACCTCATACAGCTACACAGGAGGCTGTCAGGGCAAATCTCAACCTGGGACTGCAGAGGCCTGGGGCACTGGAATAGGGGGCACCAGAGGGCCATGGCCCTCCCACTTTTTACCAGCCATAAGGGTGAGCAACTGGTGGAAGGGAGCAGAGAGGAACGAAAGGGGTCTTGGGGGGCAAAGAGGTGGCACAGGAGTGGAGCCTCAGGGAGAAGGGGCTGTGTGAGGGCAGGAGCTCGATATGGGGGGGGGGGGGAATGGGCAGCGCAAGGTCTGGGCCTCGGGGGGTGGCATGGTGCAGGGGTGCCTCGGGGGGTGGCATGGTGCAGGGGTGGGGTGGCGTGGGGGGGCTGCCGCTACTGGGAGAGGCCGTTGGGCCCTGGTGAACAGATCTTATCAGATGGAAACAGTCCAACAACTCCCAGCAGGAGGCAACTCCCAGCTTGTAGGGTCTGGTTAATGGGCACCTCCACAGATTTTAAACAGTTCCAGGACCTTATCAAGAGGCTCATGGATTCTTTGCAGATCCCCTTTGAGGAGGTTCAAGAACCACATCATAAGTTGATTGACATCCTCAATATAGCTTCATCTGCTTGCATGTCCCTACCTGTTATTGAGGCATGCCTGGACCCTGCAAAGATTATCTGGCACACCCTGGCCTCAATTCTGCCTACTTGCAAGAGAGTGGACAAAAAATAGTGTGTCCTCTCTGAGGATTCAGAATTCTTATGTTCTTATCCCTCTCCTCTTTGGTGGCTGAAGTGGTTAACGAACGTGGAAGGCTGCACCCCACTAAATCTACACCCTATGATAATGATCATAAGTGCCTTGATCTGTTTGGTAAAAAATCATATTTGTCAGTTACTTTACAATTCAGAATAACCAGCTATCAGACATTAATGGCAAAGCACAACCACACAAATTATACCGAGCTGAACTCCTTTACTGAACATCTACCAGCAGAACACAACAATTCCAATTCCAGGCAATTACTGCAGAAAGCCAACTGCTCAACTGAACTTCTCTGCAGGCTTCTCTCGATACTGCTGATACTGCCACTCATTAGATTTCTACAGCAGAAGGTCTGAGCAGGGCCTCCTGGCTTCAGCTCTCAGAATTTCCAAAGGAGGTCCAGAATATGGCTGAAGACCTTCCTTTTAATGTCACTAAATTGACTGCTGACAGCACGGGTGAATCTCTGCACAAGTTAAAGGGCTCCAGGGCCACTTTATGTTCTCTGGGGATCTATACATCTACCCAAAAGAGAAAGATTAGCAGGCCCCAGACAGTGCAGAGATCCCAGCCCACCCAATTCTCAAGTTTGCACAGGTCATATGAACCATCAACATATGGGACAGAGGTTCCAGATGAGAAAAAGACTTACCTCCCAACCCTCAACCTCCCAACCTCCACCTTGAAGCACTAATTTTGATGGGGTGGTCCAGGTTCTGAGCTGCCAAACACTTTCATACCATCTGCAACGTTTCACCTGCCTTCCTCCCTTTGACAACCACCTTTACCACTTCTGGCAGGCTTGGGAGTTCATCACTATGGACAAGTGAGTTTTGGAGATTATCTCCACAGGGTACTCCATCCACTTCACTTCTCTTCTACCTGACAAGCCCCCTTCCCTGTCCCTCTTCAGGGATGCCTCACACGAGACTCTGCTACAACAGGAAATAGACTCTTTTCTACTCCTGGGTGCTATAGAACCAGGTCCCATGCAGCACAGAGGGAAAGAGTTTTATTCCAGATATTTCCTAGTTCCAAAAAAGAGTGGCAGTTGGAGACCCATCCTAGATTTAAGGTTATGCAACACCTTTGTAAAGGTACAAAAATTCAAAAAGGTGGCACTTAGAGCAATCATTCCATCACTGGACCAAGGGGACTGATTCATAGCCCTCAATCTTCAGGATGCCTATTTCCATATAGTGATCCACCCGTCCCACAAAAAAGATTCCTAGGCTTTACTCTCAGGCCCATTTTCAGCACAGGGAGGGCCCTTTTGACCTATTATCTGCCAATCATAATTTGGCCTATCATCATTTTCAAAGGTCATGTCAGTAGTAGTGGCACAGCTCTGCAGAAAAAGAATACTAGTGTTCCCTTACCTAGCCAATTGGCTTCTGAAAGGTTGCTCCCTGGGCTTAACTTCACGGGCAACTTGCAAAGCCATAGACCTCTATCTCAAATTGGGCCTGCAATTGAACATTCCAAAATCCACGAGGACCCTCTGAAAAAGTCAGAATTAGTAGGAGCTCATCTTGATTCAGTAGCAGCAAAAGCCTGCCTCCCAATGCACAGATTCATGGCCCTGTCCAACGTAGTCAACCTAATCCAGATCAGCCCTCAAGCCCCAGTGAAGAACTGTCTTCAGCTGTTGGGGCATATAGCAGCTAATTCTTTCGTTATAGACCATGCAAGATTGTGAATGCAATGACTTCAGCAGTGGTTCAGGACTGTTTATTCAGCAAACAGACACAGTCTAACTTCACTACTTTCCATACCCACCTTCATAAAGGAATCTCTAAATTGATGGAAATACCTTCACAATGTTTGTGCAGGAATCCCTTTCACTTGCCCTCCCCCAGCAGTTATCATAACAATCCCTGTTAGGATGGGGAGCACATCTGGACACCCACAGGGCCCAGGGCAGGTGGACACCTCAGGAAACCACTCTGCATATCCTCTCCTGTGACTCAGGGAAGTCAAATATGCATGTCTCCAGTTTCTACCAGTAATCAGGGGCAAACACATAAAGGTCATGATGGACAACATGTCATGCATGTCCTATATCAACCAGCAAGGAGGGGCAAGACTCCCTGCCCTTTGAGCCAAGGCTGTCAAACTTTGGAACTGATGCATACACAATCAGATCATCATCACAGCAGCTTACCTCCCAGTAGTTCAGAATGTGATGGTAGACACATTCAGCACGCACTTCTCTCAAGACCATGAGTGGGAGATAAATCCCATCATACTTCATCACATATTCTGGCAATGGGGCACGCCTCAAATACACCTGTTCTCCACGACGGTAAACAAGAAATGCGCCCAGTTCTGCTCCAGAGGCAGGCTGAGCCACTGATCCTTGGGGGATGCCTTCCACCTTCAGTGGTCATCAGGTCTACTGTATGTGTTCCCCTCGACTCCTCTAATATCCAAAGTCCTACTCAAAATAAAAAAGGACAAAGCCAGAGTTATTCTAATAGTCCCAACCCAGCCTAGACAAACATTGTTTCCTTACTTGATACAGCTGGCCATTCACGTACCAATCACTCTCCAGGTAGCTCCTCATCTTCTCTCCCAGGAACGTGGGAAGATCCTTCATCCCAAGATTGGAGTTCTTTGCCTCAAAGCATGGCTGGTCGATCGTTCACGGGATTAGAAGTTACCTGTTCAGAGGAAGTAAAAAGAGTGCTATTACACAGCAGAAAAGCATGTACACATTACACTTACTTACAAAAATGGGCAAGATTTGCTTGCTGGTGTGACCTTAAACACATTCCACTGACAACTTTATTTTGCTGTCAGACATATTGGACTACATTCTAGCACTAAAAAACTTGGGGCTGTCGCTCAGTTTTTAGCATCCACCTGGAAGCCATCATGGATTTCCATTCTCCAATAGAAGGTTATTCTGTATTCGTTCATCCAACAATGATGAGGTTCCTCAGGAGGCTCTTTCCACTAGTCAAACATCCTACTCCAGTTTGGGACCTCAATCTGGTTCTTAAACATCTTACAAGATCTCTGTTTGAACTGATGGCTACCTGCTCACTCCTACATTTGTCAAAGAAAACAGTGTTTCTGGTAGCCATCATGTCAGCTCAACGAGTTGGGGAAATAGGGGCCCTTATGGCATACCCCCCTTTCATAATATTTTTCAAAGACAAGGTCACATTATGACAATACCCCAAGTTTTTACCAAAAATATCTTCCGTGTTCAGGGGTGCTGGAACAGAGGGTCCAGGGGGCCATGGTACCCCACACATTTTACCGGCCATAAGGGTGAGTGATGGGGAGTGGGGGCGGAGAGGAGTGAGTGGGAGAGATCTTAGGGGGAAGAGGTGGTGTCGGAGTGGGCCTTAGGGGAAGAGGCAGTGCAGGGGCAGGATCTTGTGGGGAAGGGGCAGCATGAGGGTGGGGCCTTGGGGGGAAGGGGCGGGGGCTCAGGGCAAAGGGGCTGCACGGTGTAGGGAAGTGGGGCCATAGTTTGGGCACCTGTGTCCATAGCCATGTCCATAGCTTGAGCCAAAGTAATGGTAGCAGAGAGAGCTGACGGTACTATGAATCTCAAATGCCCTGAGGGGAGTCCAGATGGCGACCAAGTGGTCTTCTTTTGGTACTGAGTCTGAAGAAGTAGATCTCTTCTTGCTGCCTCGCTCCCCTGTTGGTACCAATGGTCTATCAGAGCCCAAAATGTTGGGGGTCTCCAGCCTTAACAGAGCCCTCGGTACCTAAGGAATCAGCAGCCTCATGGGTACCAGGTCAGAGACCAATGGGAGCTGAAGTGGCTGGAGTCACCGGCAACCTCGACTTCCATCAGCAACCTCCTACCAGGAGAACTTGTGGTACGGTGTTTGGAAGTCTTATGAGAGGAATCTTGGGTCTTTGGGGAGTGAGCCTTGGAGATGATACAGGTAGCTGACTTACTTGGAGACTGGCATATGGTGGGGCTGGGGAGGATCTCCCGGCCTGGATCATAGGCCAGGTGCAGTGAGCTCTCCATCATGAGGAGCTGAAATTTGATCTCCCTGTTTTTTCTGGCTCTAGATTTTAATGCCAGACAGAAGTTGCACTTTTGGGAAATATGAGATTCTCCAAGGCAACAGTGTCCGTCACTCACTGGGATTGCCTCCCGGCATGACAGACGTTAGAAACTGGGAGAACCAGGCACACCCTCCCAATAAAGTAAAACTCCCAGGGGAGAAACTATCTAAAAAGACTATAAATAAAAAGTTGGGGGGAGGTTAATTTTTGTTTTAAACTAAACTACTACTAAGTACCAACTACTATTAAAAACAAGTATAATAAACTAACTACTAAAAGAGCTTAGGGGACAGAATTGAGGTAAAACTCAATGTGGACAACTGCTAAGACTCTGTCTCAGGCTGAGCAGGAAATGAAGCCAAACAGTGCTATATAGCAACAGCACAGAGCACAAGACTGAGTAATGCATGCCTGGGCCAAACAGATATTGCAATAAGAAATTTCCAGGGAAAGGTGGAGGAGGCGAGAGTGCACCCAGAATGGAGCACTCACAGGGACATGACTTGAAGAAGAATTTTCAATTACCTCGACTTTTCATTCCCATAATTTTTCATTGTCCCTGATCATAATGCAGTAGAGATATTCTCAATAGTATTGAATAGTTTCCCTTGGACAAAATGAATTAAACATCAGACACACTGTAATGCTGTGTTTTGGGCAAATGCTTGGTATACAGTATCTATTAGTTACAGAGTGTCTTCTGTGACCTTACATGTTGGCAATACTTGTATAGCTAGTTGTGCCAATAAAGTATTTTTAAACACCACTTTTCCAATGAAGCCCAAGCTCCTTCCTGTCATTCTTTGAGGCAATTGAATGATGTGCTTCTGTTTTCATATAATGACTAACTTAAATCCCGTATGTCCCTTTTCACAGGGCCAAATGCCGAGGCTGTTAGTCTGATTTTACTGAGGGTATGTCTACACTACCGCTTATGTCAATATAACTTATGTTGCTCAGGGGTATGAATAAGCCACCCACAGAGTGACATAAATTACACTGACCTAAGCACTGGTGTGGACAGCTTCTCCTGCTGCTCGTTGGGGGTGGATTGACAGAAGAGCTCTCTCCCATTAGCCTAGAGCAGCTACACTAGAGAGGTTACAGCGGCACAGTTGCACTAGTGCAGTGGTGCCACTGTAAGCACTCTAGTGTAGCCATAGCTTTAGACTCACAAAGAGGTCAATGATAATCTGGCACGTTGTCAATATTATGAAGCCATGTAGTCATGGCTTTACGGTTAAGGTTGGAGTTTCTCGGTGTTTGACAAAGGAATAGATAGGCTGCTTTTTTGGCTTGCATTAGATTTATCAGACCTGGTCCATACAGTTTGTTTACTGGTATAACTATTTCAGTTAAAAGTGTGGATTTTTTTATTTTAACTGATGTTCTATCAAGCAGCCCCTGAGCATGGGCATATTTAT
Organism: Natator depressus; assembly: GCF_965152275.1. Taxonomy (NCBI): domain Eukaryota; kingdom Metazoa; phylum Chordata; order Testudines; family Cheloniidae; genus Natator; species Natator depressus. The sequence continues at coordinate 121,449,737 of NC_134237.1, forward strand.
ACTGATCTAAAGGTGCCCTACCTACATCTTGTATGGCTATTCCCAGGCAGGAAGGGGAATAAGCTATGGGATAGCCAAACTTTGGCTCACCAGCCACATGTGGCTCTTTTACAGTTAAAGTGTGGGTCGCAGAATCTCCCATGTCCCCCCATTCTTCGCCTACCAGAAGTGGGGGAGTTCGGGGCTTCTGCCCTACAGTGGAGCTAGGGGCTCCTGTCATGGACGACTAGTGCCTGCTAAGGGGGTGAGGGCACAATTTAAAGGTTTGGGCTAAGGTTGCCAACTTTCTAATCGCACAAAAACCAACACCCTTGCCCTGCCCCTTCTCTGAGGTCCTGTCCCTCCCTCCCTCTGCAGCTCGCTCTCCCCTATCCTCACTCGCTTTCACCAGGCTGGGGCAGGGATTCAGATTGTGGCAGGGTGCAGGAGGCGGTACAGGGTGCGAGCTCTGGGAGTTTGAGTGTGGGAGGGGGCTCATGGCTGGGGCAGGGAGCTGGGATGCGGGAGGGGGTGAGGCGTGCAGGCTCTGGCCAGGCTTACCTTGAGAGGCTCCTGAAAGGAGCAGCACGTCTGGCTCCTAGGCTCAGGGGCAGCCAGGCAGCTGCTAGGAGGCAGAGGGACATGCCAATCACATACCAGGGCAGGTAGGGAGCCTGCTTAGCCCCGCCCACCGGACTTTTAGCAGCCTATTAAAATCTCCCGGATTGCTTTCAGCAGCCACCGACCGGGCGATCGAGGCCAATTCCGGTAGCAGGCCCATTGATGCACCAGTACAATTACAGTGGTGCAATTTGTGCATGTGGATGAGCCATTTCATCAAGTTCCTGGTCAGTAATCACTCACACATAGAATCATAGAATACCAGGGTTGGAAGGGACCTCAGGAGGTCATCTAGTCCAACCCCCTGCTCAAAGCAGGACCAATCCCCAATTTTTGCCCCAGATCCCAAATGGCCTCCTCAAGGATTGAACTCACAACCCTGGGTTTATCAGGCAAATGCTGAAACCACTGAGCTACCGCCCGGCCCCCTCTCCCACTGTACTCTGTCCTAGCCAAGGGGCACCGTGTCAGCCACTGCCCGGGGCACACTGCGGATCCCCACAGGGCTACGCTCCCCTGGGATTGCCAACCCTCCACGATTGTCCTGGAGTCTCCAGGCAGGAAAGACTAATGGCCATGGATTATGTCACGTGGTACAACCTCCCGGAATACTGGCAACCCAAACTGGCAACCCCGCGGCCTCCCGCGGGGCCAGGGTCGCTGTCCCCGAGAGCCAGCACCCCCTGCCCCCCGCGCGGGCAGGGCACGAGCGCAGCCCCCAGCCACGCTCACTGCGCCGGCGCAGACTCGCCTCGCCCCGCCTCTCGCGCCTGCGCCCCAGGCCGGAGGCGGAAAGAAGCGCCGCTTGGCTGCTGAGCGGTCCTCGGGGAGTGGTCGGGAGCTGCCGCCTAGCGCCTGCTGCCGGGAAGCCCCACCAGGAAATTCCCGGGGGCAGCTCCGGCTGGGACACCGCGGGCCTTACGCAAGCCCGGGCTGCCCCCTCCCCCCGGCTCCCAGAGCCCCGCGCGGGCTCCCAGCGACACAGCTCAGCCCGCCCCCCCTCGCCCCAGGGGCTCGCTCCGCTCCCTTCCCCCGCCCGGGGGTTCCCCTCCTCCCGCGCGGGGCTGCGGGCCCCGCCCCCCCGCGGCGGCCCCTCCCCGCTGGCGGTGCCGAGCAGCCCCTGGCCGCCTGGCTGGCCGATAAGAGGCGTGGGGGCCGGGCCCAGCCAGCGCCGAAAGGCTCGTATCTGCTCCCGGGCGGCGGCGAGGAGAAGGCTGAGGGGAGCGGCACTGACAGCACCGCGGCCCCTCGCCTGGCCCCGCGTGGATTTATATGCAGCTGGCGGGGTTCTGGGTCACCAGGGAGGAAGAGACGGGGCCGCGGGGTGATCCGCGCTCTCTTTCCCCCGCCATGTGCTCGGTGAACGAGGACAGCAGCACGGACCCGCTGGTAGCCCGGTGCAGGCAGCTGGAGGAGACCGTGGAGGCGCTGCACCTGGAGAACAAGAGCTTAAAGAGCAAAGTGCCCCGGTACAAAGCCCTCTGCAGCCTGTATCATGAGACCGGGCAGCAGCTGAAGCACCTTCAACTGCAGCTCTCCGCCAAGGAGGCGATGATCGGGGAGCTGAGGGCGAGCGTGGCCAAGTACCAGGCTGCCCAGCTGGGAGCAGCACAGGAAGAGGAGCAACAGCCGCCGCCAGCTGGGGGAAAGTTTGTTGGACCTGCTAAATCTCTAGTGGAAAGTTTAATAGATCAGGTTGGCCAAATGAAGCAGCAGCTTAAAGACAGCGAGAGAACTTCAGCGCAGAAGGTTGAAACTTTGACCCAGGTAAAAACACAGATGTACCAAAATAACATTTGTATTTATAGAGAAGAGTGCCTTCCCCTGGCAGTTCTTTGCAAAGGGCTGAGCTCGCTTCTCCAAAAAGTTGCACACTTGTGAGCCAGGACAGCATTTAACCCCACTTAATACGAAAAAGTGTTATTTTAAACTTTTTTTTTTTTTTTAAGAGAAGGGTAGTATTTTCAACCCTTAGTACCTAAAGCTAAATACCCTATTTGAAAGGGGCTTGGGTGCCATGATGATGTGTGGTATTAAAAAAAACAAACAAACAAACCTTAGTTTAGGTCACTAATTTAGATGCCTAAATATTGATTTAGGACCCTAACTTTAGATGCTCTAGAATGGAAAACTTTGTTTAGGTCACTTGTCCAAGCTGGTGAAGGGGCTTGGTTAGAGCCCAGAAGTCAAGTTTGCCAAACCCTCTGCAACCACTAGGTAACCTGTCCTCTTCAAATACTTTCAAGATAGCACTATTTATTATAACCAAGGTATAATCACTATGCACTTCAGGGCAGTGATTGAATTGTGGGAACATGTTAATTAAAAAGTAGTTGCAGAGACTATGAAATCTACATGGCATTTTTAAATGTAATCTAAATGGTATTTTTCATGCTATCAGGATGAGATTTACAGCTAGCACACTAGCTAGTATACATCTTTATATAATCTCACTAGTTTGCACAAGTAGAGTGGAAGAGATTATTGGAAAAGATGAGCTCAAATAAATTTTTAAATATTTTATTGCAAGCAATTATTTTTCACTCCATAACACAAATCCACAGTGCCAATATTTCTTGATTAAAAGGCATTCAAATGGGATTTTTTAGTTCTTCCCTTTTTCCCCTTTGTGTGTCTGCTTCTTGAACTGTTCATCAGCACATCTGTACACCAGACCTAGCATTTCAGTTGTAACCGTTGCAACTAGTTGGCAATTCGGGAGGGGGGGAAATCTCAATTTTCCTCCTTTCTAACTCTGGAAAAAGTGTTTTTACTGTTTGTTTATTGAAATTAAATTGTTTAAAATCTTTCTCTTTGTAATGAAGCAGTCTGGTGTCTATGAAGGGAGTTCCAAATGAGAAAATATTGGAAACTGAAACAAGTAGTCTTGTGACAAAGTAATGTCTTGACATAATGCGGGTACAAGAATGTTTCTCAAATGGAACAGGTCTCTTTAGACCAGTTCAGGCTTTGAGACTTGTAATAAAACATGATCTCACTGTTTTATACAGTGCGCAGCTTGGGATGTGTCTAGGTATTTACACCTCTGTCAGCACTCCGCTGCTTGACTACCTTGTGAGGCAGGTTGTTGAATGTCTTATGCCATAAACTACCCAGGAAGTGCAACACCAGCCAACAAAGCATAGCTAGAAGTAGTCTTTTGTTCTTCAAATGGATTTTTAAGCCTGTCAAATCCTTTTAAAACATTCAGTATCAGTATTGGGTTTGATATAGTGTGGGTTTGTTCTGAATCCCAAACAGTGTATCCTTTCCCTTAAGTGCTCAAAGGCACCAGTCTACAGTAAGTACATGGCAGCATTTCATTTTCTAATTACTGTAGTTAACATTTAAAATAAGCACTTTCTGCTGCAGCTTTAAAACTGCACTAGTCAATATAAGCTTTGATTTTAGAAATGAACATTTTAAACACAATTTATTATGAGGCTCTCCAGAGGTAACCCAGTGTCACTGTTGACAAGCTAAAGGTCAAGATAATGCCCTTATACAGGTTTTTACGCAGGGGGCTTGGAAACTTAGTTTATGCTCTGCTTTTCTATTGTATTCTTCCATTGGAGGACCAAGATTTGATCTCCTGAGGAACTAGCAGGGATATTGCATTACAACCTTCCCCACCCCTTCACCTCCAAAAAACGGGACAGATTTTGCAAGATGGACTGTGGCTTTTGCCTCCATAACCTCCCGTCTACCCTGGGATCCAGGGCAACTTGTGGGCATGTCTGTACTGTGTGTGGGAGTGAACCTCCCAGCCCAGGTCCACCGACTCATGGTAGCAGGGCTTGTGCTAGCACTTTAAAAATAGCTGCATAGAGGGCACTTTGAAGTTGTGGCTTGGGCTCTGAAATGAAGCCAAGCCCACACCACTCCCTAGGCTTCAGAGCCTGCCTTGCAACTTGAAAGCACTGTCTAGACAGCTGGTTTTTTTTTTTTTAGAGCACTAGCCTGATTTCCACCCCCATGGCCCACATCTGGGCTGGGAGGCTCACTCCTGCTTGCTCCAAAATACCATATAGACAAACTAAAAGACTCTGGGGGAGCTATGTTCCATCTGCTTTCTTTACAGCTGTTGTCCTCCAATCTCTTTCACCCCCTAACAGTTTAAATGGGAACATAGGAAGTTAGTGCTCACTGGGTCAGTGTTAATATACTCCAAATTTCATTTACAATTTGAGTACATGATGATGCCAGAGATTGGCAGCCGTCTAGACCCCAACAAATCCCAGTCCCATCAAACCATTCACAGAGGGGCTTCCATGTGTTAAGCGAGGTAATGTTACAGAGCTTCCAATTCCATGAAACTTTATTGGTACAACAAGATATACAAGCATTGCCAAAGTTAAGAAAATGCAGATCCCTCAGATATTTGTGAGGCAGATATAACCCACCCCAGGATAGAGTTACGCATTCTGTTTGGGGTTTGTTTCTCTGTCATTACTGTTTGTTCCTGATCAAGTTACTATGTAGAGTGATACTATCTTTGCTGTCTCTCAGGATCAGGCATGCTATTTGCTTTGATGAAATTTATGGTCCCTAATAGCTTAAGGAAATTATTTTCTGCCATCTTATAATTTGGGACACTGGAGTAGAAGAGCCAAACAGAGGTCTTTCATTGCACCCTAAAAGTGGTCAGGACACTACAAGCTGGCTATGCTGCCTGCATCAGAAGCTTAAGTTATAGTGCATAAAATTTCATCCTTGTATAAGTATGTTTTTGAGAAAGTGGGATAACTGCCCCAATTACATATTTTTAAAAAAGCCTGGAGTGATTGTCCTGAAATATCTAGTAAGAGGTTGGAAACAATCTGCAGTTGATAATGTATTGGCAAATCCTTTTCTGCATACCAACTATTTTCTGACCTAGGATATGTGCATAAGCATATGTTCATGAAAATGTAAAATGAGAACTGGAAAAGACATTGTAGACCAATGCCACATTCAAGAAATTTGATGAAAAATGACTTTATATGAGTGGCCTTGTTTAATGGTGGTAACATATGGTACTAATGACATTCCTGAAGAGTGGACTTAAGTTATTCTTAAACAATGATGAGAATTCACTTTTATAAACCTCTTGGCTTTTGAGTTCATTTTATGTTCTCAAATATATCAACTTTACCCCCAATATCTAGGAAGTGCAGAAGCTGAATCGGCAGCTAGAAGAAAAAGATAGAGATATACAGCAGATAATAAACCAGCCACAGTATGAAAGAGAGAGAGAAATCTTACGACTCCAGAGAAGCTTGGCAGAGAGAGAAAGAGTCCAGGCTACAAGTGAAGTACTATGTCGTTCACTCACCGATGAAACTCACCAACTTCAACGTAAATTGGCATCCACAGCAGAAATGTGTCAGCAGCTGGCAAAATGTCTAGAAGAAAAGAGAAAAGACAGAGGGTATTTGGAGGAACATATTCCTGTTGAAAGATCCAATCAGGTACACTTAATACATTTTCTGTCAGTGTGAATAATTTGGAGGGAGGGATGTTACATTGTAAGCAACTGTTAATGCAGTAGCTCTAAGTTATTTCTCACTTTTCCCAATCACTTCAGCTACAGTGAAGAGAAAAGGAGAATCTTCTCACAAAACCTTAACTGTTGGTATTCATTGAGAGATGGAAGCTGGTTTTGATCATGTCATGTACGTTTTGGCCATCCCTCATCTATCTCTAGTAGTCAGAGCCTCTTTTGGTAGGAGGTGCCATAAGCATTCTTTCCCAAAAGTATGATTATTATATATTTACACACTTATTGTTCAGTAAACCAGTGGAGGCTAGAACAGAGCACTAGAGGGTGCTGTGCTATTGGGGGTGACATCCCTTTGACAAGAGACAAAAATGAGGCCCTTCGGGTATGTCTATGCCAGGGGTTCTCAAACTTCCTTGCACCACAACCCACTTCTGATAACAAAAATTACTACAATGGGTGTGTGTGTGCAAAGCCCTGCCACCCAGGGCTGAAGCTGTAGGGCTTTGGCTTCAGTCCCGGGCAGTGGGACTTGGGCTTTGGCTTCAGCCCCAGGCCCCAGCAAGTCTAACGCCAGCCGTGGTGACCCCATTAAAATTGGATCGCAACCCACTTTGGGGTCCTGACCCAGAGTTTGAGAACCACTGGTCTGTGCAATTAAGCACCTGTGGCAGGCCCATGCCAGCTGACAGACTCATGGGGTGCACGCTAAAGGGCTGTTTGTTTGGGCTTGAGCTGGAGGCTGCAAGATGGAAGGATCTCAGAGCTCTAGAGGCCACTATTGCTTACTCTGCTCTGTGAGCCCAGGTCAGCTGCCACTGGCCAGCTGCAGGTGTCTAATCGCAGGGTAGATGTATCCTTGGACCACAAAAGTCAAGTTGGCTTAAATATCATCAGATTTTAAAAGAATTTGCATTTTTTTTTTCTGATTTGTTGAGCCTTAGTGTGTGTGATCATTTCCAATTCAAAATTCATCCCTGCACACACAATGTAAGCCTCACTCTTGCTGTTAGGTTATGGAAGAGGATTCCTCTCTCGGGGAAGGATTAAAACACTGGCCAGGGAACCAGGAAACGCATCCAATTCCTTGCTCTGTCAGACTTCTATGTGGCTGTGGACAGATTATTTCATTCGTGACTTTTATTTTCTACCTAAAGTGGAGATAATATAATTTCCCTGCCACAAAGCCTTGTTCAGGTAAATGCCTTAGTGTTTGGCAGGTGCTTAGATACTACGGTGATAGCCAAGAAATACCTACCAAGAATCCCCACCTCACTGATGGCTGTCTGACTTCAGTTTCATTGAAAGCCTTGGGAGATGGCAGTATTAAATAATGGTAAAAATTTGCAAGAGAAACCCTACTGTTCCCAAAATGAGGAACTACTTAAACAACAACTGTTGTTTCATGACAGTATCATGAGTTGGCAACTCTTGATAATTTTAAGGTATTATAACCCCCATAAGAAATAGGGTATTAAAACCAGATACTGTGGTGACATTCCGTTAATTTTGTTCATGAAGATTCTTCTTGAAGTTTAAAGCAGATGAAAGTAGTGCTCATTTCTTGTCCTGAGCTGCTGTTACTGGATCTTTTAAAAGAGCTGCGAGTTTCAGTGATCCCTGTGCAGAGTTTAAATTTGTAAAGTGCATTGGGAGCCTTTGGGATGAAAGATGCTCTAGTTATGTAAAATATTACTGCGTGAATAGACAGAGGCTGACTTAGATAGAAAGAAAAGCAGATTGTTTAATGGGACTTGAAATTTTCAGCAATGTGATGTTTTATGTGTAACTGAAATATCCATCTCCTAAGTAATAATTTTTTTTTCAGTCTAATAACTAGCTTACCTTGTACAGTGGGGACTTCCCTGTCAAAGAGAAATTCAGATATGATTCCTAGTTCATTCTAGGGAATTTTTTTTCAAAAATGCATTATTACTCATGTACTTTGGGTTTTTGGGGTTTTTTTTGAACAGATGACATTTCTTAAAGTCCAAAGGCATGTAATTAAATCAAAAGTTTAAAACTTCTGGTCAAAAATGTATCAAGCAGCTTTATTATTTTTTGTTCTCATTTGCTTAAAGTCATAGCAAGCCAAAGTGAATGAGTGTTTGTGGCTGCTGGTTTTTCAGGTGGGCTATTCTCCCTTACATTAAAGCAAATTTAATTTCTTTGCTTAAAAAATGTTTACCAACAACTGATCTTACAATGAGCTAATCTAAAAACATGTTTGAATAGCTTAGGGAAGAAAAATGGAGGATGTTTGTGCTATTTTTAAAATAAAGCTGTGAATGTCTTCCAGGTTTGTGCGGTTTTTTTAATCAAAGTAACACTTACTTTGTCTGACAGCTACAATTTTCAGAGAATAAAACTTCACTCCAAACAATTATTTGCCAGCTACAGGAGGAAAATCTGAAGTTACAACAAAAAGTGTTTCATGTAAGTACATTTTTTAGTTTGTAGAATAGGATTTGATTATACATTTTCAACTACAGTAAATTCCCACTAACAAACCCTAATTTAATTTAACCCTAATGGTAACTTTATGCAGACCCTGAATAGTCTCAATAAAAAATATTAGCTAGCATGTAATCTTTGTTCCCTTGGCAAATACAAATCCTCAATACATAGTCTAGCTGCCCCATTGACTCAAAGAAATTGTGTCAGAATGCAAGGTGTTTAAGAATTCTGTTTCTGCCCTAACACCACACTAACACCACTCACCTTAATCCTTCTCTGAAAGTTTTTGCTTGCAACACTTTATTTTAAGGTGTATATTTTTATTTTTGACTTTTTTCTGGTGCTTTCTCAGGTGGAAGACTTAAATACAAAATGGCAGGCATATGATGCTAGTAGAGAGGAATATGTGAAACGACTCCACCTGCAGCTGAAAGAACTGAAGTCTCAACCCGAACAACAGCAAGGCATTACACCACTGAAAAGAAATTCAGAGCTGATGCAGAAGGAGATTTCTCGGTTGAACAAATTACTGGAAGAAAAAATGAATGAATGCATTAAAGTAAAGCGAGAGTTAGAGGATGCGAAGAAGGCTAGAGATGGAGATAGTGAACTTGTACAAATGCTGGAGCAACAGGTCATTAAATCTACTCTTCAATCAGAATTGCTTGATTTAGGAATTAAGATTTTCTCAGAAAAAGATGGGAAAACAAGTTCACTGAATTTTTCACTTTTTTTAACAGTTGATTTTTCTGATTTGGCACTTGGACATAGGGTGGCTGTACAGATTGCAAAGGTGGCAACAGTACAAAGGGGCGCACACACAAGTTCAAGTAGAATGCAGAACTGGAGGAATTCTGTGATAGCTTTATTTTCCTCCAACACAAAATATCAGTATTTTTGTAAATTCCATATATCTAGTTAAGTGCAGACATACTGTAGAAAAGAATACCTGCATTCTGAGCCAATGTTACGGAGTATTAATTTAAATATTAGAGATGGGAGAATCTATAATTCTTTTACCAGCTATGACCTCTGCTACCTCACCACTCTCAGTAAATGGCTAAAATATTTAAATGATTCATTTTCAGGTCCTTGTTTACAAGGATGATTTCACATCTGAAAGAGCAGATCGAGAGCGTGCACAAAGTAAGATACAGGAACTTCAGGCAGAAGTTTCATGTCTACAGCACCAGCTAATCAGGAGACAGGTAAAGAAATCTAGAAAGGCAAGATATTAAACCAAGTTGTTTTCATTAATAAGGGAAACTCAAGCTGAAAATCAGACGCACCCCAAGGAAACAAGAATAACTCCAAAACATACCAATAAATCATGGACAGTTTTGTTCAATATCTTAAATTCAGAGGTGTCAAAGTTGTAACTGCTAAAAATCCCATACCTGTATTTCAGAACTTCAGTTCTAGAGGAATTAGGAGTTGTCTTCTGTTTATATAACGCTTCCTATTAGTCCCAGTGTCCCTTCTGTGTTGAATCAGCAGAACTGGAAATAGTATTTCTTCTCATGGATTTAGACACTGTACCAGTTCAGTACAAACAGGGAATAGGTGGAACTCGCTTGTTTTTTAATTTCAGTTATTGTTGCACATGCTATACTTGACTCCCAATCACTTATTTTATGTAGGTTTTATGATTGTTTGGAACTTAATCAACTTTCAGTTGCTGGCTCTGATTGCTTTGAGTTTCAGCTAAAAATCTTTATGTGAAGTATGCATTGGCTTTGGTCCGCCTTATCAAAATGTCATTACTAGCATTTTAGATTAACCCTTTTGGGCTCAAAATTGGATTTTTGATACTGATTTTTTTTAAATGATTTTAATTTCCTAGGAATCAAGAGAGACAGCTGGTCATGTTAGAGTTCACACTGGGAACCAAAATCATCGTGTGTATGTACAGACAAATGTTGAACATCTACTGGGCAACAGCCAAGTCCAGTCAGGCGTGAGGAGAACAGGTTCACAATCTGAACAAGCTGCTACACGCACAGACAGTGGGAGTTCAGGATCAGAGAGAAGAGGACAGGGTGAACTTCAGTGCCCTCATTGCATGAGGTTCTTCAATGATGAACTCAGTGATGAATTTCTCAGACATGTTGCTGAATGTTGTCAATAATCTGACCTGAGAAGTGCAATCAAATATCAAATCAACCACTACTTGATACTGAGAAAACAGCACTTTGAGATGTATACTACAGTACCAATTAATGTTGGTTATATTTTTAATATTTATCATCCAGTTTGGATGTTTGGACTGACTTATCTAAGCATAAATTCAGTGTTTAGTTTCAGCATTGAATCTCTCTAATTTGAGGACATCTTACTGAAAAGTTAATTTGTTACTAATCTACAATAAGTAAGGGCAAAAAAAATGAAGTAATTCATTTTAAATGGCCATAATGTGGGATGTTAGGAACCAACAGGATAAGAAACGTCTACCTCTTACTTCATTCCACCATCTGTTGGACTGCACAAGAGACTTCAACATAAATCCAGCCATTTTGCAAAGAATGGAAATATACAAATTAACACTCCAACAAATGTGAGTGTAACAAATGCAAATCTGCTACAAGCCAAAAGTTCTGAAGAGCACAAAAGTTGTGGATGGGCTCAGAGCACAGACAGATTTACAAGCAAAAGTCTATGATTCTCTATAAATATTCAGATTGCCACAAGTACAGAGATTGTAACTGGATTTGAAATTTGTATACCTTCCTTTTCATAGATATAGCCATATAGAGAAGAGTGGCAAAAGTGGTAAGGTAGGAGGAAAAAAGCTTCACTGTGCTGTCTCTGGGGTACAGTTGAATAGAGGCATCTCATTTGCCACTACTTTGAGTCTTAGAATGAAATCAGTCATGTCTGTCTGACAGAGCTTTTGTAAATCACTTGCATTGAATGTGAGGAAAATGTTAAGATACTAGTTACTCTGATCAAAACCCTCTTTTTGCACTGAAACACATTGCATGGGGATTATATTTATTTTTTTCTTCTGTGCTAGAAAGTGACTGTACATATGTGAATACAGAATGTATACAAATTTAAAATTTGTCAGTTATTTTTATAATAAAATGGTATAGCTGCTTTATGGGGTTAGTAATATTTCAGTGAAAAAAAGAGTCTAAATGCAGCTGGACTCAATTTGTGGCTGACTGTTACAGCTTCAAATAAGAGTTGCCACATTACTTTAGACATAAGCTGCTGTTACATGAAATAGATTCCTTATCACATACTATTTTCAAATAGTAAGTGTTAAGTTATTGCACTGAGAGGAAGGATGAGCCTGGGGTTAAGGTGCTAGTTTGGGAACTAGGTTATCTCCCAAGTTCAATTCCTGCCATGCCACAGACTGAGGAACTTGCACAAGTTACTTACCCCCTCTGTGCTTCAGCTTCCCATCTGTAAAAGAGGGAAAATAGCACTTCCCTACCTCACAGGGCTCTTGAGAATAAATAGTAAAGAATGTGAGGTGCTCAACTACTGTGGCAATGGGGCCATATAAGTACCTAACAAGATACATACAGCTCGGGCTTGGAAAAAAATGTACCTCACCATGACAAGTCTGGAGTCTAAGTGAAGTGGGTAGGTGAAAAATCCTGCACCACCATGCTGTCTCTAAATTAAAGGAACAACATTCTGTACTGTATAGTGTACACTTTGCATATCACTTCATTCCTCCCTTTTCATCCCCATTTCCTTTAACAAGTCAGGGTCCAGCTTTTCTGACATTCTTATCCCCCTGGTCCTGTCTCTCTCCTTCCCCCCCCCATCCTGTTAACTGCTGTCATGTGCCCATTGCAGCACTTGGAAATACTAGGTATCTCCTAAGTAGACAACTAGTGATAAGAGACTGAAGGGAAGGAGACACTGTCCACATGAGATGCTGTTGCAGGGCCCCTCTGTCACTACCCAGTCAAACACACACTGGGCTGTTTCTTTCACCAAGGTGTGTATTTATTCTCTTACATAGTAATACCATGCGCTGTGGGCTTACAGAAAGCACAGGTTTCCCTGCAGCCCTCGCTCCTCAGCCTGGGCTTACCCTGTGAGCTTCCGACTGAGCTGCCCTTACTTCTTGTTTCCTCCCCTTATATTCTCCCAATTACCTTGTTAGACCAGTGATTGCCCCCCAGGTGCTCACAATCCTTCCAAAAGAAAGTGTATAATTGGCCTCAGCTAGGCCTGCAGCCTTCCTCAGGCTGCTGCAATGGCAGTGATTGTTAAATGAAAATATTTATAGACTAATAGGTCAGTCTACAACTGTAAACTTATTCAAATGAAAAGTTTTATTTGGAGATCAGAGATATGAGTTTAAGAAAACAATACATGTTTTGAGTTCTGTTTTAGTTCTGCAGCAAACCACATTGAATTAAATTGATCAAAGCATAAATCTACCAAATACTTTTTTCCTGTCCTTCCATCCACCAAAATAAACCCTGATATTTATCAAGAAAAATTAATATTTTTTCCACCAATTTTCACCTCTTATTACTACCCTACCACCAATAAATTCCCAGGAAAAATTAACTAAAATAAAAACAGAAAACAAAGGGCCCTAGGCATAGGTCATTGCACCAGTCACTTCCGACAGGTCTACCTGAATTGTCTCTCTAGGGCCACAATTTCAAGATCGCTCTCCTCCTCTGACTTACCTTGCCCCTGGTTTGGGACTGGCAGGGTGGGTTTGCCCATGAAGGCTTCCATGTCAGGACCCTCCTTTTTCTCTCCCTCTCCTTCCAACTGGTTCTTTACCATGTGTCTTGTCCAGGGATTATTTCTCCTGGGCATCAGTTGAGCTTCCATCTTCCTTATCCTTTAGGTATCCCTGCTCCATCATTCCCTGCTTCACTGCTGGTTGCATTTTTCTCTCCCTCCCCCATAAGTCCTCCAGTGTGTCACCTCTTTCTGAGCTTGTTTTCTTATGTCTAGGGTTGTCACACACTGGACCTGGAGCACTCCCTGGAAAGCCTATGGACAGCATGAGCTTTTCACACAGACCCTACTGTCTACCCTTTTTACATAGGGGAATGGGGTCCAGTCAGTTCCTAACATTACTGGGTAGGGCAATGTCTTTACTACCACTACTTGCTGCCATCTAAACGTCCCTTCTACTTCCAAGGGGATAATGGTCACAGTTTAAGTGATCTTTTCCCCATGTATATAACAGATCATTATCACTGCTCCCTTCTGTCACCACTGCAGCCTAACCAAGGCGCTCTGTACAAGGGAACAGCTGCCACTGAATCTTCAACGCTCCTTGTCATTCTTCAGCCTCTAATCCGAATCGTCCTGATCCCTGGTCCCCCTTTTACATCTGTCCACCTAGAGAACTCTCTGTACCCACAGTTCATGTAAGGGCAGTTTCTTCATGTGTCCTTTGCCCAGGAACAGGTACCAGACTAGAGCTGGGGCACCCTTGTTTGGCCCCCCATAATATTAGGCTTTGCTGCATAAGGGTCTTCAACCTTCTTTCCCTCACCCTTGGTCATCGGGGTATGGAGCTCTTGCTGTGGCAAGTCCACCTCCACGTACTCCTCTGTTAATTTCACTGCTGCCTCTAACAATTTTGGCTAGTGCCTCCATTAGGGTTCCTTCCCCACTTTGAACTTTAGGGTACAGATGTGGGGACCCGCATGAAAGACCCCCCTAAGCTTATTTCTACCAGTTTAGGTTAAAACTTCCCCAAGGCACAAAGTCTTGGCCCTTGGATTAGGTAAACGTTGCCACCACCAAGTGATTTAATAAATAACCAGGGAAAGGACTACTTGGAGTTCTTATTTCCCCAAAATATCCCCCCAAGCCCTTACAACCCCTTTTCTGGGGAGGCTTGAGAATAAACGAGATGAACACAAACCAGCCTTGGATTTTTAAGACCCAAAAACCCCAGAGTCTTAAAAAACAGAACTTTATTAGAAGAACAAAAAAAGATAAGAACAACTCTAAGATCAGAATGGAAGATAATCTTACAGGCAGTCAGATTCAAAACATAGAGAATCCCTCTAGGCAAAAGTTACAAAAAGACACAAAAACAGGAATATACATTCCATTCAGCACAGCTTATTTTATCCGCCATTTAAACAAAACAGAATCTAACGCATATCTAGCTAGATTACTTACTAAGTTCTAAGACTCCATTCCTGTTCTGTTCCCAGCAAAAGCCTCACACAGACAGAGAGAGCCTTTGTTTCTCCAGCTTTGAAAGTATCTTGTCTCCTCATTGGTCATTTTGGTCAGGTGCCAGCGAGGTTATCCTAGCTTCTTAACCCTTTACAGGTGAAAGGGTTTTTCCTCTGGCCAGCAGGGATTTTAAAGGTGTTTACCCTTCCCTTTATATTGATGACACGCCCCCCAAATCACAGATAGGGTGAAACGCTGGCTGTGATTTCTTCCTGGAGCTCTAGGAGAAAACAGAGTTAATAAGACACATGCACCTCTAAATATACTACGAAGTACATAAAGACTAACAATATTTTCCACATCTCAAGGACGATTTTAACCAGTTGATTCTGGGAAACTTTCATGGGAGAGTGCATCAGCCACTTTGTTAGAAGCTCCTGAGATGTGTTGGATGTCGAAATCAAAATCTTGGAGAGCTAAACTCCACCAAATAAGTCTTTTGTTATTTCCCGTGGCGGTATGAAGCCACTGTAGCGCAGCATGGTCGGTTTGCAGGTGGAAACGCTGTCCCCAAACATATGGGTGTAGCTTTTCCAGAGCGTAGACAGTGGCGTAACATTCTTTTTCACTGACTGACCAGTTGCTTTCCCTCTCAGACAGCTTCTTGCTGAGAAACACTACAGGGTGGAATTCTTGATCCGGTCCTTCCTGTATTAAAACTGCTCCCACACCACGCTCGGATGCATCTGTGGTTACTAGGAACAGTTTGTCAAAGTCTGGGGCCCTTAGTACAGGGTCAGACATGAGTGTTGCTTTAAGCTTGTTAAAGGCCTTCTGACACTCTTCGGTCCACTGAATGGCATTTGGCTGTTTCTTTTTGGTTAGGTCTGTCAGTGGGGCGGCGATTTGGCTGTATTGTGGTACAAATTGCCTGTAATAACCGGCCAAGCCTAGGAAGGATTGAACCTGTTTCTTTGACTTTGGGACAGGCCATTTTTGGATAGCATCCTCTTTGGCCTGTAGGGGGTTGATAGTTCCTTGACCCACCTGGTGTCCAAGGTAAGTCATTCTGTTTAGGCCTATTTGACACTTCTTAGCCTTAACAGTTAGTCCTGCCTCCCTTATGCGCTCAAAGACTTTTAGTAGATGTTGCAGGTGTTCTGCCCAGGAATCCGAAAATATGGCCACATCGTCAAGATAGGCGACTGCATATTCTCCTAATCCCGCTAGGAGACCATCTACAAGTCTTTGGAAAGTGGCGGGTGCATTCCGCAGCCCGAAAGGGAGTACATTAAATTCATACAGCCAGAGATGTGTGGTGAAGGCTGACCTTTCCTTGGCGGATTCATCAAGCGGTACCTGCCAGTACCCCTTGGTTAAGTCCAAGGTAGAGATGAACTGGGCCTGTCCCAGTTTCTCTAACAGATCATCTGTGCGTGGCATTGGATAGTTGTCTGGGCGAGTTACAGCATTTAGCTTATGGTAGTCCACGCAAAAATGTATCTCCCCATCTGGTTTGGGAACTAGAACCACTGGAGATGCCCATGCACTGCCAGAGGGTTGGATTACACCCATCTGTAACACATCCTGGATCTCCTGTTCTATAGCAGTTTTAGCTTGAGGAGACACCCGGTAAGGTTGGACTTTAATTGGGTGAGCATTACCTGTGTCAATGGAGTGGTATGCCCATTCAGTCAGTCCTGGGGTGGCTGAGAACGTCGGCACGTAGCTAGTGCACAGCTCCTTGATCTGCTGTTGCTGCATATGCCCAAGGGTCATGGAGAGGTTCACCTCTTCCACACCACCAGCACTTTTCCCTTTGTAGTAGACACCTTCAGGCCACTCAGCGTCATCTCCTCCCTGGGTTGTAAACTGACAAACCTTTAATTCTCTGGAATAAAGGGCTTTAGAGAATTAATATGGTACACCTTAGGCTTTCGGTTGGAGGTGGGGAATGCTACGAGATAATTAACAGCTCCCAGGCGCTCCTGGACCATGAATGGCCCTTCCCATGACGCTTCCATTTTATGGGCCTGGAGCGCCTTTAAGACCATGACCTGGTTCCCTACTTTGAAGGAACGCTCTCTGGCATGTTTATCATACCAGGCTTTTTGAGCATCTTTTATGTTTTCTTTAGCAAGGGCTAGAGAGGTTCGGAGGGTGTTTTGTAGGTTGGTTACAAAGTCCAGAATGTTAGTTCCTGGAGAAGGTGTAAATCCCTCCCATTGCTGCTTCACCAACTGTAATGGCCCCTTAACCTCGTGGCCATATACAAGTTCAAATGGGGAAAACCCTAAACTGGGACGTGGTACAGCTCTGTAGGCAAAGAGCAACCTGCTGCAACACTAGGTCCCAATCACTGGAGTGCTCATTTACGAATTTACGTATCATGGCCCCCAAAATTCCATTAAACTTCTCCACCATGCCATTTGTTTGATGGTGGTAAGGAGTGGCGACCAAGTGATTTACCCCATGAGCTTCCCAAAGGCTTTCCATAGTTCCTGCTAGGAAATTAGTTCCTGCATCTGTGAGGATGTCAGAGGGCCAACCTACCCTGGCAAAAAAAATGTCTGCAGGTGCCTGGCACACACTTTTAGCCCTGGTGTTGCTTAGAGCTACTGCTTCCGGCCATCGGGTGGCAAAATCCATGAAAGTCAGTATTTACTGCTTTCCTCTGGGTGTCTTTTTCAGAAAAGGACCCAGAATATCCACAGCTACTCGTTGAAATGGAACTTCAATGATGGGGAGTGGCTGGAGAGGGGCTTTGACCTGGTCTTGGGGTTTTCCCACTCTTTGGCATACCTCACAAGACTGGACATAGGTAGAAACATCCTTGCCCATTCCCTCCCAGTGGAATGACCTCCGCAAATGGTCTTTGGTCCTGTTCACCCCAGCATGGCCACTAGGATGATCGTGGGCCAAGCTCAAGAGCTTGACCCGGTACTTAGTTGGAACTACCAACTGCCTCTAAGGATGCCAGTCTTCCTGGTGTCCACCAGAAAGAGTTTCCTTGTATAAAAGTCCTCTTTCTACAACAAACCTGGATCGATTAGAAGAGCTGAGAGGCGGTGGGTTGATCCAGGCTGCCGTCCAATCTCTCTGGAGGCTTTCATCTGCTTCCTGTTCGGTCTGGAACTGTTCCCTTGATGCTGGAGACATCAGTTCCTCATTGGATTGTGGACCTAGGCTTGGTCCCTCTGGAAGCGATGTAGGTGATGGGGCTGTTTCCATTGACTGTGAACCGCTCTCCACTGGGGCACTATGTTGGGGTTCAGACTCTGGCTGAGCCTCTTGTGTAGGGTTATCGGCTGCTGCCCGTTCCGGTTCTGGGACTGGCTCTGTCTGGGTCTCTGGGACGGGATCCACTACTGCCATTGCAGATGTTGGCATGGGGTCTGGGTCCATCACCTCTGACTGGCTCCTGGTAGAAGTTTCCAGAACAGAACTAGGCATGATGGCTTGTTTAGCTTGGCTGCGGGTGACCATTCCCACCCTCTTGGCTAGCTTCACATGATTGGCCAAGTCTTCCCCCAACAGCATGGGGATGGGATAATCATCATAGACTGCAAAAGTCCACATTCCTGACCAGCCCTTGTACTGGACAGGCAACTTGGCTGTAGGCAAATTGAAAGAGTTTGACTTGAAGGGTTGAATCGTCACTTGGATCTCTGGGTCGATTAAATTAGGGTCCACTAAGGAAGCATGGATAGCCGACACTTGTGCTCCCATGTCCCTCCATGCGGTGACCTTCTTCAAGCCCACACTCACAGTTTCCCTCCGCTCCAAGAGTATCTGAGAGGTATCTGGACCTAAGGACCTCTGGGGTGATTCCGGTGCAATGAACTGTAATCTGTTGGGGTTCTTGGGGCAGTTGGCCTTTACATGCCCCGTCTCATTACATTTAAAACATCGTCCAGCTGACGGGTCACTGGGGCGAGGTGGGTTGCTGGAGGACGGTGTGGCGGGACAATAAGGTGGCTGGAGGGTTCCTTCGGGGGTAGTTGGGGCCTTGGGCTGCCCCCGGTAGTAGGGTGTGGTCTAAGGTTGTCCCTTCTGGTATCTGGTCCAACTGCGACCAGTTTTTTCTTTTCTGCCACCTCCACCCATTTGGCTCCAATCTCCCCCGCCTCGATTACTGTTTTGGGCTTCCCATCTAGGATGTATCTTTCTATTTCCTCAGGAACACCCTCTAAGAACTGCTCCATTTGCATTAGGAAGGGCAAATCTTCTGGAGATTTAACACTTGCTCCTAATATCCAGGCATCCCAATTTTTCACAATGTGGTAGGCATGTCAGGTAAATGACATGTCTGGTTTCCACCTTAGGGCTCTGAACCGCCAACGGGAATGCTCAGGTGTTAGCCCCATTCTGACTCTCGCCTTGGTTTTAAACAGTTCATATTTGTTCATGTGTTCCTTAGGCATTTCAGCTGCCACCTCAGCTAAAGGTCCACTGACCTGCGGCCTCAGCTCTACCATGTATTGGTCTCTAGAGATGCTGTACCCAAGGCAGGCCCTTTCAAAGTTTTCTAAGAAGGGCTCAGTATCATCACCTGCCTTGTAGGTGGGGAACTTTCTGGGATGGGAAGTGGTACCTGGAGAAGGATTGCTAGGGTTTGTTGGTATATTCTGCTGAGCCTTTGCCTTCTCCTCCAGTTCTTTGTCCCTTGCCTCCATAGCTCTCCTGGGGGCAGCCTCTTGGTTCTTTTCTGCCTCCATAGCTCTCCTGGGGGCAGCCTCTTGGTTCTTTTCTACCTCCATAGCTCTCCTGGGGGCAGCCTCTTGGTTCTTTTCTACCTCCATAGCTCTCCTGTGGGCAGCCTCTTGGTTTTTTCGCTGCCTCCATTTCTTTGTCCTTTGCCTCCATAGCTCTCCTGTGGGCAGCTTCTAGGGCTTTTTCTGCCTCCAGTCTGGTTAACTCCAATTTGCGTTGTGTCTTGGTTTCTGTCATGTTTGCCTCTCTGTTTTTAACTAACTTTACACCCGAGAGTTAGAAATAAAACAAACAAAAAACTTGGCTTGTAAAATTTTGCTGTGCTGTAACTGGATACCTATGTTCTCTGATCGTGATTGTCAGCCTATAGAAAAATCCTTAAAAAAAAACAAAAACAAACCCTAACACCTTTGTCTCCAGGCAAATAGACAGAAAATCCCTCTCGTTGCTCTTAGGTAAAAAATAAATAAATAAAAAAAATACTTCAGTTCTGTGAAGACTTGTGAATTTCCCTGCAGGAGGTTAACTACCCTGCCTTTAGGTAGAGAAAACTCCAGCTCAAAAAAGACAATTCCCTTTTGTCTCTGCTCTGGCCCCAAAGCAGAGACAAAAAAACAAAACAAAAAACAAAACAAAACGAACTGCTTTCAGCTTAAAACCTGCTTTCCAGCAGCCCAAAGGAAAAAAAAAATTCCTTCTAAAATCTGTGCTTCTGGTTCAAAAAAATCTCAAATTGATCTCAAAATGATTTCAAGTTAATCCCACCTCTGCCGCCATGTCAAGGTTCCTTCCCCACTCCGAACTCTAGGGTACGGATGTGGGGACCTGCATGAAAAACCCCCTAAGCTTATTACCACCAGCTTAGGTTAAAACTTCCCCAAGGTACAAACTATTTTACGTTTTTGCCCTTGGACTTTATTGCTGCCACCACCAAGTGTCTAACAAATATATAACAGGGAAAGAGCCCACTTGGAAACGTCTTTCCCCCCCAGAATCCTCCCCAAACCCTACACCCCCTTTCCTGGGGAAGGCTTGATAAAAATCCTCACCAATTTGCATAGGTGAACACAGACCCAACTCTTGGATCTTAAGAACAATGAAAAAGCAATCAGGTTCTTAAAAGAAGAATTTTAATTGAAGAAAAAGTAAAAGAATCACCTTTGTAAAATCAGGATGGTAAATACCTTACAGAGTAGTCAGATTCAAAACATAGAGAATCCCTCTAGGCAAAACCTTAAGTTACAAAAAGACACAAAAACAGGAATATCCATCCCATTCAACACAACTTATTTTATCCGCCATTGAAACAAAACAGAATCTAGCGCATATCTAGCTAGATTACTTACTAAGTTCTAAGACTCCATTCCTGTTCTGTTCCCAGCAAAAGCCTCTCACAGACAGAGAGAGCCTTTGTTTCTCCCCCCCGCCTCCAGCTTTGAAAGTATTTTGTCTCCTCATTGGTCATTTTGGTCAAGTGCCAGCGAGGTTACCTTTAGCTTCTTAACCCTTTACAGGTGAAAGGGTTTTTCCTCTGGCCAGCAGGGATTTTAAAGGTGTTTACCCTTCCCTTTATATTTATGACAATGATCCAGGGCATTTGGAGCACTGTGCACTGACTTTTCCTCCCTGAATAAAATGCCATGTACTGCTCTGTTCACTGAGTTTGAACTGCCCTGCTGCAGCACTGTCACACCCCATCCCCTTACCACACTCCTCCAACTTTTCTCACTCCATCCTACCCCAAAATGGTTCAGAAGCAAGACAGCTATAAATCAATAAAAAAAAAAAAACCGAGTCCGGTGGTACCGTAAAGACTAACAGATTAGTCTGTTAGTTTTTAAGGTGCCACCGGACTCCTCGTTGTTTCTGCGGATACAGACTAACGCAGCTACCCCTCTGATACTATAAAGCAATGGTTTTGATTTCTGATGAACCACTATTAGCCAGGCAGTGATGATCCCAGGGCCAAGAAGTGGAGGGAGGTGAGGGGATGGGGCGGGTTAGAAAGGTTCTCATTGGAGATGGGACAGTTGTAGAAAACGTACAGTTTGTCTACAGTTAGTAGCAGCTGTCTTTGGTCCCTTGCAAGATTACAGTTTCAGTGCTTCTCCTCCCACCCAACTTCATATGACCATCCCCTTACAAACAGTGGGGGTGGGGGTTAGGTTCAGGAAGGTGAAGGGAACTGAACACTTTGGTTGTCTGAGGAAAACTTCTTCTCCCTTGGAAGATAAAATTTTTACCGTCCCTTCAATCTTAGTAGGGATTAGTGCTCCATATCAGCCACTAAGTGCAATTAGGGGGGCTGACAGAGTGGTTTAAAAGAAATGGCTGCATACCCCGCCGCCTCCAAGCAAATAGAGATAAGACCACAGAGATGGAGTACTCCTCATAACAGGTTTGTAAACAAGTGTGAACAGTGAGACAGAAGCATTGCCCAATGCCTGCATTACACCTTGGATGCCACCCTCCACAGAAACCCAACCCAGTGGAGGAGCCCGGTTACAAATGTGTTTATGGTGTGCGGTGGAACAAATGGCTAAGGGGAAGAAAACCCTCACAAAGCTGTAGCCCCACAAGTATGTGCCAATAGTTCCTCGTGTTTTTCCAGCAACTGTGGAGAGTGTGATGGTGTCCCTCAGCACAGGCAGATGTATGTGTACCAATATAGGCGTAGCCTTTGAGAAGGAATCTCTCTCTCAACCTGCCTCCATCTGTGGGTCCTCCAGTGCCTACTTCTCATAGATTTCCTAAGCACTAACAATGCGTATCCTGGACAATTTTTGTTTCACTGCTTTCCCAGGGATTCTGAATAGCAGAAGGGAAAAATTGACAAGGCATTCAGTTTTCATTCTGCTGCAGGTAGGTAAAGCTATGAGCCGGTATAGAAGCACTGGAGCTGCCTCACTGTAGACTCCTGAAGACGGGACTGTATCAGTATCCTCTTGGTTTATGTGTGGAAGGTTATAAACATCTGAAAGAGGTAGTGTCTTTTTCTTAGAGCTTAGATTCTGCTGAAGTTGATGATATTCACCTGTGAAAGCTTCTTACTCTCAAGTCCTGCTGGAATCAGAACACTGGCTTTTGTACGAGGGTCCTGTCCATGATAGTGACCAGTAATGGATATTTCAGTTAAAGGTGTGCAAAACTCCATCCTGGATAAGTATGGAATTAAAATCTTCCCATAGCAAAGCCTTCTCAACTCTAGGCAGTTATTCGTTTTATGCCCACAAGGTATACTGGAGTGGGGTGGCTTATGCCGCAATAAATCCAATTACAAGTAGGGTGATCAGATATCCCGATTTTATAGGGACAGTCCCGATTTTGGGGGCTTTTTCTTATATAGGCACCTATTACCCCCCACCCTGATTTTTCACACTTACTATCTGGTCAACCTAATTATAAACCTTTGAAAGGGAGCTCTGATTGCCTGTCTTCTCCCTCCCTTCCACCCATGACAAATCTATCCCTTCTCCCAACAGCACACACACAGTCACTCCTGCAGCAAAGGTGCCCACTCTGCCCCTCCTCCCAGACTTCTACAATCTACCTGGACAGTCATCCATTGCATCTCAACTTGGGCCCTCCAACACAGGGCTTGGGGATATGAGCAACGTCAAAACCTCCACAGGTGGATGGGTCATTACAGAAGCAAGCAACATATGAAGTCCTCAGTCAAGGGCCTTTCTATAGTTCCACTCAAAAACAAAAACAAACAAAAACAAAAAAAGGGTGGGGGGAGACCGGGAGAGGAAATGATGTTCCAGTTGATGTTCCTGTTTCTTGTTTAATGTCTTGTTTTCCATTGCTGGGTGCTGCATGATTATTCCCCGTCATGTAACTGAACGGAAGAGTGTTGTAGGACAAGTAAGTGTGTGTGTGTGGGAGGGGGGTGTCTTACATTTATGCTCCAACAAACCTTTGGAGGAGGAAGAATGCATCAAAAGAAGAAATGTGCAGCAATCATCAGCTCAGGAAGAGCTGAATACAAGCCAGGTAATTATCACAAGAACATGCACAAGCATTATTCTAAAATACCCATGTCCGATTGTTTTAAAGCTAGAACATAAGCTGTTTTAGAACATTCACACTTTTAACTTTAATCACCATGGAGTAGTGGTGGAAACCCTCCAGGCAGCCTTTCACAGTGCATCTTGTCCCCTTGCGCAGCTATTGGGCACAGTGTAACAGCATAGATCCTTCACACCAAGGCATGGCAGAGGAATGATCCTGCCAGTGCTGAGGGGTGACTTTCTCCCGACTTATGTGCTGATATCACTAGGTCTCTCAGCAGGCTTTGATAACAGAGTGTATGATGCTGATACACTCGTGAGATTTTATGGGCTGAAATTGGCAGGACTACACTGGATCCTCTCACTCCTATTACACAGATCCCAGAGTTATGATAAGCACCTTTTCCTTGTCATCCTGACGGTGAGAAATCATGACACGCCACAAACTTCCATGCCTCCACTATGCCAATAATTCTCGGTTTCACATCTCCTTCACTGATGCAGCCTTTGTCCTCACCATGACATCTGAATAACAGGATGAGCCTGTGATGTGTTTGGTCACAGAGACCCCCTTGGGACTGTCACCTGATGTGCTGAAGTTACCTCTGAGCCCGTTTTCCCTGTCAGCTTGGGACTCCAAAACCCTGCCTTGTTGAGCCAGACACGCTAGCCTGCTGCAACACAGACCCAGGTCTGGTCCACACCCCCAAAGCTGCAGACTTTAACCAAAAACTGCTCAGTAGGTCACCTATCTCCAGCACCCA
The DNA here is from genome assembly GCF_965152275.1 of Natator depressus. NCBI lineage: Eukaryota > Metazoa > Chordata > Testudines > Cheloniidae > Natator > Natator depressus. The sequence goes on from NC_134237.1 coordinate 121,473,892, forward strand.
GACACCCTGTTCCCAATGGGATCCAAACCCCAAATAAATCCGTTTTACTCTGTATAAAGCGCAAACAGGGTAAACTCATAAATTGTCCTCCCTCTATAACACTGATAGAGAGATATGCAGAGCTGTTTGCTCCCCCAGTTATTAATCACTTACTCTGGGTTAATTAATAAACACAAGTGATTTTATTAAGTATAAAAAGTAGGATTTAAGTGGTTTCAAGTAATAACAGACAGAACAAAGTCAGTCACCAAGCAAAATAAAGCAAGTCAAAGCCTAATACATTAAGAAACTGAATACAGGTAAATCTCACCCTCAGAGATGTTCCAATAAGCTTCTTTCACAGACTAGACACCTTCCTAGTCTGGGCCCAATCCTTTCCCCAGTACAGTCCTTGTTAGTTCCAGCAGGCATCTTAGGTGAAAAGCAGGGGCTCTCTCATGACTGGGCCCCTCCTTTGTTCTCTTCCATCCCCTTTTATAGCTTTGGCACAAGGTGGAAATCTTGTCTCTCTCTGGATCCCTACCCCTCCTTCTAAATAGAAAAGCACCAGATTTAAGATGGATTCCACCATTCTTCCTGGGCTGCCTTACATGAACACAGGAAGGCTTGCAAGTAAACAGAGCCATTTACAAGCAATTGTCCCAGTCAATGGGAGCCATCAAGATTCTAAACCATCATCAATGACCCACACTTTGCATAATTACAATAGTACCTCAGAGTTATACTTTACATCCCCTCCAGCCCCCTGCCGTGATCTGCTCTGGGCAGGGGGCTTGGAGCACCCCCACAACCCCAGCCCACACGCCCAGCCCTCTGCCCTGACCCCTGCACCCCTCACAGCCCCTAGGCCCCTGCCCTGACCCCCCGCGGCCCCCTCACACACACCCCATGTCCTGACTCTTGCACCCCCCACACATACCCAGCCCCCTCACACCCCATGTCCTGACTCTTGCACCCCCCACATTCCCACCCCCACCATGAGCACCAAATGGGAGCTCCTGCACCCCTTGCACCAAATGGGAGCTGCCCAGGTAAGCACTCCACACCCAAACCCCAACCCTGAGCTCCCTCTCTCAGTCTAGCTCCTGGCCAGACCCTACACTCCAACCCCCAGCCTGCTCCTTCACCCCCAGCCCTGTGCTCAGTGCACTCCCACCCTCAGCTCAGTGCAGAGAGAGAGGAAGAGAAGGGGCTAGTACCAGGGAGAAGGTAGGTAACCCACTATGTGGGCAGGGCTGGGATCCCAGACCGGCGGCTGGCTGAGCGGGGCTGGCAGCCGGAACCCTTGCTGGTAGGAGCCGGCGGATGGAACCCCAGACCAACAGCGGGCTAAGTGGCAGCGGGCTGAGCTGCTCAGCCTACTGCCGATCTGGGGTCTCGGCTGCCAGCCCCGCTCAGCCCGCTACCGGTCTGGGCTTCTGGCTGCTGGCCCCTTGTCAGCCGGGGTCCCAGCCGCAGGCCCAGCTTAGCCTGCTGCTGGCCTAGGTGAATGGAACTCCAGGCTGGCAGCGGGCTGAGCGGGCCGGCGGCATAAGAGCAGCATTTTAATTTAATTTTAAATGAAGCTTCCTAAACATTTTGAAAACCTTGTTTACTTTACATACGACAATAGTTTAGTTATATAATATATAGACTTATAGCGAGAGACCTTCTAAAAAACGTTAAAATGTATTACTGGCATGCGAAACCTTAAATTAAAGTGAATAAATAAAGACTTGGCACACCACTTCTGAAATGTTGCCGACTCCTGCACTAACCTCACTGACCATGGAGGGTGTCAGACCACAAAGCACCATGGTGGTGCCTGGCTAGTCCTCACTACCCTTAAGTACGTGGATTGCCTTGCAGGAGAGAGGTCCTAAAAAGCACAATCCTGTACTGTTTAATTATTAGCAACATTCACTCTGGAACTAAGTTTAAAAAGTTTTTTAGTTCTCCTTTCACATGTATATGTAACTCCCCCCTCCCGGGATTTGGGAAACAAACTCTCTTGGTACACAAAATTCACAGATGTGTCTAAGAAGAATAAAACTTGCTACAAGAATAAGACTTGTGATTCAAGAGGCATCAGTTACCTATGTTTTATGGTACTTTTTTGTTAAAAAACTTCCACTTCCTGTGGTTTCTATAGATCTGTTTAAAAAAAAAAAGGCAAGGGAAATTCCAAGTAACCTGCCACACTGTTACACTCATACCCGCAAGGGTTCTCATTTCAGAAAGGGGAAGTAACAAATCCTTCACTGTAAGATCAATGATTTAATGTGAGAATTCAAAGTACTACTATAGTAATACTTCCTAGCACCATGTTACTATGACAATTTGCATGGCCTTCCTGTGCTTTTAGATCTTTGGATGAAATGGGCTAGCTAAATACAGAGTATTAGATTAAGTAGCCACCACTACATTGTTATCTTTCAAATCCCATCCTCCCTTTCATGATGCTTTCAAATCACTTTAGGCAAGCTGGTGTTTGTAACTGTCTCACCACTACTTTGTGCTTTCCCCCGTCTACTTGGTGTATCTACCCGTTGCCTGTCATATACTTAGACAGTAAACTCTTGGGGCAGAAACCATCTTTTCATTATGTATGCACATTGCCTAGCACAATGAGTCTCCCGGGGACTTTGGGCTTTATCATGACACAAATTATTATAAATATCACAGACATGACTGAAGTGCACGTGAGATTTTGAGTAGAGATCATCTGAATTGTACTTCCTGTTCTTACTAGGAAAAGGCAAGTTAAGACACAACAACATGATTTACTACATTTTTAAATCGTGGATGGAATCCGTACAAAAGAAAGAGGGTGGTGGGATGGATATGCTTGTCTCTTTAAATAGGACATCTTTTCCCTTGCTCAGGTACATCAGTAGGGATGTACCTAGATTAGGTATGTTTGGGGAAGTTTTGCTTAATGCTGGGTGTACAGCAGCTCTCCAGGAGTATAAATCCCCTGGGTATTATGCTAACAAGTATGTAATTAGGAGGGAGAAGTACATGTACTGAATGTGCATTGTACCAATCTTAGTGTGATGAACAGTGTGTGTGAGAGACACTATAGAAGCATTGAAGCAGATGTCTGTAGTTTGTCTGATGCCTTGCATTTTTGTGGCTACAGCATACTGTCTTGTTTTATATTTGCCATACTTTTTTAACATGTAGTTGAGAGTAGTATTGATCTGTGGTGGTGGGGAAGGTAAGTTTTAAAAATATATCTTTTACTGTAAGTATATGAAATCATGACTGATTCCCCACTGTGGTAAACTACTCTAATGAACCATTCTTATATTTAAAAAGAAACTTACCCAATTTCCAGTATTAAGCTTGTTAGGGATATTCTTAGTCATAGGAGGGGATCGGGGGGTGAGGGCTGTTACTCTACATAATGGAACCAAGTACAAGGCCCGTACAGAAGGAATCTATGAAATCATGTTAATAGCTTGCTGATGCTGAAAGTACATTAAAATAGGCTGTGAAAAAGTTTACTTTGAATGACCAGTATAGCCACTTTAACGTTAATTTGAGAATTCAATTAGCAAAAAATACTAATCTAGAAGAATAGCTCCCATTATGGACTAATGTCCTGTAAACAGTTCTTAATTTTGAAGCACAGTTAGTTACAGGGTCAGGTCTAAGTTGAGAAGAGAACAAGCAGGAAGAGATGACTGCACATGGAGAAGAGGTGGGCAATGAGGGTGAAGAGAACAGGATCATGTGGTTGGTTTGGAGAGCAGAGGATGTGTGTTGAGGGCAACATAAGTTTGCAGGGGGGTTGTTTAAAATTTAGCTATATAAATAACCATAGGGTATTAAACTTCTTTGCAGCAGTCAGCTTTGAGAAGAGCCCTCATCAAGCCTGATTACACAGCCCCACTATTGTGTTGAACTCTGTATTCCTTAATAATAATAGTAATAATAATAATAAAAAAATCCATCACAGCTCTTTGAGGAAAGAAGAATGTTTTGTGAGCAGGATTCTACACACAGTGTTTTGGCAAATGTGTTCCAGTCCATATGGGTACAGCCTTTCCCCTACAGTTTAGACATTCCTCCAGCTAAACAAACGACTCCTTTATTTTAAGTGAATTCAGGAGCCATCATTTAAGTCAGTCTGGATGACCTAGCACAATACATTTATACGCTGCTATTCCCAGTTCATGGAACAAACAACAATAGGCAGAGCCTGGACACAAAATAGTCACTCAGCTTGACACGTGAAGGCTGAGTGTATGTGTATTTGTGCACTATACGCACTCCATATGCACATAGCAGTGTATCACTATATAATTACATAACCAACCATGTCCAGTAGGCAGACATTTAATTTTCCCTTGCTTCATTATTGACTATATATTAAATGACTGGGTTTTTATCAGTCATGATCAAAAATCAGTATCTGCTTACTGGAGGTAGTGGTTGTCTGTGTGCGCGAGAGTGTATGCTTTTATCACACACACACACACACACGCGAACCAATTTCAGCCTTGAACAAAGAGCTAGTGGCACAGACAATTCTCAGATGCCAATGTAACCCACATGCTTTATACTGAAGCATTTGGCCCAAAAGAAAGGCAAAGCAGCAGTGGGAAGGGGACATGGATGGTAGCTGGAATATCATCTCTCTGCACACGTGTGGAGGGCAGGGCAAGACAATTCAGCTAAAAGGGCCCAGAAACATCCAGAAATAGGGTGTGAGTGTAACAGTTTCTAGTAGCTGCTTCTGAAACCGTGTAGTAAGTTTTCACTGTGGGCAATCTTCCTGGTGGGTCACACCCAGTTACCATTTAGCCTGTGGGAGGTGAAGGGGGAAGAAGATTGTAAACACAGGAATTAACTCAGCAGCTGGATGCAGGACTAAGTGTGGCAGTATTTTGAAAGGAGTGAGATGCTGTCATTTCTCAAACTCTGAAGAATCCAGGCGGCACACACTACATAGCATGGCCACTCAATAAAAACCAAGAAATCATCTCTGAAAGAACATCAGAGAGCAATGGGTTTTTTTGTGTGCCAAAGTATAGGAGTGTAGATGTTATGTTGCAACTTATAGTTGAATATATGTAACAGCAGCAAAGGAATGAAGTCTGTATAAGGAGCACTAATAGATTTACAGCCTAACAGCTTTTGTTTAAAAGTTGTTCATAGCATTACAAATATTTATCACATTTTATACTAGTTATAAAGTTTTATGTGAGCATTATGTGTTTGTTTTACTCTCCCTTGGAAGTTGACTGGGAACTATTAACCTGTATTTGGTCAGGGTATTACATACAAAAGCCCTGAGGTTTAACTGGCTAATGCTTTCCGAAAAGACAGAACTCTAGCCTATATTTCAGCAAAAAGTTAAGGTGTGGTGCAGTGCACGAAGGGTGGTATAATAGAGTTATACAGACTATTACCTCACTATTCCCTTGCACCACCAGTTCTGAGGCACTTTTGTCTCCAAAGGCTTGTCTACAATTCAAAATGTTGGCAACTCCCCGCATTACAGCTTTAAAACCACACATAATGTCTTAACAGTGCACAGGTGTTCGCAACACATTGTGAGTGCACTTGTTCGGAGAAAACCCAGTGGCTATTGTATCCCACACAGTGCCTGTGTGGGCAGAAAATGCAGGCGTGGCAGCTGCACCAGTACATTTATTTGGGGGGGGGGCAGTCCCAAAGTGTTCCGGTCTACCCTTCAGGGACAGCTTTGAACAGCTCAGAGCACTAGCCTGGTTTAAAAACATAGGAAGAGTTTTTAGTTGCTCCTTGGGGATTCACTGCAAAACACAAGACAAAAACCAGTGCTTAGTTAGCAGAAGGACGCACTGACACACACAATTACTTTATCAGGGCTTGCCCCAGAAATGGAGGTACAGACTCAGCAGTATTTTCTACCCTCCTGCGAGCTGCAAAGAGAAAACTGGCCTGGACCATTACTTAAAGGACATGTGCCCAAGTAAATTCACCTATTACCCTGTAGGCCACTGGAGAGATAGTCCATCCCAGAGGGGCCCTAGTACAGCAAGTGGGGGGGGGGGAGGGTAGGTGACACTCATTGGGCTGCATAGACACCCCTGGGCAGATATCCTCCGCTGACCACTTCCAGCCTTGGATCCTAAAAAGAACCACTAGAGAAAAAGGAAATTGTTAGTTTAGCTAAAGAGAAAAGAAAAGACTAAAAAAACCCCAACAAAACAAGAACAGAGAAACCCAGTTAAAAACTAGTTTTATTATTTTCATTCATTTATTCAACAATTGTTTAATTTTAAGTTCTTTACCCTCTTACTTCCCCCATCCTACAGGTGGCAGCACTCATCAAAATACACTCCAAAACACTAGCGATGGCTTAGCAGCCCTCCACTATGAATCTGCAAGTGTGAAGGTGTCACAAGGAAAAGTCTGCCCTTTTGATGGACTACGGACCCTCATGCAAGACAGGGATATTCAAAGCAGACAGCTGAACAGGTACAAATGTTCCTCATGTACCATAGATGTTACACATTATCCACCGAGATGCGTGGGGCATTCTGGGAGAGATGCAACACGACAGGACCCACAATGCTGACAGGAAATGTTGTATGTCGATCCATTACATTGTGTGTACCTGAAATAGGGTACCTATGCAATAGTGCTGTGTATCTGCACATTACACTTGTGCAAGTTGCAATGGTACAATTCTCGAGCGCAGACTAGGTCTCAATGGAGAATAAGTGGAACTTCTTTGAAAGGCATTTGAAGGAAGAGAGGTAGAGTCAGGACTCACTGAGGGCCAAGGGAAGGATTTAAAAACTAGTATTATTTGCATCAAGTCATTTATTAAGCTAAAGTCTGTAACTTAGACTAAAAAAGGCTAGTGAGGGAAGGCATGAGGGAAGGCAGGCTTCCCCCTCCCACGAGATACACCCATCTAAAATTGAACATGGAATCCCCTAACCAGCCATACGGTGACAGCTTTTGGGTGAGCTACAACTTTCAGTGGAAAAAGTCGATTTGCACATATACATCATCACACCAAGAAAGGACCATGACTTATTCTGTGATTGACTTTTAGACTTCATTCTGTTTGGTACCTACACATCTATTAAATGGCAATAGAGGCAACTCCCACAGAATGTCAAATGTTACAACTCTGAGACTAACCAGTAACCTGTAACAGTGTCTGCAACACACAACTCCTCATGTAAAGTGGCATTTCACTGGCCTTCCCTCACTATCACTTTCACTATTAACTCCACCATTTATCCTAACCCTTGTTCTAGGCCTCAGTTTTCTAGGGCAACTGGATCTCCTTTACAAATAATGAACAAAATGGTCATTTTTTCTTCATGGTACCCAGATGACTCTCTCAGGGAAAGTTTACTGGAGCTTCATCCTCCCTGAAATGGCAACAAAACTGTAAAACCACTTCCTCTTAGCACAGCTGAGGAAGTTTGAAGCTGCAGTGTTGCAAAACAGTGTAAAAACTCTTCTCCTGCCTGGGCTGTACTTTCTCATGTGCATTAATGTATGTGGCAATTGAGTTTTATGTGGTAACTGACTGGGAAATATTTAAACCGTAAAAGTGGCTTTTGCAATTTAGGAAGGTGAGGTGCGGTAGTTATCCCAGCCTTTGCATTCATTTCTGTTGCTGTATTTGTGCCCCTGGCTGTGCTGAGGGCTCTTGCAATTTCAGCTGCGGTAAACAGCTACATTAGAGGTTGCAGCCTTCAGATTTTAAATCTGGGGACTCCTTATTGTTTGGGTCACTGTGGGATTTTGATTTTGAAGCCGTGCATGTGGGAAGCTTGCAGAAAAGGGGGTGGGGGGAAGAAGGGGCTTTAGGGGTAAAAATAGCTAGCAGTGCAGGTAGCTAGTAACATCCAGTAAAGAGAAGCAAAAAACATGGCTTCCTTGCTGGGGAAGAAGCATAGCTGTAGAGCAATGCATGTGGTTCTCACAGCATCTGGACAAAGGGACCATGATGTTTGTAAATAAGTGGGGGGAGGGGGTTAAGCTCCTTTTTCGCTTTTTCTGGATTTTTTGAGGATTTCCTGTTTGGGATTCTAAGTTGTTATACGACTGTCTACCAAGCAGGTGGTTTGGGCTTCAGCTTGGCTTTTAAAGTAGGTGCGCATGCTCTTCTGCACTCCACAGCCTCCAACTCCATGGACTCATATGTTAAGTGTTGAGACTACTTGCACTGGCAGAAGCATGTGGGTGCGTCTGCACTTTTCTGTTTACCACGTTAACATCAGTAAGTGACTTCTCTTACCCCTCTACCTACCACTAGGCCATTTAGTGCAATTATGTAATGGTTTTTGTCATAATTAGCTAAACTGAGAAGTTAATACGACCTTGTGAACTTACATTAGGGCTGGGCTATTCATTAATTGTAATCCTAGGTTACCTCTGACATACATACACTGCATGGCTATGAACAAATCACTTTCTCTCTGTGCTTCAGTTTCTACCATTTGTCAAAATAGTTTCCTGCCTCACAGAGATAAATAAAGTTGGCAGAGTGCTTTGAAAAATGTGACATGGTAAATATCATATGACTTGATCACAGTAATGATAGAGAATCCCTTTCAGAACCTCTCCTGCTACCCAGCTCAGCAAATGCCTCTCTTTCCAGCTGTGTTCTCATTACCAGCTATTTTTTGATATTTGCTAGGACTGTCAAGTGATTAAAAAAATGAATCATGATTAATCGCAGGATTAAAAAAATTAATTGCGCGATTAATCGCGCTGTAAAACAATAGAACAACATTTATTTGAAATATTTGTGGATGTTTACTACATTTTCAAATATATTAATTTCAATTACAACACAGAATACAAAGTGTACAGTGCCCACTTTATATTTATTTTTGATTACAAATATTTGCACTGTAAAAAACAAAAAAGTTGTATTTTCAATTCACCTCATACAAGTACTGTAGTGCAATCTCTCTATCATGAAAGTTGAATTTACAAATGTAGAATTATGTACGAAAAAACGTCTATTCAAAAGTAAAACAATGTAAAACTTTAGAGCCTACGAGTCCACTCAGTCCTACTTCCTGGTCAGTCAATCCCTCAGACAAACAAGGTTGGTTACAATTTGCAGGAGATAATGCTGCCCACTTCTTGTTTACACTGTCTCCTGAAAGTGAGAACAGGCCTTTGCATGGCACTGTTTTAGCTGGCATCAGAAGATATTTACATGCCAGATGCACTAAAGATTCATGTGTCCCTCCATGCTTCAACCACCATTCCAGAGGACATGCATCCATATTGATGATGGGTTCTGCTCGATAACAATCCAAAGCAGTGCCAACCGACATGTTCATTTTAATCATCTGAGTCAAATGCCACCAGCAGAAGGTTGATTTTCTTTTTTGGTGGTTTGGGTTCTGTTGTTTCCACATCAGAGTGTTGCTCTTTTAAGACTTCTAAAAGCATGCTCCACACCTTGTCCCTCTCAGATTTCGGACTGCACTTCAGATTCTTAAACCTTGGATTGAACGTTGTAGCTATTTTTAGAAATCTCACATCAGTACCTTCTTTGCGTTTTTGTCAAACCTGCTGTGAAAGTGTTCTTAAAATGAACAACATGTGCTGAGTCATCATCCGAGACTGCTATAACATGAAATATATGGCAGAAAGTGGATAAAACAGAGCAGGAGACATACAGTTCTCCCCCAAGGAGTACAGTCACAAATTTAATTGACGCATTATTTGTTTAATGATCATCATCAGCATGGAAGCATGTCCTTTGGAATGGTGGCCAAAGCGTGAAGGGGCATATGAATGTTTAGCATATCTGGCATGTAAATACCTTCCAACGCTGGCTACAACAGTGCCATGCAAATACCTGTTCTCGCTTTTAGATGACATTGTAAATAAGAAGCAGGCAGCAATATCTCCCGTCAATGTAAACAAACTTGTTTGTCTTAGCAATTTGCAGAATAAGAAGTGAGACTGAGTGGACTTGTAGGTGCTAAAGTTTTACATTGTTTTGTTTTTGAGTGCAGCTATATAATCAAAAAAGTCTGCATTTATAAGTTACACTTTCACAATAAAGAGATTGTACTTCAGTACTTGTATGAGGTGAACTGAAAATACTATTTCTTTTGTTTATCATTTTGACAGTGCATATATTTGTAATAAAAAATAATATAAAGTGAGCACTGTGCACTTTGTATTCTGTGTTGTAATTGAAATCAATATTGAAAATGTAGTAAAACATCCACAGATATTTGACACATTTCAATTGGTATTCTATTGTTATAAGTGTGATGAATTGAGATTCATTTTTTTTATCACGATTAATTTTTTTGAGTTAATTGCATGAGTTAACTGTGATTGACAGCCCTAATATTTGAATATTCAACAATACAAAGGGCTCCTAGAAGCTTCATCTCTTAGCATCCTATCAAGTTGAAGATTCTTGATAGTGTCTGACAGCTGTCACATGCCCTTTGGGTTTCTCTTTATACATTTACGCATATATTTTTAATCTCAGACAAGAGAGAGCACTTCATCCTGAGTAGTCACTCATTGCTAAGGGGTGCTGAGAAGGGGAAGTTACTCACCTTACAGTAAATGAAGTTCGAGATGTGTGTCCCTGTGGGTGCTCCACTCTAGGTGTCGGTGCGTCCCAGTGCTGTTGATCAGAGATTTTCGGTAGCCGTGCCTGGTCAGGACACAGGCGCTCAGTTGGTATCTCCCGTCTTGTTGGAATCTTCCTGAGCGCCTGCGTCCCGCACCCCCCTCAGTTCCTTCTCTACCATGGAGCGATTATACTAGTACTCCAAAGTAGAGGGGAGGAGGGTGGGGAGCGGAGCACCCACAGGGACACACATCTCGAAGAACTTCAGTTATTGCAAGGTGAGTAACTTCCCCTTCTTTGAGTGCTGTCCCTTTGGGTGCTCCACTCTAAGTGAATGTGTAGCAGTACCCACTATGGTTGGTGGGACTTTGGAGATGCGGCAGTGAGTACTGTAGAGAGTACTGTATGGCCTACTATGGTGTCTGCCATGGTATCTTGCGTGATAGCATAGTATTTGGCAAACGTGTGTTCAGATGACCATGTAGCCGCTTTACAGATGTCAGAAATGGGTACGTTATGTAGGAAGGCAACGGATGTCGACATAGCTCGAGTGGAATGACTTCTAATGCCTTTGGGCAGTTGAATATTTTGAATACGGCAAGAGGATCTGATGCAGTCAGATCCACTTGGACAGACATTGTTTAGAGATAGCCGTACCTTTCCATCTTTCGGTGATGGAGACGGAGTCGTGGGAGATTTATGAAATGGCTTAGTCCTGTCTAAGTAAAAGGCGATTGCTCGCCTGACATCGAGAGTATGCAGGGATTCCTCGTGTGGAGTCTTGTGAGGTTTGGGATAAAAAGTAGGCAAGTATATCAGTTGGTTAAGATGGAAGGTGGATACCACCTTAGGGAGAAATTTAGGATGTGGTCTCAGAGTGACTTTGTCTTTGGAGAAGATTGTGTAGGGAGGATGGGTCATCAGGGTGCTTATTTCACCTACTCTCCTTGCTGATGTTATTGCAACTAAAAAAGCTACATATGGAGAAGAGAGGAGGTAGCCAAGGGCTCAAATGGAGGTTTCATGAGAGCACGAAGAACGAGGTGAAGATTCCATGTAGCTGCCGTTGGGTAAGTTTCAGGGTAGAGATTTTCAGGCCCATCAGAAATCATTTTATGGTGGGGTGGGTAAAGAGTGAATAACCTTTTAACAGGTTGTGGAAGGTGGTAAGCGCTGCCAGGTGTACTTTGATGGAGCTGAGCGAAAGTCCGTCCTGTTTTAGTTTCAGGAGGTAGTCTAGAATGTTAGGGAGGGTCACCGTATTGGGCATTAAGTGATTATGTGAGCACCAGAGGGCGAATTGCTTCCACTTCTGCAGGTAAGTTTTATGAGTGGAGTCTTTTCTACTGTGCAGGAGGAAGTATCGGACTTGCTCAGAACAGGCTAGTTCATGGGTTTGGAACCATGAAGGAACCAGGCTGTCAGGTGGACCTTTTGGAGCTGGGGGTGAAGAACCCATCCGTTGTCCTGGAAAAGGAGATCTAGCCTGTTGGGGAGAGCCCATGGATGATGGGAGACATGAGAAGTAGGTAAGGATACCACGTCTGTCTCGGCCAAGCCAGGGCCATAAGGCTGACCCAGGCCTTGTCGTCTACGATCTTCCGAAGAACCCTGTGTAGCAGATGGATTGGTGGGAAGGCACAGAGGAGAGAGTTGTTCCACGGAATGAGGAACGCACCTCCTAGGGATGCGGTCCTGAGTCCCGCTCTGGAGCAAAATAGCCGACATTTTTGATTCTGGGTTGTGGCAAAGAGGTCTATTGATGGGGTACCCCAGAGGAAGAAGAGCTGTTGAAGTACTACGGGATGCAGTTCCCATTTGTGTTCTGTTGAGAAGTGTCTGCTGAGTGCGTCGGCAGTAGTGTTTTGGCAGCCTGGTAGGTCGGAAACGATGATTTGAATTTGATGTTGTATGCACCAATTCCATAGTCAGATGGCTTCCATGCAAAGGGAATGCGATCGGCCTCCCCCTTGTCTGTTGATGTAGTACATACATGCTATGTTGTCTGTTAAGACCCGAATAGATTTGTTCTTTATGAGGGGAAGAAAGTGAAGACATGCTCGCCTCACTGCTCTGAGCTCTATGAGTTATGAGTAGGTGCATCTCTGATGCGGACCACCTGCCTTGTGCCCCCCTAGATGCGCTCCCCAACCAAGTAGGGAAGCGCCCATGGTGAGCATGAGTGTTGGGGATCATTGCTGGAAGGAAACCCCCGTGCAGAGGTTTTCTGGTCTTGTCCACCAGTGTAGGGAAGTTAGAACATTGGGAGGAGGAGTCTGCAGCGTCCCTAAGGTGTGTCTGTTGGGTTTGAAATTGGAATTGAGCCAGCCCTGAAGACATCATGTAGCCTGGCATACTGGACCATGAAGATGGTGGCTGCCATGTGACCAAGGAGTTGTAGACAGATTCTTGCCTGTGTCCTGGGACGAATAGAGAGCTTGCGTATGAGCTGCGTGATAGCGAGGAATCTGTGATATGGGAGCAAGGCTCTGCTCCGGATTGAGTCGAGATGAGCTCTGATGAACTTGATCTGTTGTGTAGGTGTCAGGGTGGATTTTTGGACGTTTATTTGGAGGCCTAGGCTGTGAAAGAGGGAGATGGTGAAACGGGTAGCTTGAAGTGTCTCGCCATAGGAGTTGCCCTTGATGAGGCAATCGTCCAGGTAGGGGAAAAGCGTGATCCCATGTTTGTAGAGGTGAGCCACGACCACGGCTAGAGTTTTGGAAAAGACTCTCAGTGCTGTGGAGAGGCTGAAAGGAAGAACTCTATTAAAAATGCCGTGACCGATTGTGAATCGTAGGAAGCGTCTGTGAGCTGGATGAATTGATTATGAAAATAAGTGTCCTGTAGATTGAGGGCTGTGAACCAGTCCCCTTGATCCAGTGCAGGAATTATTGTACCCAGTGTGACCATCTTGAATTTTTGTATCCTGTTCAGTTGGCGTAGATCTAGTATAGGCCTCCATCCCCCGGTCTTTTTCTGGGTCAGGAAGTAATGGGAGTAGAACCCTTTCCCTGGATGTTGAGTCGGCACAGGTTCCACTGCGCCTAGCTGGAGAAGGTGAGCCACCTCTACGTGAAGTAGGTGCTCGTGAGAGGGGTCCCTGAAGAGGGATGGGGAAGGGTAGGAGGATAGGATATGAACGGGATAGAGTAACCGGACTGAACTACTTCGAGGACCCAGCGATCCTGTGTAATACGCTGCCAGGCATGTTGGAAACTCTGGAAGTGGTGGCCAAATGGGCAAGTAGGCTGGAGAATCAAGGTGTGGTCGCGCAGACCCTTGACCAACATTTCAAAATTGTTGTTTATTCCCGGATGGGTGGGAGGTGGTTGCTTGAGCTTGATTTTGTCTGCGCTTAGGGGGTCTAGCGCAATTCCTATTTATGTCATATGGTTTGGGTTGAGGCCGATAATATTGTTGTGTGCGCGGTCTTTGGTAGGGTTGGTATTGTTGTCTCCTGGGAAAAGGTGGGTGAATGCCCAGGGTGCCTAGTGTCGCTCTAGAATCTTTCATGGTGTGAAGTAGTTCATTTTTTTTTTTGGAAAACAGTTTGTCTTTATCAAAGGGGAGGTCCTCCACTTTGGTCTGCAGATCTTTAGGGAGGCCAGATGCAGAAAGCCATGAAGATCTGCACAGAACTACAGCAGTTGCAGTAGTACGGGCTGCTGTGTCCGCCATGTCTAAAGAGGCTTGTAGGGCCATTCTGGAAATCAATTGGCCCTTTGCTCAGAATTGATTTAAAGTCCGCTCTCCTAGCCTCTGGAATGTAGGAAGCAAATTCAAAAAGTTTATTGTAGTTATCAAAGTCATAGCTGGTGAGGAGTGCAGAGTAGTTTGCAATCCTGAATTGTAGAGTGGAGGGCATGTAAACCTTGCGACCCAAGACATCAAGGCATTTAAGGTCCTTGTCTTGCGGGGTGGGACAATATTGTGGCTGTTTTGTCCTTTGTGCGACTGCATCCATGACAAGAGAGTTCGGTTGTGGGTGAGAAAATAGGAAGTCAGCATCCTTAGCAGGAACATAGTATTTACGTTCGGCCTTTCTGCAGGTAGGTAATAAAGAAGCTGGAGTTTGCCAGAGAGTGTCAGCTGGCTGGTCCCTTCATTTATAGGGAGTGCGATCTTTGAGGGTGCAGAGGGTTGAAGGATTCTGAGGAAAGTGGGTGGTGTCTCCTGAACCTCTTCGAGGGGGATGTCTTGACTGAGTGCCACCCTCTTGAAAATGACAGGTTTCAGAATAGCAGCCATGTTAGTCTGTATTCACAAAAAGAAAAGGAGTACTTGTGGCACCTTAGAGACTAACAAATTTATTTGAGCATAAGCTTTCATGAGCTACAGCTCACTTCATCGGATGCATTCAGCGGAAAATACAGTGGGGAAATAGTTTTACTTTGTGTAATGACCCATCCACTCCCAGTCTTTATTCAAGCCTAAGTTAATTGTATCCAGTTCTCTGTGTATATAAATCTCCCCACTGTATTTTCCACTGAATGCATCCGATGAAGTGAGCTGTAGCTCACGAAAGCTTATGCTCAAATAAATTTGTTAGTCTCTAAGGTGCCAAACTTACTCCTTTCCTCTTGAAAATGTTTACAGTTGTCCACATTCTGTGGAGGAGGGGATGAACGGGAGAGAGGGCTCCGTCTGGAGCAGATGGAGAATTAGGGTTCGGTGAGTCTGGATATGGTTCGTAGCTCATGTTCTCCGGAGGGGGTTCAGGTACTCTAGAAGTGGATGGAGCTGGAGATCGAGGCACAGAAGCAGGTAGTGGTTTCGTGGAAGAGGTCTGAGGATGAGTGGTACCCTTGGCACAGGCATAGGGTAGGAGAACCCAGGTGCTGTCCACAGGGGGGTGAAGTAGGGAAACTGAGGCAGGTGGCTGTGGACTGTAGCCTGAGGTGGAAGAGGTTCCGGTGGAGAAGGAGAGGCAGGTGGGGAGAACTCCGCCTGCTGCTGTATATCGGGTTCGCTATCAGTGAAGGTGGCCAGTTCAGGTGGTGAGAGCGGCTGTTCGAAGAGTGAGCCCTGCGTATCCAGGAGTGGAGAGTTAGGCTCAGGTGGCACTGAGAGGTCACACTGAGTGAGGAACTGTTGCTCCTCCTCCCTGGGCTGCGCTGATCCTGGACTGTGCTCTAGCACAGTGGTTCTCAAACTAGGGCTGCCGTCGCTTGTTCAGGGAAAGCCCCTGGCGGGCCGGGCCGGTTTGTTTACCTGCCGCGGCCACAGGTTTGGCCGATTGCGGCTCCCACTGGCTGCGGTTCACCACTCCAGGCCAATGGGGGCTATGGGAAGCGGCGCAGGCTGAGGGATGTGCTGGCCGCCCTTCCCGCAGCCCCCATTGGCCTGGAGCAGCAAACTGCAGCCAGTGGGAGCCACGATCGGCCGAACCTGCGGACGGGGCAGGTAAACAAACCAGCCCGGCCCGCCAGGGGCTTTCCCTGAACAAGCGGCGGCCCTAGTTTGAGAACCACTGCTCTAGCGCATTAGGAGGAAGAAGTGAAAGTGAAAGCGTCAGCGGTGCCGCGGGACTGTTGGAGGTGCCCTGCAGGGGGTGCCGGGGCAGGAGGCAGGCTCAGTGCCGACGTACTTCCCGGCACCGCGGCTATTTTTAGTGCAGAGGGGGTTGGTGTGGACGTCCTTGTCGGCACCGGGGCAGAGTGCGCAGCCGGCACCGTGGCTATTTTCAGCCCTGAGGCGCTCGGCGCCGCGGAGACCTTCCCGGTACGGGAGGTCGGGTTCCTGCCTCTGCGGTCGCTGCGGCTGAGGCTTTAGAAAGAGCTGAGGCGCCTGCCTGTGGCACGGTCGGCACAGAGGGTAAGGATCTCGCGGGAGACCCTTTCCCTTGTCAGAGTCCCTCCTATGAGACTGCTGTGCTTCTTGCCTCTGCTCGAAAGGGGGTGAAGCAACGCTCCCCACTGGCTCGGATCTGGCTGGGGGAAAGTTAAACCCGCTCCTACGTGCTCCCGTCTCTGAAAGCGGCTGCAGGGATTTTTCCATCAGAAGCATTTTAAGCTGCAGGTCCCTGTCACGCCGAGCCCTTGACTTGAGGCTCGTACAGTGGAGGCACTTTGCGGGAATGTGGGTTTCCCCGAGGCACTTCACACAACGTGGGTGCCCATCTGACCGTGGCATGGAGTCCTGACAGGAAACACAGTTTTTGAATCCTGAAGCCCCTGGCATTGCGAACTTGAAATGGCAGGGGAGAGTGTCTCAGCGGGAGACAAGCCTGAAGCGAAAAGGTTGTTTTTTGTTTTTTTTTTTAATTAAGTAAGTAACTAACTATGTAATCACACTAAAGGAAGGGAAACAACTGGGATGCAACTAATAACTATTTCTATATTCTTTGCTACTTTTTTCCTACAGAGACCAGGGAAGAGAAGTAGCACTGCCCCGAGTCCCGTCTTCAGCTAGGGACGGTTGAGAAGGAACTGAGGGGGGTGCGGGACACAGGCACTCAGGAAGATTCCAACAAGACAGGAGATACCAACTGAGTGCCTGCGTCCCGACCAGGCACTGCTACCGAAAATCTCCAATCAATGGTGCCGGGACGCACTAACACCTAGAGTGGAGCACCCACAGGGACAGCACTCGAAGAAGAAACTGCACTTGTCAGCCTGCTGAACTTGGTATAATTGAGTGGAATGTTCTGGTAGGTACTTCTAAAGATTTTGGAGTGTGTCTATTTAGTTCCCTCGGCTGTTTTGCTGGGCACCTCTCCATCTGAGGTAGCATGATTAGCACAAGACTGGAAATTGGCAAATCTGGCTTCTATTCCCAAGTTCTACCACTGGCTTCTTGCATGGACCTGGATAAGTCATATGCACCCACATTTTCAAAATGGCCACTAGTTTTGTGTGCCCATCTTGAGGCATCTAAGGTGTGATTTTCAGAGAAGCTGAAGACCCACGATCTAGAGCTCTATCCAGAAGTGGTATTTTTTTTTTGCATACTTTAAAAATTACAAAATATTCTTGTGTGACTAGTCTGCCCAGAGCTCTCTCTTTTAAATAGACATAAGTCTTTGAATGATGCAGGGTATATTATAGAATTGATAGCTGCCCTATAGCAAGGGTTGCTTTAAACGCCTATTTTCAAATACTTGATTCCTAGATATATGCCTTGACTCAAAGTATATTACTGTACATCAAACTTCTATATTTCTTACAACCATGTATTTCCATACATGCATCTTCATAAAAAATAAAAATTCAACAATTAAGCAATTCACAAAGAACAAGAGATTGCTAACTCAGCAGTTGAATGAAATTAAGATTCTAATCTTAACAGGGAAGAGCTATGAAGTGTCATTTAACGTGAAAGGCTATATTTCAGAATGTATATTTTCCTCTCCATTATCATTAGAGTTCTTAGTGTTTCACTGGTTGCAGGTCATTCTGCAGGAGTTTGTACTGTCCCTAATTAATGGGCATGTTGATTCCCAAAAGAATAGAGACTGAAGCTTTGTCAAAGAGAGTTAGTGCTATTCCTTGGGGCATATATCATAGGTCATAAGACTTTTCCTCTGGGAGATTGCTCCTGTATTAAGGCTAAACTTGGCTAAAAGTAAGGCCTTCTACACTGAGACATGAAGCTGCACCAGAACAAATCCCTTATGTAGGCACACTGGGACAATGTACTCCAAGCTGAAGCCAGAGTAAGTTGCATCAATGCAAGTCACTAGAAGTCTGCAACTTGTGAAGCTATGTCAGTGGTTCAAATCCCAATGGAGGCAAGGTGAAAACACTTGTCAACTTGTAAAGTAAGAAAAATAAAATAAAACAGAATCTTTGTAAAGCAAGCTAGCTGATTAACAGCCAGACAGGGCTGATTTAGGAGATCTAAAGCTGTATACTTCTGTGCATGCTTGTAACTTTGGATTTCTAAGATAAACTATTTCTAAGATAACCAAGATAACTAAATAAGAGGTCCGAAGTGTAAAATAGATAAAGAGGATCATAAAGCAAAACAAAGGTCCTAAATTACTGATCTGAAACCATGACCATGAAAGATAATTTAGAAAGTGAATGTAAACAATACAAAAGCCCTTTAAACACACAATGAAAACAAAGGAAAATACTGGATGCAATACTGTGGCCTGTTGATGGGAATTTAACCACTCAGAAAAATGAAATAGACATGGAGCCAGTTTTTACTCAGAGAAAGCTCCAGTGGAAAACAATGGAGGTTCTGATTAAGGACTGCAGGACTGAGGATTAACATTTGTCTAGGCTGTATTCTTAAGTGTGACACTGATGTGCAGGATGACATTAGGGTAAGCCACTTGATCTCTTTGAGCCTTGTTTTCTCCATTCCATAACATGTCACTAATAAATAAATAAATAAATAAAATAAGAGCAGCAGTAGAAACAGAAAGTATTCTGAAACCAAGAAAATTATTGCAAAAACCAGTTAAGGCTGCTAAGCGACAAATCACACCTCTTACAATGCCCACATGTAAAGACTTTCACATCACTTACAAAATTCATGTACATAAAGAGGTATAGCTTGTTCAGGAAGGACAGGCAAGGAAAACAAGGGAGGTGTTGCATTATACAAGAAAAATATATTGTCTTGTTCTAAGATCTAGAAGGAGATGAGAGGCAGACCAGCTTAAAGTCTCCGAGTAAGATAAAATGGGATGACATGTTAGGGGTCTACCACAGACCACCAAATCAGGAAGAGGAGGTGGACGAGGCATTTCTAGAACAAACAGAAACATCCAAAACACAAGACCTGGTGGTAATGGGGGACTTTAACTACCCAGACATCTGTGGGAAAAGTAATACAGCAAAACACAAAATTTCCTGGAAGTTCTTGGAGTGTATCAGGGACAACTTTTTGCTGCAGAAAGAGGAGGAAGTGACCAAGGAGACAGCCATTTTAGACTTGATTCTGACCAACAAGGAAGAATTGATTGTGAATCTGAAGGTGGAAAGCAATCATGAAGTGATAGATTTCAAGGAAAGGAAGGAGTGAAAGAGGCCGAACAAGGACAATAGACTTCAAAAAAGGCAGACTTTAACAAACTCAAAGAACTGGAAGGCAAAGTCCAATGGGAAGAAAATCTAAGGGGATAAAGGAATTGAGGAGAGCTGGCAGTTTCTCAAGGAGACAATATTAAACACGCAACTGCAAACTGTTCCAATGTGAAGAAAAGATAGGAAGGATAAGAAGAGTCCAATATGGCCCCATCGTGAGCTCTTTACTGACTGAAAATCAAAAAGGAACCCCATAAAAAAAATGGAAAATAAAT
Organism: Natator depressus; assembly: GCF_965152275.1. Taxonomy (NCBI): domain Eukaryota; kingdom Metazoa; phylum Chordata; order Testudines; family Cheloniidae; genus Natator; species Natator depressus. Next base: position 121,493,709 of record NC_134237.1, read on the forward strand.
GAATTGTTGAGGAGGAGATAAAGAGAATAAGCACAAGCAAGTAGGAACAAAATCTAAAAGGCTAAGGCATAAAATTAGTTATACTGAGCAAGGGACATGAGGCAATAAGAAGAGGTTAATTAAATACATTAGGAGCATGAGAAAGATAAAGTGTAGGTTCTCTGTTTAGTGGGGAAGGAGAGCTAATAACTGATGACATGAAGAAGGCTGCATAATGCCAATTTTGCTCCAGTCTTCACAAAAAAGGTTAATGGTGACCATATTCTCAACACAATTAATATTAAGAACAAGGGGGAAGGAACACAAGCCAAAATAGGGAAAGAACAGGTTAAAGAATATTTAGATAATTTAGATGGATTCAAGTTGGCAGGTCCTGATTAAATTCATCCTAAGGAACTAGCTGAAATAATCTTGGAACCATTAGAATGATCTTTGAGAACTCCTGAAGGATGGGTGTGGTCCCAGAGGACTAGAGAAGGGCAAACATAGTACCTATATTTTAAAAGGAAAACAAAGAGAACCTAGGGAATTATAGACAGCCTGTTTTATGTAGATCATTGTGAATATTTGATTTTTGTCTCAATATTTTAAAGTAATCTCAAAACATATTTTGAATAAGAGATAAGGTTATATTTTCATAAGATTTTTTTGTACTTGATGAAAATGAAAAGTTAGACAAAAAAGGGTCAAAATTTCAGATCATGGAAAGTTTGTAGTGACCTGTAACTCATAAATAAGCATAGACAGATGAGTTTTCTTCAAATTAAATTGCCTTCAGAGTAAATGTAACAATTTTCAAATCAAATCCATTTTCAAAATTAAAGTTATAAGGAGGCTAAAATAAGGCAGTAAAATGGAAGTTGGTTGCAACATGGTGGCATGGACATTCTGCCACCTCTCTATAATAAAGTTAGATATAAAGGGGAAATAGAAAGGGTCTTATTAGGAAATTCTGTATTTATGAATTTGTGTCCATTCCCATCACATACATATAAAATCAGAGTATATGCATCTGTATGAGTGGAGTAGGAAACCACCTGAGATTGTGCATTAGTTGTCACAGAGGTCATGAGATCCCTAGCTAACACACGAGATACATCAGCATGGACACATAAGGCACACAAGATAAGGTATTTCAGCAATTCCAAAAAGAACTGAATCAGCTTGGGTAGGGATTCTGGGAAGTGGTGGTAGAACTGTACTATCAGAATTTCTGAATGGTTATTAGAGGATACTGCTACTAGTTAGATAGATGGGCTAGACTTCACAGGCTTCCAAGCCTATCCCATCTTAAATTTTAGTCTGTTGATTGTGGTTTCAAAACAATTCCACAGGTTGAACAGAGCCCTATGACAGTATTTCTCTAATCATAGAATATCAGGGTTGGAAGGGACCTCAAGAGGTCATCTAGTCCAACCCCCTACTCAAAGCAGGACCAATCCCCAGCTAAATTATCCCAGCCAGTGCTTTGTCAAGCCTGATCTTAAAAACCTCAAAGGAAGGAGATTCCACCACCTCCCTAGGTAACGCATTCCAGTGCTTCACCACCCTCCTAGTGAAAAATTTTTCCTAATATCCAACCTAAACCTCCCCGACTGCAACTTGAGACCATTACTCCTTGTTCTGTCATCTGCTACCACTGAGAACAGTATAGATCCATCCTCTTTGGAACCCCCTTTCAGGTAGTTGAAAGCAGCTATCAAATCCCCCCTCATTCTTCTCTTCCGCAGACTAAACAATCCCAGTTCCATCAGCCTCTCCTCATAAGTCATATGTTCCAGTCCCCTAATCATTTTTGTTGCCCTCCGCTGGACGCTTTCCAATTTTTTCACATCCTTGTAGTGTGGGACCCAAAACTGGACACAGTACTCCAGATGAGGTCTCACCAATGTCGAAAAGAGGGGAACGATCATGTCCCTCGATCTGCTGGCAATGCCCCTACTTATACAGCCCAAAATGCCATTAGCTTTCTTGGCAACAAGGGCACACTGTTGACTCATATCCAGCTTGTCATCCACTGTAACCCCTAGGTTCTTTTCTGCAGAACTGCTGCCTAGCCATTCGGTCCTTAGTCTGTAGCGGTGCATGGGATTCTTCCGTCCTAAATGCAGGACTCTGCACTTGTCCTTGTTGAACCTAGTCAGATTTCTTTTGGCCCAACCCTCTAATTTGTCTAGGTCCCTCTGTATCCTATCCCTACCCTCCAGCATATCTACCTCTCCTCCCAATTTAGTGTCAACTAAATGGTGGATCCCAACCCACCACTGGGTCGCAGGAAGGGTCTAGGTAGGTCGCACATTTCCTAGAGGTGCTCTTCTCCCCTCCCCTCGCTCTCATAAGAATGGCCATACAAGTCAGAACAATGGGTCATCTAGCCCAGGATCCCATGCTTCAGAGTGAATGAACAGAACAAGACTTCCCCTGGGCAGCTGGAGTGGGGTAGCAAGAGGAACATGGAAGAAGTGGCTGGAGCCAGTGAGCAGACTGTCAGCAACCTGTCCCCACCCATCACATGCCCTGGAAGTGCTTCCCACTCCCCCTGGGCAGCAGGCAGCGGTTTGGGGAGCAGGATCTGGACAGAACCCATGAAGGAAGTTGCTGGAGCCAGCCAGTGGACAGCCAGCTGCCTGGGAGTGATTGTAACCCAGCCACAGGGAGAGAAGGGCCAGCTGCAGGAGGAAACAGAGCTGGCAGAACAAAAGCAAGGAGGAGTGGAGAAGCTGAGTGGGGGTGGGAGGATTTTGGGTTTCTTTTTTTCCTTAGTGCCTGAATAAAAAAATATTAAAAACTGTAAATATGTTTACGTGTGGGAACTGCTGCGCTGTGGAATTTCTAGGTGTTTGCATCCCAGACTAGTGAAGTGCAGATTTTGCAGGTCATGATTGTGACATGGTAGCAGAGCTATGTGGGTAAAGCTTCCAGAACGTCTGCCTGGTCTTAGTCAGTGCTCTTAGCCCTTCGTTTTTGTGAGTAATGGACTCTCACAAACATTTTGAATGGGGGGATTGTGGGGGAGACATAGCACCATTGACTATAAACTAAAGGGATTTTCTCTATCGCCCACTGGTTGTGTGTGGTTCAATGTGATTCATGCTCTTCAAACAATAGTGCATAGTACAAAATGAGATGGCAAAACTACAGAAGAGAACTGACCAAAAAGACCACCCCACTAAACTGTGAGGAAATGAGAGAAAAGAAAAAAGAGTGGAAATAATTGCTGCATGGCAGGTTTACTATAATGTCATGAATTTTTTACAAAAATGCCAAATCCTGAGTCCCAGTTCTTAGACTATAAGGCCAGAAGGGACCACTGTGACCTTCTAACACAAGGCCCTTCTCTTTGTTAAGCTAAACAGATTGAGCTCCTTGAGCCTATCAAAATAAGACATGTTTTCTAATTCTTTTAGCATTCTCATAGCTCTTCTCTGAACCCTCTCCAATTTGTCAACATTCTTCTTGGCACCAGAACCGTTAAATTAAGTCCCTTTATAATTATCACCAACACCACAGGTGTGGTGACTGTGGTCCCCATAAAGTGTGCATATGTAGGGCTCCTGCTAAAATACTATGCATAGTTCAACGAGGAGTCCTTGTGGCACTTTACAAGGACTCCTCGTCATTTTTGCTGATACAGACTAACACGGCTACCACTCTGAAACCTGTCACTATGCACAGTTCAGTGTTTGATAAGCACTAAAGAGGCATTGATTGTGGTGAGGGGAGGCAGATAGCACTGCTGCTAAAATACCATGAGTCAGTTTTAGCTGTTCATCTAAACTGCACCTATTTGGCATGTTCTCAGAAGTAAATGCGTTACTTGAGGAGGAATATGTTTATGAAAACCTGCTGACTTTAGTGATTTTCAGTGGTCAGGAAGTGATGGGAGGGTGTTCTTCTCTCAGAATTAAATTCTCATGGGACCCAATGGTTTGTGATGTTGACACATGTTCACTGAGAACTAAAATGAGATCAATGAATGAATTTTCACTTGCAACCTAAGCCAGGATTTATACAGCAAGTAGCAGTGTTGGAAAAGAAAACTAGTACATTTACTCACTGTGCCAGCCAGCTCCAAAGGATGGCAATTTTCTGCCCAGAATCAGCCAAATCAATTTTCACTGGCTGAACAAAAAAAAAAAAAAAATTGTTAGTTTCAAATTGATCCAAAATTATTTTTTTGTTTTCTCAAACACACCCACACACCACCCATTATTTACATTACACACACACACACACACACACACACACACACAGATCGTTTTGGGTCAAATGAATTTTTTTGGTTCTGATTTCAGGCATTTTTAACTGTTTTGCAAAATAAATTTGAAAACACCATTCACACAATGGAGAGGGCAATGGTGTCCCTTTTTTCACCCAATAGCCCAGTGGTTAGTAAAAAAACCTGAGCGAATATCTGAGAGAAATATTTGCTTTTTGTAGTACTTACCTTTCTCAACTGGATCTACAATATTTAAAGCATGATTTAACTCCAGACAGGTATATAATGTCCTGGTCTACCAGGAATTCCCTTAAAGGCTTATGATTCTTTCCTTTTTGTGTACTCTTCAACCCTGGTATTTGGAAATGATATAGTACATGTTTTGTTTTATCAAGTACAGGTAGGAGAGCTACGTCATTAACTAGTGAAACATCTGCATGCTTTGGATGTTCCTTCATTCCAAGAACACAGTACAGTGAAATCAGTGATTTACAGCATCTCACTATTCAGGGCCTCTAGCAATTTAACTTCCTTATTTGCCTCAAATTGCATGAAATTTAGAATAAAAATAGCAGGGGTCTTGTTTTAGAAATTTAGCTCGTCATCATGGGTTCTCTACTAATTCATGAAAGAAAGACAAGAAAAAGGTGCCAAAACTGTGAATCAGGAAGTTTACTATATTCTGGAGCCAAAAGTTCCAACTTGTCTGTAGTCAATAGGCGGACATTTAAGAGCAGTGGGGATAAAGCAGCTCACACCTAAATGATGTGTGGGGCCCGGATGATACATTTTAGAGGACACAACATTTCTACTTACCTTTTAAGCATTTTTAACTTCCAAAGCCCTTTACAAATGAGTTATTAATCCATCACATGGGTAAGAGGAAAGTAGTCTCTCCCTGTGGAAAACAGAGGCAGAAAGTAAGTGACTTGCCCAAGTCCTCTATTTTTCCACATCCGTTTTCTTCCATGAGCAAGCCAAGTTAAAATTCTTAATTACATGAAAGAAAAAAAGACATAAAATGAGATTTCACTGGCTTTGCAACCTCTACAAAACACTTAACGGGGACAGAGCCGCCTCAAGCTTTCATTGGTTTCTCAGTTCAGCGGCAAAGTTCAGCGGCAAAGGAGAACAAAGTAATTGTCTCCAGAAGGCTGGAAATCCTCTCCCCTGGGTTAGATTTAAGTGTACCTCTGCAGCGCAGAAGTAAGGATGGCAATACCACAATCCTCTAAAATAACCTTGGGACCCCCCTGCAAGTCCCTTTTGGGTCAGGACCCCCAAATTGAGAAACTCCGGTCTCCTTCCCCGTAAAATTGGTATAGTATAGGGTAAAACCACACAAAACACCAGATTTCATGGTCCGTGATGCGTTTTTCATGGCCATGAATTCGGTAGGGCCCTATTTATACAGCTCTAGCCAACCTGGAACAGCAGGGAAAAGTAACATCACCTGGCCAGCTTTTAAAGTCCAGAGCATTTGGGTTCTTTACCCTGTGGTCCAGTCCCCAAGCGCCACTTCTAGATTTTGGAGGCCTTGTTAGTGTGGGAGTTGAGCTCCAAAGCAGCTATTAAACACCACAGTATATTGGTTGGGGTCATTACTTTGAAACTCACTAGGGGCTGGAAACTAAATAAAACATGAATAGTATAAGGGGGCACTCATGCTGTCAGCACACTTATGTCAGAGTGGGACAGACTGGGGTGGTGAATGCAAACTGCAGAATACTGCCACATAGTTTAGTTGTGCAGTCATGCTATTCTGACACCCACTTGGTTAGTAAAAATAGGTCAGTATGTGGCAGAACATACCAGTTCCTTTGCACTCATTATGCAATGCTGTCTGTTCAGCAGCAATGAAGCCCAGGTCAGCTTCAAAGCTCACAGATTACCTAGAATTCAGTTAGAGTTGCTACACAGGCAGCTTCAGATCTGTGGTTTGTGTACAGTGGGTGAATGAAGGGGAAATATGAAGACAGACACATCAGAGAGGCAGAGGAAGGGGCCTGCATAGGAAAGAAAAGGGGCAGCGGGGAGCAAAGAGGGGAAAGGGAGGCAGAGAAAGAAGAGAAAAGTAAAAAATGGCAAGGGACAGTAAGTGTAAAAAAACCTGACAAAAACAAAGAATAAGATCACAAAGGAAAAAGTGGACAAAATAAAAGACACCACAAAAGGAAAGAACAGAGTGGAACAGGAGTGATTGAAACAGTAGAAACAATTACTTGTCTGATGTAAGATTAGAACTACTTAGTGCTGGTTCTAACACCATTGCAGGTCTTGAATAACCCATTACTCCACAAATAGACCCACTGTGGTAGTGCAAGTATGGCAGACAGAAGTCTTTAATAAATGAAATCAAATTATGTAGCCCTTACTCAGACAAAGCTCTGACACCAGTCTTTAGACATGCCTGGTTTTGGTTCAGCATTTTCATACAGTGACGTCAGCCTGCTGGATCTCAGGGGCTAATTGTTCGCAGAAGAGACCTCATTTGATGATGAGAGCGAAGAGTGGATTGATTAGGTTTCCCAATAGAAAACACTGGAAATCAGTGAGTTTCAAAGCTGTTGTAAAATTTTAAATGACTGGTTAGTTTAAAAGTTGATTTACAAATTCCAAACATAGTAATTCCCTCAATTTTGATTCCCCAGGCTTTTCTGAATGTTTAATTTTATTTATATACACATTTATATGCCTGTCTTCCAAACACTTCTGCATGTTAGCCCAATAGACTTCATGCTTAAATTAGGCACATGCAAAAATGTTGCAGGATTGGGTCCATGATATAAATACATCAATGCATATCACTGAAACTGCTAATGTAAACACATTCTATACAGTCATCTGTGTTCTATTTTCTTGGGAGGGGTAAAAAAGAAAAGAATTACTGTAGGTGAAACCTGGGCCCCACTAAAAGGCAATGGCAAAACTCCCATAAAACTTCAACAGGGCCAGCATTTCACCCAATATTCCAGTCTACCTCTTGACCTGCATTTTGGGAGTATTATGAAAAACTTTGATTCTTTAAGTCCTGCATAGCATTAAACGGTCAAAATTTCAGCTTCCTGTTTGCTTGTTAGTTCCTCCACTTAGATTTAAGACAGCTTCTTTATTTATTTTAGTGATTTGGTTTTTGTAATTAGGTGGACTCTAGTGGCCAGAATCTCATGTACGATTACTTTGGAGTTTCCCTTTAGTTTTAAAAAAGAACTCAATATTTCCAGTGGAGACTTTTAAACTTTATTTTCCTTTCCTCTTTTTAAATAATTAAGTCATAGGGGGAAAGGACCAATTACTTCTCATATTGCATCTAATAACCCTAAAAACCATCTGACTATCTTTCTTAAATAACATGCCAAGACCTGTGAAAATTAATCCATGCCCTTTCAGCTACTCATTGCCAGAGTGTTTTCTTCCACAAAGACTTGAATTGGCATTTTTGGAAGGAGCATTTTTTATGGGTCATTCAGAAAATATTATGGCCCGAGACATTTAAAAGTAGTTTACCCAGAACAAAAAATGGGTTGACACCATCTTTTGCTTCTTCAAGCTGTATAAATAAGGCCTGAAATCAATTTCTTTTTCTGCTTGTTTTCATACATTAGAAATTCTGGTCTTTGTGGGTGACTACAGGTAGGTTTGTGACATCTGTGATACCAAACATCTGTTATACCTACTACAGGACAGGCCCAACAAAGAAAATAACAGAAGGCCACTAGCCATCACCTTCAGCCCCCAACTAAAACCTCTCCAACGCATCATCAAGGATCTACAACCTATCCTGAAGGACGACCCATCACTCTCACAGATCTTGGGAGACAGGCCAGTCCTTGCTTACAGACAGCCTCCCAACCTGAAGCAAATACTCACCAGCAACCACACACCAGAACCACTAACCCAGGAACCTATCCTTGCAACAAAGCCCATTGCCAACTGTGTCCACATATCTGTTCAGGGTACACCATCATAGGGCCTAATCACATCAGTCACACTATCAGAGGCTCGTTCACCTGCACATCTACCAATGTGACATATGCCATCATGTGGCAGCAATGTCCCTCTGCCATGTACATTGGTGAGACTGGACAGTCTCTACGTAAAAGAATAAACGGACACAAATCAGACGTCAAGAATTATAACATTCAAAAACCAGTCGGAGAACACTTCAATCTCTCTGGTCACTCGATTACAGACCTAAAAGTTGCAATTCAACAAAAAAACTTCAAAAACAGACTTCAACGAGAGACTGCTGAATTGGAATTAATTTGCGAACTGGATACAATTAACTTAGGCTTGAATAGAGACTGGGAGTGGATGGGTCATTACACAAAGTAAAACTATTTCCCCATGTTTATTCCCCCCCTCGACCCCCCCACTGTTCCTCAGACGTTCTTGTCAACTGCTGAAAATGGCCCACCTTGATTATCACTACAAAAGGGTTTTTCCCCCCGGCTCTCCTGCTGGTAATAGCTCACCTTAAGTGATCACTCTCTTGTTACAGTGTGTATGGTAACACCCATTGTTTCATGTTCTGTGTGTATATAAATCTCCCCACTGTATTTTCCACTGAATGCATCCGATGAAGTGAGCTGTAGCTCACGAAAGCTTATGCTCAAATAAATTTGTTAGTCTCTAAGGTGCCACAAGGACTCCTTTTCTTTTTACCAAAGAAGTGAAATCCCATTAACTGAGAGGGGATGTTATGTTTATTCAGATTGAAACAATCTCCGTTTGTGTGTTTTTGTGGATATAGGGTACCTATTTCACATAACTATTAGGAAAAAATGCTTTATTTGTTAAGGAATCAAAACCCTGACCTTTACATTAAGGGCAGAGAGAATTCCCAATCCACTTACTCCTCACCAGTCTCTCTCCAAAAGGATTACCCCAAAATCCAGGGAGTCTTGGCCTGACATTTCTAAGGTAAAAAGCCAACAAACCAACGGCTCTCCTCTTCCTTTAAAATCCTCCCAAGGCCTTCCATACATTATAAACAAGCAAAACAGGTCACAAATCCATTTTTTTTCCTTTGCAGTTCACCTTCAGCCTGCCTGTCCTGCAGGAGATTTCTTGATTGTTGGATTAATTCCATTCAGTAACATTGGGTCAGGCAGCTGACAACTCTAGCCTGGCCCTGTTGTTTTAAAAATGGAAGCATATTTAGGGAAGGTATATTATACCCCACAATGTATGTACATTGGGGAGTAATGCATTTGGGGCAGATACCTTGGGTCAAAAGTCCTTTACCTTAAAGCCATCCATAGTAGATGCTCTTGAAATCAGCCTGACAATTACACATCCTGATGTTTCTAGCAAAAGATAAAGGTTAGTTAAAAATATTCTTGGTATTTTTGAGCCAGCCCACGCCACCCACACTGACAGATCTTTTACAAAACTCATGAATGGAATAAAGGAACTCTGGGCTTACATTTTTAGAACCCCGGAGGTTTTTTTTTCGAATGCCCACTGGTTAACCTGCAGGAAGAGAGAGACTGACTGTGGTTTCCCATCTCTGAGCCGAAGTGAAATTCCCTTTGGTTAACCACTCTATATAACATGGCATATGTTTCATATTTAACCTTCACCAAAACACACCCAAAAAGTACGTGTACGTTGGAACTTATTCTGTAGAATTTCACAGCCAAAAAACTTGAAAATTTACTCTTGAAAATCCAGGTACTACGTAACCCAGTTCTCTAGAAAGTGCTTTCCCACGGTGACTTGAACCTGAATTCCCCCCCATTTTGCCAGGGTACTTTTGCCCTCTGGACATGCCATGCAGGAAGACAATATATTCACTTCCTTTCTAGGATTTTCTGAAATTCCCTGATTTCATCATATGCAGTGCATTACAAAGACTTAACGACATTAAACAGAAAGCTCAGTGTTACGCTCCTTAATGACAGTAAAAGGCCATCCTAAAGGAAATAGTTTCCCGAATGGTGGTGTTCAATACGTGTCTCAAATAAGCCTACTTGGAAAAGTTTTGCAAGTAGCCCTAGCCCAGTAATGTGACGCATGGCCGGAAAGGGTTAAGCAGCTTGCAGGCTAATTGACCCAGATTCAACCTTTGGGGACATAGTGGTAGATAATGTTTGTGTTTTTGTGTGTTTACATATATATTGTTAGAGGTTAACAAAGTAATTAAACAGTCCCTGTCTATGCTGTATTCTGTTAATTCAGAGATCAAAAGGAAATCTTAACATTTAAATGAACTGTAAACACAGTGATATTACTGTATTCATCCCTCTTTGAAATGTATAGCAAATCACCTGCAAATGGTGGAAAACAGGCAATTGCCTTATTATGTTAATGTCTATAGTTAATTACCAGTGATGCTTAGGAAATAGGTCTACTTCAAAGTCTCCATGATTGCCTATTGTTCGCCTAGGGACTCTGAGCTGTCAAGAGAAGGCTTGGAACTGCATAAAAACCCCTTGGGTCCCGATCCTTTTCATCTCAGATCTGCTTGATGTTTCATGCAGGGGAACGCCTAAGTCGTAAGGCTGAGATCTCCAGTCCCACCTGGATCACCCTGAATACGGACATTGGACTATAACCTATGGACTAATTCTGAAAGAACTCTTTGCAACTACAAAGTTCACCATCTCTACTATGAATCTGATCTCAGAACTGTACTCATGTCTGTATGAATATTGATCTTTTAACCAATACTCTCTTTTTTTAAAAATAAATTTTAGTTTAGTTAATAAGAATTGGCTGTAAGCGTGTATTTGGGTAAGATCTGAAATATTCATTAATCTGGGAGGCAATGTGTCCGATCTTTTGGGATTGATAGAACTTTTTTATATGATGAATAAGATTTTCAGTAATCCTCATCACATTTGACTTGGGTGTCTGGGTGGAGGCCTAAGGCTGGGTTGCTTTAAGAAAACTGTGTTGTTGGCTTCTTGGCAACCCGTAAGGTATTATAGAAGCTGTTTTGTGCTGGCTTGGTGAATCTAAGTATTGGACTATCCACCAACTTTGGGGGTTGTCTACCCCAATCTTTGCAGTTCACCCTAACTGAGTAACCTCAGCATGGCTCCCTGGGATCCCAGTCACAGTAAATATTGGGTTTTTTTATTATTACACTCATTTGTGACAAAAACTAAGAGGAGAGCTTTGCTGTTCCTCACTACAGCACTAAAGCCTTGTCTATACTAGAAAATTAAGTTGGCTTAACTATGTCTCTCAGGGGGTGTGAAAAATCCACACCCCTGAGCGCCACAGTTAAGACAACCTAATTCCAAATGTAGATAGTATTAGGCTGACAGAAGTATTCTTCCATCAGCCTAGCTACCGCCTCTTGGGGGAGGTGGATTAACTCCACCAACAGGAGAACCCCACTTGTAGATAGTGTCTATACTGAAGAACTACAGCAGTGCATCTGTAGCACTTCAAGTAGTCAAGCACTTAGCCATTCATAGTGCAACAAATATTTAAACCTTTCAGGTCACAAACTTTTCTGCAGTAGGAAACCCCCCCGGAAAAACCCTCACTGTTTTATGTTCAGTTTAATGATGACTTGATCCAGAGGTTTGCAGACCCCTCTGTGGTTCACTCGGAGCACAGAAATTCAACAAGAGTATTAGGGTGAAATTCACTCCATGCAGAGGGTCAGCACAATGCCCATGCATCATGTACACCTTCAAAGTAGGTCTTGAATGGGACTTAAATAGCACTCACCCTGTGCAAAGAAGTTAATTTTGTCTTAAGTGACCTAGGAAACTGTAATGTAAAACTTTAGCTTTTGTATCATGATATTCATCCAAGGGTCTCCAAGTATTTAATGAAATTTACCCATTTCTCTAACCACTAAAGATGAGAAAACTGAGGCACAGAGGTTTTGGCCCAGATTTTCATAGATATTTAAGTGCTGCTACGCTCAGCATTGCAACACTTAACTGATTTAGGAGCCTAAATCTCATTTCTGAAAATGATTTAGGCACCTTGGTACCTAAATCCATCAACTGTCAACTGGATTTTAGCTTCCAAGTGCCTAAATCCCTTCTGAAAATGAGACTTGGACTCCTAAATCTGTTAGGCAATACAAAGCTGAGCACAGCAACATCTAAATATCATTAAAAATCTAAGCCATAGTGACTTGGTGAAATTCACCCAGTGCATCAGAGGCAGACTGGGGATCTGTGGTCTAACCACAAATCTAAACTGCCTCTCCTGTTATCCTTGAGCAAATAATTTCAGGTGTCAATATCCTCAAGATGCACTTTAACACCACAATTCTATTCCCTTGTGTTTATGTAGTGCTCAGAGCCGCAGAAGTAATGTCAACATCAGTAGGGGGTTGAGGATGCTTAGAACTTTTCAGGAAGTCCTCAGAACTTTACGGGATCAGGTCCAGACCTGAAAATGCCTCCAGGGTGGATTATTAAATCAAATATGCTCCCTAGCATTGACATCCGACTATCAATAATATTTAGAATTAATTTAAATTAGAATTAATTTTATTCATTAATTCTATAAGAATAATCACGTGTTGACCTCCTTTGGCTGGACTGTCAAAAACAGAAGATGATTTCTCACATTTTCTGGATAGAAATGAGGAAATGTTACTGACCAAAATCATTCCGTCGATAAAACCACTCATGTCATGTTAGCAGATTACGGCCAGATAGCCACTAGGTTTTTTTCCTTTAATATAGATACAAAAAATAGGTTAAAGTAACACCAGGGGACTGACATAAGCCTGGACAACCAAGGCAATTCACAGTCAATGTGGAAAGTCCATCCTTAACTCATCTGTTGTAGCAACTGTAGTTTTTGTAACTTGTGTAGTATGTAATAATCTCTCGCTGCACAATGCAGCCACTTTGGTGGCTTATTACTTCAACTGTTACAGGTAAATTGTTTCTAGTTTACTGTGTGACCAGCAGGGCCGGCTCCAGGCACCAGAGTTCTAAGCAGGTGCTTGGGGCAGGAGTTAGAAAGGGGCGGCAGTTCCTCCGGCCGCGGTGGCAGCTTCTTCCTTTTGCCGTCCACAGAGGCAGTTTTTTTCACTGCTTGGGCAGCAAAAACTGGTCACCAGGGCCGGCTCTACAGACAGCCAACAATCTGTGGCCAGTCTTGACAAATTCTTTCAGGACTTTCCTCTTCCTCTACCAGCTACAGCAGTCTGTACCAGTGGTCCAAGCTACCAGGTGTCAGGAATTGTGTCTCTTGCTCATGTGTCTAATAGTCCTGCCACACCTCCACACAGCTCTGCTAGTGTGTCATGCATCTTGCACGGATTCTTCCTGCAGTTTCTCTTCCTGGGGGATGCTATGGCAAAGGAATTACAGGCAGCCAACCTGCCTCTCTCACTGCTCTCCGTGCTGGATCTAAGGGCATGATGGGAGTAGTGACAGCCCAAGTGCCCAGCAGAAAGAGAGATGAAGGGGTCAGAGGCTGAAAACCTAGGACAACATGTAGGACAGAAGCTGAAATGGGACAGGGCGGAAAGAGGAAGGAATAATGGGGATTGGGGGGGACACTGCTCCAAGATCCTGTAACAAACATCCAAGTTTACCTTACCACCCCCCCCTTTTCCAAACAAGCCTTCCACCCCATGCTGCCCCATGTTTCCTCTAAGTACCTGCTTCCCTCTTCCCCTGTGCCCCAACCCCCCAGTTTAAAACAGAGTAACTCCAGATTTACACCAGTGAAACAAAGAGTAGAATCTGGCCCATTAATTAATAGCATCTATTTTGTGGGGGTGTTGAGCTTTTCTGACTTCTGGTTCTGTCTTTATGTCCTCACTCAGCCTCAGGCCCCGTCACTTGGGCTGCTGACAGTAAATCCCCCACTCATTTTCTAGCTCCTTTGCCTTGTTTGGGGCGGGGGAACCGGGGAGGGGAGGAGTGTGTTTGAATGTGGTTTGTGGAAGATGCAGGCCTGACAGCCCAGGGAAATGAAGTTCTCTGTTTATCCAGAGAGCAGGTGTCATATGGGCAACAGTTCAGCAGGCATCCACCCATTGACCTGCCAACACACCCCAAAATCTTGATGTGGAAAAGCCACTTGACTTTTAGGTGCGAGAGAATAGTTTAGTCTCTGTTCCTAGTCAAGTCCATGTTTCTTCTGCTAAGGCTGCCAGAAGTGCTAGTTTCAGTGGTGACTATAAAGCCTATGGAGAACCAAAGGGTGATCCCAAACACATTGCACAATGGACATTCAACAGCCTCTCATGCGACAGCTTCCACTCATTGCAATGCATTGGGCTTTGCTACCCTTCTGGCTGGCTGGGTTTGAACCACTAATTCAGAAGTGAAAAATCCCCAGTTCACCTAATCAGCTAGTCTTTAAACCATATTAGCCTTACTCGTCTCCATTTTCCCTTTGAATTGGCATAGCAAAAACATACATTCCAATATCCCGTAATAGTAGCTAGGCAAAGGAACCTTCAGACAAGAAGTGAGGTGCCCCACGGCAACTGCTACAGTGCAGAGAGATTGCGAAATACAAAGAAAAATCCAAGAGTTAAGGGGCAAGAAACTCCCTGATCTCTTCTGTCCCAGTACATAGACTGGGAAAAGTCCCGTTTCAGAGAGAATGTGAACAAAGGCCCAACCTGCAGAAAAACAATTGGAGTGAAAACAAAAGACCATTAATTTAAGACTCCACTACAACACAACTTCAATTTACACAGAACCTTTTATAGAAACTATAGGCCTGATCCTATGACCATTTAAGTCAATCAAATAATTATAAAGTCAATATATTCCCTCAAAGCCTTAGAGTTAAATTTAGTCAATGGAATTAAATAGGAGGAGGAGATAAAATGCAGAAAAGGAGAAAAGAATATTTCTGGTGTGATCTGAAAAGAGATCCATAACAGTGCAACTCTGGAGAACTGCGCATCAGAGACACTAGATTTATACCCATATAATGAAACAGCAGAGCTTGGCCTGAAGAGACCATGAGGCAAAGAGATACATGGAAGCTGATCCAGACAGCAAAGGAGATGACTCTTGCGTTGGTGTTGTGCCATGTTTCTCATATTGTCACAATATACAGAGTTTTGATCAGTATTTTGGTCAACAGTAGAATTATATAGATTATTGTTGTATTGGACTGGGATCATTTCTGTGTTCCTATACCTGGGTGAGAGAACAAAGCTTCAGAAAGATGGTCAATTCTAGTTGACTTGGCACAGGACTGGGAATCAAATGTCCTGAGTTCTAACCCTGACGCTGTATCAGTGAATATGGACAAGGTCACAAGCTAAATATTAATTCATTTTCCACACAATTAAATGGGGACAATACTGTATTAGGAGCAGAGTCACGATTAGAACTCCAAACTCCCGAGCTCCTAATCCCATGCTCCAACTACCATTACTCTTCTCAGAGTGATGCTGTGAGGATTAGTTAGAATTTTTAAACCAGTGAAGCACTGTACAAACACGAGTATTATATTAACCGTTACCGAAAAGAAATTCAATTTGCTTTGTTAGAATTTGGCTTTTTGGAGTATCTGCTGTGTTCATTATTTTACTACTCAAGGCAGAGAATCTTTTCTTGGGGATAATATGCAACCATAAAGACTACAGAAATTGACAGCATTATCTATTGGTGGACAAAATAGAGCTGACCACTGGGCATAGCTGGGGGGTAGAACCACTTGTTGGTGATAAAGTGGAATTGAATAGAAAATAGGATACTTTGCATATTCCTACGTAAGGATATGATGGAAGACCATTAATCTTATGAGTGAATTAGTTTTAGTTGATATGTTTGGAAATATGCAATTTGGTGTTACATTTTTAATGAATCTATATTTTGGATAAACGTGTTCATGTTCTAATGGAGCTATCAACGTATACAATCCTGGGGAAAAATAAGGGCCTACAGTGTAAGAAAAAATTGATTATCTTTAATTTGTTAGTTTTCTTGCTGGTGTTAGGCTTAATTCTCTAAGGAGACATTGAAAAATAACCTGGGTCTGTAGGTTTGCTTAACTGGATTGTGGTGGTGGTGTTTTAATATAAAGCTCAGAGAAGACAGTCCTGCCTGAGATTATTTCTTTGGAATTTCCGAAAGACATGGCGAGACCAATTTGGCTGTTTTATAATGTTCCGTTCTTGAAATTAACGGCAGCCTCAAAATGGTCCCAACTGGTCTCCGAAATGTATAGTCCTGTAAAAACAAAATACCTACATACAACCATTCATCTCACCAATTTACTTAAAACATGCGTGTAACTTTAAGCACAAGCAGTCCTATTGATTTCAAGATGAAGGGCGGTAGGGGTAGGAGTATTGCCCAAACAATTTTTTCCCCCTTTTTCTTTTTTAAGGGCACCACCGTACAAGAGCAAATGAATTGCTGGCCTGAGCTGCACAGACACACTGGAAATACTAGGGGGTTAATATTCAGTATGTACATTCCTCAAAAGTCACAGTTCTAAGAATTACACTTGTATGATCTTTCAGGCTCTTTTGGGGTGGGGGATGCAGGTCACCGCTGTGCTGCTAAGAGTTGGCTGAAGATGGTTTCCTGCAAGGCTGGGGCTTCAGCACATATGAGTTTCACAACGGAAAAAAAAAAAAAAAAAAAAAAAGACATTAAAGCAAAACCCAAGCTCAGACTCCACAGGAAACCACACACACAAAAAAGCCACCCTCAAACAGCGGAATCCACATTTTTTGTGCATCTATCATATATTCGTCAGGAGAGATGAGAGGAGCCAACAGGCTTAGAGCAGAGCGTAGCATGAAACCCGAGCTGAGCATGTGCTGCACTGGAGGTGAGGAGTGGACATAAAGGTAGAAATCCTGGCTCCACTGAAGCCAAATGGAGGTTTTGCCATTAACCATAATGGAGCCAGGATTTCACCCAAAGAATTTAAAACTCTCTCAGACAGGAACAAAGACAGATTAGTTGGGAATATGGATATGTTCTGACTGGGAATCCCCTTATCTGACAGTAGATACGATATAACAACGGGGGCATTGGAATTACCTAGAGATAGCTGGAGTTACCTCAGGAGCAAGTCACCCAAGCAGCATGTCATCAGGGAGTCCTATGTCAATAATGCCTTTATTCTAGGGGCTATCATATTTCTATTGTATTGGGGTTCCATGAGGTGTAGGGAGTTGCTAAAGCCAGCACGGTCTATCCTGTATTTGGAACTGCAGAACTGGGGCCTGAAAGGCTCATGTTCAAGAAAGGAGTCTGAATATAGGCTAAAAGAAAAGGAGTACTTGTTGCACCTTAGAGACTAAGGAATTTATTTGAGCATAAGCTTTCTTGAGCTACAGCTCACTTCATCGGATGCATGCAGTAGAAAATACAGTAGGGAGATTTTATATACACAGAGAACATGAAACAATGGGTGTTACCATACACACTGTAACAAGGGTGATCAGGTAAGGTAAGCTATTACCAGCAAGAGAGAAAAAAAGAGAAAGAAAAAAACCCTTTTGTAGTGATAATCAAGGTGGGTCATTTCCAGCAGTTGACAAGAACATCTGAGGAACAGTGGGGGGGGGGGGGGGGGAAATAAACATGGGGAAATAGTTTTACTTTGTGTAATGACACATCCACTCCCAGTTTTTGAAGTTTTTTGGTTGTAATATTGCAACTTTTAGGTCTGTAATCAAGTGACCAGAGAGACTGAAGTGTTCTCCAACTGGTTTTTGAATGTTATAAATCTTGAAGTCTCCTTTGTGTCCACTTATTCTTTTGCGTAGAGACTGTCTAGTTTGGCCAATGTACATGGCAGAGGGGCATTGCTGGCACATGACGGCATATATCACATTGGTAGATGTGCAGGTGAACGAGCCTTGGATAGTGTGGCTGATGTGATTAGGCCCTATGATGGTGTCCCCTGAATAGATATGTGGACACAGTTGGCAACGGGCTTTGTTGCAAGGACAGGTTCCCGGGTTGGTGTTTTTGTTGTGTGGTTGCTGGTGAGTATTTGCTTCTGGTTGGGGGGCTGTCTGTAAGCATCTCCCAAGATCTGTGAGAGTGATGGGTCGTCCTTCAGGATAGGTTGTAGATAGAATCATAGAATATCAGGGTTGGAAGGGACCTCAGGAGGTCATCTAGTCCAAACCCCTGCTCAAAGCAGGACTAATCCCCAATTTTTGCCCCAGTCCCCTAAATGGCCCCCTCAAGGATTGAACTCACAACCCAAGGTTTAGCAGGCCAATGCTCAAACCACTGAGCTATCCCTCCCCCCCAAATCCTTGATGATGCGCTGGAGAGGTTTTAGTTGGGGGCTGAAGGTGACGGCTAGTAGCGTTCCGTTATTTTCTTTGTTGGGCCTGTCCTGTAGTAGGTAACTTCTGGGTACTCTTCTGGCTCTGTCAATCTGTTTCTTCACTTCAGCAGGTGGGTACTGTAGCTGTAAGAATGCTTGATAGAGATCTCATAGGTGTTTGTCTAAGGGGTTGGAGCAAATGTGGTTGTATCGTGGAGCTTGACTGTAGACAATGGATCGTGTGGTGTGGTCTGGATGAAAGCTAGAGGCATGTAGGTAAGTATAGGGGTCAGTAGGTTTCCGGTATAAGATGGTGTTTATGTTACCATCGCTTATTAGCACTGTAGCGTCCAGGAAGTGGATCTCTTGTGTGGACTGGTCCAGGCTGAGGTTGATGGTGGAATTCCATGGGTCCAGATGACGAAGATGTCATCAATGTAGCGCAAGTAGAGTAGGGGCATTAGGGGATGAGATCTGAGGAAGCGTTGTTCTAAGTCAGCCATAAAAATGTTGGCATACTGTGGGGCCATGTGGATACCCATAGCAGTGCCACTGATTTGAAGGTGAAATAGTTATGGGTGAGGACAAAGTCACAAAGTTCAGCCAGCAGGTTTGCCGTGACATTATCGGGGATACTGTTCCTGACAGCTTGTAGTCCATCTTTGTGTGGAATGTTGGTGTAGAGGGCTTCTACATCCATAGTGGCTAGGATGGTGTTTTCAGGAAGATCACCGATGGATTGTAGTTTCCTCAGGAATCAGTCATGTCTCGAAGATAGCTAGGAGTGCTGGTAGCGTAGGGCCTGAGGAGGGAGTCTACATAGCCAGACAATCCTGCTGTCAAGGTGCCAATGCCTGAGATGATGGAGCGTTCAGGATTTCCAGGTAACCTCTACATGACTGTACCAGCTAAAATATTCTGAGTGATAGAGAAATGTGTAGTTTACAAAAACAATGCAAAACAGTTAATCTAGGTCACTGGTTTTGACCCTTAACATTGGGCTACGTGTAAGGCTGATTAATTTGAAGAGGAAAAGGATTTATACCAGACTGGTCCCTCTCAAACTAATGATTTCGCCTCAACGAGAAGTCACTTCCTGACTGTGTTTTCCAGTGGAGAAAAACAACATTGGACTACGCTTCCATTGGGCTGAACTCCAACTTTGTCAGCAACAAAATTGTGCGATTTAATTAAAGGCAGCCCAGAGCATGTTCAGTTTATTACATTTTTTTGCCCTATGTGCAGCAGAGTCAGACACTAGAGATGAAAATCTGTTGGGTCAAAGTGCACCTGGTGGCCAATGCAATATTGTTCCCTACAATAATTACAACCTGAGGGGGAAAAATAGTTTGAAAGTGTTGGTGAGGAGAAAGCTGCAAGAGGAAAAATATATTCAAAACTTTTTCAAAGAGGTCTGCTGCAATCATTGTATGTTTTGACCCAAGCAACCCACTTTGTAGGGCTTATTTGTATTCCAACTCATTGATGTCTTGCATTCAAATGGCAAGAAAAATACTTTTAAGTAATTGTATTGTAGTGACCTTGTAAAGTATACCCTATAAAGTCTCCCCATCTCATGCAAAGTAATAAATATGGAAGAAATGGAAAAAGATGTTTTTGCAGATGCAAAAAATACTTCTGAATGAATGAGGCCTGTAGCCGAAACTTGCAAATGAAAACTGAAGCTGCTAGTTATTAGGCATATGTAACCATTTTGTGAACATTTCCATCATGTAGTTGTATAGCTACTTGTTTTAGCCAGGCACTAAAATGGATTCTGCTTTAGGAAGGAAGGGAGCTTAGTTTAGAGCAGTGGTTTCCAACCTGTGGTCCATGGATACCTGGGTGTCTGCAAAACTATGTAAGATTTCCAAAGATTTCTGCACTTCCATTTGAAATTTTTTAAGAGGTCCGCAAATAAAAAGAGGTTAAAAACCGCTTGTTTAGAGCATGGGATTGTGACAGGAGGCCTTCTGCTCCATCACTGAGTCACTGGGTAATATTTGGCAATTCATTTAACTTTAGTTACCATCTGTAAAACTAGTGAACACTGGCCTACCCCCAGAATGAGGTGTTTTATGAAAGGTACACAGCAAGTGTAAAATATTAATATATTACACAAAATAAACTATGTTAAAAGAACTTTATTAAGGTTGCAAAGTCTAGCACTTGGAAGTCTGGACATGCCAAAAGGCCCTTGCACAACCTTAATTCAGCCTCCATGTGCATATCACATTATGATAAAGTCTTTAATTACATGGAGGACTTTTTTTTCCAGCTCTTCTGCAACTTTCATGATATTCCACAAAGTGCTTCCATTCTATCTAGTAGGAACAAATCCCACAAATTTGGTTCAAGTCATTATAAAATGAACGTATTTCCCACTTGGAGCAGGAGTGATTATTGCTGTCCAAGGCCTGGTTATAGCAGACCCTTAGTCTCATTGTCTTGAGGTGCTGTTTGCTGTTCCTGATGATGTTCATTGCAGCCAGCTCCTTGGACACACAGTCATGCATCAGACTATTTAGTTGACCAAAGTTCAGCTGCCTCTGGGTCTCCTCCCCTTCTCTGCTGGATACCTAGCACATTGGCCTGAGACCAGCTAACAGCAAATTCCTAGGGTGGTCTCCTCCTTGACCTGATGGCATTACAATTTGTTAGGTCACAGAAGGAGACGATTATGTTGGTCACTGTGAAAATAGCTCAGGTGGTATGTACAGGTCTATTTGGAGAAATAAGTGACTTCTGTCCAACTTCACCGTTGTGCAGCAGAGTGCAGAAGGTAAACCAGACACGCTGTTTACGTACTGTGGGATTGTAGGAGGGGGGCTATCTGCACTGTTGTAGCTACACCACCATTTCACGCCAGTACTGCCCTGCTGGAGATGGGCACCACATAGAATCACATGGTGGGTAGACTCACTTGAAGCAAGCCTAATGTGACCAGTGGTAATGCCTATGTCCCATTGGGAACACGTGTGTGGGGACTGCAGCAAATACAAATGTGGAACTTCACAATGCTTTATATGGCACGGAGACCTCAGTTTCTGACCATCTGTTTACACAGATAAGGGAAGAAGGAACATGAGTGACTCTGGAGTCAACTTTTTCCAGTTAACTGCAATGACTGGCTAGTTTTTTGTTTTTGGAAATTGCTTCCAGAGAAACCTATACTTAAAGACTAGACAGCACCAACCCGCGGAGAAAGCCAAGTCCATAGTCAAAGAAGAATTATGACAGTGCTTTAAGAAAAGGAGTACTTGTGGCACCTTAGAGACTAACAAATTTATTTGAGCATAAGCTTTTGTGAGCTACAGCATCTGTATGCATCCGATGAAGTGAGCTGTAGCTCACGAAAGCTTATGCTCAAATAAATTTGTTAGTCTCTAAGGTGCCACAAATACTCCTTTTCTTTTTGCAAATACAGACTAACACAGCTGCTACTCTGAAATTGTGCTTTACTAAAGCAAGTACTCAACCCAGCTTCTACATCTAAACAGAAGTGCTGAGAGGAAGTGTGCACGGAGCTCGAAATAGTTGCCTTACATCTCTGTGAAGAGGAACCTTTCTAAAGCATGCACTAGGAGCCACCACAGCCTGGGTGGAATTCACCTGAAGATCTCTGGAGACCACAAATTAATTCTCTTATAGCAGTAGTTGAATGTATCTGGGCAGAGATGAGGATGTAGGAGAGGGGGGAACAGCAATCTTCTAGCTCAGGAGTTCTCAACCTTTTTCTTTCTGAGGCCGCCCCAAACATGTTATAAAAACTCCACAGCCCACCTGTGCCACAACAACTGATTTTCTGCATATAAAAGCCAGGGCTGGTGTCAGGGTTCCCTCCCCACTCTGAACTCTAGGGTACAGATGTGGGGACCCGCATGAAAGACCCCCTAAGCTTATTTCTACGAGCTTAGGGTAAAACTTCCCCAAGGCACAAACTTTTTGCCCTTGGAGGGTACGCTGCCACCACCAAGTTGATTTAACAAAGAATCAGAGAAAGGACTACTTGGAGTTCCTATTCCCCCAAAATATCCCCCACGCCCTTACACCCCCCTTTCCTGGGGAGGCTTGAGAATAATATCCTAACTAATTGGTTACAGAGTGATCACAGACCCAAACCCCTGGGTCTTAGGACCATAGAGAAATCAGTCAGACTCTTAAAAGAAACAGAACTTTACAGAAAGAAAAAAGGCAAAAGGCACCTCTGTAAAATTAGAAGGGATGCTAATCTCACACAGCAATCAGATTTAAAAACACAGAGGATTTCCCTCTGGGCAAAACCTTTAAAGTTACAAAAAGAAAACCAGGAATACACCTTCCTCTCAGCACAGAGAAAAATCACAAGCCAAAACAAAAGTAAACTAACGCATTTCCTTGCTAGTCCTACTAATTCTAATGAAGTTGGATTGCTTGCTTTCTTGATCTCTCTCCGGAAAGCACACAGAACAGACAGACAAAAGCCTTCCCCCCCGCCTCTAGATTTGAAAGTATCTTGTCCCCTTATTGGTCCTTTTGGTCACATGCCAGCCAGGGTACCTGAGCTTCTTAACCCTTTACAGGTAAAAGGATATTGTGCTTCTGGCTAGGAGGGATTTTATAGTACTGTATACAGGAAGGTTTTTACCCTTCCCTTTATATTTATGACAGCCGGCATTAAGGGATAGCAAGCAGGGCTATTGCCCAGGGCCCCACTCCACAGGAGGCACCATGAAGCTAAGTTGCTCAGGCTTCTGCTTCAGCCCCAGGTGGTGGGGCTCAGGGCCCCAGGCTTCAGCTCCATGCAGTGGGACTTCATTTTTCTGCTCTGGGCCCCAGCAAGTCTAACACTGGTCCTGCTCGGCGGACCCTCTAAAACCTACTCGCGGCCCTCCAGGAGGCCCTGGACCACTGGTTGAGAACTACTGCTTCAGCTGACAAAAAGGAGGAGGAGGAGGAGAAGTATGAAAACCAGCAGATACTGCTCCCCTACATTGGCAGGGAGAAAAACAAACTTTCACCAGCTTCCATCTCCTCTCCAACAGGGGGGAGGGATAGCTCAGTGCTTTGAGCATTGGCCTGTTAAACCCAGGGTTGTGAGTTCAATCCTTGAGGGGGCTATTTAGGGAGCTGGGGCAAAAGTTGGGGAATGGTCTTGTTTTGAGCTGGGGGTTGGACTAGATGACCTCCTGAGGTCCCTTCCAACCCTGATGGTCTATGATTCTATGAAATAGCTCTGAGATCAGCTGCTTGATGCCCAGGCCTTTAAAACGGCAAGACCTTAAGGGAATATGAAATCTTTTTAAGGAAACTGATCAGAAATTGTGATGAGGCCAAAAATTCTGCTATGAAAAATGGGAAGTGTTAAAACAGTAATCAGCTAGCAATTAGCACATTTACACACTTAAAGCTGTGTATCAAATGTTAATGAATCCTCACCATATAATCGTGTAGTATCATCACTTTGAAATGGACTCCCACACTGTCACTATATTGAATTGTATGGATTGCACCATAATCAGTGAGGCAGGATGCTTTCAGTAAAAAGGAGAGATAAAAACAGGTGCATGATCCAAGACCCACCCTGGACACATTCCACCACCCAAGAGGTGGAAGTCCAGGAAGAGCTTTGGCTCTGAAAATCCCTTACCCCAAAATGTCATTAACAAAATGGCAGGAAATGCCAATGATCATGGAGAACCTGGTTCCTTCAGAACAACTCCCCCCAGGCATCAACCTTTAACAAAAACAATGGTGTACTGTGAGTCAAGAGAGAGGTTGGGTGGCAAAGAGTAGTGACAATGTGACCAACTGTAAACTGAGGACCGACCCCAAACAGGATTGGGGTGAGCCTAGGTAAACACTTGAACGCTGCCTGATGCATCGGCCCCTGTCAACATCCTGTCCTCCAGAGGGACTATTTGGAAGAAGTGACACGATCAGGTCTTGGCTGCTGTTTTGCAGTGACAAGCTACGACCATCACTATACCACGAGGTAGGGATGCATCATGTCCATTTTAAAGATTAGGAATGGAGGCAGAGAGGTGTGGTGACTTGCGTAAGGCCACAGATGTTTTCAGTGGAAGAGTCAGGCTCAGAACTCAGGACTTCCCCTTCTCCCAACCCTGTGCTCTTTTTCTCCACACTGCCTCCCTGTTAAGGGTTATTAAAAAATAGCATCTTGCAAATTCAGTATACCTCAATGTGCACTGACTGTGAAAGAAAATGAAGCAGCTCTTACACTCCATGCAAGAGCTCACGGAAGAACCTAATTGTCAGAACCTGTTTTATAGGGAACAGTAGCCAGGGCCCCAGGATTATTTCCAAGCTCACTTTTAAAAGCCCTTTTAAAATTTCCACCTCAGGAACCATTAGACAGTAAAAGGAACCTCAGTGTATCATCTTACCCAGAGACGTGACTACACTGAACAAACCACCGTGTCTGAGAGTGGACGGCAAATACAGCACCCTATTGTAGCAATTCACGTTCGATACCTCGGCTGAGTGGTTAAAACACTTTCATTCATTAAGCCCCGGACTTTCTTGATGTCATTGACATTAGCAGAGTAATATTCTGAGCACTAGCTTAGGTGACAGCAGGTATGAGATACCAATTTCTGTAGCATAGACATAATCCAGAGGATTGCACCTCTAACACCACTGCTCCCCTCTGTTACAGATAGCCTAGGATCAGACTTGTTGCCAGACTAGAACCCACGATATTTAATCCTATAAAATCTAAGTATCAAAAAATACGAAGTCCATGGGTTAAATTCCTATATAGCTAATAGAACAAATTTAGAATTAAAATAGGAGTGAAATAATTTCTGTATGTCAGGTCCCTACACTGTTTCAGGGTGCCATCAACCCTGCTGTTTGTGGTATTGTTCATTTTTGCTGAGTCATCCCAGCATCCTGCAAATCTGGTTTGTGGGATGCTACCAGGTCAGAAAAATTTTTTCCAAGGACCCACAGAATGTCCTGCTGCATAGTCATGTGATATTTTCATGCAATACGGTCATTTAAATATCAGCACATCCCACTAGACAAACCCAAAAGTAGATTCAACTCTTGTAGGAGAGAGAGTCTCCGAAAGAGCTGTCTAAAACAAGTGAAAATATCTGGGCACATTGGGCTACCTTCCCAAAGTACTTGTATTACAATAATGCCCCGTCTGGGCCAGGTTCTGTCCACAAAGATAGAAAGACTGACCTTGTCCCAAACACATGAAGGTCATGGAAAGGATAAAAACACAAGGGGGTTTATTTATTTAATATCGGTTCTCCCCAGAGGCCCCTTCACTGAGAACATCCTTAATTGGCTTGTTTCTCATAGGCAATCCAAATCCACCCCTACTTTGCAAACAAAGGAAGTAACTTTCTTTTTTTCATAGATTCTTAACCTTAAAGTTTGCCATAACAATGAACTAGCAGCTACAGGCTCATTTCTAATGCTGCTACACAAGGTAACTGAGATGGAACAGTGTGTGCCTTTGGGGAATGGAAGCTCTTTAAAGCCTAAGTCTCAGTCTCTCTGACTGTGCTCAGAAAGACAAACATTCTCAGCTGCGCACGCACATCCGCCCCGTTGCTCACTTTTAGTAAACTGAAAGTTTTTACTTCCCATTGGTGCGTCAGATGGACTTTTTCTCAAGAAATGGAAATGATTGTCTAGGCAGCACTCGCATGGGGCTGCAGCTGACACTCTGCTACTAAAGTACCCTCAATAATAAAATTGAAAGTATGAGAAGGAGACCATTCATCCTCTACTTCTAAATCCGGAAGTCCACTCATTCAAGCAATAATCAACCTGTGCAGAACTAGGGGTAACAGTCACACCATCCCTTCCTGCCCTCCCCCAAAACATTAACGCATTAAATGCAGATTGGTGACAGCTACAGACTAAAGCACACTAGGAAACTCAACAGGGGCTTTTGGTAGATGCTGTTTGTGACACTCTAAGGTTAGTGGCTAATTTAAGTCAGGGAAATCCCAGTGCCATTTATCGAATATTTCCTCAATCAAAGTAACCTGCCTTGCGTGCGGCAAGAAAGGGAACGGCATGCAACCAAGCATGCTGAAATTGAAGGTAAGCAGCACTTTTTCTTAAAAAAAAAAAGAAAAAAAAAAGGACTCCTCCCCTCAATAGATCATGGCAATTTAAAGATTTCTTTGTACCCTCTCACATTAGTACTCCATCTCTCCAGTAGTAGCATTGGCACAAGAATGCTCAGTGAAAACTGCAGTATAAAACAGGTGCTTAATTTTCAAACCTTGATAGAACTTCCAGTTCTGGACTTTGTCCGGTTACGTAAAATGGGCATTTGCCTATGTGCTAATATAGCCATTCAGATGTGGCACTGGGATGTGCTATTAAAGGAGCCCATGGTTAAAAACTGGCTACAAAATGCTAAGCTATGGTGAGTGCCTGTATGGTCTGGTGATCAGAGTACTGGCAGTCAGAAGATATGGGTTCTAGTCTCAGTTCTGGCACATCGCAGCCTCTGTGCCTCAGTTTCCCCATCTCCCAGGAATATGGTGATGATTAATTCATTCATGTGTATAAAATGCTTTAAGATCTTTAGGGGAAAAGTGCTACAGAAATACAAGTATTTATAATAAAAACATTCCAGCCCATTATACAAAGACTCCAGCAATAGCAACAAAGACCTGATCCCTGAAAGACTCAGCAACAGCATAGGTTGCGCCATGGCAGGAGGAATGAAAAGCACATAGGAACCAGAGTTTTATCACAGTGTGGGAAGGCAGCTGAGGAAGCAATAGGAGCTGTTTGAAAGGTAGTGGAGGCCAGGAGGGAAGGGAATGCAGCAGAGATGAATGAGGGTCAGTAGGATATGATTGAAACAATCATTTTAAAGCAGTATTGCCAACTAGAGCTGTGCAATAACTGATACTTTGGTGTGCTGACCAAACTGAAAAAATAAAAAAGTAAAAATTTGGATCAAACCAACCTGAATTTTTTGTTTGAGTTTTTATAACCTTTTAAAAGTAAAATTAAAAAAAAAAGATTGTTTCAAATTGAAGTTTCATTTCTCTAGTATCAAAACTAAAATGTTTTTATTTTTCCAGAATTTTTTTTAAAACAAAATTAATTTGGCAAATTTGACACAGATGTGTGAAATGAAAAAGGAGTACTTGTGGCACCTTAGAGACTAACAAATTTATTTGAGCATAAGCTTTCGTGAGCTACAGCTCACTTCATTGGATGCATTCAGTGGAAAATACAGTGGGGAGATTTATATACACACAGAACATGAAACAATGGGTGTTACTATACACACTGTAAGCAGAGTAATCAGGTAAGGTGAGCTATTACCAGCGAGGGGGGGAACCTTTCGTAGTGATAATCAAGGTGGGCCATTTCCAGCAATTGACAAGAACGTCTGAGGAACAGTGGGGGGTGGGGGGGATAAACATAGGGAAATAGTTTTACTTTGTGTAATGACCCATCCACTCCCAGTCTCTATTCAAGCCTAAAATTAATTGTATCCAGTTTGCAAATTAATTCCAATTCAGCAGTTTCTCGTTGGAGTCTGTTTTTGAAGTTTTTTTTGTTGAAGTATTGCCACTTTTAGGTCTGTAATCGAGTGACCAAAGAGACTGAAGTGTTCTCCAACTGGTTTTTGAATGTTATAATTCTTGACGTTTGATTTGTGTCCATTTATTCTTTTATGTAGAGACTGTCCAGTTTGACCAATGTACATGGCAGAGGGGCATTGCCGGCACATGATGGCATATATCACATTGGTAGATGTGCAGGTGAACGAGCCTCTGATAGTGTGGCTGATGTGATTAGGCCCTGTGATGGTGTCCCCTGAATAGATATGTGGACACAGTTGGCAACGGGCTTTGTTGCAAGGATAGGTTCCTGGGTTAGTGGTTCTGGTGTGTGGTTGCTGGTGAGTATTTGCTTCAGGTTGGGAGGCTGTCTGTAAGCAAGGACTGGCCTGTCTCCCAAGATCTGTGAGAGTGATGGGTCGTCCTTCAGGATAGGTTGTAGATCCTTGATGATGCGTTGGAGAGGTTTTAGTTGGGGGCTGAAGGTGATGGCTCGTGGCGTTCTGTTATTTTCTTTGTTGGGCCTGTCCTGTAGTAGGTGACTTCTGGGTACTCTTCTGGCTCTGTCAATCTGTTTCTTCACTTCAGCAGGTGGGTACTGTAGTTGTAAGAATGCTTGATAGAGATCTTGTAGGTGTTTGTCTCTGAGGAGTTGGAGCAAATGCGGTTGTATCGTAGAGCTTGGCTGTAGACAATGGATCTGCATTTTCTGGTGAAATAAATTTTGTTTGAAAAATTTCACTCAGCTCTATTAGCAATTCCAAGCTTTAAAAATCAGGAGGCAGGCCCCAAAAGTCAGATTTTTTAAATAAATTAATTAATTTGGGATTCTTTTAATTTGTTTTCTGGATTCTGAAGGGTGCACTTGCTTCATGTTTTCAAGCTTTTATCTGCAGCCATGAGGACTACACACTTACTAGTTTTTTTAAATAGAAGATGGAATCTGAGGCAATCTCCTGATTGCAGCAGCTGGGGATTTTAGAAAAACACCAAATATCACAATGTTCAAAATAAATAAAAAAAAGAGTTGCTGACACACAGTACTGAAATTTCTTCCATGGGCTCTAGAAATGCCAAAACTAATCACGAGTTTGGGCTTTGAGTTTATGGTGTCACCAAACCCCTTCATTGAGATAGGAGCTTCATAATTCATAATCATCTTTGCCAACTGGTGCTTCTCATATGGCTGTTGCAGAGCAGCCAGTATCCCAAGAGGAAGACAGGAGAGTACTGGAGGGGAAGTGTGTTTTAAAGAGGTGCATGTGGGCTTGTCCAAATATAGCACGTCAGGAAATATATATTTGTAGTTCCTGGCCTTAGTTACAAAATTGGTTCCAGTTTGTAGTGAACAGGACTTCGACCATTTTTACAAAAAACTGCTGTCACCATTAAGGTCCAGTCCCAAACTACACATTGGAGTCATCTTTGTAATCAGTCTAGGGAACAAGAGTGTTGCAACCTGGTTCCCATGCGTGGTGTAGACAAGGAACAAAACTGTCTCTCTGAGGAGCGAAAGTGGAGTGAGTTATGCAGGATTGAGTCAGGTCCAAAATTTGAAAGGGAAGCTATGTTGTTTGGTGATATGGCCACCTAATGACCAAGTCTAGTGATTTAGATAGTCTTTGTATGCAAAAGCTTTCCCCTGAACATGGGATAGCTCAGTGGTTTGAGCATTGGCCTGCTAAACCCAGGGTTGTGAGTTCAATCCTTGAGGGGGCCATTTAGGGATCTGGGGCAAAAATTGGGGATTAGTCCTGCTTTGAGCAGGGGGCTGGACTAGATGACCTCCTGAGGTCCCTTCCAACCCGGATATTGTATGATTTAAACATCATGCTGAGTGTTTACAAAGTTGTCTAGGAAACAGTTCCCCCACCTCTTCAAGCTGGCAGCAATCTCATTGGATTGTGCAGCACTCTCAGATCTTGTCTATTCCGAGAATGTGGTGTTTTTAAACTAGCCCTATCTTAGGGCTTGTCTACACTGGCAATTTACAGCGCTGCAACTTTCTCGCTCAGGGGTGTGAAAACACACACCCCTGAGTGCAGCAAGTTTCAGCACTGTAAAGTGCCAGTGTAGACAGTGCTATGCCCCTCGTGGAGGTGGTTTTTTTTTTTTTTTTTTTAAATAAGAGCGCGGGGAAAGCTCTCTCCCAGCGCTCTGCCGTGACCATACAAGCCAGTGTAGACTAGCCCTTAGCATATGCTAGGTGCTGAATGGGGATATACGTGTTAACTAACATGTTTTAGCTAACATATGCTAAACACCTCATTTTCCTGTCTAAACAGGGCCAATGAGAAATAAGATCCCATTAGGGTTGCCAGTTTTGGTTGGATGTACTCCTAGATGTTTCATCACACGGCATAATCTTTAATTAAAGATTAATCTTTAAATCTTTCCTCCACCTCCACCCTTCCTCATCTTGTATGCATCACACACAGTACTCATTTCCCTCTGTGCTCTCATTCCTGCCCATCTGAATCTCTGTAGCGGAGGGCTTTAGGAATTCAATGGATTTTAAATTCACTTTTCCGTTACTAGTCAGTTGCCTTTAGTTTGGTTTGAACAGCCCTAGATTGCAATACCAGCTTAACGGCGGCCTGAAAACAATAGAGATTTCTCTTCTGGCAAATGCAGCTATTCAGTTCAGTGCGGATAATTCATCTGTAAATTCATCTGTTTCCTGTTAGAGTTTCTCAAAGGAATGATGCCAGCTGGTGTGTGGTGGAGCAAGGGGCCACATAGATGACTCGGAGGGCTGCTCAGACTATTTAAATTAGGGGATGTTGCATATGCTGCTTTCTGATTGTGAGGGAGCCTCTGGACCTGCAGCACTGTGACTCATTGGCAGTCAACATTCTGTCTCTTCTATAGGCTATGTCGCAATAAATAGGAAGCTGTGGAGGAGCAGAGCTGAGAATAAGAAAAGTAGAAACGGGGCCCAGTAGAAATGCTGGACTTCCTCCTCACAAGCCTCCTGAACTTCCACAAGGACGATGACACTCAGCCTGGAGAGGCATTTTCCTTTTCAGACTAGCCTTGAGAGTCACCCATTGCAAGAACTAGAGTAAAGGCATTTTAGTGGCTCAGTCCAAAAATGAAACTGGTGAATGATCTCTAGACACCTTGAAGGCGAGTGTATAAGTGCCTAGGTAGGGTCCTTTGATCCTTCTCAGGTCTCCTTAATGGAGAAATTACAACTTGCAATCCTGGCAAGTCCTCTCTGGGGCTGAAACAGGGAGACAAACACCACATCTTTATCTCCAGTGCAAATGAGGCAACTGGATTTTAAGGAGTCATTTTTACTCAATTAGAAGCATTACATTCTTGCAGGAATCTGGTACAGCATGACTGTATTACAGTCAGTTCTTTAAGAGCATGCAATTTGAATGCATAGGTGAAACCACAGCAAAATTTTGATAGGCAATAACAAGACAACTTATCTACAGAAGGAAAAAATTAAGAGGAGGCGGTGCAAAGGCTTCTTCCAGGGATGCTTTTTTCCTCTCATTTCCAAAAGTTAGGACATTGGAAAATGAAGAAATTGTGCAAAAAATGTGGTTCATGCAAAGCAGCACACCCGCTACGAATGAAAGCCTCTTTATCATTCAGACTGGTGCTGTACAAGACTGCTGCCTCGGAGGGACATGCTCAGTTTCTAAGCTGACAGAGGCACTAAGGTATATAAAATAAATCACGTGCCTTCCTGGAAGTCACATATCTAGTGAGTGAAAATGAGTGTCATTCTATACAGTTGATAATCAGTGGTGGGGATAACATTTATGTCAAACCTAAACCACAGTAAATCCTGTGTCTTTTCACTCTTGAAAGAGTTAAAGCCTGTCAAATCATCTCTCCTTGCAGAAGTTGGTGATGCTCCATCAGGTGGTACATAACACGGATCTCAAACTTTAGTTACCATTACAATTTTTCATCTATCCACTTAATAATTACCAGTAATACTGCACACTCACAGCACCTTTTGGACGAGACTCTCATACTACTTTCCGAACATTGGTGACTAAGCGTTCCCCAGAGGTTCACACTTCCTACTCCCCCAGTGAACTGCAGTCACCTGTGGGATGGAAAGCAGCAGCAGTTTGACAGTATCAACTCAGCAACACTACAGAGTCATTTATGAGCAGAAGTGAAGGTGAACTGCATCCGTAGGAAACTGCAGAGCGTTAATGTTTTGGATTGTAGTTTGGCCGCAACAGTGAGGTTAACGCCTCTATCTTTATGAAAAAGTTGCCATGACAGACCAGCCTGGTAAGGACCTTTACGGTTCATCTGAATGACTGCAGGTGTAGCAGCACACGGCATCCTACCCTTCTGGGGCATTAGTTTAGAATGGTCTCAGAGGAAAGAGCTCCTTCTGCTGAACTAAGACTACTTACTGCAGCATCTAGGATTTACTTGGTTCTGATCCAGCTCAATTTGCAGGATTTGATGGGCTCACAACAGAATGTGGCAAGCAACAGGCCATTTCATCTGTTTTATCCCACATAAGTGTCAAAGTGTGCCCCAAAGTCATCTAGCTGTGGTGGTGGTTTAAAACAGGTCTGAGATAATAGTTTAATACTTGAAATTCTAATATAATCAGTTAAATCCCAAGCCCTACTGGTGTTGTGAAGCCTCAGAGAATATTACTATTTACATTTCCAATCTGCTACACAGGTGCTTTTGGAAAATTCCTGGCACGGACTCTGGCACAAAACAAAAAGAATATTTCCATTTTTTTTGGACACTGGAGTGGGAGTAAACAGAAAGAAGAAGTTAGAGTAAAATGATTGTGAAACAAAACGAAACTCACCATGTGAACTCTGGTGGTTTTCATCCAGTAATAATTCATAAATTAATGTTAGGGAAGGCTGGTCTTGATTTTAAGGTATTGGACTGAGATTCAGGAAATCTGAGTTCAATTCCCCACTTCTGCTTCAGACTTCCAGTGTGACCTTGGGACCTTAATCTCTGTGCCTCAAGGTTCCTCCGTAAAATGGGGGCGATAATATTTCTTTTCTTATATATTTAGACTGTAAACAATTTGGGACAGAAATTGGATAGTGTCTATTAGAATGGGACCTTGATATCAGTGTGGCGCTTGCTACCATAATATAAATAATTAACAAGCTTCGTTATGACAGTGCTGCTATTAGGTCTCTGCTCAGCAGTTACTCACTGAGACTGGGAAGAGAGCACACCCACACGCATGAACCAGAAACATTTTAAAGAGAACAAAAAGCAACACATTATGTGAGAAATTAAGAAACTGGTAAGTCAGAGTCACTAAGGGAGTAAAACATACTCCTCAATAAGGCTGAGGACCAACTTCAGAGTGCAGAAAAATCTTATTTCTTCAACAGCTGCTACAAATTTATACAATAAAATAAATTGTTAAAGACACGAACAAGCTGGACTCAGAAGTCAAAACAAAAACTGTTAGAAGCCTCCAACCTGTTTCCATTTGCCCCAATTCTCCTCCAGTTTTCATCATTTCTTGTATAATCACCAATTAATAGCCAAATTTAGACTACAAGTACCTCTGTGCAGGGACAGTGTTATATTTGTTTGGCATGGTTATGATACTGTATAAATAAGAGACAGCTGAACCCTTTCCATTGCACCAAAGAGTCTCATGAAAAATCTTTTATAAATCAACATTTTAATGCCATTCTAATTTAAAAAATGGCAATTTGAGCATCAGACTCAGTCCCCTCAATCTAATTTTTGGAATGCATCTTCTGAAGTGGAATAACGTAGCATGATTTTGATTCAGGCATAACAGACGAATTTAAAGGAACACAGTGTGAACTTACATTTGACTCAAAGTTTAAAAATACGTTGGTAAAAACATGATTTTAGAGAACTTCAGACTAGTACAAAACGTTTCCACAATTAAAAATCCAAAGACAGCAGCTTTGAAACAAATCAGCATCCCCTATATTACCCCCTGCAATGTCTGAAACTCTGCCACTGCCACTCTGAGAACATGAAAATGAATATAAATGAAAACTTAAAAAAAAAAAAAACAACAAACCAAAAAAAGGAGTATAAACAGGAACTGACTCCATTGATTGATTTTTTTTTGGGTCACTGCCTCCATCAAAAATTGCAACTGAAAGGGGGAAAAAAAGAAACAGGAAATTATACCACATTTCATTACAGGTAAAAAAACCACATTTTCAGATCATTGGCATTTTAAGTGACATCCAAATCTGTGCACATATTAAAGCATAATGTCCATATGATTCTACGATCTAAAACTTGGTAATGGGCATGTTTTTGTTTATGCTGCATTGATTAGTGGGTATTGACAGAAAACAACACATTCCATATTATACTGAATATAGCTCTAGATTTTTTTTTAAAACAAAAATGTCAAAATATGATGGCTTCCAAAATTTCTCAATCCACTGCATTGTTTCCTTATTTGGTTAATCTTTGCTTGGGTGACTCAGTGTTATAGTAACATTCAGAATTTCTTAGCTCATCTACAACCAAATATTGTTATGGTGCTTGAAAGGGGGAAATGAAAGCGCTAGTTTTGAAAACAAATCTGGAGTATGGATAAGGATTGCCCAATTTTTTTTAACACACTTTTTTTTTTTTTTAAAACAAGGAATTGAGCAATTAAGTAGAATCACAGCAAGATAAACAGTCTGCAGAATACAAGCTAAATATTTAGGTCCCAGCTGCTTGCAAGGCTGCCTCTCTTCCCCATATGGTAGCTCACCAGTTGCAGTTATCACAAGCATCCTTTTGGCGTAAGTGGGAGGGAATAGGCAGCAGGGCATTCCCAGGTCTTGACTACACAAAACATTCAGCAGTTTAATTAAACTGGTTTAGTTAGTTAGGGCAAACCCATGTAGACACTTCTTTCAGTTGAAGAGTCACTTAGTTTTGTCTTTTAAATTTCCTGCACGAGTAAGTGTGTGTGGGGGTGGGGCGGGGCCTTTGGCAGATTGGAAACTATGGTCTAGACTGCAGGGATGTCTTGATCTGAGGTTTCTTTCAAGCTCAGCCATCCTTAACACTCACACACTGCAAGGCATATAGAAACACGCAGTGCTGTGCAAGATACGTGTTGTGTCAAAAAGCAACAGTCACGCATAGAGCTAAGATAAACAGCAAAGGCAGCATTTCAGATGACATGAAGCAGGCTTAAAAAGAAAAGAATAAGATATTTTCTTCCATTTACAGCAAAGCTGTTGGAGATGTTTGCTCCAGACCTTGCAGCCTCTCCCAGTTTTCCTTCACCTCAGAACTACCCAGTTCTCAAGGCATTTGAAACTCATTTAAGCAACAACAACAACAACAAAGTGTGTTTGCAACGAGCAGATATGAGCTGTGCATAAGCTGGTGTCTTCATCTGTGAAATCTATTCTCCATTTCCAGGCTACAAATACAGAAGTTTGATTTGCAACCCCTGTGTCCAGCTGGAAAGAACATCACACTCTCCACTGAAAGACGCTGAACAACTTCATTGAAGATTTTTCCTTTTCTCCCTGTAAATTTTGAGTAATTTTAGACTATCAAGAGCTAATTAGAGAGATGCGAAATTCAAAGATACTGAGCTGTCTTTAAGAGGCAAAAATCACTACACACCTATTGAATAAGTTAAACACATCACTTAGCTCCAATGCTGTGGGTAGTCTATTGATATATACTGTGGTAGTGCCTAGCAGTGGTTTTCAAACTTTTTTCCAGGGGACCCAGTTGAAGAAAATTGTTGATGCCTGTGACCCAATGGAGCTGGGGATGAGGGGTTTGGAGTAGGAGGGGCTCAGGACTGGGGCAGAGGATTGGGGTGTGGGCTGCGGGGTGGGGCTGGGAGGTACAGGCTCTGCGGTGGGGCCAGGGATGAGGGATTTGGGGTGCAGGAGTGGCTCCAGGTTTGGAGGAGGCTTAGGGCTGGGGCATGGGGTTGGGGCGTGGACTTACCTCGGGCAGCTCCCGGTTAGCGTCACAGCAGGGGTGCTAAGGCAGGCTTCCTGCCTGTCCTGGAGCCACAGACAGTGCCGCGTCCCAGAAACAGACAGCAGCAGGTCTGGCTCCTAGGCGGAGGTGTGCAAGCGGCTCTGTGCGGCTCTCACCAGCAGGGAACCCACCAATGAGAGTGCGGAACTGGTGCTCGGGGAGCATGCGGAGCTCTGTGACCCCCCTGCCTAGAAGCCGGACCTGCTGCTGGCTGCTTCTGGGGCCCAGCGCAGTGTCAGAGCAGGTAGGCACTAGCCTGCCTTAGCTGGGCAGCACCGCTGATGGGACTTTTAACATCCTGGTCAGTGGTGCTAACCAGAGCCGCTAGGGTCCCCGGGTGCTGAGCAAGGCGACCCAGTACCTTATATGCTGCAATCCAGTACTGGGTCGTGATCTGAACTTTGAAAAACACTGGCCTAGAGGCCCACATCGGACATCAGGGCTATTTGTGCTAGGCACTGTACACACAATGAGAAGCTGGTTCCTGCCCTGAAGGAAAATTAGACAGGTCTTACTTTAATTTCTTCCCTTGTTCAGGAAATCTACCACTCATTCTTTTTGTCCCTTAATTGTTTCTCAGCCTGATCTGTTTTCTACTTTAAAATGTTTTCCTTACTCAGAACACTCTTTCTGTGCCATCTCTCACTGTCAACTCAGCATTCACAGCCTAACTGTTATCAGCTAAAAGTCAGGTCAGAGTGGATCAGTTTAGTTCTCTATGGCAAAAACAGATTTTTAGATCAAGCAGAACAGGTCCAGTACAAGTTTCCCTATGACATACTGGAGAATTTCTGTAGACTCAGGAATTCTTCTGCACTCCAGGTGAAAACCCCCTTAAACCTATGATGCAGTGCAATTGTCTTAAAACAGGCACTTATTTTTAATACACTTGTTTGCTTCTAAACATACCAAAATTGATCATGAATCAGAATCACCACAGCAAGACTAATTCAATCAAAAATGAAAGATATCAGACCATTTAGGACAACACACTAACACATCTGCATTTGTGATGGCTCATCCATGACCAGTTTGGATTGCCCAGTTATTAACATGGATTAACATGGCACAATTTTCTGGAGTAATCATGGATTTAAAAAAAAACCAAAAAACCCCAACACGCAATCACTATGACTCCAAACTCTGGTTCTTCAAATGAACTGAACTTGAGCAACACTTGGAAAGGAACAACATTTCTTATGAGGTAAGAGTACACTTGCTTAGAGCAGCCAGTCAGTAGTTCTGCTTCACTTTAATCTTTCCTCCTGCAGACCTGTTAAAGGTTAGGGACAACTCAGACTCATGAGTATAGCATTACTTCCTCAGCAGCAGTTTAACACACAGGATTCCACAACATTTGGAACCAAATAAGGATCAAAAAAATTCCCAATGCAAATACATCAGAGGAGCTCAAAGCACTTAACCACCAATTATTCTTAGCACCCCTTATTGCCACCATTTTACAAATGCGTAAACAGCCCGGAGAGGTTGAAGGATGGTATATTGGGACTTTCAGCAACAGGATACCGTACTGAGTTCAAAGACTAGCATGCTTACTATTAAACAATGCCCCCTTTCCTTGTCTAGTGTGAGAATGTGTAACAAAAGTGAAATTTTGATGAGGTAACATCTTATGCCATGTACCTCTTACTTTCCTTCATGGTTCTCATCTTTAGACCACTCATCCATTGAGATATTTCTATTGCCCCATCACCATAATAGCCACACTTTACACTAGATACAGTCGCTCAACAGTTGGCTCTTCATGGAATTACAGTTTAAAGCCTTGACTTAATTTTGCACGTCCTGGAGAAAGGGAGAGAGAGCTTTGATTAAAGAGAGAACCCCAGAATACCATACATATGGTCAAACTGAAAATATCTTAAGGGCAGACAATACATTCAGCCTTACGCAAGTAACAAAGACAGCCCCTCATCCATGAAGCACATTAATTAAGAGCAATCACAGAGATGACAGGATGCTTCAGGAAGTGGTGTTCAAACAGTTCCTCTCCTCAACTTCCAGTAAAATATAAATCACTTAAATTGTCTAAATACTCATTTTAAGTGATATGGGGGGAAAAAAGAGCACAGTGAATCTTTAACTTCACAGCAGCCAACAAAGTAACATCCCTATTTTACGCAATACAATCACACCACTGTGCAACAGTACTGAAAAAGGCTTTCTAAAAATAATTCTTCTCAAACTTTCTCTTCCTAGAACTGCAGAGGAGAGAGAAAATGTGTGTTTCTTTTCAGAAATTGTAAGGCAGACAGACAGTAGGGCCAGGAGCATAGTGCAAATACCATAGCTGATGGTTCTGGGAGGGTGGGTCTCAAACATGTTTCAGGGGATCTGATCACCCTTCTTTTCTTTATGGCTCGATTGGGGAAGGGAGGAGGAAGAGGGAATATCCATATATTTTTTTCCTGATTAACATGGGGTTGCAATATAGAAAGGTTGAAAGTCACTTCACTAGAAGATTCTTTCAGTGAATCAAATTAATGAGAATTTTCTTAGGGAGGCATTCTAATATGATAGATATAGATATTAACTTGATTCTTATGCCGTAGCCCTATCTACACATTTTAGTTACACACACACACACCTTGCAAAAACATGAGGATTGAGAGTGCAGGTGGAAATGTTTGAAGACCAAAATATCTGGCATTGACAGACCTTGCTCTTGCTATTTCTTTTGGAAATGACGAGCCTGGGGTGAAAGATACTTCTGACATTATTTCCAATTAACAGTGAGAAGCCTCCAGTCAAATAGGTTCTGGCAGTGAAACATGCTTGGGAGATTGTTACTCCTAGAATCCTACCTTTCGTTTACTCAGAACTGAAGGCATGATCTCAGATTACAGTCAGGCAAGCAAGGACAGTCTCATGAGGTTATTCCCAGAACGTTAGAGAGCTTCAATAGAAGAGCCCTAAAAGGTGGCCTGCAACACAAGGTCTATTAAAACAGCAGCAGATTTCCAACCATTTATGTGTTTTAGTGGATTATGACACACAAGCCTCAACACTGAAGTCCTAGATTCAAATTCTGTTTGGTCACAATTAAAAATGAATTTGGACAGCCTCATCCTCACTGTTTGGACACACCAAAAAACAATTACACCTTTGGTTTGAGCTGGCAGTCTCTCTGCTTAACAGAAATCAAAATGGAGCTAGCAAGTCAGGACTGAGGTGCAGAACAGAACCCACGTCTTCCAAGAATCAAGCCAGTGTAAACTGGTTGGGTGACCTACCTGACTCAGAGAACATACTTATCTTAGGTAACTACAGATATAAACTGTAGATAAGGTAGAAGCTGCACTAGTGTGGATTTTTTGTTTTATTGTTCAATGCATTGACCTGGGAGAGGAAAAACGTAGGGCATTGTGTATGCCTACAACCTCCCATTTTTCATAGGTGGGAAGCCACATGTATGGATGATACTAGAAATGAAGGTTAGACTTTGTTAGATGTGGTGAGCAGAAACTAGGGGTGAAATCCTGGCCCTATGGAATTCAATGGCAGTTTTGGATTTCATAGTTGACACCACTCTTTGAGCATGCATTACATTACATGGGCCAGTAAATCAAAGGGTGTAAGCCATTAAAGCAGGCAGGATTCCAAGGGTGAAAGAAAAGGGGACATAACCAAAGAAGAATTTAAAGACCTTCCTCAGAGAAGGTTTGGCACAAGCTTGAGCTTTCAACTGATGGAGGCTGGAGAAGGAGGCAAAGAAGCAAGCAAGAAAATACATTATCTTTCAAGATGATGAAAACAGGGCCACAAATGAAACTGCTGTACATAAGACCAGTCCTTCCTCTATCGGTCTCTGCCACTAACTCAAAGCAATGAATTAGCTGGTTATTTAGATTTACAGTAAGACTCAAAATATACAACAATTTTGCTCTGGATGCTTCTAATGGAAGCAGAACAGAGATTGAAGCTGGTTAAGAAAACACAAGCTGATGAAAACTTCAACTCTTATCACTAGTTGCCTACAGTCTTTTGGCAGCTCCAGGGAAAGATTGCCCAGTGGCCTGCATTGATAGATCCATCCATCTGTGCAGATTTTGTTTCTCACACCCACCTATGTAGTACCTGAGGAAACAGAATAAAGATTTAAATAGAAGGGTAAAGGCTTCAGAGTGTTTACTGCATTTATAGCCTACTGGTTAGACAACGTTGCCAAATGAATGTATGACAATGAGCTCTACTTTGAAATTCTATCTTGTTGAAAGGGGCAGTGCCAAGGAGCACAGACCCTAAATCAGACTGCAAAAAAGTTGTGTTTTTTTTTTTTTTAACCCACAAAACTGAAAAAGATTTTTATTAAATTAAAAGAAGCCAATGAAACCAGTCAGGAAAACCAGTGATCTGTAGAGCAGAAAGTCAAGGTATACGCATTCTCTAAATAGCACTGATTAAAAGGGGAGATTGCCAACCTGTAAGTTATGTTTCCCCAAGTATGTTGTATCTACTATTGCAACTAGTAACCCTATAAAATTATTACAATAGAATCTGATTACAGAAAAGGTGTATTTTGCCTTAAATTTTTTACCAGTTTGTTTACTTGGTGCATTTATCAGCAATTTGGGTAGATTCCGTGTCACCATTTCATTGATGCTAGCTGTGCTTCCTGGCTTGTGCCCAAACAGGAAGCCATCTCTCAGGCACAAAACTGCAGGAAGGTCACATGTGCACTCTACAAGAAGAGGTTTATTGGTAACAGCAGCAGCAAAGCTGAAATTAAATATGAAGAGGCATAGGCAGGTGTGTACAGAGAAACGAGAGGGAAGTAGAAGATGGAGAAAAAGGGGGCCCAAAAGGGTTGATGATGTTCTTGGGTCCATGCAAAAAGTTTTAACACACAGTAGGGTAAACAGGAAAAGACAACAAAAAACCAGACAAAAAACCACAACTTTTTTAGAAGGTTTAAAGAAAAACAACCCCAAAATAATCCAGACCATCCTATTAAAGGGGCTCTATCAGAACACTATATTTTAAAAAAGTTATTCAGTTTAAGAAAAATGAAAGTTGACATTGTTCATTTAAATTGGCACAAATGCTCTAGGACCATGCGAGGTTGGAGGGTCTCTCAGCTGCCTGAATGGCTACACTGCAATTAAACAGCCCCTCACCCAAGCTCCGGGACCCCAAGTCAGCTGGCACAGAGCAGCTGCAGGGCTCTAATTGCAGGGTAAACATAGCCTAAGGTAATGTTATGTAAACCCAGGGTTAGTAGAACTCGAGTTAGCTGACCCCAGGTTTGTTAACCTAGGGCTTGAGCATCTACACTCATTTGTAACCCCCAAGTTATGAATTATTGAACCCTGGGTTCCAACCTGGGGCTCCACCATCTACACGGCATTATGTAGGCTTAAGTCCAACCACCAATAACCCAGCCTTCCTAGCGCCATCCCAAAATGTGGCCCTTCTAGTCCTTTGTTCGTGGTGCAGTGTGGGAAAACTTGACTGTCCGGAGGACAAATAAAGTCAGCCCATAGGGCTGTGGGATATTTTTGGGGGACTTCCAGAGCATAAGTCCAGTGGGGCTGTCTCACTGCAAAGCAATAGGGTTTGAACCCTGGGCTCCAGCTTGACTTAGCCTCAGACCCTCCACCCCCATGTGGTCCTTAGGATGATTTGTGTATAGATGGAAGCCGGAGTTAGGCTTGAGCCCGAGTTCAAAGCCTGGACTTACACTGCAATGTAGACATACCCTAAATGTGCTAGGGCCTATCAGATCACCTCTGAAACTACACACCACCAGAGCAGCGGCATTTGACATGGAAACACTTATGAGGCTCTTACCTATGGAATTTGTCACAGATGGGGATAGCCTGAGCCTGAGTCATGTCATCCTTAAGGTGTGGTACAAGGACTGGCTCATCTGCCTTCGCCTAGAAACAAGTTGTGAAATAGGTCTAGCTGCACGTTCTAGGAAATAAACTACTGAAATGCGAAACTTCTGAAATAACTGGCTTTAGCCTGTGGGGAGAGGAGGAGTTTTATTCCTTTCCTGAGAAGGAACTGAAGTTTTTTCAAGTTTATGCAATGGCATCCAGACACCACAGGGATCGGCACAGAACAATGCGTAACCATCACCACCTACTACAAACAGAACCTGTGGTAGTCCATAGAAATGGAGACATGTCTACACTTTGGAATAACCCTAATTCAGCAGTGTTCCTGAAGTAAATGGGACTAATTCAATTGGTATAAGATTCTGCATGCCCTTGTCTACACATTAAGAGCCTGTGCATTTCTGCAGATAACTCATCTCTGACGTGTGAACTGGCTATTACCAAGTGTGGACAAGACCAAAGTGAGAATGACTGAAGAGGTTACAACTGACCAGTCTAGTTTCATCCCCCAAAAAAGAGTCATACGCCCAAAGTAAAACACAGCATAGTGACATCAATTTACTTAACATTTTTAGTCTTGTGTGTTAAGACATAAGCAATTAAGATAAAAGGTAACAAATACAAGCCATCTATTCCGACAGCTCTGGAGACATGTGAAATTTGGAAAATTGGTATTTTAGAAAAGAAAAATTTGATTGAGGGGGGGGGGGGAAAATAGACATTCCTGAATTGCAGATAATCCTAACTGGGGTTCAGATCATTAGCACTTACTTGTAATACAATTTTTAATATACAAAGTTTCCCTTTAAAGTATGAGACCTATCAATTGACTTAATCTTTAAACTTAGATTTTCTGAAGGTGTAAATGCAAAATAAGGCAGTCAAAAAAGCTATACTGTACTCTCCATGCTGCCTCACCCTGTTCAGATGTGCATTATGTGCATACTCATTGTATGTGTGGGGTTCCTATAATTACAAATTGCACAACTTAATTAGTGCTGAGAGATATTTGAAACTGTAAAAGACTATCACAATAAAAGTTATACTAGTAATATTTAAGGGTTTAATTTGTGTATTCTAATATGAAGGAGCCCACTTTAAAATGAATTAAGACCTAATAAGATGCAAAGAGGGTTGTCTTTGCTTCACTGAAATACAGATAGTGATATACTGAAGCGTTTTTATAAAGCCGCTATCCAGATTAGAGCAAATAATGCTAACTTCAACAATGACCACAACAAGAGATTGGTGTTATAACTGGAAAGTCGTCAAAACGGGTTACATTGAGATTTGGGTCCTCACTGTGTTAGGTCTCATTTACACCAGCAAATTTAAGATCTAAAATGTTTACCACTGGTGTTATCAGCAAAGGCGGCTGTACTGAAGACAC
This sequence comes from Natator depressus, assembly GCF_965152275.1. Classification (NCBI taxonomy): domain Eukaryota; kingdom Metazoa; phylum Chordata; order Testudines; family Cheloniidae; genus Natator; species Natator depressus. The sequence goes on from NC_134237.1 coordinate 121,536,921, forward strand.
TCTGCTGAACAGGTTATTAAAAAAAAAATCTTTGGCATCCAGGCTAGACTACCGCTTTCACCATTGCCATGTTCAGAGGTCTGGATTAAGTTTGATGAGTTGTTATAGTTTTGGCGCCCCCTCTTTGCATACTCAGTTCCTTCCCTTTACTATTTTACCAACACGCATGCCTGATGTCAAATATTTTATTGTTAAGTGACCTTGGATTATTTCAGTTCCAGATTTTAAATGTGAGATACCAATTGTAAAGCTGAAAGAGTTACAATTAGGTCTGTCAAATGATTAAAAAAGTTAATCACGATTAATCACAGGTTTAATTGCACTGTTGAACAATAATAGAATACCATTTATTTAAATATTTTTGGATAATTTCTACATTTTCAAATATACTGATTTTCAATTCCAGCACAGAATACAAATGGTACAGTGCTCACTTTATATTTATTACAAATGTTTGCACTCTAAAAAAGAATGAGGTGAATTGAAAATTCTATTTCTTTTAAGCACTGTAGTGTGATCTCTATCGTGAAAATGCAATTTACAAGCCCACTCAGTCCTACTTCTTTTTCAGCCAAACGTTAAGACAAACGAGTTCGTTTACATTTAGGGGCGATAATGCTGCCCTCTTTTTATTTACAATGTCACCTGAAAGTGAGAACTGGTATTCGCATGGCACTGTTGTAGCCAGTGTTGTAAAATATGCTAAATATCCATATGCCCCTTCATGCTTTGACCACCATTCTGGAGGACATGCTTCCATGCTGACAGGTTCTACTCAATAATGATCCAAAGCAGTGCGGGCTCATGCACCTTCATTTTCATCATCAGAGTCAGATGCCACCAGCAGAAGGTTGATTTTCTTTTTTGGTGGTTTGGGTTCTGTAGTTTCTGCATCAGAGTGTTGCTCTTTTAAGACTTCTGACAGCATGTTCCACATCTAATCCCTCTCAGATTTTGGACGGCACTTCAGATTCTTAAACCTTGGGTCGAGTGCTGTAGCTATTTTAAGTGCTGGTTTACACTACTGCTTAAGTCGATGTACGTTACACAGCAGTGTGAAAAAGTCACCCCCTTGAGCGATGCAACTTACAGTGACCTAAGCACTGTCCACACCGGCATTATGTTGGTGGGAGACGCTGTCCCACCGACATAGCTTCTGCCTCTCGCAGAGGTGGAGTAATTATGCTGATGGTAGAGTGCTCTCCTGTAAGCATAGCGTGTCTTCACCAAACGTGCTACAGCAGCACAGCTGCATCGGTGAAGCTGCGCCAATGTACCACTGTCGTGTAGATTTGCCCTTAGAAATCTCACCATTGGTACCTTCTTTTCATTTTGTCAAGTTTGCAGTGAAAGTATTCTTAAATTGAACAACATGTACTGGGTCGTCAGACTGCCAGAACACAAAATATATGGCAGAATGAAGGTAAAACCACAGAGCAAGAGACCTACAATTCAGCCTCAAGGAGTTGAGTCACAAATTTAATTAACGTTTTCTTTTGTGTTTTTTTAACAAGCATCATCGGCATGGAACCATGTCCTCTGGAATAATGGCCGAAGCATAAAGGGGCATACAAATGTTTAGGATATCGGGCACGTAAATAACTTGCAACGCTGGCTGCAAAAGTGCCATGCGAATGCCTGTTCTCACTTTAAGGTGACATTGTAAATAAGAAGTGGTCATCATTATCTCCCATAAACGTAAACAAAACTTGTTTGTCTTAGCAATTGGCTGAACAAGAAGTAGGACTGAGTGGACCTGTAGGCTCTAAAGTTTTACGTTGTTTTGTTTTTGAGTGCAGTTATGTAACAAAAAAATATACATTTGTAAGTTGAACTTTCATGATAAAGAGACTGCATTTGGATGAGGTGAACTGAAAAATACTATTTCTTTTATCTTTTTACAGTGCAAATATTTGTGATAAAAAATATAAAGTGAGCACTGTACACTTTGTATTCTGTGTTGTAATTGCAATCAATATATTTAAAAAGGTAGAAAAAACCATCCAAATATATTTATAATAAATTTCAATTGGTATTCTATTGTTTAACAGTGCGATTAAAACTGCGATTAATCGTGATTTTTTTAATCAAATTTGTTTTGAGTTGTTTGTTAATTGAGTTAACTGTGATTAATTGACAGCCCTAATTACAATGCATAAAACCATTTTTATTTAGGCACATAACTGGTAGTAATTCACAGTGATGCTATGGCTTTAATTACCTAATAACCTATAGCATTTATAGCAGTGGTATTCAATTACATTTTCTGGAAGGCCAGATAAGGCAATGTCCAAACCTTGGCAGGCCAAAAGGCAATCACTAGGACCAAGGGGCTTTGCTTTCTACTGGGCTGCAGCATGGCCCCCGCCAGGGGTTCTTTACCCCCCTTCTCCCTTCCCAGGTTGGGCATAACAGAGAGGGAGGGAGTGGAGAGAAGCCATTCCTGCTCACTGGAGGGGAGAAAGGAAGAGGCTGTGGAGCTGCAGGGCTCTTTCTGTTTCATCCTCCTCTCCTGTGAGGAGGGACGGCTTCTCTGCACCTCCCTTCCTGTGAGAGTAGAGGCTAAGCTCCTGAGGGAAGGGGGACTGAGCTCAGCAGCTTGTGGAGCAGTTGTGATTGGCTGCTGCTTCCCAGGAGGCATGAAAGGAGAGCAGATACCCAGCAGTAGGCCAAACAGAAGCCCCTCACAAGTCAGAACTGGACTGCAGGCTGCCAGCTGAAGAACAATGAAGTAATTGATTCATATTTTTGGGGTGTCCTCAAAATCCAAGGGCCCAGGCTGCAGTTTCTAATGCCCCTGCATTAATCCAGCCCTGACTGTCACTAATGATTACTGCTAGTGTGGATGCAGGCTGAGAACATCCACATTTAACCCTATTTGGATCTACGGAGTAATGAAGGCCTGAACAATTCTGTACCCCTATGGTTTGGACTCCCCTGTTCATAACTCCTGTCTGCACTTGGGAAATGTTACAAGAATTTCCCAACCTTGTTAATAAATTTACCATAATTGTTGTTAGCAACGCTAAGAGCCATCATGTGGACAGGCCAAGAACTACAGGTTAGATCCATTCTGAGGAGGCTAGATGGCAGTGCTTAGAACAGCAGTGGCAGCTGGAAGCCTGTCTACATTATGGCTTTCAAAGCTGCTAATACTGGTAGCACTGAACTGGCATGAGCAACAGGGGGAAATTGTTTGAAAAACATCCCTAATACAGACAGACCTTGACAGACAATGATGTAAGAAACACAGTTAAAAAAAAAAAAAAAAAAAAAGAGAGAGCCTCCCCACAGCAGACTGGATGCAAAACTGCATTTTGCATGCACTGCAATTATGTTAGAAAACTTTTAAATTAATTACATTTAGGATAAAGAAAACAGACCTAAATATATTTATGTATCAAGCCAGAAAATTTGTATTTCCGAGCAAAGACAATGATGTTTCAGGCAATAATATTGTGTTTTACAAACCTTAATAATAATGCTCAGTGTTTAGATACCACTTTGCATCTTCACAGAACTTTTCAAACATTAACTAAATGAAGCCTTATTGTATGCTTGGAAAGTATTATCATACCCATTTTACAGACAGGGTAACAGACTGAGAGCTTAAGTGATTTGCCCAAGATCATAGAAAAAGTAACTATTAGAGCAAGGATTAGTACTGGGTTCCTGGATCCCAGCCCTGCCCACACCTCTGATTGTCCTTACTGAAACAATTATGAAGTGGGGGTAGGGTGGAGGAGTGACTTGCCTGTAAATTCTCATCAGACAGGAGCAATAGGTGATCCATTCAGACTTATTCTTCATGCTTTCCATTGAGTGGCTGGAACTGAATAAGCTTTATCTGTATATTCTGGTAAGCTGTGAAGAACATTGAGGTACCAACTTCTAAGAATGAAAGTTACATATAACAATTCAAGTGTGGGTCAAGTCTTTTTGTTAAGTCTTATAAAATGAATATTTTCAAAACAGAGAAAAGGAAAGCATGTTATATAAACAGCTTATTGAGTGCACCATGTTAAATACATGGGGAGGAAAGGTAATTTTTATTAAAACATTCTAAGTGTAGGAAGTGACTTACATGTATTTTAAATAGATTTTAGAAAACCCAACATTTGCCCTCTTAAAAGCACACCTATTGGCGGGGAAGAGGGAAGAGAAGAAAATTGCATAGTATTTGGAATCTCGAACATTACCTGGTCACATGATAGGATGCAGACATTCCATTTAACACTAATAGTTCACTACTGAATAAATCATTCAAAACTTAAATTTCAAGTAGTTGTGATCCACAGTGCCACCCTGTGTTATACCTTGGTACTGAAGAGCTTAGATTTCACATTGATAGCCAATCTTTACAATGGTGGGTTGAAATTAATGGTATTCTTTAGTGCATTATGTAGCACAAAGAGCTGATGAGGACAAGAATCCTTTCATTTTTACATAACTGGGTAAAATTTAGCCCAGTTTGGCACAGACCAAAAGCTGTTCCCATTTGACTGCTGTTTGAGTCTGATTTCAACTTTCCATGCATAGCCCATCAGTTATCCAAAATAATTGGCATTAATTAGTAGAATTGTTTGTAGAGTTAATAAAGAAACCAGGTACTGGGTGTGCATGAGGAGCGTCTTCATTTCAATAAAGCAGTCCCTCAAGGATAAGGTGAGATATAATGGCTGAGCAAGAGCGGAAAGTCTGTACTGTTTCTATCTGTGCTGTGTCTCATCTACAGACAAAGAGAAGATTTCAGTCTCTAGAGCTAACATGCCACAGCCACTTTCATAAGCACTAAATTTACATAACAGTATCTTTAATCAAATCAGAACCTTGAGTTATTCCTTCAAACTAGAAAAGGCATTGGTGACCTGTACTATTGTTATTTAACATTTGTATTGTGGTAGCATGGAAACCATACCATGTACCGTATTTTCTACAGTGGTATTAAAGCTTTATGTAGTTTCTCTCCTCACATAACATCTATTGAAAGAGAAGTATCAGAGTGCTTATCAGAGTATAATCCATGGTATGAATTCCAGCATTCGCAAGAGTACACCATACTTACAGCAGATAGTGTGCATACTGCTACTGGATGGGTTCAATACAATTGCTCACAGACATTTTGAAGAGTCTAGAGCTTACTCACCAGTCCCTTTCTGTTCCTCCACTCCCTGTCCCCAAGCAGAAAAAAGCAAGACACAAGCCTTCTGCCATACTAATGTATTCCATCTTTCAAAAAGAAAGACATGATTTTAATATTACTTAACAATATGTTAAAAAAGTAGCCAGTTAGGCTTCAGTGTTAATACAATTATACTCTCTATAACAGATTTGATAGTGTGAGTATTGTTCTTTTAAACGTTCTCATTCTGCAAGTATTCTTACACAAGCTGGCTACAAGTCAGGAAAAAATCAAAACACAAATAGCGTAACTTGTACACTCTTTAACAGTAGATTGTGAAAGAACTGAGGAAATGCTTGTCCCATGAGAGCCTCTTTTCCATGAAACCGTGTCAGGAGAGTTCTGGAGCAGATGAAAGCGCAACTGACTAGGTCCATTCCTTTGTCAGGAGTCAGAATGACAAAACATAGCTAGATGCAGAAGTGACAGGAGCCACTGCAGATGATGGAAAATAGGATTTTGGCCTCCACCCAAGCCTAGGAAGCAGGTTTAAAGTCTCTGAGGCCAAGGCAATCAGAAGGAGTTGGAAAAAAAGCTATTGTTCCAACTCCAACAGCATACAGCTACAATCAAGTAAGTCTCACTCACAGACTACAAGCACACAAGCTAACAAATTCAGGTAGAAAGTGGCAATTTCTCAGTCTGCAAGAACTATCAGGCCAAGGGATTCAGTGCAGATCCACACAGCACTGGGGACAAGGCAAGGCAGCACTGGCTCAAGACCAGATAAGCTCTCAGCACAGCAGGACAGATAAGTGGAGTTGTCTTTCATTGATTCCTGCAGGGTTCCCTCCCCAAACTGTGTCATTTCAATGAGCAGCAAAGGTGGTTTTTTTCAAGCTAAAATTGGACCAGTTGATGGAAAGTCTCTGCCTTGTCTGCCTGGCAGAGTCCAAGCAGAATCTGTAAACAAAACAAGCAAACGACAAAGTGAAACCATTACACTGTTTACCAGCAAAAAGGTACAAATATTAGTTTGCATTTAAATAGCATCTTTAATCCCAATGGACCATAAAACACTGTAAAAAAATCACACACAGAGGAAACACTTCACCCACCACTGAAATGTAACTACCCCTGGTGTGAAATATACCAACCATTTTAACAGTCCGCAGTAACACTAACATTTAAGAGATATAGTGAAGACTACTGCATTCAACAAAGAATAGGAAGTAGTAAGGCAAAGAAAATGTTATTATCCAAACTCGAATCTGCCTAGACACTGAGCCAACACTTTTTTTTTTTTTTTTTTTGGTAAAAATAGAACCACCCCCCCTCCACCCCAGGATAGAATAATTAATGAACTTAAGTGGTCAGTGCCTCTGCTTTACATATCATCTGTATTCAGGACACCATTACTCCTATACAGTGGTCCTCTCCTGACCGTAGTGAATCTGTACTTTTAAAAGCTATGTTTCAGACACAAATGAATGCCATGAGAAAGTATCCAGGAAGTGGCTGTAACTAGGACAAAGACAATAGTCCATTTGTCTGGATAAAAGTTCAAAACAAAAAAATATCTACCTAGTTTCATTGGACATATAGTTCATGAATAAGACAATGTTTCAAGAACAACTCAATAGAACAGGTAAGCACGTATTCTAAGGATTGTTAACGTGTATTTGTGTCCTGTATCAAGGCCAAGTTATATTCTCTATTGAGTGTGATTGTGCAATTCTTAGCATTTGTGGTAGTTACATGTAAGCCTCAAGAGAACACACTCACAAAAAGTAGTATCTAGTTCCTCTTTGGTGTGCTAAATTGCTTTCACTAAAAGTACATCTACACTGCTATGGCTGTGATGCTGTACCACCATATTACAGAAGCTTCTTGCATTGATGGAAGGGGGTTTTCTGTTGATACCACCTCTCAGCAATGGTAGGTAGGTCAACAGAAGACTTTCTGTTGACCTGGTCAGCCTACAGTGGGTATTAGGTCTACTTAACTACAGGGCTCAGCGCGTGATGTAGCTAGGTTGACTGAAGTTTTAGGTGTAAATCAGGCCTAAGAATTAAAGTCCACGGAAGAGAGGAAACAGAGAGAGAGAGAGAGGCAAGGCAAAAGTTACCCTGCAAGTACTAGCTTTTATTTAACCTGGAATGGAGGAGATTTAAAGGCAACTTGCTAGAGAAATTGCAAAATGTGGATAAAGTGACACTAACTACATTAAAGAGGCAGTAAAAAGTACCAGTTACACAACTCCTAGTCAGCCTGTACCGTTCATTGCTGTAGAACAATTCATTGCTAGAAATTGCTAAAGATTACTGGCAAACTGTATAACAATATTTGTAACTGGATTTTCTATGAATTCCGACTGATTCGGGCAGTACTCTCCATTATATCTACGAAGGAAATCTCTGAAACAATTTTTTAAAAAAAATGATAGAAAATAAAGCCCATTAAATGTGTCTTCTTGGTGTAAGTAGACAACTTGCCAGAGTTCAGAAGAAATTGTACAAAGTGTTCAGATACCATGGGGATCAACAGTTTAAAAAACTAAACAGACAGGACTGAACAGATAGCTAAGTGCATTGTGGAAAAGTTTAGTCTTCCTCCAAAGTAATAAGTAATGTCAGTGATGGAGGTAGAAGAGCAGATAACATGGATAAATGTCTGTTCCAGTATGGCAAATACATATTATTGGCTCTTGTCCGGTTCTCCATATTCTGTGCTAAGGCCACATGACTATAATATCTACCCATAAAGCTATAGCTTTGAAGCTCATTGTGTAACCAGATTGTGTCAGCAGTGACTGGTGATTTAAGACAGTCTTAGTAAAAGCACATGCTTTTATGCAAAAAGCGTTAATTATTTTCATATATTAAGCAACACAACAGGCGTACATGCAGGGTTGACAGCACTTTTATTTACCTTTTAAAATACTCCACTTCCCGTTCTGTCTCATCCATTTCTACACTGTCTAGGTCAATGTCTTTGGGCAGAAACACATCATCTGCAAAATGGAAAGATACATCAAATTAGTTTCAGTTGGCTGTTTTACTCTAGAACAAAATTTGGACAGACTGAAGTGAGGTCTCTGAGGACTGCTTGGCCTTTGTATACCTCTTTTGACTGAAGGCTTAAAAAACTAAACAATTTATTTCCAATAGTAAAGACAAAGGAATCAGCAGCAGATTTACTCTTCACATTGATTACAAAACATTCCACAGGACTGGCCCATGCAAGAGAGAGTTCAATTACAGAACAGACTGGAAAACTGAAGAGCTGCTCAGCCAGCAAGGGTTACTCGGAGTGAAAAATATACAATAATTGGCTGTCCTGAACTTGTTAGCCTCATCACCCTCTGATGAATCTAAACACCTGAGAGGCAATTTTTGCAAATATCTAATCCACGTTTGCATTTAAAAATACTTTGGGAGTTGGTTTTTTGCAGTACTGATAATACTGGCCCTGGGTCATAGTGTCTGGCCCTGTCCACAATGGAACCAGAATAATGATATAACTATGATTGTGATCATCTGTGCTTTTACCATGATTAACATCCATACTTAAACATAGTCTGACCTCAGGACCTATTTAGGATATATAAAGAATAGTGCTGGCCCAGGATGGAATGCTTAAAAAAACCACAATTCATTATGGCTTTGTCTAGACTAGTTTTTGGTCAGGTTGTAACTCAAGTTAACGAACATGATTTGAATGCTAATCTAAACATAAGAATGGCCATACTGGGTCAGACCAATGGTCCATCTAGCTCAGTATCCTGTCTTCCAACAGTGGCTAATACCAGATGCTTCAAAGGGAATGAAAAGAATACGGCAATTATCAAGTGATCCATCTCTGACATCCGATCCCAGCTTCTGGTCGTCAGAGGCGTAGGGAACATGGGACTGCATCCTAACTAGCCTGTCTAATAGTCTTTGATGGACCTATCGTCCATGAACGTATCTAATTCCTTTTTTGAACCCAGTTATACTTTTGGCCTTCACATCATCCCCCGGCAATGAGTTCCACAGGTGTTGTGTGATGAAGTACTTCCTTTTGTTTGTTTTAAACCTGCTGCCTATTAATTTCAATCAGGTGACCCCTGGTTCTTGTATTATGCGAAGTAGTAAATAACACTTCCTTATCCACTTTCTCTACACCATTCATCATTTTATAGACCTCTAGCATAGCCCCCTTTAGTTGTTTCTTTTCCAAGCTGAACAGTCCCAATCTTTTTAATATCTCCCCATATGGAAGCTGTTCTGTACCCTTAATCATTTTTTGCTGCCCTTCCCTGTATCTTTTCCATTTTTAATGTATCTTTTTTTGAGATGGACAACCAGAACTGCACAAAGCATTCAAGGTGTCGGATTACCATGGATTTATACAGCAGTATTATGTTAGTTACCATCTTATCTATCCCACTCCACAATCATTTGTTCCTGGTCATGGTTCAGTTTACACTCTGCTGAAGCATGATCTGGAACGAGTGCTTATGGAACACATAGTGCAGCACTAAAACTATATTAGTTAACTCCAGTTAATCGGCAATCAATTAACTTTGGAACAACATGACCAAGAACTCCCAGTCTAAACAAAGCCCACAAGTAATTGAAGATTCATAGTGCTGAAACGGATGGCTGAATCCAGAATAAGAGCACATCAGGGTATCGCTTCTGAATACTTGTAATATTAATGGATGCCTCATTTGTTCTGCACTAGTCCAGGTTCTTCAAAGAGTAATTACAGAATAAAATTACTGCTTTGTAAAACAGGGCCCATGTCCGATTACTTTTTCTGAAAGTGATTTTACATTTAAGAAGGAAGTAGTACTTGATCTAAGGAGAAAAACAACAGAAATAGCTAATACGATGCAGAAGCTGCCCTCCCCTTCCTGTCCCTTCCCACCCAGGGTACAGACTAGAGCTGCACAAAATTTTTCAGATCAATACTTCACCTCCCCCGCCCCCAAAAAAACACACTGCTGTTCTGGTCAACTGAAAACTATTTCCTGAATTTAGCCTAATTAGCGTCATGAATGTGCACGTGTGCCATTTAGCCCAGTGCTTACGGCATATGGGAAACCCAGGTTTGAATACACAAATGGAGCAGAGACTTCAACTCAGATCTCCCAGCTGAGCATACTAACTATAGCTATTCTAGAGTGGGTTCCCCACAATCTCTCCTGCTGAAGCGGTTTCTCTTTGTATAGATATTTAAATATTCATTGGGCCTTAGAGAGAACAATTCTACAGCCTAATGAGTAAGATACTCAACAGGGAGAAAGGATATATGAATTCAAATTGTTCCTCTGAATCAGCCAGAGAAGATTCGTCAGGACAAAAACATGTTTTATTTCTTATACAACCATGCTACGGCATAGGCTTTCTTAGAACATGATTTAGAGGGCATTAAAAGAATTCGGTCCAGTCTACCCTGCCAGATTTAATTGTATCTTAACCATAATTGGAGACTACTGTTGTTGACTATAAAGTTGTTTCTACAGGAATTGGGCCTATATAATGGCTTTATTTTACAATTTAATTTTGCTTTTCTAAAAAGTGTCTCTCCATGTAATCTAAGTAAATATGCTAAAAACTAACAGCAGCAGCAGCCTTTACAGTCTTCTTGTTAGCACAGATCCTTGTGCTGTACCTTCCAAGACAACTGGCTGCCAAAAGGGCTGAGAAGAATGCTCTCATCCTCCTCCTTCTAATCCCACCTTAAAACTCTGTTGTGATGCCTACAAAATCTTGGTGTACTGTCACTGGAGGTTTTTAAGAACAGGTTAAACACACACCTGTCAGGGATGGCCGAAGCATATTTGGTCCTGCTTCAGTGCAGGGGCCTGGACTACGCAACCTCTCGAGGTCCCCTCCAGCCCTACATTTTGATAATTCTATGATAATCAGCAGGTGCTCTGAGCTACTGAATAGTAAATCTGTAAACTGTATTTGCAACAACATGTGGTCACCGAGCAAGACAAGCAAGAGTTCACTAATTGTAATATTCCACATGCTCCCAATTCAGGCCTTAAAATGGAGATGAGATGAAATTAGGAAGGGTGAAAAGATAATTTCAACTTAAAAGGTGGATTTTAAAATGGAGATAATTGGAAGAAGGATAGGCAAGCTCCATTGTCGTAGAAAGTGAATATGAAAATCAGTAGACAAACTTGAGGGAAGAAGCTAGTGCTGCTTCCAGTGAGTGATCCCTTCTCATTTAACAAAGTATCATTTTATTGTAGGATAATGTAATAGTTCCTTCTTATGATGAAACCACACAGAATGAGAGTACAGGAGAGATGCTATGTATTTACAGGGCTGTCTGGTTCACAGAAGGGTAAACTTCGAAGGCTAGAGATTTAGTTACATGTTAAATTACATGAAACTCTTCTCTAGAGATGCTACTGGGTTTGGCACTCTGGAGAATCCTGGGGTACCTAGGGGCTTTCATGGTTAACTTACTCCAGTCTCTCCTTTTTTAGAGCAACTTTTGAAGCTGCTACAAAAATGTGCAAAATTAAAGTGTCCCTGTTTTAAATCTACTTTGAACAAGCCTGTGTTTGTATAAAAACTAACTGGAGAATCCCATGCATCTGAAGAAGTGGGTTTTTTACCCATGACAGCTTATGTCCAAATAAATCGGTTAGTCTTTAAGGTGCCACCAGATTTCTCATTGTTTTTGTGGGTACAGACTAACACGGTTACCCCTCTGATACTTTCCTTATTTATTATTTGTATGATCACAGCACCTAGGTGCCCTAGTCCAGGACCAGGACCCCACTGTGCTCAATTAGGCAGCAAGAAGATTTGAATCCATGTCTCCTACCTCCCAGGGGAGAGCCTTTATCACGAGGCTACAGAGTCACAGTCACTGTCTTTGGCCAAATAAATAATTAGGTACACAAAGTAGAATAGCTTCAAGGGAGGAGAGACTGAGAACAGCCCACCCCAGAAGACCTTGTAGATTAATGGTTAGGATGCCTGCCTGGGAGGAGAGATATCTGAGCTGACATTCCTGCTCCAGGATGGGGATTCAAAGCTGGGTGTCCCAGGAAAGTGCCCTAACCACTGGACTAAAGCTTACAGACACACAACTTAGTCCAGTGGTTAGGGCATTTGTCTTGGACATGCACAAATGTTTTTGGAACCAACCAAATGTTTCCTGATTTTTCACTTGGCTGGCTGAAGCAAAAAATTCAATTATTCACCCAGCTCTATTATTGAACCTTCCACACCTTTCAGTTCCTCACCAGTAGTGATCATTAATTCCCACCAAATATACCTGGAACTAGGAGGAAGAGGAGAGGTGCCATGGTCTATGATTCTCCTCTGCATATTGAGAAGGATAGTATGCACAGGAGGGTGGGAAATAAAGGAGTTAGGGTAGTGAGGCCAATGTGAAGAAAAAACAAAACCCAACAAACTACAACTAGATGTGCAGGGAAGGGAAACGAAAGGGTCAAGGAATGGGAAGAATTTGAGAGAGATCTGAAGTAGTTTCATTCAATCCCAGCATAAAACCACTGAAAACAAACCTGGGCTCCCCATCCAGCACTCATGACCACCATGCATTTGTTCTGTGCTCTGGTAATGAAACTTACAATAATTCAGTTTTGTGAAGTGCTGGAACGTAGCCCACACCACCCTCCAAGGTTCTCAATTCTTAATCTGCAGAATACTAAAGGGAGCTGCAGGGATGAAATACAAAATACTAAAATTAAGTGCCATTATGCCATAGAGGCTTCGTTCAAGCACTGCTATCACACAGCTATTTGGTGATTTATGGAAAATTAGTTGATATTCTCAGTCCAAGTCCAAGTAGACAAGTGTCCATATCACTAAATTAGTAGTCTCATCAAAGGCTGAATAGACACATTCTGAATGTGCTAGCACGTGGAGGTGGTATTCAGGGTAGCATGTTGGCAGGGCACTGTGGGGAAGCCTGGACTGCACCTGCTTATATGCCTGTTCTGAGGTGAGAAAGGAAAATTAAAGTAACCTGGTTATCTGTACGTTTTCAGAAGTGCTAAAATCACTTTATGAAAAGAATTCTACATCTTTCCATCTTGTGTGAGAAATATAGAGACATGCCTTACTATTAATAACTTCTTAGCATGGAAAAATGCATAAGATAAATGTATGAAGCAATTCTTATCTGGTGTGTGTTATTTGGATGGCAAACTTTCACATTCAATTATGTTACTTCACGGTATATTTACTCATTGTGAATGCATAGTGAAACTGTTTGTAGTGGAATAAAATGAAATACTGAATTTGCTTTGTAATCACCTTTCCTGTACAGAGAAGATGTTCTATGGAGAATGATTTTAGTTAAAAACAATCTATGTATGTATAACTCTTCACTGTCTGCAAAATCCTGTGCTCTTTGATTTACCATGTGATATGAGAGTGACTAGTTTTAGATTCTATATTCCTACTGATTCAATCCTACTATCACAATAGAGATTAATTTTAAAAACATGCTTTGAAAACTAGTTAAAGAGTTTCTCCAAAATGGGTTTTGTCATCAAAATATCGAGTAATTATATTTCAAGTCTGTCACTTCATATAGGCCTTATGAAAGAGATGCTACCTGTATCTTATTGTTTAGCTGACTCAAAGTGTATGGAAAGGATACAAAACACTACTAGTTGTAATGTTCTCTTAGATGTTTTTCCATACTTATTAATATTCCATACTGGTTAGCTACTTGCATCTCTATTATTAATACTGAACATCATATTAAACATCAATGCTAAGAGCACAGAAAAATAGCAGAATTAACTAAAGATGTCATTATAGTGATTCACTCAACAGATGAAGGAGATCTGATTCTCCTCTCACACATGTTTAACATCAGTGAGTTACTCCCAATTTACACTGATGTGAGTGATTGGAGAGCTGTCCCAAAATTTTGAAACTGATCTATATGAAAAATTCTTAGTTATGCACTTACCTATGGAACTGTTGACTTTGTCTCCCTTCTTCTTCTTGTTTTTCTTGTTCTTGCCTTTTGGCTGAGGAGATTCTGCGAGTATCAGTTTATTGTTTTGTTGCTGCTCACTTGGAGAAGGGGATTCACTCACTACAGGTGTTTTCTCTTCCTTTACATGATTCAGCTGCTTTTTGTTATTATTACTGCTTGTTTTTTTCTCCTCTTTTTTCGGCTCTGAAAGCTGTGGGAGCTCTGCTTCTTTCACTTTGGATTCTATTTGGTTTCTGGTCTTAGATTGAATCTCTGTTGCTTTGGGGGATTCAGCAGGCTTTTTCACTTGTTCAGCACAGGGTTTGTTTATTTGCTTTAGTTTTTGTTTACTATTACCTTCTTTATGATGATGCATTATATCAAAGAGAAAAGACAGGGGCTCATGCTGTTTCACATTCATCTCTTTCTGGAAAAGCAACTTTGAGTCTCTAGTGTTTGTGGGATCAGATAGTTCACAGATCATCTCAGGAATTGGCCTCTGTTCCACATGATTTACATGCCTAGACAGTGAACTAGATGAGGTTTCTACCTTTTCTGATTGCTCAAGTATGCCATTCTGAATGTCTTCTGGTGTGTTTGGGATTGATTCCTTCACTACCTGGCAGTCTCGAGTAAGCATTTCCATCTTCTGACAGTCTTTACTTGTTCTGTCTTTTTTCTTTTTCTTTACAGCCTGTAACTGCTGAAGTTCTTGAAGTCGTTGCAGCTCCAGTTTTAGTCTTTCTTCCTCCTCCTCTTCCCGCCGTCTCTGCTCTTCAATCAACTGATGATGCTCCCTCTCTTTGGCTTCTGCTTCAAGACGAGCCTTTTCTTCTAGCTACAAAAGCAGCAGTTTATTAAATAAAGGATGACAAAGATTCTAAGAACTAGACATTTGGGAAAAGATCTTCATCTCAATAGCTAATTCCTAAACATTCCATGTTACAAGGATGTGTTAAGGTATTTTAGAAGTCATAGTATGAAACATAAATATACCCCTCAAGAATAGTATTAGAATGGGCAAGCAATTTAAAACTAACACACTTAGCAGCTACCTACAGATATATTGTCCATGAAGCTATAGCACATTTTCCATTTACAATAACTTGTATTGTGCTCAATAAAAAGCAGGAAAAAAGCATTTTTCAGCTCATTTTTGTAACACTAAAGAGGCAATATTTAACTGAGTGCACAACTGTATATCCTTCAGAATATTATCACAAGCAAGAATAGGTCGCTGGGGTGGATAAAGGCTGGGTGTTCATATATAGTACTAATAGGTGTAAATATGATACAAGAAACATGACAGTGTTATTCCTGACCACAAACAGGCCCTTATTCTGAAAATCCAATGAATGCACACAGATAAAGGTATTAGGCATATAACTAAAGTTGATCACACCCTTTTTTCAGTATTGTTTTTATAATATTAAAAGTCTAGTATTCTACTGAACATTTGACAAATTGATAGGAAAATATGCTCTTCATTGGAAAATTCCACAGTAGTTTAAATTTTAACAACCACCAGTAAAAATAATGTTATCCAGTAACACTATATGAGAATCACAGTCCTTTTTACTTGTACATTATGAAGCAAATTAACACTAAAGTTGTAAAAAATAAAAGGACAGTCATTCATTATTAATTTTTAAAAATGGTTTACTTGATTACTAATTCACAATGGGTCTTCCCAGTTATAACTGAAAATAATCAAGGTTTTATTGTGCTAAGTTTGCTTACCCCTTAATTAAATTACGAACAGTAGCTTCATGCGCAATGCCATTTGCTAGTTGACAGCCAGATCTCGCAAAAATTTTGTGAATTTTTGGAAGCGCTTATGTGTGACCCATTCCTTTTAAGAGATTAGCAAGTTTGGGGGGGGTGGGGGAGGGTTCTTAAAAAAAAAAATCCTATAAAATCTTCTGATTCTTTTCTTCTGAGTACACAGCACTGTATTTGCATAATTTGTGTTTTTAAAATGAATTAATGGACAATGTTAAAAACAAGCAGTTTAAAGAAAAACTACTTGTTAACTTTGGGACTTATGAAAAAAATAGTTTTCAGAGTAGCAGCCATGTTAGTCTGTATCTGCAAAAGAAAAGGAGTATTTGTGGCACCTTAGAGACTAACAAATTTATCTGAGCATAAGCTTTCGTGAACATCCGATGAAGTGAGCTGTAGCTCACGAAAGCTTATGCTCAAATACATTTGTTAGTCTCTAAGGTGCCACAAGTACTCCTTTTCTTTTTGCGAAAAAAATAGTCTGTTTTTCATTAGTATGGCCTATGTTAAAACACAACTTTGGCTCCCCCACGAAATACCCCAAACTACAAAAATCCAAATGTGCAAAGTAAAGTATCACCTAAAATGTGGAATATTTAGGGAGCTTATAAAATTTATTTTCCAGATTTCAAACACACACAGTAACTTAAACCTTATTTTGAACCTTTTCCTGTATATCCTGAAGTTGGTGTGTGAAGATATCAGCTCAACAAGAGACCCAGATTTTCTGTTTATTAAGATAAGACAAAAATTTAACCATTTTCCTGTATCCCCTCACAACCAAATCGTCACAATTTTTGAAGGACATAATTCCATATATTTCCTCTTTTTTTGCCAACTGACATTTGAAAGCTAGTTAAGTTCAGATGTCATGCTGCAACTTGCCATTTCTCCCTGACGCAACATTTATTTAGTTGATGAATTAGTTGGGGTTGGTCCTGCGTTGAGCAGAGGGTTGGACTAGATGACCTCCTGAGGTCTCTTCCAACCCTGATATTCTATGAATTTTTACCCTCCAGCCAACCAGGGAGACCATGGCTCTTCACTCAACCTGTCTTTAATTCCACTTAGACCACAATAGAGACCAAATAACTTACAAATCTTGACTCTCCTCCACATCAGCACAGACATACTGCTCCTATGCTACATGGTTGAAGGAGCTGACTGATGTCCTAGTAAAGAATGCTAGATTTTGACATCCACCCATTATTACTGTGTCACTTTGGGTAACCACCCTGGAGTGCATTAAAGATCCTGGAATTTTGACACTAAGGAATACCCCCTTTGATGATGTGCAGTTCTAATATGTAATTTACTTGCCACAAAAAAACAAAACAAAAAAAAGGCTATGATATACTGGTAAATCCTCTGAGAGCAAAAAATCTCAGAGAGCTTTCAAAACAGCACCATGAATATACTCACCAGACTAAACCAGCTGTGTTATATACCTGTATGCTATAGAGTACATCAATGCCAGTTTAAAATCAGTAATGCACATTCAATCAGTAGTGTGCCATTTAAAATGATGCCTATGGAAAATTTCACACAAATACTTAGATACACAATGCCTTTATAAATTCAAGTTAGATAATTTGTGACAAATATGGGTCTGTTTCTTACCTTTCTTTGCTTATGTCTCGCTCGCTTGGCTGCCCGAGAGCTGCTTACTGGTTTGGTCTCAGAGCTGTTTATGAATTGCAGCAAGTCTTCCACTTTTCGATGGTCAACTACACTCTCTCTTTCAGAAATCTGGTCTGGTTTCTTCGGCTGCTCCTCTTTCCTCTTTGTCAAACGTAAGCGAAGTTTTTCCCTCATTTCTGCATAATTTCTACTGGTTGGTGCAGCTGGTGGCTAATGGCCATAAGAGAAAAAAAAATGGCTTGAAAGTTTCACAGTGCTGCTTAGAATTTTGCAATATGAAGTTTCAGATAGTGCATAAAAAATACCGACCCCCAATGCCAGTTGTGTGCACATGCAATACGTATGCAACAGACAACAGTATCAGAACAGATTTTTGGCTGTCTCATTAGCCAGAGCTGTTTATTTTCATCTTGCAGGTGGGTGGGGAGGTAGAGGGAGACCAAATGCCAGCAGAGGAGTTTCCAGTGGTAGGTCAGGACTTAGTTATGGTTGTTGACAGTTTATCAAATGTAATTTGAAAAAGGAGTAAGTCTTTGCTGCCACTGTTTTCCATGTAAATATTTAGTGGCAGGGAAAAAAAATAAGCCACCACGACTTTCATGCAGTTGTTTGTTTGATTTTGGGCTAAAACTCTAGCCCAATCCAGTCAGCTAGGTTGGTTGTCACTTTGAATTGTCTTTACTGCTATACAATGTAGGTAGTATTGGCTGATTTTATTTTAATCCCCATAAGCATAGCTTTTACCCCAAAATGGGAAAAGCGCCAGACACTCCATGAAGTCTACTAGGTGCTTTATTATTACAGATTTTACATGGAAGATAATTAGCTACTACGGTAATGGATGGCTGTGTAAAACCCTAAAATAGATTGCCACATTAAAAGTATCTATTTCAATTTATAAAAACTGCAATTAAACACAACTTTTAAAATGTTCATATTTGCTGCTTATGCAAGGAGTATGCACTTAAGTCTTCAGATTCCCATTGACTTAAACAGGCTTGAGTCAAATCCTCAGCACTGAAGAAAAGCAGACAAAAGGAGAGATCCCACAGCCAATTAATAAGTATTAAAGCTTTGTTATAACTACAAAACGCCTTTTAAGTTGGTCAAGTCACTGTTTCAGTGCACTTTTCTTATTAATGAATTATTTTTCAGAATTGTAAGTATATTTGTAATACTAAGAATTAGGAAACTTTTTAAATTTAATTTAAAGACACGGGGTTTTAAGCTTTGCTCATACTAGATACACAAATTTCCCAGTTTACATTTTATTTTCTACTCTTATATTGATCTCTCTAGCTCCATCCCTTTCTATTATTTCTCTGTTCTTAGTGTACCACAAAGGTGGCTAGAGTACAATCACCCTATTTCACAAATATAACAGAGGCTAAATAATTTGCCTAAGTTCACACAGTGCTGGAAATCTAGCTGTGAAATAGTTTTATTGTCACTAGCTTATTTTTAGTGCTTCTTAGAAAATGCTTTAGAATGCATTTTCTATCTACAAAACTCCTATCTTTGCAGTAAGCTTATTATAAGATACCAGATTAAAATTTACAGTTAAAAATGAAAAAAGGAATTTACAGTCATTTATTTTTACTATGTCTGCCACTAAACAGTTACAGCCAAATAGATAATATAACAAGCAACAGTTACTCTTATTAAAATAATTAAACAAAACTTACACCTCCATGACCGAAGAACTCACAGTAGCAACAGTCACAGTATTTTCCTTCTTTCTGATTTGTGGATGTTGAGGTACTAGAGCTATGCTCCGAACAGCTGTCTTCATCTTGGCTCTCCTCTCCATCATACTGTTGATGATCATACGTATTACTGTTCTCACAGCGATGGCCCTCACAGTCAGGATCACTGTATTAAAGAAAACAGAGGGTTTATTACAATATAATAAAAAAGAAACATATTATATGTATATATAGAGAGATATGTATGTGAATCAGAAGCAGCAGTTCTCAAACTGTGGGATGTGCATCACCTCAAAACCTATTCTAGCAGTCTGCAGACCTGTATGTTCAAAACCAAGCAATGAGACTAGGGTGTTTTAAAAGGAAGACGGCTCCATGAAATGCTCATGAAGCGGTCCACTAAATGAGTAAACGGGAGAATCACTGTTTAGAGAAATCCATCCTGGTCTAAAAGGTATACTTGTATTCATAATCTGGAAACCAGTTATTTTCATTTGTTAAAACAAAGTGATTCACAAACTGTGATCTATGGATCACTGGTGGTCAGTAGAGCTGGTTGGTCACACAGTATTTGCTCTCCTCCTTGTTTCCCCCCTTGCTTCTACAGATGTCCAAACTCTTTACTACAAACAAGGCTCTCAAGATCATCTGAAAACAAGGAGCAGACAGTGATCCAACTAGTCCAGTATCAGGTGCCTCAGAGGAAGGTATAAAGTTCTGCAGGAGGCAGTTATAAAATAGTTTAGCCCAGGGAAAGTTTATTCACCAAGAAACACAGGTTGATTTATATCCTTACATATTTAAAATAACCTTCATGCTTATAACTTTGCACATAAAGTGCCCAATACTTTTTGATTTCTGCTAAGCTCTTGTCCCCAAAGATACCAAAAGTCAGTCCCATAAGGTAACCATGCATAGTGTGAAAAAAGTACTTATAATTAATGTCTCATTATGAGAAACTGTAAAATGTAGTGCATGTTCTACATGTTCTATGTTTATTTATTTATCTCTTCACAAGGTGAACAGTGCCAGTCTTTTCACTATCTCTTCATACTGAATTTTTTCCCATGTCTCTCCCCCTTCTCTTCACCTGTCTCTGAACCCCCTCTACTTGAACTATATCCTTTTTAGACAGGATAACGGAACTGAACAAAGTTTTCCCAGTGAGGATGTACAATTGATTCACATAACAGCATATTTTCTGTCTTTTTCTCCATCCCATTTCCTACACATCCTAATATTATTTGCATTACAGCAGCACATAGTGGTGCTAACAGAAATTTGGGTTCTATTGCACTAGACTAGGTAACCTTCGCTCAAAGAAACGTTTCTCTTTTTATTGCAAAGAATCATTTTTATATTTCAATAATTTCCTCTAGTTCAAACAGCAGTAATACAAAGCTAGCCAGATGTTACAAAGCTAACTTTTTGAAAAGTAATTCAAGTGGATAGCTATCACTCTGCTTGGTTCTCAAGATCCCCCATCATAACTACGGCTGTGGCCTCCCATCTCCTCCATAGCAACCATCACCACAGTACTACAAGTCAGAGTACTCAGAAGAATGACTCAGCTGCTTTGCCTTTAGGACATTCCTGCTCTTCAGACACTAGAGAATCAGTGTCACTATGAAATCACTCCGCCATAACGTCCTGTACACAATTCATCCAATACTTTCAAAGATCTTTAAAATTTTAAGTATCACAAAAAAGGTTAGTTATTACATTCATTTTACAAATGGGGAACTGATACTCGGAGAAGTTGCAAGCACAGTTATGGTCAAAACACTGTTTAAATATGGTAGCTTTCTCATGAAGTATGCTCCTTGTATGGTTTCCAAGTCAAGTCTTTAAACCATGATTTGAGGACTTCAATAGCTCAGACATAGGTGAGAGGTTTATTGCAGGAGTGGGTGGGTGAGATTCGGTGGCCTGCATTGTGCAGGAGGTCAGACTAGATGATCATAATGGTCCCTTCTGACCTTAATATCTATGAATCTATGAAGTCTGCTGACTAAACTAACAAAAAGTATGTTGTCACTTGAATGATGAATGAACCAGAAAGCACAGTTTGACTTTTCCATCCCATTTTAGCGCACACAGTGAGAAAACATGTCTTTTTACTTATAAGCTGAACAAGTGTGATTCTGCATGTGACAAAAAAATGCAACCCCAGAAACACCATGGCCACACTTTCCTGAGAGTAACACCACACTTAATGTGACTTGTGCAAAGTCACATGGCTAGTGAGTGGCAAACCAGGGAACAGAACTCAGGTGTCCTGCTCATCTATCAAATGGACAAGACTCCCTCTCACGTTATAATGGTGTACAAAGTGGTGCTGCAAGAGTGAACATTTATTTTGCACGTTTGTTACTATTTTTAATGCCAATTTAAGTATGAACAAAGTAAACTCACCTGCAGACACTTGGTGGCGCACTTACGGAGCTGTTTGTGGTTGAAGTAGGGGGTGCAACTGTGGAGGGACAAAGACCTGAATGTGGATCCACAAATCCAGGGGCTGTTGCAGCAGTTTTGGGGAAAGATGGAGCAGCAAGATTTGGGATATGGGGTGTAGCGGCTGGAGACAGTGCAGCAGGAGAGAGTGAAGGAAGGGATGCTAAACTAGTAGGGCTATTTCGTGGTGCAACTGGTGCAGAATGTCTGTGGTCCTCTTTATTGATATTGTGGAAGACTTCTCCTAAATTTGGAAAAAGAAAAAGAAAAAGAAAAAAAAAGAAAAGGTTACTTCATTTTTTGAAGGAAATTAACAGAAATCTCCACTAGCTTGAACCAGCCATTCTTGACTTCTAGCTCTTTAAAAATCAGCAAAAAGAAAAGGAGTACTTATGGCACCTTAGAGACTAACAAATTTATCTGAGCATAAGCTTTCGTGAGCTATAGCTCACTTCACTGGATGCATGCAGGGGAAAATACACCTCCACTGCATGCATCCGATGAAGTGAGCTATAGCTCACGAAAGCTTATGCTCAGATAAATTTGTTAGTCTCTAAGGTGCCACAAGTACTCCTTTTCTTTTTGTGGATACAGACTAACATGGCTGCTACCCCGAAACCTTTAAAAATCAGGTAAGTAATCTTTTTAGTCACAAACTAAGCAATTAAGATATTCAAGCATATTTAAAGAATATATTTTTAAAATGTATTTTCCCTTTTTACACACCAACATTTTGGCCAAACCAAACTTAACCCAAAAGGACTTAATCATGAGTCCTAAAATTAAGAGAGTACAGAAAAAATATAGTTCCAGAGTAATAGCTCAGTTTTGAGTAAAAGAAGCTGTTTAAACCATTTAAATACATAATATGAATACCTTAAAACCTTTGTGGCTCATTAATTTAGCAACTGACTTCAAGTAACTTCGCATGCATTATAGTTCTTACCTATTGATGAAGGTCTCTTAGATGATACTTTAAACTGGTTGCTGCTTGACTGCACTGTAGTAGCTGTGCAAGAGACAGAAGAAGTGGCAGAAGAGGTTGCCATGACAACTTTATTAGCTTCCATAAAGGCATCCTGGAAATTGTACAGACATTTCTTCTTTGCAGCATTTTTTTTCTCTTTGCTATCTGTAACTGCTGTTGCTTCACTGCTAGATGTAGTAGGAAGTGCTTCAGGTCTTATTTCTGAGAGTGCTGGTGCTAATAGATCACTCCCTTCAAGTGAAACATACAGAAATTAAGACTTCTAGAATTACAAGAATTGTGTTTATGGCACTTGGCCAGATTTAAGCATGTTCTAATTTGCTGAACTCTGATGTTTACTTCTATATCTAGCTATGTATGTTATTACTGGCCTGGTAGGACTACTGAAGTAAATATGTTCTCGCTGAATGTTAGTCTATGTAAGTGTAACCAAATTTAAATTCTCCGGCCAATTTGTCATATAAACCAAAATTTGAAAAGTGTTCTTAAAGATCAGTAGAGGTAATAAGCAGCATACTGCATTACTGTACATATCTGTTCAACCTCTTAATTTTTTTAAGAGAATTTACACTTGTGAAATGTGTAAGATTGACAGCTCTGGAGTCTAATGCCCAGTTTAGCCATATAACACAACAGGCACTGACAGCATACCACCTCAATCAGAGTGAGAAGAAAATGTAGCCTTAATGCTTACTTAGTTATTGGCGACTCCAAGTGCCAGTTTGTGCTGGTGTTTTTTGGGGTGTGACTTTCCATAACGGAGATTACTCTCACTTGTTTTCCACTAGTGACCTGGATGGAGTATTTTGTTAGTTTTTTAATGCTACTATAGTAGCTGGGTACAAATTAGAAACAGGCCAGACAAGAGACAATCAGAACAAAAAGCAAAATAAAGTCTCAGAACAAGACAGTTTTTCAGTGAGTCATGTTTTACGACAGAAAGAAGTCTTGCAAAAAAAATGCAATATTTGTAATGAAAACAAGAGAATTAAGGTACATGTATACTGTATTATTTTAGTATACCATAAGGTACTATTTTACTGGTTGAGTTTCCGCTGTTCTCTCTCACCCTAACAGTATTTTAGATTTCAAGAATATTGCTGCAAAGCAGCACAGACTTTTCTGTATCCAACTGCCAATTAGAATTCCCTCAGACTTACTAGTTTAATGAAGCAAGACATACTGAACTCACATGAAATATACCTATACACATTCAAATTTGGACAAGCCCCTAAATACCTGATCCTATAGTGGAAACTGATCTATAAATTATTCCTTTGTATGATAAGTCAAATAAATTCAAAGGTCTAAGGAAGTGATTCTACAACATAATGTAACATGAAAATATTCTGAAGCTTGTTTTGCATCTAAGTCATCCATTCTGGGTTCTTCTAGCTTTTCTCCCATCACAGTGACAAGAGGAAGGAATCTGTGGCAGTTGTGGTGGCGTTAGTCTAGCAGTGCTCCTATAATTTTATGAAACAAGATCAAAATTATCTCCTATGTGACAGGAGACTCAGGATTTTTACTTCTGATCCCTTCCTTATAAGTATCTCTCTATACCCACATCCTTCTGTAGCTGCACGAATCTGAAGATACAAGCATCTCTATAAATCTCTCACTCTATACCAGAGGCCAAGAGGCAGTTTCTTTTTGCTTTTGCCCCTGCAATGAGGTTAAAGAGTTTCTATTTTCATGTTTTCAGCCATTATAGCCACCATGACTCCCTGTCTATGCAAATCTTTACCAGAACTGCTCTCTCAAAAATGACAATGAAATGTACCACTGCCAGAAAGTGCCACATTCAGTTTCATAATGCAGTTTTCATCGCTATCCAGTGTGAAATTATAACAAACCCTCACCAGGAAGTGTGTCAGGCAAAAATGTAGCTGGATTCCAGTTCTTGTCATTCATCATTTCTGATTCCCAAAGACTTATAAATTTAGAGCTATTCCAGTCGGGAGTGCTCCCAAAACAGCTTGGATAAATATGATCTTGGAGCGATGCATTGAATACCTGATGCTTGTTTGTATGATTCTGAACCGGTGCTGGCGGTAATGCCTACAAAAATTATAAAAGTATTTTCTAATTAATAATCTGTCTGCCTACACAGTTATTTCAACAGCAATATTCAAGTCATTATAATAAAGTGTTATGATCCTGTAAGAAATTATGTAAACTAAAAACTAATAAAAATTTGTCTCCCGAAGTAACAATTATGGCAGGTTTGTTTATATTTATATATGAATATGTGTGGGTCGTACCTTAACTGCTATATATACACATATATATATATACACACACACACACACACACACACATATACATATATATATATACACACACACACATACATACACACACACACACACACACACACACACACAGCTCTTAAAGAACAACCGGCTGACAGAAAAATTTGAAAAATTTTCCTCTTATAAAAAGTTGTGTGCATACTGAGTTTCTGTTGGTCTTAACTTTTTATTAAAAATTATATTTGCATAAAAGCTGAACCTTTAAGGACTCATTATTTTTAACTACCTATTATCCACCAGAAAACAATCCTCTGTGACAATATAATCATTACCACAGCAACCAATTGTGATCAGGGGATTATGAAAATATCAGTTGGTAAATAAGCACAGGAGAAAGAGAAATACAGAATATATTCTAGTCTAAACAGATGTGTTTCTAAATAGCTTCTCTCTAGTACTCTAAATCTTCTACTCTTGTCATCTCAACAGGAGTTTTAACATAGTATTTTTTTAAAAACTGGAATCTATGAAATGTGTAAACTATTTTGTTCCTAGAATTATTAGGTCAAAAGCACATAGCTTCCTCCTTTAGTTGCACAGAAGTAGGTTCCGGATTTCTTCTGGTTTAAATTTTGTAATTTTAGTTTTCAATATTAGGGATGAAGTTTGAGTGTGTTGTACAAGCCCTATGAGTACCATGGCCTTTAAGCAAGCCTAGAAAAAGTGTTTCAGTTTTATTCTTCCAAAATTAATGGGATGGAAAGATATATACAACTGGAAATCTGCATACTAACACTGAAATCACTGGCCGTGTCCAATAACTTTTCTAACAGCTAAGGTAAAAACCACTCATAGTTGAGAAGGGTCTTCACAATTTAGCCCCCCTTTTTAATATGCTCTTAGTACTGCATCTGCAACTCACCACTTCTCTGGCAAAGATGCTAGCCTTAGTTGCCCACTTATTCCACAAGCACCCAGCATGCTTTCCTTCATGCCACACCTTGTGTATGAATAGACTCCTTCAAAAAAAAAAAAAAAACAACAACAACAAAAAAAACCACAAAGCACTACCCTGTCCTCTTTCCAACTCATTTTTACTGGGATGGTTACAGAACACTATCAGCTGATGATGTCTAGGAAGTTGGCAAGATGAGATCACTTCTACAGATCTACTTGTCTGCAGTAACAAAAAACCTCTCACCTACTAACTGGGCACAAAGTTAGCCTATGAAAAGACATGTTCATACACTTTTCACTGTTCCCCCTTCTCCTCCAGTTTCACCAACCTCTTAAACCTCTGAATTAAAGATTACAAGCTCCGATTTACTGTGCCTGTTGAGCACCTCACAAAGGGATGTGACCTGGATGACGCCTGTAGAACTACTGTAATACAAATGTAATCTCCCCAAAACCCACACATACCAATGTGTCTCTCATTATCATAACCACGAGAATCGTTCATGAACTTATCCTCACAACAACCCTGTAAAGTAGGGAAGTTTTATTGCCTCTCCCCCTTTTATTAATACTATTCCTCCTGCCCCCCATCTTTTTTCTAAACACAGATGCAGAAATGTGGCAGATTTAACAACTTGCCCAGGTTCATATAAGAAATGTATCAAAGCTGGGAATTTAACCCAAACCTTATCTTCAGTGCAGTGCCTTAACCAAAAGATCATCCTCTCTTTTGAGAAATAACCTCTTTCCTATAATCTTTGTTAATTTCATATCTTCCAGTTTATACAAAGGCTTACTTGTATCTGGTCACACACCATATCCTCTCCTCAAATCTTTAACGCTTTCAAAAGTAAAGAGAAAGCCAGTCACAAAAGTTTCCTGTACAATCTCCAAAGTTTCTCTCAGGGGGCTGTGTCTTCACTACCGGGATAAGTAGACCTAAATTACGCTACTCCAGCTACGATGCAGCTTAGGTCGATTTACCCTTGTGTCTTCACTGCATTGCATCGATGGGAGACGCTCTCCGGTTGACTTCCCTTACTCCTCTCAGAGAGGTGGAGTACCAGGGTCAACCGGAGAGTGCTCTACTGTAGATTTAGCAGGTCTTCACTAGATCCGCTACATTGACCCCTGCTGCATCAATTGCAGCAGCACTGATCTCCCCATAATGACGACCAGCTCAGACTTCCTGTTCCACTGACTTCTTATTTCCCATCCTACTCCCTCTCTTCCTGCTGTCTCTCCAATGACTAATACAACCTCCTTTATGCATCACCACTATCTGCAATAGCTTTTCCTCTGTGCCTATTCAGCTCCTTCTCAATACTAAAACCCTATTTTAGAACCCCCTTTCTGCCTAACCTACTGTCAAAAAGTCCAAAACCAATTAAACCTTACTCTGACTTATTTTCCTTACTTCCTATCCCTGAAGCTTTAATATACTCACTTCACACCTCTTTTACAGATGTTACCAGTATAGTTTGCTTTCATCTGAATATATACACCAATTGATGTGTTCTGTGATCTTTTTGTACGATACACTAAGATTTTGCATTCCAACTATCTTTGTTTTCATCACAGAAATATACATTTCATTCACTTTGGACCAGACATTAAAGCCTCCATCTGAATCAGACTAAGATATGTGAGTGCAAGTTTCCTCTAATCTGGAGAGTTACACTCTAAAAGTAGCACTGCAGGGTCCCAAATTTTTTGAGTCACTGACTCCATATAAAGTCTGCTCCATTTTCAAATAAAGGATTTGTAGTTTTCCAATTGCCAGCTCTGCATATACAACTTGGAAATTGAAAGTGAAGCTGTGTTTTTCCCCTTCTCACATACAACTGACAGTAAAAGCGATTCAGCTTATTACGCTGGCAGACCAGGTGCCAGCTCACGCCAGAGACCCAGGCCAATTCACTTGTATATTAGTATAGATCAAAGTGATTCTTAGATGTACAAGAGTGTATTTGGTGTTTAAACTTCATGAAAACTAATGGGATGTTACATGCATTGTTTTCGCTTATTTGTATCTGTTATAATATAGTACCCAACATTTACATTGTGTATGCTCCTATAACTAAATAATCCATCAAATGAGAAAGCCGCCTTGTGGAATGCCAATGATGAATTTTAACAGAAAAGTGCTAATTTCAAAGCAAGCGGTTATTGTGTGAGATGATCGGCGGTCAAAGACTCAAAATGCATTCCTCACTATCGGTCATCAAATGAAAAGCCTACGTGGGTAGTAACACTGTCAGCTTGTTTTCTGTGAAAGAAGCTATAAGTATGGATTCAGGCAAAGATCCTGCATGTTTGGACTGTTTTGACTCTTACAAGGAAGTGTATCAGATGCAACGTGGATCTCCCCAGAGACAATTTAAGAACGCTGAAAAGACTTTGGGGAAACTGGCAAGTTATATCATCACTACCACCATTTGGAATTACAAACTGACTCATGCTTTAATCTCTCAATAACTCTCACTTCCTTCTCTTAGCTAATAAACCTTTAGTTAGTTTACTATACAATCAGCTACCAGAGTGGTCTTTGGTGTCAGATCTAGAATACCAATTGATTGGGAGTAAGTGACTGGTCTCTTGGGATTGGGAGCAACTTGAGTGTATTGTGATTTTTGGTTTAATCACAAAGTCCAGTTTGTCTAGGTGGCAAGGTAGACTGGAGGGCCTAAGGGGACTATCTGTGATCTAATATGGTAAGACTAGTATAGTGATTCAGGAGTTCACATTTGTTATTGCCTTTGTGAAATCTAATTATAGAACACAACACCAGCATGGGGTGTCTGCCCTGTTTTCTGACAGTGTGCCCTGAGATAGACAGTCACAACTGTGAGCCACCCCAGACAGCATGACACAGGCTAAGTTCAGCCTTCCACACTACTTACACAATCCCATTAGCCTTTCATTTCAGAGGTAATTATGCATGAGAGCACAAGGAATCTTCCCTCCCTGCCCCACCCAGCCCTGTTTGGCACCTCTCAGAGCTCAGACTGAGTTTATGGGGCTGATTAGAATACTTTATACATGAAAAATTAACTAACTGATTTTGAATAAAATGATGTGGAACTCCACAGAGCTAATTTTTAGAATCCCTTTTCAGAGCAGACCTGTACTGCAAAGATGAATCACATTTTTGTTTCAGTCTTATCTGACAGTCTTCATTAAGTGCAAAAAAACCCTCAAAAATTTAAATCAGAGCAACTTCTGAAAAACTAACCAGGCAATTATCTGGCCCCACTCACTGAAGTGTCAGAGTGCCTGAACATCTCCAGATGAACATGGATTATAATAGCCCTATCTTGCTAGTTAACCATGCTTTTTTGCAGAAGTGCTTTGCTGAATTTACTCTCTCCTAAAAGCACAAAAACATTGAACAAGTAGTCCTCTACACTTGACCTTATTCACAGTATTACCATTTTGACCCAAATCCAGGACAGTAATGTTGAAAAGGAACAACAGCTGCCTTTCTTCTATTAACTTTTGACCTCAAATATATACAAATTTAAAATTTAGCACAGCCCCATTACATTAAATGTAACAACACTGATCTTTTAAAGATTTTTTTCTTGTCCCTACATCCATTCCAATTGATAAGAAACTGACAAAATCTTTTCCAAGATTAGCCTTATGATAGCAACTGCTAATCCAGTGATGGCCAAATTCCATCAGAACTGGGGTATTCTCAACTTCAGGTTTCCCTTTTACAGAATGTATGAGTAGATTACCTTTATAAATTAGGAAAAAAGTAAGTGTAATGTGCCAGTAAGGCCTTAATAAGTTAAATTACTGTAATGCACACAAACTTACAATTGTTTTCCTGAAATTAGAAAGCATTTTTTTAGTCACACTTACCTTATTGTGTGTAAAGGGTGAAGCTGTATATAAGGTAGGGTGGATAAGTGGACGAGGCAGATGAGGAATAGTATGCAATGGTACATGTCCATGTATATGGGGGTAAAGGTGAAGTGCAGGATGTGCAGGTTTTTCTGGGTTCACAAACTGATGGCCAGCAGGAAGGCGTCCGGCTGCAAGCGCTGAAGCAGTCAGACCTGAAGCTTCCTGTTTGCAAACATGGCATTCACAAGTATTTGGACCTTGGTCAGCCTGTAAGGAATGAAAAGTTGCTCTCATTATGTCAGACAAGGAATTCAGATAGTTTTATTTCTTTTAAATGTCACAAAACAGCAAGTCTAAATATTGTTTAGTCTTGTATAATAAAGGAGAATGGGTAAGGAGCAATTTACACATTTATACAGGTTTAAAACCAAAGTTAATATTCATCAGGGTTCACAGGTCCAGAGTTGTAGCAAAGGCAATGTAAAGCTATTCAAAGCATTTTTATGGTGGTTCCTGTGGTCAGGGCTACAAAAAGCATGAGCGCGGTTTGGTTCTTGCTTGGAAGGAATTAACGAAGGCAACTGATTTTGTTCCACAATCAAACTATTGAAAAGCTTGATTATCAGTCTGGAAATGATCCGGTCAGAATACGGCATTATGAATGTAAACAAGCAGATTTATAATAGAGTATAATGATTGTTTTTATCAATAGTACATACAGGTTCCTTTGGATTTGTAGCAATTGTCTTTTAAAAAAATTAGCTCACACATAACTGACTTTAATTTTTTTTTTATTTACTCATTAAAATAGAAACCATTACACACTGAGCAGAGAGCCAAGTATGATATTTGGGAATTTTTAGTAAACAGATCAGCAATCCAATAAAATATTGAGTCACAACAGATCTACATGCAAGACATCCATATAAAGAAAGTATGAAGCACTGAACTATCCTAGACTCCCCTACATTTTCAAATCAGTTTTAGATCGATTATTGAAATATTCATTAATTACTTCAACAGAGGGGAAAAAATCACTGTCCATCACTTAACTAAAACTTTTTCACCATTCAAGCTCAGAACAGTAAGTTCATCCTGGATTTCTGTTATATGTTCAACAGTTTAAGTTCACGCTGACTGAAGTACTATTTCAACCAGGAAGCAGTCTTTTTAAGACAGCAGCAGCAAAGAGTACAACTCCTTACAAAAGGTCTCAGATTTCGGTTTCAAGAAGGCCAGCCAACACTAGATTTCTAACGGTTATATATTCAGTTGTGAAAATAATTTAAGTCTCATAATGACAGCTTAAGAGATCAAGAGATTCCCTATATCTGCAACTTACCTTCTAATTAAACTATTTTCACTCATTCTCAAATAGTCAAGATTTTAAAGGTAACTTACAATGGATATAAGACTTCAGTGAGCTATACCTGCTGACTCGGGTAAGATGGCGGTGGACTATCCATTTTGGCCTCATCTTTCCTTAATGTTCTTTTTCCTAGACTTATTTCCTCCTTCTGAGTCCCTGGTGGTTCACCACTGCTTTCCCCATCTGCTTCTTCATCATCTGCTTCTGAAGAACTGCTGCTAGTACTGCTCACCTGAGGAGACTGAAAATCCATAGTTTAAAAAAAAAAACCGATAAACCAGTCTCCAATGATTATTTCATTTGACAGATTAAAGACAAAATTTATGTAAAGTGCTATACCTCATCTTTCAATGCCATGTTTTCCCCTCCACCATTTAATTCGCTATGGATTCCATTCATGTTGGCTACGACCTCTGCATCATCATAGTTATTCAATGGATAGATATCAGCAAATTTTGCTGATAATGGTGCAACATCTTCATCATCACTACCACTGCGGAAAGAGAGGCTTACATAAATGATGATGATCAGTAACCTAAGCCACTGTGAAAGCAATTACAAAACATTGGAATGAAATAAAATTTAGATACATAATTTGTATTTCAATTTAAATTGTTCTGCTTCAAAATAGTTAAAGATAGCTGCTTTTTAAAACAGACTTGCTAACTACCTACCATCTAGTCTGTTTAAGGTACTA
Organism: Natator depressus; assembly: GCF_965152275.1. NCBI lineage: Eukaryota > Metazoa > Chordata > Testudines > Cheloniidae > Natator > Natator depressus. Next base: position 121,568,723 of record NC_134237.1, read on the forward strand.
GCTTAACTCCTCAGCAGAAAGCCTGGGCTAAAAAAGATTTTCTAGTATTTTTGTGTGTCATTTTTCCCTAATACTGTGCCATCAAGAAATCCAATAATTCCACCATGCCAAAACACAATGAAGGGTAAATCCAGCTTTGCTCTGATGAGACAAAAGCCTTATTTCAATGAGTTTATTGGTAGAAAATGTGTGAACTGTAAAAGTTTAAAATATTTCAAGCACTGACAATGTTAAGCCAGAATTCCCTACATGAATTACTAAGTATAACAATCTCATTTTTCGATTAATGATCATTCATTTTAAAATTTCCCCCTAATAACGCATTCTTGGATACCACACTATATTAGCTTAGCTATGTTTAAAAATTAAAAAAAAAAAAGCATTCATCCTTCAGGCCTTTTTATAGTGCCTATTCATACAATTCCTGAACAGGGGACTAGAAATTTTTCCTGCCACAACTAAACAAAGTATGCAAGCTTAGTTACCTATCTCACGAGGGTGTTGCAGTAATATTTGTATACCACTCAAACATAATAATACACTTAAAGAGCTCTTTATATGTCCTTTTGCATTCCAGTAAGACTTTTGCTGAGATTTAATTACAGTACAGTACCATTAGGCATACGTCACATGTGCCACAGGGATAGAAATATCTAAGATTATTTAGGCCCTAATTTGAGAAACAGAATGATCCTCCCCTGAAGGAAGAGTGAACTAGTGTCTGTCTATAGATAACACTGCCTTCAGTAAGTGCGGTTTAAATTAGTATCTCAGAAGACAGTTAATATTATTGATCTTCATTCTTGGAGAACTGAAGTTAGCTTAAGAACTTCTGAGATAATATAGTAAAATATTGGCAAAAGCAGATCCATAATATTACAAAAGCCCACCCTCATCTTTGAAAATTTTACAAAAATGAAGAACTAGAAGACAGATAATTTAAATACAGGAGAAGAAAACCTACTGACGTTTTTCATAACACCACAATGCAACATCACAGAACTACCCAAACAACTGTCTTGGTCTCATTTAGGTATTAGGCTAGTATCAACATAGCAAACAGAGAGAGATATAGATGCTAGTATTTAAGTAGATAGGAAAATTGAAATACTTGCACAATGCTAGTTGTTTTGGAAACATGCTGATTTAATGTGTGTCAAAATAAACAAACAAGCTGAATGGCACTTTAACTGCTTCAAACAGAAAAATAATTACAGTGATCAGAAACACTGAGTATAATGCAACTGCGCCACTGCATAAATTGCCATATAAATGCCCTTTTCAATAAACTTCACACAAGATTATGTTCAAGAATCTATGCTTTCATTATAAAGCAGTAAGTCTAGCAATAATAAATGCAAAGATAAATTTTGAAATGAGACCCAGGTAGAAATCAATGAAGTGATATTAGCTTGAAACAATAATTGACATATTTGTGCTATTCCCATTCACTTCAATAAAATGTTAATGTTGAATCTTAATGACAACTCCCTTAAATACCTAGGTTAGCTATTTCACTACCGATCACCATAGCAGAATCAACTTAAATGTTCTTCACTGTTGTTGATGTGTCACGTACTGTAACAGGGTGTAGTAGTTAGACAGTTGCTAAGAAGGCTTGATGGGTCGGGAATAAAAAATTCAATCCACTCCCACAATTTTAAAATCATTTCTACCCCTTTCTGGTTTTGAGGAAGGGTCAGGAAGCAATATCAAATGCCTCAGTTCCTAAAATCACTATGATTATTAGAAGGAGATGAGAGAAGAACTTTTTTCACACAAGAATCTTTCCTAGGAGACTTAAATTAATGTCAACTCAACAGTCTTGATAGAAGATTTCAGAAGTCAGTTACTTGTAATCAGGTGACTAACCTTTCAAAAAGTCTCTTGTTCTCATGCTAGATAGCCAAAAATCATGAAGCAGTTCTTATATTCAGGTTTATCGTTGCTTGAAAGTTTGAGCGAGTGCTTGATTGGTTGGCTGAAAAGGGCGGGAGTTGGGAGTGTTTTGTTTCAGGTGAGCCTGGCTGTTTAAAAAAGCCAGCGCTCCGCGAACCAGCTGAGCGGCGGGGAACAGCAGAGCAGCAAACAGCAGGAGTTTGCCTGGGAGTTCGCCTGGGGTGAGCCCACTGAGGTTTGCACCCTGACAGCTTCTCTGAATAATTACTGCATCTTCTGAGGAAACTCATAGTAGGAAGGTAATATGGATGGGGAGTGTTCAACTGTTGTGACCTGCACTGGATGTGCCATGTTTGTCTTTCTTCCACAGGACAGAAGCGACTTTGTGTGTACGAAGTGCAAGCTGGTCTCCATACTGGAAGAGAAGGTTCAAGGTCTGGAGCAACAGGTATCGACCCTGTGTTGCATAAGAGAATCTGAAGATTTCCTGGACAGACGTCAGGATATGCTTCTACGGGCACAAGGTTCTGAAGATTCAGAGCAGGCTGCACAGCGGGGACAGAAGGACAGTGAAGAAATTTGGCAACATGTGACCTCCAGAAGAAGGGGGAACGTCCATGTACCAGCAACGCAGATACAGGTAAGTAACCGTTTTCATGTTCTCTCCACAGGTACCATTGCGGGGAGTGGGCCAGATGATACGTCTCGGAGAAAGGAGCAGAAGAAGACTCTGCCAGTTGAAAGGCATAAGATGCACTGTCCTGAGGTTGGGGGTCCCACGACCACCACTCCCAAGAAAAGGAGGCAGGTGGTGGTGGTCGGGGACTCTCTCCTCAGGGGGACTGAGTCATCTATCTGCCGCCCTGACCAGGAAAACAGAAGTCTGCTGCTTGCCAGGGGCTAAGATTCGTGATGTGACGGAGAGACTGCCGAGACTCATCAAGCCCTCGGACCACTACTCCTTCCTGCTTTTCCACGTGGGAACCAATGATACTGCCAAGAATGACCTTGAGCAGATCACTGCAGACTACGTGGCTCTGGGAAGGAGGTTAAAGGAGTATGAGGCGCAAGTGGTGTTCTCGTCCATCCTCCCCGTGGAAGGAAAAGGCCGGGGTAGGGATTGTCGAATCGTGGAAGTCAATGAATGGCTACGCAGGTGGTGTAGGAGAGAAGACTTTGGATTCTTTGATCATGGGAAGGTGTTCCAAGAAGGAGGAGTGCTAGGCAGAGACGGGATCCACCTAACGAAGAGAGGGAAGAGCATCTTCACGAGCAGGCTGGCTAACCTAGTGAGGAGGGCTTTAAACTAGGTTCACTGGGGGAAGGAGACCAAAGCCCTGAGGCAGGTGGGGAAGCGGGATACCAGGAGGAAGCACGAGCAGGAGCGTGTGAGAGGGGAGGGCTCCTGCCTCATACTGAGAATGAGGAGCGATCAGCGGGTTATCTCAAGTGCCTATATACAAATGCACAAAGCCTGGGAAACAAGCAGGGAGAACTGGAGGTCCTGGCAAAGTCAGGGAATTATGATGTGATTGGAATAACAGAGACTTGGTGGGATAACTCGCATGACTGGAGTACTGTCATGGATGGATATAAACTGTTCAGGAAGCACAGGGAGGCCAGAAAAGGTGGGGGAGTTGCACTGTATGTAAGGGAGCAGTATGACTGCTCAGAGCTCAAGTATGAAACTGCAGGAAAACCTGAGAGTCTCTGGATTAAGTTTAGAAGTGTGAGCAACAAGGGTGATGTCGTGGTGGGAGTCTGCTATAGACCACCGGACCAGGGGGATGAGGTAGATGAGGCTTTCTTCCGCCAACTACCAGAAGCTACTAGATCGCACGCCCTGGTTCTCATGGGCGACTTCAATCATCCTGATATCTGCTGGGAGAGCAATACAGCGGTGCACAGACGATCCAGGAAGTTTTTGGAAAGTGTAGGGGACAATTTCCTGGTGCAAGTGCTGGAGGAACTAACTGGGGCAGAGCTCTTCTTGACCTGCTGCTCACAAACCGGGAAGAATTAGTAGGGAAAGCAAAAGTGGATGGGAACCTGGGAGGCAGTGACCATGAGATGGTCGAGTTCAGGATCCTGACACAAGGAAGAAGAAAGGAGAGCAGCAGAATACGGACCCTGGACTTCAGAAAAGCAGACTTTGACAAACTCAGGGAACTGATGGGCAGGATCCCCTGGGAGAATAACATGAGGGGGAAAGGAGACCAGGAGAGCTGGCTGTATTTTAAAGAATCCTTATTGTGTTTACAGGGACAAACCATCCCTATGTGTAGAAAGAATAGTAAATATGGCAGGCAACCAGCTTGGCTTAACAGTGAAATCCTTGCTGATCTTAAAACACAAAAAAGAGAGACTTACAAGAAGTGGAAGATTGGACAAATGACCAGGGAAGAGTATAAAAATATTGCTTGGGCATGCAGGAGTGAAATCAGGAAGGCTAAAATCACACCTGCAGTTTCAGCTAGCAAGAGATGTTAAGAGTAACAAGAAGGGTTTCTTCAGGTATGTTGGCAACAAGAAGAAAGTCAAGGAAAGTGTGGGCCCCTTACTGAATGAGGGAGGCAACCTAGTGACAGAGGATGTGGAAAAAGCTAAACGTACTCAATGCTTTTTTTGCCTCTGTCTTCACAAACAAGGTCAGCTCCCAGACTACTGCACTGGGCAGCACAGCATGGGGAGGAGGTGGCCAGCCCCCTGTGAAGAAAGAAGCGGTTCGGGACTATTTAGAAAAGCTGGACGTGCACAAATCCATGGGGCCAGATGCGTTGCATCGGAGAGTGCTAAAGGAATTGGCGGATGTGATTGCAGAGCCACTGGCCATTATCTTTGAAAACTCATGGCGATCGGGGGAAGTCCCGGAAGACTCGAAAAAGCCTAATGTAGTGCCAATCTTTAAAAAAGGGAAGAAGGAAGATCCTGAGAACTACAGGCCAGTCAGCCTCCCCTCAGTCCCCGGAAAAATCATGCAGCATGTCCTCAAGGAATCAATTCTGAAGCACTTAGAGGAGAGGAAAGTGATCAGGAACAGTCAGCATGGATTCACCAAGGGCAAGTCATGCCTGACTAATCCAATTGCCTTCTATGATGAGAAAACTGGTTCAGTGGATGAAGGGAAAGCAGTGGACATGTTATTCCTTGACTTTAGCAAAGCTTTTGACACGGTCTCTCACAGTATTCTTGCCAGCAAGTTAAAGAAGTATGGGCTGGATGGATGCACTACAAGGTGGGTAGAAAGTTGGCTAGATTGTCGGGCTCAACGGGTAGTGATCAATGGCTCCATGTCTAGTTGGCAGCCGGTATCTTGCAGAGTGCCCCAAGGGTCGGTCCTGGGGCCGGTTATGTTCAATATCTTCATTAATGATCTGGAGGATGGTGTGGATTGCACCCTCAGCAAGTTTGCGGATGACACTAAACTGGGAGGAGAGGTAGATACGCTGGAGGGTAGGGATAGGATACAGAGGGCCCTAGACAAATTGGAGGATTGGGCCAAAAGAAATCTGATGAGGTTCAACAAGGACAAGTGCAGAGTCCTGCACTGAGGACGGAAGAATCCCATGCACCGCTTCAGACTAGGGACCGAATTGCTAGGCAGCAGTTCTGCAGAGAAGGACCTAAGGGTGACAGTGGACGAGAAGCTGGATATGAGTCAACAGTGTGCCCTTGTTGCCAAGAAGGCCAATGGCATTTTGGGATGTATAAGTAGGGGCATTGCCAGCAGATCGAGGGACGTGATCTGTTCCCCTCTATTCGACATTGGGGAGGCCTCATCTGGAGTACTGTGTCCAGTTTTGGGCCCCACGCTACAAGAAGGATGTGGAAAAATTGGAGAGAGAGTCCAGCAAAGGGCAACAAAAATGATTAGGGGACTGGAACACATGACTTATGAGGAGAGGCTGAGGGAACTGGGATTGTTTAGTCTACAGAAGAGAAGAATGAGGGGGGATTTGATAGCTGCTTTTAACTACCTGAAAGGTGGATACAAAGAGGATGGATCTAGACTATTCTCAGTGATAGCAGATGACAGGACAAGGAATAATGGTCTCAAGTTGCAGTGGGGGAGGTTTAGGTTGGATATTAGGAAAAACTTTTTCACTAGGAGGGTGGTGAAACACTGGAATGCGTTACCTAGGGAGGTGGTGGAATCCCCTTCCTTAGAAGTTTTTAAGGTCAGGCTTGACAAAGCCCTGGGTGGGATGATTTAATTGGGGATTGGTCCTGCTCTTGGCAGGGGGTTGGACTAGATGACCTCCAGAGGTCCCTTCCAACTCTGATATTCTATGATTCTATGATTCTTTGTAAGGCAAACCACAAAAATACCAGTTATGATTGTCTGAATCATCTCTGGTTATTATGTGACAGGTAAGGTTGTATTCCTTAGACATGTGGTGCATGTGTAACAATATTTCATTCACAGAGGATTAAAACCAATTTTAAAAGAAAATTTTAAAAATCAGATTTTTCTAGTTTAAATCAGATTTTTATATTTAAAGTTAAAATTTGAATTTATGATAGTTTATGTTAAGGCCTTAATCTAAATCATTTTAATAGATTAGAATAAGTAAAAAACAAAAACAAAAAAAACAACCCACACCCCAAACACTACGCAAGACATGTTTCCTGCCAAAGTTTTAAAGGAAGTCAAATCCCTGAACTGGTGAAGCACCTGGAACCAGACATTGTTGAAATGCTAAGCCACCTTTTGAGAGCACTAGCTTCTTCTGCAGGTGCAAAGAGAATATTTTCTTCATTTCAGTTTATTTAACTAGTTCAGTTCAATGACTAGATCAAAGTTAACAAGTCAACTGAGAGTTGAAAAAAGCAGGAAAGCTTGTTTTCCTCTTCCAACCTAGGAACAAAAAGTAGATGTAGGAGGATGAGGTCTGCTACGTCTAAAATCTTGAAGAACATGGTGACCAGGAACAATCGGTTTAATTCACTAACTACAGATAATACTCCCTTTGTTTAATATATCAGTTAGTTTTAAAACTCAACCTGTTTTTATAAGTTTTCTTATATATCACACAGATTTTAAGGTAGATTAATTAAAAACCAACCTTTAAATGCTGTTTTTGTACATTTTTTATTACATCTGAATTCCCACTCAACCTTGGCACAAATCACAAGTAAATATTTTATCTCATAAATAATACATTACTCACCATTTTTAACATAACATATAGAACATAAGAATGCCCATACTGGGTCAGACCAAAGGTCCATCTAGCCCAGTATCCTGTCTTCCAACAGGTGGCCAATGCCAGGTGCCCCAGAGGGAATCAACAGAACAGGTAATCTTCAAGTGATCCATGCCCTGTCTTCCATTCCCAGCTTCTGGCAAACAGGCTAGGGACATTATCCCTGCCCATCCTGGCTAATACCCATTGATGGACCTATCCTCCATGAATTTATCTAGTTCTTTTTTTAACCCTGTTCTAGTCTTGGCCTTCACAACATCCTCTGGCAAGGAGTTCCACAGGTTGACTGTGCTCTGTGAAAAAATACTTCCTTCTGTCATGATTTTATAGACCTCAATCATATCCCCCCTTAGTCGTGTCTTTTCTAAGACGAAAAGTCCCAGTCTTATTAATCTCTACTCATATGGCAGCCATTCCATACCCCTAATCATTTCTGTTGCCCGTTTCTGAACTTTTTCCAATACCAATACATCTTTTTTGAGATGGGATGACCACATCTGCACGCAGTATTCAAGATGTGGCGTGCCATGGATTTATATAGAAGCAATATGATGATATTTTCTTATTAGCTATCCCTTTCCTAATGTTTCCCAACATTCTGTTCGCTTTTTTGACTGCCACTGCACATTGAGTGGATGTTTTCAGAGAACAATCCACAGTGACTCCAAGATCTCTTTCTTGAGTGGTCACAGCTAATTTAGACCCCATCATTTTATATGTGTAGTTGGGATTATGTTTTCCAATGTACATTACTTTGCATTGATCAACATGAAATTTCATCTGCCATTTTGTTGCCCAGTCACCCAGTTTTGAGAGATCCTTTTGTAACTCTTGGCAGTCTGCCTGGGACTTAACTATCTTGAATAGTTTTGTATCATCGGCAAAATTTGCCACCTCACGGTTTACCCTTTTTTCCAGATCATTTATGAATATGTTGAATAGGACTGGACTCAGTACAGACCCCTGGGGGACACCATTTACCTCTCTCCATTCTGAAAACTGTATTTTTTCCTACCCTTTGTTTCCTATCTTTTAACCAGTTACCAATCCATGAGAGAACCTTCCCCTCTTATCCCATGACTGCTTACTTTGCTTCAGAGCCTTTGGTGAAGAACCTTGTCAAAGGCTTTCTGAAAATCTAAATACACTATATCCACTAGATCCCTCGTCCACATGCTTGTTGACCCTCAAAGAATTCTAGTAGATTGGTGAAGCATGATTTCCCTTTACAAAAACCATGCTGACTCTTCCCCCAGCAAATTATGTTCATCTATGTGTCTAACAATTTCGTTCTTTACTATAGGTTCAACCAGTTTACCCAGCACTGAAGTCAGGTTTACCGGCCTGTAATTGCCGGGGTCACCTCTGGAGCCCTTTTTAAAAATTGGCGTCACATTGGTGACTTATTACAGTTTAGTTCATCAATTCGTTCCAAAACCTCCTCTAATGACATCTCAATCTGGGACAGTTCCTCAGATTTGTCACCTAAAAAGACCGGCTCAGGTTTGGGAATCTCCCTCACATCCTCATATAAAATTAAGAATCTCAATGAAAGTAATGTGTATAGACACAGCATAACCTTTTGGTGTGCAAAAGCAACAAGATATACGGCATAAAGACAAACCAACGCGTTTTAATGGTTACCAACCACTCATTCAAATTTTCTTTGGAAAAATACCTAAAAAGTACAAATGCAAAACAAGATTTAAAACAATGATTTAAACCAAGATTTCCTGCTTGCTGATTTAAATGACGATCAAAATCAGTGATTTAAATCAATCCACCCTGATTTCACTTAGGGTATATGTCTAAAGCAAGATCTCAGATGATGTGAAAAAAATGTGTGGAACAACAAGAAGTCATCTAGCTAGCAGGTCACCATCCAGAAAGTTTATCCTTGCCACTGCCAGTGGCTAAATGTGTATGCAGGGTTCTGTGGTGGATGTCTCCCTGAACTCCTGAATGTACAGCCATTTGGAGGCATAAAATTAAGACATATGTTCAAGAATTACCACTTCATTGTAATGAATTAAGGCAGTTGATACCTCTCGGAGTAAGTTCCCCAATGCGGCTAAGTACTACTGCAAATATAAGTGTTAAATCTTTAAACAATGACAGTTTCACTTTAAAATGACTATCAAACTTTCTGTAACTTGTCTTCCATAGTTCTCTCAATTTCATTATGATTCCAAAATTTGCAATAAAAACAGCACTCACAAAGTTGGTGCAGAGCCATTATCTGTAAGGATGAGTCTTGGGTGCTGCTGAATTGTGATAGGAGAACTGGAACCTGATTCTGAGCTTGCTGAAGACATACTAGGTGGGCGGATCTCAGACAGATAATCCGGAGCAGAATCAATTTGTAGTGGTAACTGGTTAATATGGATGTCATCTGTTATTGGTGAATCCATGATGCCACATGTTAAAATGTGTGAAAGGCTGCAGTCATCACAAGTACATCTGCTCAAGAATTAAGATAGTAATAAAACTTATCAGTGTCACAGATTTCTAAAAAGGTATCATTTGAAGTTGCATTCAATTTTATTAAATGCACTGTGCCAGTTACAATATTTGATATCCTCTTTTCTCTAACCCAAGAGATTAATGTTTTATTATGAACTCATTAAAAACATCAGCTCACCTTCTTCTATAATTACAGTTGGGACAGTCAGGCATGCTCAAACGTGACGACAACATATGCCTCATTGTGTCTGTGAAGTTGTTCTCACCAGCTAGTGCTTTCTTGTTATTTAACTAAAGTAAATTGTAAGGCAGTGGTTTAGTATTGCAAGTATATGTTCACTAAAATTTTAACCAGTTTATAGCATAACTAATGGCAAAAAAAATCCTTTCCTTTTATAATGCTCAACTTAAAAAGACAATTATAATGCAAGTAATAACTTGATAGAAGTATCCTTTTGATCATCTATCACAATACCCAAAGTCAAAAACATTTATACCTACAAAAGTTTAAAGTTAGAAGCAGTAAGCACCTGGCATTCAAAATATGTTAGCCCAAAGACCATGTATTTCCATATTAAAGAAATCACAAGGCTAAGTCAATCTCTCTGATCCAGTTATAAGTGGAGTTTTGTATATTATTTTTATTAGATCACAACACAGAGTTCTCTCACTTCAGCAGTTACATGCCTTTTATGGATATACACAAAGGGACTAACATGTAGGAACAAACTCAATTACCCTTAAAGTTTAGAAAAAACATGGGGGCCCAATTCTGTAGCTGATCTGTGCTTAACTCCCATTTATCCAAGTGTGCTCTAAGCACAGGGTTGAAGAATTAGAGCACATATGGTTAGTGCAATATACAGATTACTCTTTCAGCTGCAAGCGTCTGTCTCTCATAGCATACAGAAAATATTCAAACTACCTAATAGAAATTGCTAAAACACCATAATCCTACCTGCTCTTCAATAAAACGCCTCTGTTTAAAAAATTCCCAGTCTTCCTTTAGCATGCGCTGTTTTGTTTTCATTGCCATCTAAAATAGAATACAGGGAGATTCATTGGTTTAAACATGAAAACACTACACTGTATTTGTTATGCCACCATCACATTTTATTTTATTTATCCTGTCCATGTTTATTTCAGAAAAAACTCACAAGAATTTTGTGTAATTAAAAACAAAGTTAAGTTATTCAAGTTATATTAAAAAGACAGAATTTATCTTATCCAAGTGCTCTTCTTACTTCATTAGCAAGGCCACTGTATTTTAACTCTAAAGCAAATGTAAAATCATTTTGGCAATCTTCCCCCCCCCTGCACCCTCCACACCCCAGTTAAGTCTTTACACTGACATTAAGTTCCACAGGTAAAATCAGATAGACAACTACTGTGAAGACAGGTTTCAGAGTAGCAGCCGTTACTTCTGTCTGATTCTTATAAACAATAGCAAATGTTCATTATTTGCTGTGCCTACTTTTCTTTAACAAAATGGTGATTTTTCACTTTTAGTATACCTAGGATTAGAGCATGCAGGCTATACAGGTGGCAGAGTTTGGCAACAAGAATTTTCTTCAGATACTTTGAAGCTATCCTCAAGATTTTATGCAAGACATTAACAAAGACACTGCTAACAGACTTACTTGCAACATCCCGAAGTGGATTGTAGTAGTTGTTAACTAAGCAGAAATGAGTAACTTTACTGACAATGTACATAAAACATGGGGATTACGTTTTTAATTAACAAAACTCATCTTAAAGACTATGGTTTCTTATCCAAAAGTAGTAATTAAAATACACGATACATCGGTGCATGCTATAGGAATTCAGACTAAGTAATAATTCATTTTTATCAGCACCTGTTATACCACCTTGACTAAAGGTCATAATTTTTGGAGTACATCTAAGAATTAATATGTATGCAATATATAACTTTGTATGTTTTACATTTACTGCAAGGCAGGCAATAGCTTACATGGTCCTTACCTGTTCATCTACATAATCATCTATTTTTTTCTGGCATTCAAGCCAGGCTTCAGCCACTTGACACATCTCCTGTTCCAACTGATGATACCTTTGTAGCAAGGTACTATACATATCTTCACTACAGGAATCATGTGTTGTTCCAAGCCTAAAAGTTTAAATAGCAATTATTAGAGTATGAAATAGAAGCAGAGGCATCTACCTAATAATCAAAATGATTCACTGATGTCCACTAACCTTTCTGATATACACCACCACTTAGAATCACAGAAGGTTATGGTTGAAAGACACCTCAGGAGGTCATCTAGTCCAACCCCCTGCTCAAAGCAGGGCCAACCCCAACTAAATCTTAAAATAGTTTTAGGATCCAAAAAAATGGCTTTAGGCGATTAATGTAACTACAGTAACTGACACAGAAGCTATTTGGCCACTAGTTCCCCAAAACATGTTTATTTGTATTTTTAAGCATAAAGGTCTGACAACAGCTCACTCTTGATGTTCTGTAACCCGTGTAAGCAATAACTGTGAGTAAGTAAGAAGCAAACCTAGGGTCATCGCAACTGACTTAGCATACTTATTCACCCAGCTTTATTGCTTGATATACCTATCTTCCTGAACCACATATGCGTTAAGTAGAGATGACCATCTACCAAAGAGCTGGATAGCAAAGACAAACCCAGGTCTGGTGAAGCGTTAATCAGCATAATGATTAAGGATGACACTAATTATTTAATAGCTAGGGCTGTTGGGCCTCCACTTGGGGAAACAGACATGAAATCAAGCTATTGCATAACTAGGTTACACACAGTAACTCGTACTCCTGGGGGAATTTCGTGCCACTGCACGTGAGCAGAATTCATGTCCCCCGTGACTTTTTTGCTTCCCCACAGAAAAATGACTTTCTGACTGGGAAGCAAAGGGAAGCCACAAGAACAGTCATGCTGCCGCTCCCCAGCGGCACACGTGCTTTGTTTCAGGTGCCCGGAGCAGCTAGTGGAGAGGTAAATCACTGGGGGAAAGTGTGCAGGGCTGGGGACGCCTCAGCCAGTGGCTCCTACCTTGCTTGTCCCAGCTGGGCTGGGGAGGATGGGACTTGCTTTTCCTGTACAAGAAGTGGCCAGGGCACCCCCAGAAACCTCTCCGGCTACAGAAACTCTGCACCATTGCCCTCTTCCTGCCCCCATTGCTCCTCAGCCATACAGGAGGGTTAACTCTACAGGTAGCTGCTTCCCTCGTCCATCCAACCCCTGTGCATCCAGACCTGCCTCATACCCAGATCACCCCACCAAACCTCACGCCCTAAACCCAGAACCCCACCACCAAGCCCCTGAACCTGAACCCACACCCTAACAAGCCTCATCCTCTGCATCCGAATCCCACCCCTTCACCCAAACTACCCTCCCCTACTCACCCCCCTCCACCTGGACCACACTGACAAGCCCCCACAAACCCAGATCCCCATCCCACTGAGCCCCACCAAGCAAGCACCCAGATCTGCAACACACAAAGCCAGCACCTGGACCGCCCCCTCCAGTTGAGCCCTCCACACCCAGACCCCCCTGCAGAACTCCAACTACCTTCACCTGGAACCCCCCCCCCCCGGCATAGTCCCATTGTCTCTGCATCCAGAACCTCTCCCCCACACCACCCATGAGCCCCTGTTCATCCAGATCCCCCCACAAAGCCACCCAAACCCAGACTGGGTTCTGTGTGGGGCAATCACCCCACATCTGGATCTCTCCACATTAAGTTGCTCCACACTTGGATCCTGCTGGGCTGAACCTGCCTGCCTACATCTAGTGTACTTGGCATAGAGGGGCAAGGCCCTGGGTGTTTCTGGGGCTGGCCTGGCCCTTGCGCTATGTCAGGATCAGGTGCAGCTTCACTGCTGAGTCCATGTCCAGGGAGAGAGGGGGGAGGCCTGCAGGGTGATCTCACACCTCTGTGCAGTCAGTGGCCTGTGCTCCCCCCTGCCATGCTGGAGCCTCTGCATTTATTTATTGACAAATAAAATTTGCAGAATTTTGGAGAATTTTAAAATAGTGTGTGCAGAATTTTTGTTTTTTTTGGCACAGAATTCCCTCATGAGTAAACTCACTTCCTACCCACTAGAGGCAGCATTTGTTCTGAGATTGGTAGGTTAAAAGACACTTCTCCCTCAAAGAGGAATTTTCAGGAATGGAAGACAGAGGCTTTCCTGATCCCCTACTACTGTGGAATCAGCAGTTTTATACTGCTTGTTTCTCTGAGGTCTGCCATAAAACATCAGTGCAAGCATCCACAAACTACCAAGTCAGCATCCTGAACCTTGGTCTCAGAACCAAGTAAGGTAGAGATTATAGTATGTTACACACTTCTAACGTGCATTTCATTACAAAGGTCTTTGAGTTCCTCCAAATATAAACCAAGCCATGCCACTCAGTCAAGTATTATCCCCATTTTACCAATTGGTGAACTAAGGCAAAGAGGTTAAGTGACTTGCCGAGAGCTTCTCAAAAAGTTAGTGTCAGAACCAAGCATCTCATCTCCTAAAATGAAATCCTGGTCACAATCAGGTTCACAGAGTTTTGCCATTGACTTTAATGGGGCCAGGACTTCATACCTAGTTCTCTATTCTAACTGCTATGTAATACTGCCTGCCACCATCTGGCAGCAATGGTAAGAAATTTCTCAGTCCCAACATGGAGAACCTAAAATAACTAAGAACAAAGTGAATGCAGACAACTATTGTCCACTGTTAAACAAAAGCCACTAATTTCATTTCACCCAAGATCTCAAGTTGTTTATTTTTTATGGAAACCTCAGCTACAGTTTTTTTAGGACAATACTTTCTACATACCAAAAATCATGAAAACATAAAAATGCATTAAGAATATAAGTTAACTACATGGAATGTTCAACGGTGCTTAAAATTCTACCAGCAATCAATGTTGCCAATTCTCATGATTTTATCATGAGACTCACGAAATTTATTTTTTTTCTTAATGCCCTGGCTCCTGAAGTAATGATAATTCTGGACAATGTTACCCTTCTTATACAAAATAGCAAGTTTCTAGCCTTCACGACTATAGAGAAGAACATGATAATTTAACCCCAATGAACCCTACACTGGTTCAAAAACCAAAAGGCAAATAAAACTCTCAAAACATATTTTTCCAAAATTTCCATTTCTGAAGGCCAACTCATGATCTAACGTTTTCCGTTGGCAATACTGCAGTTTTATACCTGTATAAAATCAGGAGTTATAATAAAATACTGAAAAAGAGGACTTGTGGCACCTAAGAGACTAACAAATTTATTTGAGCATAAGCTTTCGTGAGCTACAGCTCACTTCATCGGCTGTAGCTCACGAAAGCTTATGCTCAAATAAATTTGTTAGTCTCTAAGGTGCCACAAGTCCTCCTTTTCTTTCTGCAGATACAGACTAACACGGCTGCTGCTCTGAAATAAAATACTTGGCATTTACACATTTACAACAAATTTATTTGTTTAAGACAAATGTAGGGCAACAGTTACTAAAAAGAGAGAGTTTAATCTTTCAATTGTATGGGATCCAAGACAGATCGCAAATATTCCTAGCTTATTTGGGTCAAAACACATGATCCGTTTACAAATCTATCAAAACTATTATTCAAACGCGCTACTGCATTTCCTATAGTGCACCAGCAACTTCACATACAAACAACAGGTGCACAGACTAAGAAAGTAACTCATTTTTAAAGGTCTCTATGAAAGCAAAACTCAGAGGAGCAGCAGCAATGTTTTAAAAACCTACGTTTAATAGGGTTTTGTCCATTTGATTGCTTTTGTTTAATATTAATATATTATGACCATTAATTTGTTTTATGTTTTTTGGTGTGTCTGTTTAGGATAGTGGCATGTAGGCCACTGCTAAAGATATCATCATCTGAGGGTTGCTTATGAGAGCCTAATTCTGCTAACACTTACCACCAGGGATATACTGTGAAGTCACTCATGGATCCAATCATGGTAATATGTACCATCCTCAGGGGTGAACCTTTGCAGGATTGAGCTCTACATTTGTAAGGTTTGTGTTTTTCAGTGTACCTACAGTAGTAGACCAGCTAAAGATTCTAAACAAACATGCAGTAATTAAAAGAAAAACCCAATTTACAAACAAGTGCACCAACTGAACAGATGTTTTCATCACACCTCATCTTAAAGTAGTTTGTGAGGAATGTGAAGAGGTATTTCAGTGGTTTGCTTAGTGAAAAAAAATAAATCACAGAATCTAATCCTTTTTTTTTTAAAAAAAAAGAATGAATAGTTTTACCATTAGTCTTATCAAAAGTATCTAACTATTTTGTTACAGATACTTTGTAATCTATTATTCTCTTTACTTAATGTGTGTGTATACAGATATATTGAAAGACACTTTACCTTAGCTGTGACACCAGTGTTGGCAAGCTGTTCTGCAGAAGTGGCTCAGAAAATACCAGATTTTCAAATAGATGCTTATTGTGCAATTCCCAAGTCACCTGAAATTTCTTCAAGTGTTCATTTTCCTATTAAAAATATTTAAATTTTCTATAAATCTAACATATTTCTAAAAGAACTCTTCAGATGCCAGAAAGAAAATTTCTTTAGCTAGTAACCTTTTAAACCCACCAGCCCAGAAGATGGGTTATTCAGCTTAGACCTTACCCAGTTTTAATATTAACAATCATAAAATATATTATTTTGCCACTGATCTATGAATCAGGACCTTCACTGACTTCTGAAAGTCACTCTAGCTTCTTTTCTCATCTTTCTGAATAGTCCGGGGGGGGGGGGGGGAATCAGAAGAAGGTACTATCTTGTTGAAAGGCCTTCCACAAATTCACAGTTCAATTTCTCTCTCAATAGACATCAATTGTATCATCTTAGCCAGAAACTTTCCAGGGGTTTTGATGTGCTATCATCCCTGATCAATGTTAGATTCTTCTTTACCATATATAGCAGGCAATACCTCTCTCCTAGAACGTTCTGCTTTTCCCACACGGTTTAACTAAGAAACTGAAAAAGTTGTCCTTTCTAAGTATGGTTACTCAGAAATGTTCTTCTTCAAACAAGCAATAATCTATTTACTCATCTGGCTAGCATACTAAATGTGCATCTTGGTTTCTGGATTATCAACCATGTACCCATTTCCAACCTTGAGGTACTTCTAAAACAGAAGAGTTAACATCTATGGTTATAGTAATTCAGTTTTGACAGCTGAACAACAGACCACCTATGAGAGATCCCCTAACTATCAGTTCAGCAAGTGTTTCATTTATGGAACAAACACGAATGTCTGTTTTCTGTCATCAGACCCCACACTCAGCAAAATTAAACAAAGGTATCCTGGCTGTCACACTAGCAAGTGAATCCCCTGCACTATGACTTTGAGTAATCAGTAATACAAGCATCACATGGGATAGAGTCATCTTATTTTATAGATCTCAAACTTTGATAGGAGTTATGTATTCCAAGTCAGACCTCAGTATCAAGCACTCCTAGTCAGGCTAGCACTGCTCGAAGAAAACAACGGAAAACACTCATCTGTACATAATTATAGCCTCTCCACTCCTGAGGTGTGCAATGAAGCAATGTACTCCCTTGCTTTGGATGATGAATGATTTAAAAGATTTTAGTTCCTACACATTACTAATAAAACTTAAATTTTAACCCGATTATCCTGAAAACAAGTGAGCCTTCTGGTAGGTTCCATAGGTCTGAGAAGAACAAAATTGAAAACTTCTTTAGAAGGCTTACATCCCTAGTTCAGTTGATCAGGTTCTGTACTGCCTACAAAAAGTATCAGGCAAGTTTTTCTTTTAGACCGCTAAATTGGGGATTGAGGGACTTTTCTGTACTGACCACAGTCTCTCCATCTTGATCTTGGTATGGTGTCTCATCCCCTGGTGGGGCAAAAAGGCTTTAATGCTTGTTCTTGAACCTCTCCAAAGAGCTGGACTCCTTTGAAAGGAAGGAAAATCAGTCATAATTTCACTAAGAAATTAAGTCCACATGGATGGAGGTTCAAGGCTCTTCCTGCCATCATACTGCAGGCTACACACAAAGGTTGGACCTTAGCCAAGTGGAAGACTGAATTACAAAGTTTACAGTATGATGATCTAGCCACTCATTTGTGTTTGAGGCTAAAAGGATTTCTCTTGATCTCAAACAGTGCAGTAGAGTCTTAACAAAATGCATTCACGTGCACTGAAAATGCTAAATGAGACCACTTCCTTACACTTTCTCTGCAGTTAAATCTTAGTTTCCAAGCTCTAAATATTAGCGTGCTTAAGGAAAAGGCCATGTAGCAATCCAAGAAATCTATATAAAAAGCCACCATAGGAACAATATCCTATGTTCCTACTACAGCTTTAGTTCAATTTCTGAATGCTGAAGCCTATTAGCGGAACAATGGCTGTTCTCAATACTGACTGAACTGCTGAACCAATCACACATAAGGAAAGGGTTAGTGTAGAAATACCATATCCACGCAAACTCTTTGGAGAATGGGGTACCCTTTCCACTTAAGTAGGGCAAAAACTGGTATGTTGGCGAGCTCAAGTCTATGCTAAGCATTTCCTGTCAATTTGATCTCTTACACATGTCGACTTTACTACTACTGGTCCACAGTAGAGACCAGAAAAAGGAGGAAAGGAATGGCTAAACATGAAAACAAATTCCTGATTAGCTATATCTTCTTGACAACAAAGTGTACAAAATTAGTGGATTCTCAGAGAGGAAAATAAAAACTGTCTAGTTTCAGTTGCATCAATTTAATTTTCATACTGCAGTAAATCTGTTCTGAAGTCAAGTATGTTTTTAAACAGTAAAGCAACTCAGTAACCTTAAGAACCATCCTCTCAAGAAATTTTAAGACTTTACTACAGGAATATGCTAATGAATGGGAGGTAATGAATTATTTCTAATAAAAGCGCATCATGTCTAAGGGCAGGGAAAGAAGATGAGAAAATAGCGAGCACAGACCAAGGAGGGTAGGAAACAGTCAACTATCATATACTTTTGTATATCTGAACACCAATAAATTGTGTTTTTTCTTTGAATATTTAATTCTATGCATCTCCTTTTCTCTTTGAGAAACTTTTCTTCACCACCATTTTTTTTTTAAATCACCCAGGAGGTCTGAACACCATCCCCTTCTATATGTGTTCCCTTTTGTCTACCACTACTTACTGCCCATTTCATTCCTTTCTACAACTCTGTCCCACACCTCTCCAGCCCATCTACAGCAAAACCAAACTTTACTCTGTCAATATTCCCGTTGCAGTCTTCAGCATGTACATAGTATGAAAAGAAATAAGGGAGTACAGCATAACAAAAAGGCTGTAAAGACCGAAGTCCTCAAAGAAAAGTGAAAAAACATTAGAAATAACTGTTTCTACTACTTATATTTTCTGTATTTCTCTTCTCTTCTGGTACACCTTTGCCTGCTGCTTGTTCTCTACCTGTCAACATAACCTGAAGTGTGACAACAGAATTGGTTAGTAGCAAAGGATTATATCGAAGAGGATGACGACTTTGGTTGTAATAAGTAACAGGAGCAGATTAATTCCTATGCAAGAGATAGTCTTCTCAAGCAAGCATCTTTGATGATCAGGGAAGAGAAAAGAAAATATGTAGAATCAGAATATCTGAATTAATGTAGCTGAAAGGGCATTAAAGCTTTCATAATACTTTTCTTAAGACATCACTGAAGCTGACTAGTGTAATATTCTACCCATCCTAGATATGGGGCTGTCTAAAATAAAATAATTCAAAATATGGCAACACCAAATATTTCAATATTGAACAGACGACTCAAAAGTTTTGTTCTGAAACTAGTCAGTCCCATTAACCATTTGCAGTACTTGTTTAATAGCTTCCTCTTGATCATTCAGACGATGTAGCAGCTTACCCTGCCCCTCGCAAATGGACAGTTTTGGCAATTTCACCCATTTGTGACTTAACTGTTTTGTTAAAGATGTCCCAGGCTAGATTTCAAAATGAGGACATAGAAGTTAAGTGTATTCCCCACTCTCCCGTCCAAACACACAAAAGCGTATACTCTGCAATCTGCAAAAGGATTGTGAAAGAACTCACAGCACGTATTTTTAACAAATTTGTATTATCTCTATAGATCAATAGCACACAGGAATATTTTTTGTATCTTACCAGAGTGACAAGAAAGGTGCTGATTGTGCATGCTGCCTGACAGAGTGCACTGTATTCCTCAAGAAGGAGTGAGATGAACTGATGTGCCTGCGGTGGGCCTGGTATTGATAATGTTGATGCAACCTTAGATCCCAGCGACAAGTGCCTGAGTAGACGAACCTTCATTTCAAGCACATATTCTCTAGCTTGCTGTTCCAACCGTTGATAAAGCTGATAAGGATCTCTTTCACAAAGCCTGCATTTTTGGAATAATAATTGTGACCAAAAATTGACAATCAAAATAGTGTTTACTCTCCTAGGAATATTTAGGAGACTGTGAGCATTATTCTAGAGGAAGGATGGTCTAGGGGTTAGGGAACTAACCTAGGACTTTGAGACCTGGGTCCAAATTCCCTGCTCTGCAACAGATTTCTTGTGTAACCTTGGGCAAGTCACTTAGTCTCTCTGTGCCTCAGTTTCTCAAATGGATAAAAGATAACAGTACCTCTCGAACTTGTGAGGATAACTACATTATGAGGTACTCAGAAACTATGATAATTGGGGCTATACATGTATTCAAGATAGGCAGATCTAGCTAAGCAGCATCCTGGTCTCGCAGATTGAGCATGCAGCAATGAGCCAGGAATTCCTGAATCCTAAATCTGGCTCTACTCAGCTCATTGCATGGACTCTGGCAATTTAGCTACCCTCTTCTGTGTTTACAAATTGGGGTAATATCCTTACCTACATCTAATATGTTGTAGAACATTTTGAATAGTTAGCGTTTGTACAGTGCTATAAAAGGTTATTACGGGGCTCACACTACAATATACTTGGCTTATGGAAAACCTGAAATTTGAGTCTCATCTCCCGTCTCTCACACTGCCAAAGTTTAAGAGCAGTCCCAAAAAGAGGGGAATATAGATAATGTAGTTCTAGGGCATCATTATAGTTTTGAACAGTGGTTTCCAACTCTTTCAGATTGAGAACCATAATTCCACTTTAAATACTAGTTCCCCACCCCTATGCCTCAAATGTGAAATAAACTTATGGAAGTAACATTTGCAGTTACATTAGAAATGTCACATAGTACATCCTGAAATTCCTAAACGTCCTCTGCTAAAAAGAAACAATTTATATAAACACACATATAATGCATATTTAATCAAAGAAAAAAATAGTGAGTCACAACTACACCACCTTTCACGTTCTCTAGTTTAAAATCTGAAATGTATGTTTTTATTAAGTATTTGACAAACAAGTCATGACTAATAGTGGTATTTTCTTGCAATATAATTGAACAAATGTGTTCAAACCCAGTGGATAGTCTCACACAATAGAAGCAGATATTGAAACAGCAATCCACTGTTTGACAGCAAGTCTGATACAACAAAACACTGACAGATTAAGAATGATGAGCAAGTGGATCATCATGGCAAGCTGTAACTAACAGTAAAAGCCAAAGTCTCTTGACCAGCCAATTATAGTCAAAGATCATTTGGGCATCCCAGAGCAATTATGATTACAGAATGAGACAGACTGCATGATATTTGAACACTCCCAGGATGGTATCAATTGATGATAAAGTCCTTCAAAACATTTCTCTCTACCCACCATCACACTTACCTTGCCAGAATTTAGGCCTTGTCCTCACTACCAGGGTAAGTCAACCTAAATTACGCTACTCCAGCTACGTGAACATAGCTGGAGTCGACATAGCTTAGGTCGACCTACCGCAGTGTCTTCACTATGCTGTATCAACAGAAGATGCTCTC
Organism: Natator depressus; assembly: GCF_965152275.1. Classification (NCBI taxonomy): domain Eukaryota; kingdom Metazoa; phylum Chordata; order Testudines; family Cheloniidae; genus Natator; species Natator depressus. The sequence goes on from NC_134237.1 coordinate 121,590,195, forward strand.
CGATCGACATCGCTTACTCTTCTCAGACAACTGGAGTACTGGGGTTGACCGGAGAGCGCTCTGCTGTTGATTTAGCGGGTCTTCACTAGACCTGCTAAATCGATCCCTGCTGCACTGATTGCAGCAGTAGTGAAGACAAGCCCTTAGTTCCATCCAGAAGCTCTTACTCGTAGCGCTAGTGTCATCCAGGTACCCGGAGAGCTGACCCACTAATATTTTAAATGTTCAGTACACCAGTAGGCTATTCTTGGATTCGCATTTCCGGCGAGGCTAAGAAATTAAGATAGTTACCCAATATACTGGGGAAGTTTAAAGACATTCAAATTGTTATATTATCTTCAATAGCATGAATATTCAGTGATCACATTAAGCTAATCTTCTCTACATCATACTAAGAAAGGATTCCCATTCCAAATATGCAACTAATTTTTAAGTGTCTACAAATCTCAATTTTCCTAGTGTAATAATCCACTGGTATGTACTAATTTCTTTTTTTTTAATGATGTAATATTTTAGCTGTCATCATGGTTTTAAGAATCCACCACTGTTCGTTCTAATCCAATGCACTAAATAAGGACAAAGTCTAATGTATGGAAATGTCATCTGAGAGTAGTATGTCAGCTCTTAATATTAATCTTCTCATATTCTTTTGAAGAGATGAATTTTTAGGAGATATGCATAATTTCTGTATCAACAGCCCTCTTACAGACTAGTATGTCAGAGTTTAATAATTTCATGATACATTCAAGCCAATGTTCAACATATTTATGCAGGAGTTTTGGTTAAAATTACTCTGATTCCTCATTCTAATGACAAATTCTGAATATTTGGACACGTAAGAGATTCATGATTTTAACAAGAATGGCCACAGATTAAGCGGTGGTAAATACACTTCTACTAAAGAAATCAGTGATTCTGAATTATTTGCAGCTTCATAATAAAGACCCTTTAAACTGGAGGAACAATTCTAATCTACATAAGAAAATTCTATAAAATTTTTTTTATACCTATCTACCAACTCCTTCATTCCCTCTTTATCTGGTACCAGGGATTGGTCTTGATCATCTGCCAGTGGGGTCCCAGCTTGGCGATATACACATCGGACCATGTATCTTACTTCTGACCAGTAATTTTGAAGCTGCTGAGATTCACGTTCAGTCTCTGCTGAAATTTCTCTGCAACAATGCGAGAAAGGTTAACATAGCATACAAACTAAGATTATTGTACCATCACATTATTTCAAAGATGCACTTCAGTAAAAACAGAGTGCCTATCCACCAACTAAATTAGATTAGAAAACCAATTAAAAAGTAGAATTACCACTGAATTACAAAAATTATTTAAATAAGCAAAATGAGAGCAGAATAAGTTGCAATATTACCAAGTTTACTGATTGCAGCAAGCCTCACCTGCGCTCATTACAGGCCTCACAGTTACACGCTACGTCAGAAGGAGAGGAATTACTGAGATCTGCAGAGGGTACTGTCTGTGCTCCAACAGTTATTCTCCCTCCTCCTACAGATTCCTGCTGTGATCCACTGTTTCCAAGAGGCATGTGCAAAAGGAAATCTTGGCTCTGTTAAAAAAAAAAAAAAAAACAACAACGTACCTTACAAAACAGACAAACATGAAACTTAGACAAGCAGGCAAAGCTTTAATAACTAGAATGAACTTTACTTCAAAGCTTATTTATACAGCCCTGTTCTAAACTACAAACTTATGTTGGTATAACTACGTTGCTCTTGGGTGTGGATATCCAGCCCCCCGAGCAACACAGATATGCCAACTGAACTCACGGTGTAGACAGTACTATGTCAACAGAAGAGTTTCTCCCATCGACACAGCTACCATCTCTCGGGGAGGTGAAGTACCTATGCTAACGGGAGAAGATCTCATATCAGCATAAGTAGCATCTTCACTAAGCGCTACAGCAGCACAACTGCAGCACTGTAAGTGTAGACAAGTCCTTAGTGCTGACACTGTACAACACAAAACTAAAGGCACTCCCTTTCTTGAAGAGCTTATGGTCTAAGAAACAAGCACAAGAATTGACAAACAAGGAAACCCAGAGGTGGGAATAACAGAATTTCTTTTCTACTAACCCTAAAACATGTTGATTATTAACATCCTCACGAATATAAATAATATTTTACAACAAGCTGTAAATGCAAAGTAATGCACATTGGAAAACATAATCCCAACTATACATATAAAATGATGGGGTCTAAATTAGCTGTGACCACTCAAGAAAGATCTAGGAGTCATTGTGGATAGTTCTCTGAAAACATCCACTCAATGTGCAGCGGCAGTCGAAAAAGCGAACAGCGTGTTGGGAATCATTAAGGGACAGATAATAAGACAGAAAATATCATATTGCCTCTGTATAAATCCATGGTATGCGCACATCTTGAATACTGTGCGCAGATGTGGTTGCCCCACCTCAAAAAAGATATATTGGAATTGGAAAAGGTTCAGAAAAGGGTAACAAAAATTATTAGGGGTATGGAACGGCTGTCATATGAGGAGAGCTTAATAAAACCGTGACTTTTCAGCTGGGAAAAGAGATGACTAAGGGGGGATAGGATAGACGTCTATAAAATCATGACTGGTGTGGAGAAAAAAAATAAATAAGTGTTATTTACTCTCTCATTACACAAGGACTAGGGGCCACCAAATGAAATTAATAGGCATCAGGTTTAAAACAAACAAAAGGAAATATTTTTTCACACAACGCACAGTCAACCTGTGGAACTCCTTGCCAGAGAATGTTGTGAAGGCCAAGACTAGAACAGGGTTAAAAAAAGAACTAGATAAATTCATGGAGGATAGGTCCATCAATGGGTATTAGCCAGGATGGGCAGGGATAATGTCCCTAGCCTGTTTGCCAGAAGCTGGGAATGGAAGACAGGGCATGGATCACTTGACGATTACCTGTTCTGTTCATTCCCTCTGGAGCATCTGGCATTGGCCACTGTTGGCAGACAGGATACTGGGCTAGATGAACCTTTGGTCTGACCCAGTATGGCCACTCTTATGTTTTTATGTAAAGTGCTAGATAGAAATTTAATTAGAATGTGTTTTGGAATTAAACATGTAACCTATTTAATCTATGGTTTGGATTTGACAGCTTGTAGCTCATTTTCTATAGTTTGATAAGCTATCCTAGCTAAATGCATAAAATCTTGCTGTTTCCAATAACTAGATGTTACTCTACAGACAGTGCTGCTGGAAAGATGCTGTTTTCAGGTGCTTGGTAATAAACAGTTATTCGCCTAGTGACCATGGACCTGCTGTAAGAGGTCATCTACATTCCAGCCCACGCTGACTGATATATCTAAGGCCTGGTCTACAGTATGCGGTTATTTCGGAATTAGCCGAGTTACCTCGAAATAAAACTGGTTCCATCCAAACGAGTTTTTTCGATTTAAAGGGCTCTTTACTCCAATTTCTGTACTCCACCTCAGCAAGTGGAGTAGCGCTAAAATCAAGATCGCAGTTCCGGGTTACAGGTACTGTGGACGCAATTCAACAATATTGGCCTCTGGGAGCTATCCCAGAATGCTCCCTTGTGATTGCTCCAGACAACACTCAACTCCGATGTACTAGCCAGGAAGGCAGTAAAAGCCCCAGGAACTTTTGAATTTCCTGTGTGGTCACCATCAGCACAGTCCATCATCACAGGCAACCATGCCGAGTCCCCCATCTCAAGAGACCATGCAGTCCCAGATTTGCAGACGAGCTCCAGCATAGTCCGAACGGGAGGTACTGGATCTCATCACATGTTGGGGAGACGAATCTGTTATGGCAGAACTACATTCCAAAAAAAAGGAATGCAAATACGTACACTAAAGTCTCCAGTGCCATGACGGAAAGAGGCTACTCCAGGGACACAGAACAGTGTTGTATAAAAATCAAGGAGCTCAGGCAAGCGTACCAAAAAACCAGGGAGGCGAACGGGTGCTCTGGGTCACAGCCCCATACATGCTGCTTCTACTGTGAGCTGCATTCAATATATGGGGTGACGACACCACTAGCCCGTGGACACCCCCAAGGAAGAAGTAGCACCGAGCGAGGAGGATGAGTTTTTGGAGGACTAAGAAGACAGCGCACAGGCGGCAAGTGGGGAATCAGTTTTCCCTCCTAGCCAGGAACTATTCTTAACGCTGCAGCCAATAGCCTCCCCCCACTCCCAAGGCATGCTCCCAGACCATGACCCTGGAGAAGGCACTTCTGGTGAGTGAGAGCTTGATCGGAGCCACGCGGTGGGGGGAAACCCAGCCACGCTGGGCTGTTTGCGTTTAGTTTAAAGGGCTCGTCCCTGCTCAGAGCATCATCGGAGCCCCACAATGGGTGGGTGTGTGGGGGGCAGGGTGTTGTGTGAAGCGACCATCCCAGAGAGCCCGCAGGCTGCCTGCAAGCTGAATTCTGTTGCCTGGCCACATGTGATGGCTTACTCACACCAAAGTGGCAGGCACTTCAGTAGAAGAGGCAAAATGTGACCTTGTACAGAAAGAACATGTGCTGTGTACTATGAATTGCCTGTTTCACTGAGAAACAGTTTCCCCTTTGTTCTCTAAAAATATATCTTTTAAAATACTACCTTCCCTTTTTCTCCTCCCGCAGCAGGTGCAAATGTTTCAGCGCAGCCCCTATCTACTCCGTCCCAGAGGCTGGTCCAGATTAGAAGGCAGAAAAAACAAACTCGGGACGACATGTTTGCCGAGCTCATGCAGTCCTCCCGCACTGATAGGGCCCAGTTGAATGCATGGAGGGAAACAATTGTGGAGTTGCGTAAAGCGTTACATGAGGGACATGCGCGATGAGAGCAGGCAGGATGCTATGGTCAAGCTCATGGGGGAGCAAACTGACATGCTCTGCTGTATGGTGGATCTAATGCGGGAAAGGCAGCAAGACCACAGACTGCCGCTGCAGGCCCTGAATAACCGCCCTCCCTCCTCCCCAAGTTCCATAGCCTCCTCACCCAGATGCCCAAGAACACGTCGGGGGAGGGGGGACAGAGGCTACGGGGACCCACACAGTCAACCCCAGAGGACTGCACAAGTAGCAGAAAACTGGCATATTGTAAATTTTGATTTGGTTTCTGGTTTTCTCCTTCCCTCCTCCTCCACACCCCTAACCCAATATCCCCCCGCCCCGTCTAGCTTCTTATTTCTCTCAATGTTTTGTGCAACAAATAAAGAACTTTTTTTAAACAATTGTGACTTTATTTCCATATTTTTATTTTATATATATATATATATATATTATATATATATATATTATATACACACACACACACACACACACACACACACAGATAGATAGATAGACAGACAGAGGGGGCGGGTAACTTTAAGAGAAACACACACAACTCTCATGAAACTGGCTTTCAAAGCTTCTCTGATGGGCAGCAGGCCCTGCTGCGCTCTTCTAATAGCCCTGTTGTCTGGCTGTGCAAAACTGGCCACCAGGAGAGTTGCCTCAACCTCCCACCCCGCCATAAATGTCTCCCCCTTACTCTCACAGATATTGGGGAGTACACAACAAGCAGCAATTACAATTGGAATATTGGTTGTGCTGAGATCTAACCGAGTCAGTAAACTGCGCCCGCACGCTTTCAAACGCCCAAAGCCACATTCAACCACCATTCTGCATTTGCTCAGCATAGAGTTGAACTGCTCCTTACTACTGTCCAGGGTGCCTGTGTACGGCTTCATGAGCCATGGCATTAAGAGGTAGGCTGGGTCCCCGAGGATAACTATAGGCATTTCAACATCCCCAACAGTAATTTTCTGGTCTGGGAAGTAGTTCCTTCCTGCAGCTGTTCAAACAGACCAGAGTTCCTGAGGATGCGAGCGTCATGCACCTTTCCTGGCCATCCCACGTTGATGTTGGTGAAACGCCCCTTGCGATCCAGCAGTGCTTGCAGCACCATGGAAAAGTACCCCTTGCGGTTTATGTACTGGCCGCCCCAGTGTTCCGGGGACAAGATAGGGATATGCGTTCCGTCTATCGCCCCACCGCAGTTAGGGAACCCCAGCGCATTAAAGCCAAGCACAATGGTCTCCATATTTCCCAAAGTCATGGGTAATTCTGGAAAAATGGCGCAAAACGTAGAACAGCAGAGTGGCAGCAGAAGCTGTGCTGTTTGGTTCACAGTAGCCGAACAAAGGCTGAAAATGGTTGAATTCTGTGGCTTTCACGGAGGTGGGAGCCCAGGACAGACAACATGGAGAAGCTCAGAAGTGTGGCAATAGCGGGAGAGCAGAGTTGGCTGCGGAAGCTGTGCTGCTCAGTTCACAACGGCCGAGCAGAGTTGGCAGCGGAAGCGTTCGATGAGGAAGAGAAAGAGTAGATAGTACAGATTACATAGGAAGATGAGAGGAAATGAGAGGTGGATTCATAGTAGCAGGAGAGCAGCGGTGCACAGTCTGCCGAAAGCAGTATGGCGTCTGCACGCCAAAGAGGTGCGAAATGATTGTCTGCCATAGCTTTCTGACGAGACACACCCAGAAAAATCCACGAGAATGTTTTTGCCCCACCATGCACTGGAAGCTTAACCCAGAATTCCAGTGGGCGGCGGGGACTGCGGGAACTGTGGGATAGCTACCCACAGTGCACCGCTCAGACATTCGATGCTAGCCTTGGTACTGTGGACGCAATCCACCGAATTCACGTGCTTTAGTGGGGACACAGAAGACCGAATGTATAAAATAGCTTCCGAAAATTCGAATAGAATAATTTTGAAATAATTTCGTACTGTAGAAGTACCCTAAGTCTGGAGTTGTTAGCCACCTTCTACAGTTTGTTTGATGAAAAACTCAATTAAAAAAAGAGTTATCAATTCAAGTTAAATTCAGACAACTCTGAGACGCTCCTTTAATCACTTACCTTTAAAATGCATTTTTAACAATGCTGTGATGCTGGCAGGCACAAAGGCCCAGAGCCTCACTGAACACTGATAAATGCAGTTGGAAACCAATCTGGCTTATGTGTGGGGTTAGTATAGTTAAAACAGATAATAGTGTTATAAGAATGTGTTTGTATTTATGCTTTATGGAATGCTTGTAGAATGCTACATATATTAATCCCATTTATAATATCTGTATCCCATGGTACAAAGTTATATTGAGTGTTTGCATTGTAAATCTCTATAATTGTGTAACTCACCAAACAGGAAAAGCAGGTATTCAGCAGGTATTAATTAAGGTAAAGTATTCACCCTGCACACAAAAAGGCCCACTGAAGGCAAATCAGTGGACAGAGACTTCGGTGATTGTATTCCTGATTCCCTCCAGGAAAGAGGGACCGACACATGAACTCATCCCATCAGACTGGATTCTGTGGTGAGGGGAGCATAAAAATCCTGACAAGGAGAAACTGGTCTCTTCATGCTGCCTAGACTCTGAGGAGCAAAGATTCCTAAACATAAGCAAGAGATCCCCATGCTGCTTGGCATGGGTCAGCCCTAAAGGAAGTATAGAGCTGTTTATTATGGAAGCTTATATTACCTTTTATAGCTAAGACTAACTCATTTGTGTGTCAAGTATAGAGGGGTAGCCGTGTTAGTCTGTATCCACAGCTGTCATCCCCTAGCACCCCTCCTCTACTTGCGCTACATTGATGACATCTTCATCATATGGACCCACGGGAAGGAGGCCCTTGAAGAATTCCACCTGGACTTCAACAATTTCCACCCCACCATCAACCTCAGCCTGGACCAGTCCACACAAAAGATCCACTTCCTACACACTACAGTGCTAATAAGAGATGGTCACAAACACCACACTACACCAGAAACTTACTGACCGCTATACTTACCTACATGTCTCCAGCTTCCATCCAGGACACATCACACGATCCATTGTCTACAGCCAAGCCCTAAGATACAACTGCGTTTGCTCCAATCCCTCAGAGACAAACACCTACAAGATCTTTATCAAGCATTCTTAAAACTACAATACCCACCCGGGGAAGTAAGGAAACAGATTGGCAAAGCAAGACGGGTACCCAGAAGTCACCTACTAGAAGACAGGCGCAACAAGGAAAGTAACAGAACACCACTGGCCATCACCTACAGCCCCCAGTTAAAACCTCTCAAGCATATCATCAACGATCTACAACCTATCCTGGAAAACCATCCCTCACTCTCGCAGACCTTGGGAGGCAGGCCAGTCCTTGCTTACAGACAGCCCCCCAAACTGAAGCAAATACTCACCAGCAATTACACTCCACACCAACCCAGGAACCAATTCCTGGAACAAACCCTGTTGCCTACTCTGTCCCCATATCTACTCTAGTGACACCATCACAGGACCCAACCCAATCAGCCACACCATCCGGGGCTCATTCACTTGCACATCTACGAATGTGATACATGCCATCATGTGCCAGCAATGCCCCTCTGCCATGTACATTGGCCAAACCGGACAGTCTCTACGTAAAAGAATGAATGGACACAAATCAGACATCAGAAATGGTAACATACAAAAGCCAGTAGGAGAACACTTCAGTCTGCCTGGACAGTCAATAACTGATTTAAAAGTAGCCATACTTCAACAACAAAAACTTCAGAAACAAACTTCAAAGAGAAACTGCAGAGCTAACATTCATTTGCAAATTTAACATTGATTTGAGCTCGAATAGAGACTGGGAGTGGCTGGCTCACTACAAAAGCAATTTTCCCTCTCTTGGTATTGACACCTCCTCCTCAATTATTGGGAGTGGACCACATCCACCCTGACCGAATTAGCCTTGTCAACACTGATTCTCCACTTGAAAGGTAACTCCCTTCTCTTCATGTGTCAGTATATTTATGCCTATATCTGTAATTTTCACTCCATGCATCTGAAGAAGTGGGTTTTTTTACCCATGAAAGCTTATGCCCAAATAAATCTGTTAGTTTTTGAAGTACCACTGGACTCCTCGTTGTTCATTTGTGTGTGTGTTTCCTGTTCTAACCTTGCAAATAACTCATTTCTTTTCTTTGTTAATAAATCTTTAGCTAGTTTATTACAGTATTGGCTACAGGCATTGTCTTTGGTTTGAGGTCTGAGTACAATTGACTTGGGGTAAGCGACTGGTCCTTTGGGACTGGAAGTAACCTGAATATTATTGGGATTTGGGGTGTAACATGACCATTTATCACATCATCCAGCTTGCCTGGTTTGCAAGATGGACTGGAATGCCCACGGGGACTCTCTGAGACTCCATGGTAAAACTGTTACAGTGCTTTAGGAGTTCACACACTTGTCACCAAGTCAGTAACATCTAATTATAGAAAATTCAACCAGTTTGAGGTTTCTCCCCAGCTTTTTGACATTCTACCCTGAAGGTGGCACTCACGGTTATGAGCCACTGCAGACAGCATGACAAGTGTAATGGTTACTAAATCTAGGGGCTTATATATTTTTATTTCACCTGACTTACCTGTAGTTTGATACAATTGCTTTCAACTTCTTTGTTATCATTCTTCAAAATCTGGTGTTCCTGGTGTCTGGTTCACTGTTTGTTCTCCCTCATTCTTTTCCAAGCTGAATTTAGAAGAAATGCCTAGGCCTTGTGACTTGGCCAAGACTGTCCTTTGAACCCACTGTTTTCTGCAACTTTTAGGAGAGGCCTAGAATTAAGCTACCTCCTCTCTGAAGATGGCCTGTCTATGGTAATTATCATTAAATGTTGACTAATGAGATGAGAAGTACATCAAACATTGTTTATGGTTAATATGGGTAAAATATGCTTAGGTCTAGCTTATTAACTTAAAACTCACATTATAGCGGAATTAGATTCCTTTTGTATAAAACACATCACCATTCTAAAACTGGCTTGTTGATTTATCAATAGATGCCTCTTGGTCCTTCAATATCAAGCTAGTTGGAAGTGTTACAGAATTCCATCCTAATCTAAAATATGGGACTTTAATAAAAACTCTATTCTATGATCTAGCAGAATTTTGCTCAGAATGCTTTTTCATCCTCTTTTCATTTACAGAACCTTAAAAAAAATGCCAAATGGAGGTCCAGACCCATTTTGGAAATCTTAAGATAGTCTGTGGACCGTCGGGGATCCGTGGACCACAGATTGAAAGCCTCTGTCCTAATATATTTTCTCCATGGTATATATGCATTGTTTCTGTATTACTTGGTGTACATGAGCTACCATTTAAAAAAGGAAAATTCAATTTAAAAGTTGTTAAAATTTAAGAATTCAAACTTGAGTCTCAAATTAGTATACTGAATTTGTGGGTCTGCAGCTGGCACAAGTGTTCGTTGGCTGCATACCATGCAAAGAGGCATATGTTTAATAGCCTCTCTAAAGTGAGCAGAATGGATAAAAACAGAGACCTGAAGAAAAGTAGCAATGAAAGAATAGTAACCTGAGAGGAAGAAAGGAGAAGCCTGAAGAACAGATGGGTGGCAAAACAGAGTCAAAGATCAGCATAAGTGGACAAAACAAGGTAAGAGTTGCGGGAAAGGATCATACAAAAAGGAATGGAAGAAGGTAAAAAGAATAAAATTGAGGGAAAAGGCAAAGAGTAGAAGAAAAGTTGAAAGGGCTTAACAAAAATCAAGTAAAAGGATCCAAGACTGAATTCTATCTTATGGCCCAAAGCATTCTTAAGAGACTCATTTTCAAAGCTAGGGAACCATGTGACACATTCAGTTTCATTTCTAGAACAAAACTCCCTGGCAAATGAATACATTATAGGGATTTAAAAAAAAAAAAAAAAAAAAAAAAAGCAAGTGTCTAGCCCATCATGGTATCATCTCAATTTAGTCAACTCATACACTGAAACTTACCACAAGAGATTGCTCTAGCGTGGCATGCCTCTCCTCCTTCTCGACTGTTCGTCGACAGTCTGGACACACCCACAGTGGAAGATGCAGCATACTATTTGCTTTTGGAGATGTAGAAAGTGCTGTTTTGCTAGAATTTTTAATCCCGTTCTCTGAAAGCAAGGTGTCTTTCCGTTCACTTCTACAAAGAAGACAATGCTCGCCTGTTGTATATGGTGCCCTTTGACCCAAGCCAAAAGTAAATGGAGTCTACAAACAAACATTTGAATAGACAACTGGTTATTTCCATGCTTAACGGACAAAAGTCATCTTTACATTTCTTATTCTACAAAGTATTCAGTAGGAACAAAGTCTGTGTTAATACTTCATGCATGCTTTGGGTGCATTGAAACCCCAATGCTGAATATCCTATTAACATAGAACCTGGAAGGTCTTATTGCTATTATGAATAAGGCTCCATAATTACACATTTCATTTAAATAAAAATTTACTTTTTGAGGAATGCACTATAGCTTTCTACTATTAGATGATTCAAAGTAGAAGTTAAAATAGAAGGGAAAAATTGAACTCCTTTCACTATTTTCAATGTTTGTTGTTGTTTTTTGTATTAAAGGGAAAGAAATTAGGAAAATATAATGGCTCCTTAGACTTCCTTCCCTTCTGTCTGCTACAGGCCCAGCTGCTCCTTCAGCATCAGTTGTGGCCCAAACACTTAACTAACTTGGCTATAAAGACTGGATTTAGCTTTTGCAAATCTGAAGTGGCTTACAAGAGGGCCCCAAACTGCTTTGGAATGAAGTCATCTTAGCATTTTAAAGCTATTCCTTTCTTCCAGACCCTCCTCTGGACAGTGGATGTAAAAAGGAACAAGTTTCCAGCAATAAAATGCCTACTGCGCACTATCCAAAAATGGTGTATATAATGTGTCAGTATCAGAAAGGCCCAATAAATTGAGCACTGATTTTTCAAAGCTGCAGTCTATAGAGTCAAGCATCAATTCTCTTACCTATCTGGTCATAGATTCCAAGATCAGAAGGGGCCATTGTGATAATCTAACCTGACCTCCTATACAACACAGGACATAGAACTTTCCTAAAGTAAATTCCTAGAGCATATCTTCTAGAAAAACATCCAATCTTGATCTAAAAAAAAAAAAAAAAAAATCAGTGATGGAGAATCCACTAGGACCCCTGGCAAAAACTGTTCTACTGATTAGTTACCCTCACTGTTCAAAATGTGTGCCTTATTTCAATTTTGAATTTGTTGAGCTTAAACTTCCAGCCATTAGATCTTATTATACCGGTCTCTGCTAGATCGAAGAGCTTAGCATTTGTTCCCCATCTAGATACTCAGACTGTGATCAAGTCATTCCTTAACTTGCTCTCTATAAAACTAAATAGATTGAATTCCTAGAGTCTGTCACGATAAGACATGTTTTCTAATCCTTTAATCATTCTCATGGTTCTTCTCTGAATCCTCTCCAATTAGTCAACATCCTTTTTTGGATTGTGGACACCAGAACTGGAGACAGTATTTTAGCAGCAGGCACACCAATGCCAAATACAGAGGTAAAACCTCTCTACTCCCACTCAAGATTCCAGTTTATGCAACCAAGGATCACATTAGCCCTTTTGGACACAGCCTCACACTGAGAACTCAGGACAGTGGAGGAATAGGGACACTCAGGAATTTTGGGTTCCAGTCAAGATTATGGAAGGGAGTGTTCTCTAGGGGGTCACACACCCTTGAGGCCCTGTTTCCTCACAAGCCTGACTTCTTCTTCCCATCGAATCCGTGCTAGTCTTCCTTTCCTACCCCACTGACACTCAGTCATCCATTCTCCCCAGCACCCAGTCGCAGTCTCCTCATCCAACTGCCATTTCCCCACTTGCTCCCATTTCCCTGCACCACCCCCATCCTAAGCTCCCAGTCTATCTTCCTCTTCCCCACTCTTTGCCCAGCCAAACCCAGTCTCCACTCCCTGGCTATCTGTCTGATCTTAGTCTCCCCCTAGCAGCTGGTTTCTGCCTGCCTCCCAGTCTTCATAATCAGTCCCAGGCACCACTGCTTCCAGTCTCAGTCTCCCCCCAAACGGCTTGGCTAAATCTAGTCTCTCTGGCACCCATAGTGGAGGGAGGGAGGGAGGGAGAGGGAGAGGGAGAGACATTCCCTGCTTTCAGTTCTAGTTCCTGGCACCTCAGCAGCCTGCGGCATTGAGTCTAACAACTACAGGGATAGTCCTGCTCATCCCCTGCAGCCCTGGGTTGGTGCAGATAAAATCTTCAAAGAATTTAGCTGCCAAACTGTAACAAGTCACTACTGAGCTCGTGCAATTTCAGATTTTTCAAAAGCTTATAACTGAATGAGATTTGGGTGGTGCTTCCAGGGAAGATCAAGGTGCACATCTCTGACAAAGACCATCCCCTACCATTCTTTAAAGCATGGAAGCACTAGGGATTCCCAATGCCCTTAGGTGTTTGTATTTTTAAAAAAAAAACAAAAAAAACACACATAGCCAAATACAACACTTCAGCATTAATAAATAGCCAGTACTGTTTTGGAAACATATTGAAAGTTCGCAACATTAGAGTACAGCTGGATCTCTGACACTCACTTTGGCACAACAAGAGGATCATATCAAGATGCAGACCAATCTTATTTGTGTCCCACTAACCCTACTCTCTTCCTCACTGCAGCAACAACCTCCATCCCCTAATGCTGCCATCTGAAGAGAATCTGCCTGTATTTTCCTCACTGCAGCATCAGGCAGTCCAAATGCCAGGAAAAGAAGATTCACAGAGCTGAGACTAGCATCAAAAGCTTCCTACAGCCATTCTGGAAGGTGGGTGTGAAGGAAGAATTAACAAGCCCAAACCTTCATAAGAACACAGTGATTTCAGATAGTCATGTTGTTCCATCAATCCTTTCCACCTACCCACAAACTTTCTCCAGGAAGTAGAAGGTCCTAAGGCAGTGGTGGGCAACCTGTGGGCCACATGTGGCCCATCAGGGTAATCTGATTGCAGGAACAGCAAACTGCGGCCACTGGGAGCTGTGGGGGGCCATGCCTGCAGACGTCAACGTCAGCAAAATGTCTCATGGCCCCCAATCAGATTACCCTGATGGGCCACATGTGGCCCACAAGTTGCCCACCACTGTCCTAAGGTGTTTAGCCAGCTTTTTTCACTACCTGTGAAACTGTCTACAAGGTCACCTGCCTCCTCCTGATCCTACCTGCAAGCTGCAGACACCTCACCATTTCCTGCCATAGTAATTTGCATTAGGGGAAAAGGAGAAAAGCATTGTCCTCATGCAAACTCCCACTGGAGGGACTTTTGAGAGTGAAGAGGCCCCCTTTGTGTCTCCTTATGAGCTAGGCTTGGCTTGTCCCTTCATTGGCTCTGCCCAGTCAAACAACAGATTTCAAAAGCAGCAAAGTTAGTCAGCCACTCTTTCTAGGAGGGCTGTTCCTGGACCCACCCCTTCATGCAACAGTTGGGTCTTGCGGATACTTGGAACCAGTCTGAAAAGCTTGCAGCAGGTGGCCTGGCTGCTCATCTCCTTGTTCAAGATTATTTTTTTCAGAAGTCAGGCTGTCTCCCTGATGCTGCCATGAGGATCTGTGTAGAGCTATTTACCAGTAGATCCTTACGGACAGCAGCGGCAGCAGGGTTTCTTGCCCCCAGAAAGGAAGACAGAAGTGTAAAGATCTCAAACAATAATTAAAAGGTATGTATCAACACATCCTGACCTTCAACCTTTCAAATAGGTTAAGGTCAGGGAAGCTGGCCTCCAACCTTCCTATACAAGGATTTGTAGATTCAGTCTAGATTGTTGCATTGTAGTACAAGGAAAAATAAAACTAGTCAGTACTATTTAAAGGAGAACCACCACCGCAAACAGCAGGAACAATAATTTCAAAGGCTGGCCATCTAGAAGATTCCCTTTGTTTATATTTACAGCACAGTTTTAAATGCTGAACTACAAACATTTGGTTCATAAAATGAGAAACATCACTTGATATTCAGAAAGAGAGGTGGGGCGACTTATACGCAGTGGTAGTTTCTAAACTATTTTGTATTCTAACAAAATTAACATTTACCATCTTGACTATGGGCAATCCGAGATGCCAACTTCCTGTTACTTCTGCCACAGTAAAATTGCAACTAGTCTCAAACATATCTTGAAGCAAAATCAATCAATTCTAAACCCCTACTTTCATATCTTTGCAACTTTCTCAGAAACACGAGGCTGAAATCTCTCATGCTTTCTCGCAGCCCAAATGTGAAAACATCCACAATAACAGTTGAGCTCTTTTTCAATTACATGAACTTTAATCTAGATCCATACATGTGTACATTTCACATTTTCGAGGTAAAAAGTGTACACTTGGGGGAAAAAGTTTGCACTTTGCTAATCAAATTTCAAAACCTGCCATAGCCTTCAATGAGGAAGAGTATCCGATGTCCGTAGAAGTTGGCTTATAATTTTATTTGTTAACAAATTTGGAAGAACAGAAATGTCAGCACTACTTAAATGGAATATTTATTAATCTATTTAAGTGTGTTTCCAAGAAGAATTTTTTCTTTTTGTCTTCAGAACAAAATTAACATGACACTAAAGTCGAGATAATAATTTAAAGTTTTCCCTATCCATGTTTCCACCTCAAAGATTATTAGCTCAATAATTGTTTTAAAATCTAGTTTACTTTTCACCATTCATGCTGTCATTTTTGTACTTTGTTAGCTTGCACAACAAAACCATTTAGTGAGTTTCATAAGCACATTCCTATTTGGGATAGGAATCTTCCAGGAATTTTTTTACATTATTTCATGAAAATAAAAATTCTGTTAGGGTTTGTAATACTTTAGTATTTGATTCAGCACCAAGGTAGTCTATCCTTACAGTGCTGCACTAGTGCAGCTGCACCGCTGTAGTGCTTGGTGAAGACGCTACCTATGCTAACCAGAGAGCTTCTTCTGTTGACATAGGTACTCCATCTCCCCAAGAGGGGATAGCTTTGTTGAAGGGAGAACCCTCCCCTCAACATAGCACTGTCTACAACGGGAGCTTGGTCAGTATAACTTTTTAGGGTAGACCAGGGCTACCACGGACTTAAGTGAACAGAGTCAAGCCCTAAAACCTATATTAATGAGGTCTCTGCCGCATTTTTGCACTTCAGTACTTCTTCCATAAATAAATCGTTCAATGACTATTGACCAACCAAACTTGACTGTACCTACCTGAGAAACACCTGTGAACTCTGATCCAACGGAACTGTCTGTAAACTGGGTACCATTTAATGAAACCTAGAAAACAACAAGAGTAGACGGATGATAACAGCTAAGTATTTTTTGTTTTTTACTGCATCTTAGAGAGAATGGCACTTGCTACCACCACAATTGAGCCTATATCTATAGCATTACAAGCCTTTTTCGAGAGGACTTGACAGACATTTTTTCCCATTGTGATAAAATTCTCCAGATACAGGAGTTAATAATGTGGACATTTCAAAGTACAGCGGTATGAGTAGGAATTTAATGGATCTATTACAAATGCAATTCAAACACCAAATATAGAGCAAAGTCACCCAGTGAAATGGATATAAGGACCAAAAATATGATTGCCTGTTTGCTCAAGTTTCCGGGTTCATGTAGGCCTTTCATTAACTGTTCTCGTTTTTGTATTTTTATCATCTTAATTTACAAAAGTTTCACCTTTTTGGAGGTTCTGCATAATATAGCATAGAAAAATAGGTTTTCACATATTAGCTAAGCAAAATTCTTCCCCTCAGAAAAACATTTTGAAATTAGATAATATATTTTAAGGCCAGAAGGAACCACTTGGATCATCTAGACTGATCTGCATAACGCAGGCCACAGAATTTCATCCAATAATACCTGCATTAAGCCCATAGTCTCAAGTTTAACCAGAAGTTATCTTTTAGAAAGACTAATTTTCCACCCTCCTCTCCATAGACACTGAACTAAGCATTGCCTGATAAGCCACAAGTGACACTATATGTCACCAAACCCGAATAAAGTGAAAATAGGACACAACAATAAGTCAATGACAACACTCAAGAAAGAGGATAACCTGGTTATGAAATTATCTAAGAACAAGATTTCAATTCATTTGTGAGAGAAACAAAGTGCACTGCAGGGAGGGTGAGAGGGGAACTTTCAAATGTCAATTCTTTTCAGTGGGATTTTACTGGGGGGAGAGGAAGGAGACTTATCCCCATTCCCTTCTTTGTTTGGGTATTACCCACCCTCTGAGATTTCAAACAGGTCTTCACTTTATTTTCATCAGCCCCCTGTCCCCTTTTCCCATTTCTGTTTATCCCTTTTTGTTTCCCCCACTCCACTATGTAACATTAAGTGAGATTAGTATGATAAGGAGCTAACTAAATACGACACCTCTTACTTAAGAGAAGCATGTATTTGTGTCAGATCTGGTCACTTAAGTGAACAGAATATGCTTTTACTCCTGCTAGCCACAGAGGCCACGGACTTACAGTATGAGCTAGAGTCTATTATTCCTGCACATCAACAGAACTAGGAATTTCTGACCAATGATGCCTACTCACTGGATGGCCTTGAATAAAGATTTCTACTAACTCTTCTCCCTCCTACCAGTAAAAAAAGTGGCTCAATGCCTTACTCACAAGAGATGCTGCAAAGATTAGTGATTTCACAACACCCTGATAATGTTAAACTCTACTGTTACAGGCTATTAGTGACACTGACAAGGCCCAACGACCAGATGGCTTAACAGACTTAAATTATTCAGCACTGTCCTTCCCCTAGTCCAATTCAAACAGTAGCGGGGTGCAGGCGATCTCTATTTTGACATGAAGTTTAATTGGACAAGGTTAAAAATTTTATTTTTTTCAGTGTATTGCTGATTTTTGTATTTACAATGAAGAACTGCATTAGTTGTCTCAGGAAATCTGGAGGCTCTAACAGCTGAATCAGAGCAAGTGAAGCTTGACACCCATGAAGGTGTGGTAGCTAGGTTAAGTTTTTGGCATTCAGGTGGTTGCTTGCCCAAAAAAGGAGGGGGAAGAAAGCTCTGCATCCCCTCTGAAGTATCAAAAGCCCAGCAGGGTTTTACATTGGTGAAGGAGGAGTCCCTCACTAGTTTTTCTAGTTTTACAATCAGATTTACCTATTTGAAAATTCTTCTCTGTTGTGAGAAAGATTCACATGAGGAGGTAATACACCCTGTCACAATCCTGCACTGGTGAGGTGAAGGTTAAGGAGCTGCTCTAGACACAGGAAGCCACACCCCCTCGTCTCTACTTGGCATGCTCCCAGGGGCAGGAGCATTCAAAAGGGAGCAGGTCAGCTCAGTCTGGGCTGACTGAGGAGGAGAGCAGTTGGGTGCAGCAGCCTCCTGCCAAGAAGCTGCTGGGACTGAGTCTATCTAGCCAATCTTCTGGAGCAGAGGGCAACGACTTGCTGTCGCCAGGGGAAGGAGCTCCAGAGATGAACCTGGGAGGAAGGTAGGAAGACCGAACTGTGACATCAACAGAGGTACAGGAAACAGGTAAGAAGTGATCCACGGAGAGTGAGTAAGGGTAATAGATCTTAGGCCAGGTATACATCCTACTGCTTTGAAGGGCCCTGGGTCAGAACCCAGTGGAGTAGGGTGGACCTGGGTTTCCTACCCCCACTCTGGGGACTGTAGCCGCTAGGCAGAGTGGCCCTTGACTCTGGATGCTGGGACACACTCCCACGAACTGTAGCAGCTAGGCAAAGCGGCCCTGGACATCCATCACTAGGCAGTACTGCCAGCTCTGCCCACAGAGGCACTCCCCAACAAAAGGGGAAAGAGTGAAACTGAGTGCACAGGAAGTGCTATCAAAAGTACAAAACAGGAATAAAGACAATTTCCCTCTTTCCATTAGTTATATTAATGTTATTTGTAACAAATTTAGTAGCATGATTAAGTGGGCATTCCTTTAACTTCTTTCTTGTTAAAATTTAGCTTCTAGAGCACAGTTATGGGATAAATTATTCAATAGTATAGTCTCAATATACATACAACATAAAAGAATGATAGTCCCTACTACAACCAACGTGCTTGCAACAATCTAGATTGCAGGATTTGGAGAACACTAACTGGGTAACTGGCATTTATACATACATTACTCCTGAGGGCATTCTGTGCCAAAAAAAATAAATAAATAAAAATTCTGCACACAGTATTTTAAAATTCTGCGAATTTTATTTGACAAATAAATGTGGAGGCATTGGGGAGCACAGGCCACTGACTGCACAAAGGTAGGAGATCACTGTGCAGCTCCTCTGGGGACATGGACTCAGTGGTGAGGCTGCAACCAACCCTGACACAGTGCAAGGATGGAGTCTGCCCCAGAAACACACCAGGGCCCAGCCCCTCTGTGACAGGTGCACCATGTGTGGGCAGGCAGGCTCAGCAAGGCACGATCCAAGTGTGGGGTCCAGGTGTAGGTTAAGAGACTTCTGTGTGGGGCAATCTGGGTGTGAGCAGCTCAGTGAGGGATCTGGGTGCTGGGGGGGATCTGGATGCACAGGTGCTTGTTGGGGAGCTCTGGGTGCAACAGTAATGGGACTCTCGGGGGGTCCAGGTGAAGGTGGTTGGAGCTCAGTGGCAGGGGTTGGGTGTGGGAGAGAGAACTTGGCAGGGGGGTATGGGTGTGGGGTGTCAGTGGAGAGTACAGATGCAGCTGGTTGGGGCTCAGTGGGGCTTGTCGGGGTGGTCCAGGTACATGGGTAGTGGAACTCATCGGAAAGGGGGCGTGTTTTTAAGTGTGGGAGGTGAGGCTCAGTGGGAGTGTCTGGGTATGAGGGGATCTGGATGCAGAGGGGTTGGGCAGATGGGGGAGCAGCTCCCTCTATAGGGATCCCTCCCCCTGCAGCTGAGGAGCGACAGGTGCAAGAAGCTGGGGTGGAGGGGAGGGGGGAGTCTGCAGAGCGTCATTCAGCCGAGGTAGAAATTTGTGGGTGGGTCTTTGGTCGGCCAGGTCTAGCAGCTGAGCCCAGTGCAGGGTAGGAACCATCAGCTGGGTCTTCCCTAGTTCCGCCTCCTGCCCCACAGTGATTTACCTCTCTGCTGGCTGCCCTGGGCCCCCAAAACATACTGCTGGAAAGGGTCGCATGACCGCTCTTGTGGCTTCTCTTTGCTTTCCCGTCAGTCATTTTTCTGCGGGGAAGCAAAAAAATCTGTGGGGGAAGTAAATTCTGCACATACAAAGTTAGACATGGTCATAATTTGCTGACTGCTATCAACGATAATGAAGGGGTGATTTTATCAGAGCTTCAGTGAGTTGACCACCAAGTTACAGATTCTGAAATTCTATCTTAGCTCATTTTAAAATGATAAAACAATGCTGAATCAAATAGATGTGCCAGAAAATGAAAAGTGAGTGACTTATCCATGTTTGGTGGAAGTACAGGAGAATAGAAAACTTGCAGACAGGCCTTCTTAATCTGACATTCTCATTACTAAGCTCCAGAACAGTTCTATAGAAGAGTTTGATTTTGTAACTTACACATTTGTCTCCTGCTGTCTGAAAATTGTAAGTTAATCTTTCAATTTCCAAAATCTTTTCAATGGAAGACAGACATTTAAGAAAGTTGGAGCAAAGCTTTTACACAAATATTAACAGTACTACATTATTACAAAAAATGCAAAACTATTTATGGAGAGAGTGTTTAAGGTGGCAAGCCAAATAGCAGAGTTAGTCATATCAGAGGGGTAGCTGTGTTAGTCTGTATCCACAAAAACGAGGAGTCCAGTGGCCCCGATCTGCTAGTCATATCAGAACAGCCTACTTCACTCTTAAGTAGCTACGAGTGCAGATATTCTTTATATGAACAAACACTGTGCTGAGGTGAGTACTATATTGGGAAAAGAGGAAAATGTGTGCTATTCAATCAGTGAATGTTCTGATATAAGACTTATAAAAGTTACAGTTGAGTATGTTGCCATCAAATAGCATTAGGACAGGTAGCACACCCTGAGGAAAGGATATGCTATCAAGTGTAAATTCAGGCTGGTGAAAATAACGTAAGACTACCACATATGGCCTTATATTTTGATATTCTAAATATCACACAGGATTAATAGATTTCAACGTTGTTTTCCCTCTGACTAAAGATAAATTTAGTAAAACCACTATCGAGCAAGAATTTTAAAAAAAGGTTAAGACAATAGAGGAGTCTTTCCTTCTTTCTGTGATAAAGACAGGATTTAAATGAGATATCGGATGAACCCATTAATCAGAATGTTTTATTTATGCCACTTGCTACACCACCTATGCTTTTTAAACCAACCGTACTAGAGTTCTACTTTGAGGCTGAGCTCTCTCCACTCTAACCTTCTTTCAGAACTAAATCTTCAGTTCTAACTAACACTCTGCAGAATGGTACAAACAGAAATTTAAGTTTTTGGATTAGAAATAAGAAATTTATTGGGTTTTTATCTACAGGGACTTCACTAACTGGTCCTGTTGACATTTACTAGCCTGACTGAAGCTTAGCACAAGTCACACATGGTTTTAGAGGTCCTGAAAACCTCTCAGGAAAATTTAAGACAACACCTACAACAAACCCATGCATCCTCTTGGATGGATGAGACGAGACAACACTGAACAACTGCGTCCACTACCATAACAACTCAATGTCTCCTTTCAGAGTAGCAAGCCTAGTAAATATCCCTGAAAAGGCGCAAAAAGGAAGTCTTGACAACCAGACGCCTCCTCTCAGTGCTCATACTGTTCCACCATGAGTGCTGTGTTACTAACTAAATACGATAACAGTATATTACCTTCAATCATCTTTTTCCAACAGAATCCATAGGGCAGCACTAGTCTGAACTACTACTCTTCAGTAAGGGTCCCTACCTACCAAGTAACAAGGATCCACCCTGTCCCTAATCGATTCTCTTCATCTACTTACAGCCACCTTCAGTATCCACTTGAGACCACCAGAAATAGTAAAGTCACCTTGTGGACTCTGGTACCAATAATATGCCACAGGTACTCTGCTGTACATCTCATCTTCCACAGATGTAGCTTAAAGCATCACAGATGTTACCAGGACCACCCCTAGCTCCCCTGACTCCCAGCTACACTGCTGGCGAGTGCTGGGGGGGCAGTTCCCCCCTCCCCCGAAGCCTGGGAGCCAAAGGAGCGGAGCAGGCTGGGGCTGGGTCACTCCACTTCCTGCAGGAAGTGGCCAGCCCCCGTCCCCCACGGACACCTGGGGCCAGCCCCTCCCTGCTCCCCCCCGCGGAGGCCTGGGGCCCAACACAGCGCTGCCACGGAGGCCTGGGGCCAGTTCCTTCCCCCTCCCCCCCCAGCTCATGACCACAGAGGCCTGGGGCCCCAGGCTCCTCTGCTCCCCTGGCTCCCAGGCTTGGGGGGAGGGGGCAACCGCCCCCCCAGCACTCACTGGTGGCACAGCTGGGAGCCAGGGGAGTGGAGCAGGCTGGGGCCAGGTCCCTCCACTTACCATGCGATGAGTGCAGGGTTGGGCCTGGCTGCAATCTTCAAGGGAGTGGGGATGGGGCTGGGGTGGGGCAGGGGCACGGGCCTTGGGGAAGAGCCAGAGCAAGGGCTGGAGCAACACAGAGCTGCGCAGGGCACCAGGAAATTTGGTGCCCCAAATTCCCTGGTGCCCTATGCAGCTGCATGCTTTGCATATGGGTAATGATGGCCCTGGATGTTACAGTGCTTATAGGAAATCAGCACCAATATTCTACCCTTTCTCTAGGCTTTATTTTTTTAGTGTTTCTCCCCAGCTACTAGCTCTAGTGCCTAACTCTGCTGCAACTCAGTATTCTGAAGCACAAGTAGAATGGAACTGAATAGATTTCACTTCTGCTTTCAGGGTTCTCAATAGTATCCATGCAAACAAACTGTGGGCTGAAGCTATACAGTGGCCCTGGTTTGCTATTCCCAGCCAATGGGAGCTGTGGGAAGTGGTGCAGGCTGCAGGGACGTGCTGGCCACTGCGTCCCAAAGTTCCCATCAGCCGAGAGCAGCAAACTGCAGCCATGCCTGCGGACAGTCAATGTAAACAAACTGCCTCATGGCCCACCAGCCTCAGGCTGCCCACCACTGGACTAGATGATCATACTGGTTCCTTCTTGCCTTGAAATCTATGACTTGGAAGACTTAGGAACATAGCACTGGCTCACATGCTGGGCATTCTAAAAATAATGTTCCAAATTCCATTACAAATATGAAGGTTTTAAATGAATGTTTAGACTCTGCAGAAAACAGTAGTCTGGGAAAGCTTCCTGCTCATTGGGCAAGTCAGTTTTTTCAAGAATTCAGCATCATACATGTTTTAAAAATCACCCATGAAAACGCCACAATCCCAACAAGACAGTGAGCTATATGCATAAACCAGGTTACATGAAAAAGGGTTGACTAATCTGTGTTCTGGAGGGACAACTCCTCATGTCACCCATTACCCCCAATGATGTCACATACGCATTAAAAGAGGGTTGACAGATTAAAGCCCTCAGGTTAGATAAGCAGTTACCTAAGACTACCCTCCTGAATAGTCTCGAAGAAGATAGAGCTACTGTCTGCCCCTGCCAGGGACTGGTGGTTAACAGTACCAAGGCTTGATCACCACCTCATCTCCTTCTCCAAAAGTAAGGATATAGTTAACACTTTTGCTTGTTAATACTGCATTATTTAATATTCAATGCTCCTGAAAGCTTTTAAGTCTTATAGAGGTACTGCTGCCACAAAACTGCCCAACTGTAGGGATGCATATTAAAAAAATCATGTTAAAAACACAGAAAGATCTCTTTACAATTACACCCTATATTATGAAGGGTGCAAGGCCTAAGAAATCCAGTTTGTCACAACACACTGTTTTTTTATAGTTCTCTCAGCTTGCACAATGAAAAAAATCAGTGAAGCCAGTTTCATTACCAGGTTCATAGTTTCTAGCCACTTAAAAACCACAGTTTTAAAAACATTTAAATTTGTCTTTTATTTTGATTTTAGCGAGTACATTTCTTTTGCTCTTCAGTAATATATAAGTCTTTAGAACATTTAAATTTGGGGCCAATTTAAGACTGCATCCCTGGAAGGGCCAACATCCCAAAATAAATTTTTCAGCAGTGGCAATCAAAACTAGAGCTTCAGCTCTCCAATGTATTATCATAGTTTGTTGACAAAGTAGTGCAATAATACTTGGTTGTTGCAATAATGGTCTTTGTCCTTCATATTTAAATAAAGAGCTCTGAAAAACTGTTTGTAGGTTATTGGTAAAAAAAGTGTCCAAAAACAGACTGAGAACTAGTGATGTTTTAATTAAGAAAGGCGACACTATAGGTGTGCATTTCTGGGTGATAATTGCTCACCTCAGATGGCGATGAACAGAAGGCAGAGTTATTTCTGCTAACACATACTCGTCAGAGTGTCTCACTACTATAGAGTAGAAACTAGCAAAACAAAACAAAAAACCAAAAAGAATATTTACTGGTTGCTAATGTCATAAGTGTGACTACAGCCAACCAAAACACATAGTGCTAAAGGCATCTCATAAAATGACAAAGTTCCTTGATCTATATAAGGGATTTCAGAGTTCCTAAGAGTCAGTGAAATCTGCTACAAAACAAAAACACACTAAGATTTCAGCAGAAACTTAAAGCAATATGAATTGCAAGAAGTGTCTATTTATTAATAATTTTGAAGTGTGCCAGGGTGACTTAGGTTTCATTCCAAGCATTAATGTTAACAATCAATCCACAAGAATTAAGCTGTGAAAGAGACAAATCTGTTTAAGGACCATTTCTTGTGAAGAAACCATGCTTTTCAGGGAAGTCAACAATTCCTTATATCTTAGAATCATAGAACTGGAATGGACCTCCAGAGGTCTTCTAGTCCAGTCCCCTGCACTCAAGGCAGGACTAAGTATTATCTAAACCATCACAGAATCATAGAATATCAGGGTTGGAAGGGACCTCAGGAAGTCATCTAGACCAACCCCCTGCTCAAAGCAGGGCCAATCCCCAACTAAATCATCCCAGCCAGGGCTTTGTCAAGCCTGACTTTAAAAACCTCTAAAGGAAGGAGATTCCACCACCTCCCTAGGTAACACATTCCAGTGTTTCACCACCTTCCTAGTGAAAAAGTTTTTTCCTAATATCCAACCTAAACCTCCCCCACTGCAACTTGAGACCATTACTCCTTGTTCTGTCATCTGCTACCACTGAGAACAGTCTGGAGCCATCCTCTTTGGAACCCCCTTTCAGGTAGCTGAAAGCAGCTATCAAATCCTCCCTCATTCTTCTTTTCCACAAACCAAACAATCCCTGTTCCCTCTGCCTCTCCTCATAACTCTCGTGTTCCAGTCCCCTAATCATTTTTGTTGCCCTCTGCTAGACATTTTCCAATTTTTCCACATCCTTCTTGTACTGTGGGGCCCAAAACTGGACAGTACTCCAGATGAGGCCTCACCAATGTCGAATAGAGGGGAATGATCACATCCCTCAATCTGCTGGCAATGCCCCCACATATACATCCCAAAATGCCATTGGCCTTCTTGGCAACAAGGGCACACTGACTCATATCCAGCTTGTCGTCCACTGTCACCCCTAGGTCCTTTTCTGCAGAACGGCTGCCGAGCCATTCGGTCCCTAGTCTTTAGCGGTGCATGGGATTCTTCCGTCCTCAGTGCAGGACTCTGCACTTGTCCTTGTTGAACCTCATCAGATTTCTTTTGGCCCAATCCTCCAATTTGTCTAGGGCCTTCTGTATCCTATCCCTACCCTCCAGCATATCTATCTCTCCTCCCAGTTTAGTGTCATCTGCAAACTTGCTGAGGGTGCAATCCACACCATCCTCCAGATCATTAAAGATATTGAACAAAACCGGCCCCAGGACCGACCCCGGGGCACTCCACTTGATACCGGCTGCCAACTAGACATGGAGCCATTGATCACTACCCGTTGAGCCCGACAATCTAGCCAGCTTCCTATCCACCTTATCGTCCATTCATCCAGCCCATACTTCCATAACTTGCTGGCAAGAATACTGTGGGAGACAGTGTCAAAAGCTTTGCTAAAGTCAAGGAACAACACGTCCACTGCTTTCCCCTCATCCACAGAGCCAGTTATCTCATCATAGAAGGCAATTAGATTAGTCAGGCATGACTTTCCCTTGATGAATCCATGCTGACTGTTCCTGATCACTTTCCTCTCCTCTAAGTGCTTCAGAATGGATTCCTTGAGGACCTGCTTCATGATTTTTCTGGGGACTGAGGGGAGGCTGACTGGCCTGTAGTTCTCAGGATCCTCCTTCTTCCCTTTTTTAAAGATTGGCACTACATTAGCCTTTTTCCAGTCGTCCAGGACCTCCCCTGATCGCCAAGAGTTTTCAAAGATAATGGCCAATGGCTCTGCAATCACGTCCGCCAACTCCTTTAGCACTCTTGGATGCAGCGCATCTGGCCCCATGGACTTGTACTCATCCAGCTTTTCTAAATAGTCCCAAACCACTTCCTTCTCCACAGAGGGCTGGTCGCCTCCTCCCCATGCTGTGCTGCCCAGTGTAGTAGTCTGGGAGCTGACCTTGTTCGTGAAGACAGAGGCAAAAAAAGCATTGAGTACTTTAGCTTTTTCCACATCCTCTGTCACTAGGTTGCCTCCCTCATTCAGTAAGGGGCCCACACTTTCCTTGACTTTCTTCTTGTTGCTAACATACCTGAAGAAACCCTTCTTGTTACTCTTAACATCTCTTGCTAGCTGAAACTCCAGGTGTGATTTGGCCTTCCTGATTTCACTCCTGCATGCCCGAGCAATATTTTTATACTCTTCCCTGGTCATTTGTCCAATCTTCCACTTCTTGTAAGTCTCTTTTTTGTGTTTAAGATCAGCAAGGATTTCACTGTTAAGCCAAGCTGGTCGCCTGCCATATTTACTGTTCTTTCTACACATCGGGATGGTTTGTCCCTGTAACCTCAATAAGGATTCTTTAAAATACAGCCAGCTCTCCTGGACTCCTTTCCCCCTCATGTTATTCTCCCAGGGGATCCTGCCCATCCGTTCCCCGAGTTTGTCAAAGTCTGCTTTTCTGAAGTCCAGGGTCCGTATTCTGCTGCTCTCCTTTCTTCCTTGTGTCAGGATCCTGAACTCGACCATCTCATGGTCACTGCCTCCCAGGTTCCCACAACTATGATTCAAGGAAATAATTTAGGTCATTAGCTCAATAGCCTGAGCAGCAAAAATTGATAAAGGTTTCAGTGGTAGCTGTGTTACTCTGTATCAGCAAAAAAACAAGGAGTCCTTGTGGCACCTTAGAGAGAGTAACAAATTTATTTGGGCATAAGCTTTCATGGGCTAGAACCCACTTCATCAGATGTATAGAGTAAAAGACACAGGAGCAGGTATAAATACATGAAAGGATATGGGTTGCTTTACCAAGTGTTACGTCAGTCTAATGAGCTAAATCAATTAACAGCAGGATACCAAGGGAGGAGAAATCTCTTTTGAAGTGATAAGAGTGGCCCATTACAGACAGTTGACAAGAAAGTGAGAATAATAGTAGGGAGAAATTAGTATTGGGGAAATTAAGTTTAGGTTTTGTAATGACCCAACTACTCCATATGGTATGTGGAAAGAGAAAGTTCCAACAATTAAAAAAAAAAAAAATCACATACACGAAACCCTAAGCTTCTGAACAGAGAAAATGAAAATATAAAGCCTGAACAAAAAGACGACCTATCCTATGGAGAGCGATCTGAACCAACAGCAGCTCTCTAATGCTTTGCTAAAAAAAAAGGCAGCACAGAGTTCAGGAAAGATGAGGGCTCTTGTCAGGAAATTATACCCTTGTATCTACAGAAGACCAGTGGAAAGTCTATCTTAACCACCTACCAACCAAATCATCATCATCCACAACTACATTACTCTCAAAAGCAGCCAATCTGACTTTCTTGTTTCAAACAACTAAAGGAAGTTCAGTGGGGAAAAGCTGAGTTCCCTGGGTGAAAGGGAAAAATGAAAATTAGTGAAGAATTTAATCGCACTTCTGGATGTCAGAAAAAGTGTTAAACATGGCTCCATCAATTGCCACTAAAAATTCACTTTTGGTTATCACAATGATAACCAATGTACAGCAGTTATTTTCTACATCTAGGATAGCTATCGATGGTGCTTTTATGGCCACCCTATCACAACAGTATCTGAGTGCTCTACAATCTTTAATGTACTTATCCTCATACCAACCCTGTGAGGTCAGGAAGTTCCATTATCTCTATTTTACAGATTGGGAACGGAGGCATATGCAATTCCTCCTCTGCCTCAAACATCCAGTGTGACTCTCCCCAGGTCTCACAGGATGTTTGTGGGAGACCAGGAATTGAATCCAGATCTCACAGGGCTCAGGCTAGTGTTCTTACCACTGGACCATCCAGTGGAACAACTGCGGTAACTGTGGCAAGATGCTGTCACGGCTACTATATAAATGTATACCTTGTGTGATGTATTTGAATATGCCAGGATCAGGGCTGTCATGCCAGTGCACACTCCATCTAATGTAGTGTAAACAGTATACATGGCCATACTCTCCAGCATGTTTAGCCTGCAGGAAATACATGTTCATTGGTGACAGAGGAAATGTTGCCTCAAGAAAATGCAAACTCTGGCACCAGGCAATGAAGGATTACCTAACCTGAAAGTAAAAGGAAAAATGCCAGGGAGAAAGAGCCTAAATGTAGCTCTCAGTTACACAGATATGAGGTGGTGGGGCCTGGGAGTGCTGAGGAGGTAACTCACTTAAGCCCTTTGGGAAGTAGTCAGATGTCATCTAGCAGCAGCCTATTAGCAGTATGTAGCCACTAATACATTTAGAGATCACATTTTTACCTTCACTGGGGCAGATTTTACATCTAGTTAAAAAAACCACTGATATTTCCCCAGAGATATTTAAACAAGTATGTCGGTTACAAAAAGACCCAAAACCATCTCATTAGTGTGCTACCAACCTTGTTAGTTCTCTAACAAAACTGCTTCAGAGCTGTTACACCAGTAGTCTAATCATATTTACAAAGTTATGGAAAGTTTTTTTTAATCCTGTATAAATTAAGACTTCATGAACTTTAAATGACATTTTGATTCCAAATTTACTGTTTAATTTTTGTAATGATTGAAACACTTCATCCTGCAACATTTCATTCTCTCACTACCACTGCTGCAGCAATGCCATTTGAAAACGTCACTAACCTGTGAAATTAATGCTTTGTGGGTTGGGGAATGGGAGCCTTGTTAGTGTCTGCACATTAGATGCAGATGAAGATGATTTTTGTTAATGTTTTCAGTTCAGGCTGAGTTTTAAATAAATACAAAAAATTGTACCAGTATAGTTTAGCAAAACTAAAAATCGTTCCGAGAATAGATTATGTAAAATATTATAAACAGCACAGGTGGACAGCTTCTAAGGGTATTTTTTAAGTCTAGGAAATCACATTAAACTACATTGAGAGTGAGGCAAGCTTAACAAAGAATTCAAAAGCCAAGAACTAACTGAGTTAGAAAGTTAGCTAAACAACCTTAATTATGCCTTCTTGTGAACATGCATTGGTCTAGTTAAGCAATTCAATATTCCCCCCTTTCCCACACACACAACCTTAAACACATCTGCCGCATCTTATAGTACTGTGCATTACTCCACAACAGTCATGTGTATGAAATACTGACCTACACTTATACTGATTTGATAATACATAGAGTAATAGAATAATTTAAATCTTATAGCGTATAGGCTTCCTTAACTTGTGGCTAAGAGTGAAGACAGACTGCACTGCCGGGAAAAAGTAAATAAATGTTACATGGCTGCTAACAGACATCCAGTTCAGGTAAGTGTCCCTATTCAGGCGTGTGCTTTAAATATTTTCCTAAGTGTTTTACAGACCAAGGGACTAAAATTATAAAAATACATACATTAAAGAAGGTGACTTCTATACAAAGTCTGTCACATGTACAGTAGAACCTCAGAGTTACCGACACCTCGAGAATGGAGGTTGTCCATAACTCTGAAACGTTTGTAACTCTAAACAAAGCGCAGTTCAGGCTCCAGAGCCAGCAGCTGACACTCCAGGCCAGGCTTCAGTAGCATCTAAGCTCCCTACTCAGTGGGTGGGGACAAGCAGCCCAGACGTGCCTACTTTTAAGATGCAATGTAGGCACAGTACAGCATTTGCTTTTTTTAAAAATTTTGGCTCTGCTGTGGCTGATTGGTTACTTCCAGTTTTACCGGGTGTCCCGTTGATCGGTCAGTCCGTAACTCTGGTGTTCATATCTTTGAGGTTCTACTGTACTTACAATGAAAATAACGTAAGTGAGCAAAAATGAAGTTACAAGATACTAGGTATCTGCACTACAAGAAAAAATTATATGAATTAACAATGCATATGCAGCATAAGAGGAAGAGAGATTATGTATACAACTTTAAAGTATCACTTTCTGACTCAAATACTTAACTATGGAACCGTACTATTCTCAATTTAATAGCTTGTAGACATACATAACATCCCTGTAATAAGAAAAATCCACTAGTTTAAAAAAAAAAGGCCTACCCCAACTAAATATATTGGGCCACTTACCCACCTTAGACAAAGACAGATAAGACAGCTCAAAACAGACTTTTAAACTACTGAGACAGAACTCAAAATATTAATTATAATAAGATGCAGAAAAGACCCTGCCCGCCAAGACATTTTAACCACTAGGGAGATAAGTGTGTTGGATTGTAACTTGAGTTGCCTGAGTTTAAAAAAACCCATCCAAATCACAAAGTTCCCACCAAGACTTGAAGAGCGCATAAAGGACTTGTGTAACACAGAGTATAAGGCAAGACAAAAGGAAAGTATTCCATTCTGCCTAATTTTCAGATGCTGAGGTAGGAGAAAATGTAGGCTACGGTTATTGGAGAATGGGGTAATTGAAAACTCTGACTAAGGGATCTCAGACTAAGGCAGATCTCTAAGTCCCTCTTCCAAGAAAAGAAGATTTTTGCCAGAAGTTATGGTGAGACATATGAAATAAGAAGCTACATGTCTGAAGTCTCCCAAAGTGGA
The DNA here is from genome assembly GCF_965152275.1 of Natator depressus. Classification (NCBI taxonomy): domain Eukaryota; kingdom Metazoa; phylum Chordata; order Testudines; family Cheloniidae; genus Natator; species Natator depressus. Next base: position 121,621,081 of record NC_134237.1, read on the forward strand.
ACCAGGCGTTAAAATTATGAAGCCATAAAAACAGAAGGAGGTATTTACTTATAAAAGTAGACAAATCAGTAAGTAATCAAGTTAATTATTTCATGTGTTTGATAAGAGTTTTCAGGGAGGGTTGAGATATGTTCCTTGAGAATCAAAGTGCTTCTCTGTTTCTTTAATCTATTGGCTGGCTAAACTGATTTGTTACCTTGGAAAAGCCAGCATGCTTTCATTTAAATAAACAATACAAAACCATCCACAAAGAAAGGAAGTCTCTAGCAGTTTGAAGAAAACCTAAAAAAATGTGAGCACAGAGTAACTGATGTAGAGTTGTCTATGTAACTCTGCAGCAAGCCTAAAAATAGCTCTAAGATGTCAACTCAGATGCCCAATGACAATTTAAGGTGTGGTCTACCCTACAAAGTTAGGTCCCATAAATCACCTTGCATTGACTTATTTGTGCATGTGTATCCACACCCAAGTTTGTCTCCAGCTGACGTAAGACTCCACATTATAGCTACGCAGTAAAAGCACCTCTCCAAATGGCACAGAATCATGGTCGACCTACTGAGGTTTATGCAGTCCAAGTATAGACAATTGGACTGCATGTGGACCTGTGTATAAACAGTCCTCCAGCAGCAGTCCCACAAGGCCCCACACTCCCTGTGATTGTGACTGCTCTGGTCAGTTTTAAACTTCACCACCCAGGGGTTACAGAGACTGGAAGCCACCACCCCTTTTGAAGCCCTTCACATATTTTTGAAATGCCTTTTCCTGATTGTCCATCTTGGCAACCACATCTAGCAGCTCACCCATGTTGTGAGCAACTGACCATGCTGGCTTCATGCACCAGACATACTCCTGCCTAGAGGAGACAGGATATACTGGATCTCTTTCCCCACAGGCCCAGGACAGGCTGTGCAACCACAGCTACAGACCAGCTGTAGAAACATCAGCATCTACAAGAAGATTGCACAGGAGGCATGCAGGCAAAGAGATATGATGGGAATCAGTACTGCATGAAAGTGAAGGGGCTGTGCCAGGGAGGTCAATAATAGATCTGGTGCTGCTCTGCCATAGTTGACAAAGATCCCACCAGCAACCCACAGACCAATGTGGATATCTTGGAGGAGCCCAAGACAGAGACCCTTGCCATGAACAGTGACAAGGAAAGGGGGGGGGGGGGAAGGCGCGTGCCGGGAGTGCAGCAGGGGACTCTAGCCAGGCTATGAGCCAGGACGTGATTGAAACTCCACCAGTGTCTAGCCAGTGCTGCCAAACGAGTGCAGATGAGCCTGATGAAGGGAACTTAAGTACGTTTCTGCATGCATTTTCCTTTACAACGTTTAGAGACGGCACCTGACCCACCCCCAATTTAACAAGACAAAGGTATCTAGTTCATTGTTTTACTGGTATAAGAAGAATTACAGCTACAAACAGAGGTAGAGCTGGCATCTGCTTTTCATTCATTCATGGGTTAGGCAGGGATGGAGGGAGGTATGGAGAGCACTTTGGTTATGTACATAGGGAAATCCCTACATACAGAAGAGGTTCCATAAATACGTTATCAGCAAAAGACAAAGAAAAGTGTAGATTCACTACTTATTGGGTAATATGAGCTAACCACAAATGACATTAATAAGGCTGAGATGTTCAATGTCTACTTTGTTTTAGTCTTCACTAATTACTATTAATGACAAGGGGGAAGGAATACAAGCCAGAATAGGAAAAGAACAGGTTAAAGAATATTTAGACAAGTTAGATGCAATCAAGCATGGCGGGCCTAATAAAATTCACCCTAGGGTACTTAAACTAGCAGAAGCGATCTCTGAACCATCTGAGATTATTTTCAAGAACACATGAAGAACACCACATAGTATCTATCTTTAAAAATGGGAACAAAGAGGACCTGGGGAATTACAGACCAGTCTGTCTAACTTTGATATCTGGAAAGATACTGGAACAAATTATAAACAATTTACCACAGTCTAGAGGATAATAGGGTTATAAGGCATAGTCAACATGTATTTGTCGAAAACAAATCATGCCAGACCAACCCAATTTCTTTCTTTGACAAAGTTACTGGCCTAGTGGCTGGGGAAAGCAGGAGATGTGATCTTGATTTCAGAAAGCCTTTTGACCCAGTCCCACATGACATTCTCAAAAGCAAACTACGAAGATACGGACTAGATGAAATTACTCCAAAGTGGATGCACAACCAGTTAGAAGACCATATTCAAAGAATAGGTATCAATGGTTTGCTGTCAAATTGGGATGATGTATCTAGTCAGATCACACGGGGGTCTGTTCTGGGACCAGTACCATTCAATGTTTTAATTAATCACTTGGATAATAGGAGTGAAGAGTGTGCTTATAAAATCTGTGATTACATCAAGTTTAAGAGGGGTTGCAAGCACTCTGGAAGACTGGATTACCAGTCAAAATGACTGACAAATTGGATAATTGGTCTGAAATCAACAAAATGAAATTCAATAAAGTGCAATGTACTACAATTAGGAAGAGGGAAAAAAATCAAAAGCACAGCTACAAAATGGGGAATAACTGGCTAGGTTGTAGTACTGCAGAAAAGGAGCTGGGGGTCATAGTTAATCATAAGTTGATTACATCTACAAGGTGAAGCAGCTGCAAAAATGGTAAATATTGTAGGGTGTTTTAACAGGAGCGTCATATATAAAACAGGGGAGAGAACTGTCTCTGTCTGCTATGCACTGGTGAGGCCTCAGCTGGAGTACTGTGTCCAGTTCTGGGCATAATACTTAAAGATGTGGACAAATTGGAGAGAGTCCAGAGAAAAGCAACCAATATGACAAAAGGTTAAGAAACCCAGAGGTATGAGGAAAGCTTAAAAAACTGGGCATGTTTAGTCTTGAAAAAGTAGACCGAAGGGGAGATCTGATAAGTCTTCAGGTATGTTAAGGGCTCTTATAAAGAGGACAGTGATCAACTGCTCTCCAGGTCTACTGAAGGTAGGAAAAGTTGTAATGGGCTTAATCTGCAGCAAGCGAGATATAGATTAAATTTTTTCCCCTAAAATCTAGCTATAGTACTGGAATAAACTTGCAAAGAAGGCTGTGGAATCCCCATCACTGAAAGTTAAGACCAGGTTAGACCAGGGGTGGGCAAATTACGACCCAAGGGCCGGATCCAGCCCAACAGGGCTTTGGATCTGGCCCATGGGATTGCCACCCCAATGGCACCATGGGCCCCGCGCCACTCCCAGAAGCAGCCAGCACCACATCCCTGCAGCCCCTAGGGAAGAGGTGGGACAGAGGGCTCCGTGCGCTGCCCTTGCCTGCAGGCTCTGCTCCCCCCCCCAGTCCCAATTGGCTGGGAACAGGGAACCGTGGCCAATGGGAGGTTCGGGGGAGGTACCCGCAGGCAAGGGCAGCGCGTGGAGCCCTCTGCCTCCCTCCCCCAGGGGCCACAGGGACATGTTGCAGCCGCTTCCAGGAGAGGCGTGGCACAGGGCCAGGGCAGACAGGGAGCCCTGGGTTAGACAAACACATATCAGGAATGGTCTAGGTATACTTCATCCTGCCTCAGCATTGGGAGGCAGGGGAGAATGAGACTAGATGAGGTCCCTTCCAGCCCTGCATTTCTATGATGCTATAATACCAGGGGAAAAGAGTGAAAATTAATGGCCTATGATACACAGGTCAGACATGATTGTCCCTTTTGACCTTAAGCTATGAATCAGTGAAACCTCAGAACAGATGTTTATGTACAGAGAATATTAAGTTTTTACCACAACATCTCTCTCTTACTCTATCCAAGGCCAGAGTTAAGGTTGGGCATTTAAATGTAATTGTGGCGAATTCTGCTTGTGGGTGGTTATTTTAGACTACAATTGAGTTTGACTGCTTGGCTATTATGTGGTTCAAATTGCAAGGTATGCAAGTTGAGATTAGTGTAGTTGTGAATGTTGACAGAACTGGCAGTTCTGGTGACTGCACTAAAGAATGTGCAGTTACGAGTCAAATTTACTGTCAGGTAAATATACTATAGTACAAATTAGTGACACCTTGCAGGGGAATTTTCTAGGTTTTTACTAAGTAGGTGTCAAAGCAGATATTTAACCACACTGACATTATCAATATTAGAGAGAGAAATGGGCAGGGAGCTGGGGGCCATGGGTTCATTCTAATCTATGTCAGGAAGGGCAAAGGAGGAAACAGGTCTGGGCAGTAGAATCGCTGCTGTCTCCATGGCCCCCCCCACTACGTTGTCGTTCCCACGCCAATTACATAGCCCAGTTCCTTGTTCCCAAACAAAGGCTTAATTGTTAGTGAACACAGGAAAAGGAATGAGGCAAGCAGGCTAGACATTGGATTGGGAAACTGGGATCAGCAGCAAGACATCTCACTGGGCAGCTCTACTTCCCTCTTCTTTTCCCTTCTCCACAGATCTACTCAGTCTAGCTGCAAAATAATTTTAGCTCTCAATTTTTGGATGTTTAAGGCTTTGTGCTACTGAATTTGAAGTCTCTAACATGTGACTCTGCCATCTAAGACAGTGGATCTCCACTGAATCAGAAGTTACATGAATGTAAATGTGGCTGCTTCACGTAATGAAGCATGAACATTGCCAAACTAATCAGTCTGAGTTGTGAGTCTTTTGGGTGGGGTAGGGGTAGATTTCTTGTAATTGTGACAACCGCTTTTTTAAAAAAAATGCAGGTTTCCCCCCCCCCCCCCCCTTCTTGGGAAACTGCACCCAGAGGTATTTCAGGAACACATCTTCACTGGGTGGTTACCAGTTGTGTTTCAACAAGCTGCTGAAGAACAGGTGATCTAATATTTTCCTCTGACGAAAAATAAATAGGTCTGGAAGTATAAACCAAGAATGCTCCTATTCACTACTGCTGTGAGGCAATTTCAGCCATGTTAAAAAGTTGTGATAAGATGGAAGAGATTTTTAGGAAGAGACCTAAAAACCTATTCCATAGTTGTCACTAAAGTAAAAGGTTAGAATTTTGAAATCCTTGAATATTACTGTTTATCATCTCAGTGGATCACAAAACTCTGAACCATGCAACCAGTGAAACTGTGTCCCCCAAAATATAAATATGTAATACAATAGATAACTCATCTTTGTTTATGTTACCTATTCTTTTGGGACTAGGTTACCCGGGGGCGGGGGGAGAAAGGTGTAACAGTTGGACCACAGAAAGTTTACAATATTCTGTAGTCATGAACTTGAAATAAGTATGGTAGCCAGTTCTCAATACATAATCAAAATTCATGGTTTGAAAAAACCCTCTCTACCCCCAAGAAAGTGATAAGTCTCCTTGAGAGCGTCACCAACTTCTGCAGAATTTAAGTTTTCATTTTTTAAAAATTTCCAATTCTTATGATTGTGCTGATGGTTCACATTTGGAAAGTGAAGTATATCTGATGCATTTTTGTCTTCCTAAGTCTGCAGACAGCTCCAGTGCCTCTAATATAACTTGGGAAAGTTTTGAGTAGCAGTAGGGTAATAATCAGTGGGTTCATTTTCACTACAGCTATTCAAAACCCTGTGGGTAACAATGAAACTGACAAAAATCAGTCCGTTTCCCTCTACTCTTGCTTGGAATAGTTATGAGCAGAAGCAGAGGAAGACACTAATGCTACTTCACTAAGAGGACTCCTCAAACTGAAGTTAGGGAAAGGGATAGGGTAATGGAGATAAACCTGCACAACAGCCCAGAGGAGAGGAGAACACAGAATAAAGACAACCACACATACAACCGCAGCAACAAGGAGAATCTTGGGGATTGGGAAGAGAGAATGCATCTTCTAAGCATAGACGCCACCTTCTGCTCCCACCAGTGGGTGCTCAACCACATCTGCCCCCAGCCCTGCCCTGACTCCACCCCTTCCATGAAGCCCTGCCCCCATTCCAACCCCTTCCCCAAAGTCCCCGCTCCAACTCTGCCCCCTCCCTGCCCCTATTCCAACTCCTTCCCCAAATCCCCACCCTGGCCCCGCCTCCTCCCTGAGCACGCCATGTTCCTGCTTCTCCCCTCCACCCCACCCCAGAGCTGCCAAACGACTGTCTGGTGGCAGCCGGGCGGGAAGCGCTGGGAGGTAAGCGGAGGAGAGGGGACACTGCATGCTCAGGGGAGGAGATGGCGGCGGGGAGGGGAGACTGGCTGCCAGTGGGTGCAGAGCGCTCACTAAATTTTCCCCGCAGGTGCTCCAGCCCCAGAGCACCCAAGGAATCAGCGCCTATGCTTCTAAGAACATAAGAACGACCATACTAGGTCAGACCAAAGGTCCATCTAGCCCAGTATCCTGTCTTCCGACAGTGGCCAATGCCAGATGCCCCACAGGGAATGAACAGAACAGGTAATCATTAAGTGATCCATCCCGTCACCCATTCAGGAGTGAAGAAGTCCTTTATTTCCCACACATCCACACAATAAAACTTCAAAACTGATTTATATTACAGTAAGTCAAATTGAAGACGACTTGTGCTTCCACCATGAGACATCTTTCTTCTGCAGCAATTTACCTATATCTACACAAGTCGCTGTTATCTTACAACAAGATCATGGAGCACTTACAATGAACTCCAGACAAAACCATTAACTTATGACCTGCTGTGGCAGCAGCTTATTGAGGATCAACAGTCTGGAGTAGTTCAGTTCAGAAAAGCTAAGCAATCACTTGGATGCGAACTTCACATAAGTTATAAACACTAAAGGCTGACAAAGCAGTATGGTAGTCCAGACATGGTTAAAAAGCTGGCGGCAAGATGGATGCTGTATAAGGCAAGTATTCTGTTTCCAAAGGCTGCTAAATACTACAAATGAAACTGAATGAGCAAGACTAGCAAGGAACTACATTAGCTTCAGGTAGCCACTTCATAACCTTTGCTTAATAAGAACTCAAATGATGTATTTTATTTCAGTGATTTCCTACCCCAAAAATAAAAATTTACATGAATACAGAAGAGTATGTACTACACATGTACACATGCCATGATGTTAATACATTCTTAAAGAAAATTAAGTATAACAATTTTCTATTAGTGACAGAAGTCCAGAAATTCACACTCAATGGGAGCATTCTAATTAAAATCACAAAGCTTCACACATCCTTCTAACGCCAGCTCTAAAAAGTTTGAGTCATTTAAATTGTTCAGTTGAGTATTTAAATACCTACACTACTATGCCAAAATTCTGTTTCCATATTTTGTCTTAACAGCCACAAAAGGCATAAAAAATGCTCAAAAAAAGATCATTTACGCAAAGCATTTTAGTCAGGTGGGGCTATCCACACTTAATTTTTTGGATCAAGATAATTAAAAACTGGAGAAAAATGATAGTTTTTAAATAGTTTGTTTTCACACAACGTCTGATTCTAGCACCATCCTCAGAGCTTTTTATGTGCTTACCTTTGGGAGTTAAAACTACCACTTCCGCATACTGGTTAAGTAGGAAATGAAGCAGATCTAATTTTCAAATAAAAACTAGTGCCCCATTTAAGTGCAATAACACTTAGTTCTTGATGTGTAAGAGAAGTGAAAGTTCACAACAGCTATAATTTATTTATTGGCTCAAAACTACCTCAGCATAAAGCTACTTGACACCAGTTTCCTCGCCTCAAAAAAGCATCAAAGATAACAAGTGGTTGAAGACAGTATGCATTCCAAAGCTGGCAATGCCACCTCTTCTCATTTGCACTGTGCTGCCATAGATGCATTCTGACAGGATGAGGTTTTAAATGGAACATAAGTCAATGTAGACTCAAAACACTTTGCAGAATGTCACATTAACACTGAATATTTTCAAATAAATAAAAAAATAGTTATTTGTAATGGACTGCTAAATCCCAATAATGAAATGCACAGATTATGAAAACTCATAATTCACACTAAAAGAAAATTCTTCAGAGACTATGATATAATAAACTCCCTCCACCCATTTTGGATCTGTATTAGTTTTACCAAGTGAATGGCTGTGATTAGTTATAATACAGAGGCACTGAGAGGTGAACAACAACAGGGTTTAAAACATTTAACACCTATGAACCCAAAGGTTAATCTTACTAGCCAAGCTAAAAGAATACTTGTAATGCCATGACACATGCATCCTTGTCCCTCAGGCCATATCCCCAGTAATAAAGGAATCAAGTATTTAACTGTATAATACTGTCAGTCACATTTCAATATAGATTTTTTTTAAAAAAAACTTTACTTTTGTTTAGATTCTTTCCCTTCCTGGTTTCATCAACTCTCTATCATCTCATCATCTCTGATTATTATCCATCTTTTCCTGGTTTGTTAGTGTTTCCTCTTTTCATTCTCATCCCCCTCTCCAATTATCTCTTTCCCTACATCAAGGTACATAGCCTATTTAGTCTGCCCCCAGAGTCTCTTCAATTTAGTCCATCACTCCTTCCTCACCTGCCCATTCCACCCCCATACTCAGTCACCTACACAGCCCCTCAGACGGGGCTTGGAAATTTTACCGGACTCCAAACAGCCACAAGACTAAATCAAACATAATATACAGAAGATGTAACCTCTGCCCCTGCCCCATTCATCCAGGGGAAAGCAATCAGCTGCTGGGAAAAGGGACTCTGTTACAATTCAATTCCTGCCAGGGTGCTGTCCCTGGAACCTGATCAGTGGCTCCATCTTGCCTTTGAAGCCCCTCCCACTACCCCGGGTTGCCAGAACACAAGAGCATTCTGTGTTCCCCCCTCCGTGAAGTCTCCCACGTATTGCAACTGTGAGTGGGGTTTCTGCTACAATACCCCCTTCCACAACCCACTTATGGATGCTGTGGAGTGATGTGCCCAACATCCAATCCTTTCCCCAACCTGTTTGTGAGTTACGCTTTCCAATTAACAGTTTCAGTGTGCTTGCATCTGCTGTTGCTTACAGATTTTCCAAAAATCTGAGTTGACTTAGAACTAATTTAAAGGCAGCCACCAGGGTTTTCAAGAGAAGCAGTGAAAACAATCGTGTCAGTTCTCAGTCTGTTATAGCTTGGAAAGCTACCGCCAGCTACCGCAGCACTAGAGCCATCTGTCTGCAAACTCTGGCAGACCACAATTGGATCCATTTACATTCTAGTCACATTTAGCAATCACACAGTATTAAGGGTATGTGTATTTAATATGTATATATAATAGATTTAATTTTAACATCCCATGCTGCTGATATTGTGTGTGTGTATATAAAAAAAACACTTTGATTCTGCAGAAGCGATGACCCAGGAAAACTTTATACTAATGGTTATTATCCTCACTTTTAAAAAAACCTGACACTTATTTCTACTGTGACTTTCTCTAGCTTCTGCAGGTCCAGCCATTAGATTTCATTAATGTAGCGGAAAAAGACAAAATTTCACTTTCTGTAGACAAGGGCTGTTCAGATAAGTCAGCTTAAAGTACTTGTAATGAATAGTTTACTTCATCCTTCTAAATCAGGTACACTTCTTAGAAGAATATAAATTTCAGTACTAACCTCCAGTGAAAAATAATGGTTATTGATTCTAAAAATGAAAAAGTGAACAAAACTGACACACTGTGACAAGCAACAAGTTATTTATTTAACACTTCAATAATTTAGACGAGTAATGCCCCTTCCTTCCCTCCTAAGGGATCTGAAATGTAATGAAGAACAAAGATCTCAGTTCTGAAATACTATGAATTTCGTACCTTGTGAATGAACAGAATTATCTAACAAATGTTTGTTTTCTTTGTTCTTTACTATTCTGAAGTATTTTAAAATTAACTGTTTTACAAAGCTATCACAGCTTAGTTCAATGGATCATTATATATTAAAGGACCTCTATTGTGCAGAATATTGCACTTGAAGACAGTTCTTGAAGTTCAATCATACTCCATGTTACCTCTTCATCTATACTCCCTCCCCATCTTATTTCACTGGCTTCAGGAAAAAGATTTTAGCAACAGCAAGATTTCATGGAAGTGCCCATGACTGTACTATCATAACTTTACTTCAGAAAAATAGAGTAAAATTGGAGGCTTTTTACAAGGAGTGAACTAAGTTAGCAAACTTCTTTTATTTCAAAATTTAAAAAAAAAAGATAGCATCAATGGAATTTTAGTTTTAAAGTGGACCCAGAATTATCATTCTCCACTTTAAAAAAAAACAAAACAAATGCATGCTATATGTCTTACAAAGATGCCATAAGTACACTTTTTGGATAAGTGGATGAAAGACCAATCCCCAATCAAATCATCCCAGCCAGGACTTTGTCAAGCCTGACCTTAAAAACCTCTAAGGAAGGAGATTCCACCACCTCCCTAGGTAACGCATTCCAGTGCTTCACCACCCTCCTAGTGAAAAATTTTTCCTAATATCCAACCTAAACCTCCCCCACTGCAACTTGAGACCACTGCTCCTCGTTCTGTCATCTGCTACCACTGAGAACAGTCTAGATCCATCCTCTTTGGAACCCCCTTTCAGGTAGTTGAAAGCAGCTATCAAATCCCCCCTCATTTTTCTCTTCTGCAGGCTAAACAATCCCAGTTCCCTCAGCCTCTCCTCATAAATCATGTGCTCCAGCCCCCTAATCATTTTTGTTGCCCTCCGCTGGACGTTTTCCAATTTTTCCATATTCTTCTTGTAGGGTGGGGCCCCAAACTGGACACAGCACTCCAGATGAGGCCCCACCAATGCCGAATAGAGGGGAATGATCACAACCCTCGATCTGCTGGCAATGCTCCTACTTTTACACCCCAAAATGCCGTTAGCCTTCTTGGCAACAAGGGCATACTGCTGACTCACATGACACACTGTTGACCCACTGGGACCCCTTTTGAGTGTGGTCTCAGTGCCATTGTAAACCCGGTACTGGCTCTGGTGGTGGCCGCACGCCCTGAGGCTCCAGGTGGCAGGACCCTTCTCCCCAGTATTGGCCCTGCTGTCAGTTTCATGTCCCCTCCCCGAATCCAGTCTGCAAGGCCCTCATGTCTGACAGGTCTCCCTCTGCTCAGCCCTCTCTGATAAAGGCCCCACCTCACTCCCTCCTGCCACTCACTGTGTTCGATTCCAGTGTTACTTGTGGCATAGCTGGCATCTGCTCCCCTGCTCTGGCCCTGCAGCTCCCTGCTGTAGCTCAACCCTGGCTCATCATCGGAGCAACTGATCTGTGCTGCTCCAGCTCTGCCTCTCTGGCTCAGTGCTACTGTTGCTGCTTTGCCCCCAGCTCAACTCTGGCTGCTGAACTCTCCTTAGCTCTGCTCTACTTTGCCACTGGCAGTCCCAGCTCACATGGGGGATGGGTCCCGGGCTCGACTCCCCCATTGGCCTGCCTGCCTGTCAAACTTGCTGACTTGGAGCACTGGCCTCTTTCCATTTGCCCTGGGCACTGAGAGTCTCAGGATCCTGATTTCTCTTCAATCAAAAAAGAACACACTAAGTTTCAGTACAGGACAAACAGTCCTGTTACATATATATTTGACCAATATACTAATTCTGAGTCCGAATTGGTTAAATATTTAGAGCAAACGAGATACATAAAATTCAAAACATTTTTGTATCAGTCATTACTGATACAAATATTACTTTAGACTGACCACTAATTTAGGGACCAATTTTTTTTTAAAAAAAGCACTAGTGTTCTGTATTGAATTGGGCCTCATGATAGTGTTGGAAATGCCCATTCTATTATATTTCAGTCTTTCTAATGAGGTAGAAAAACTTTTTAAGCCATTTCTCTTAAAGCTATCTTCGGAATGAATCAAATTAGCTCAGGCTTCGGTCCCCACTCCTGGGGTCGTGTAGTAACTTTTGTTGTCAGAAGGGGGTTGTGGTGCAATGAAGTTTGAGAACCCCTACCTTAGGGACCCAACATTTTCCTTGTAAACTGCTATGGGTTACTTCTACCTGTAGATTGAAAAGGTAAGGGGGCCCAAATCCCTCCTCCAAGTTACCAAAGGAAAGGTAAAAGCGTGCATTAATCAAAAAAAAAAATCACAAAAAAATAAAGGTTCAAAATTCAACCTTATTAGTTTATACTGTGATTAGACTAAGATTTGGATAATACCTTACCTTGCTCTCTATCTGCGCCCATTCATTTTTCAGAAACTATTTTTTCATGTGAATTTGCATCTAATCATTATGTAGTGACCTACAACAGGATTTAAGTTTTTGCAAACAATGGAGTTTTGGGGGCAGCTGCATTGTATATTTGAAGGTAGCTAAAATTAGATTTTTACGTTCTCTCTCAAAATTTTGATGTCCAACAAGGCAAGACAAATGTTCCCTCTGTCTGTATGTTTCAAGCCATAGGATACCTTAGTTATATGAAATATTTGATGGTATAGCTAAACCAGAATCTGACGCATGTGAAACTTCAACCGTATTAATATTTGTTCTAGACAAGCTGTTTGGATGTTTAATGTAGCAGTTCAAGTCTGATTACTCTGGATATCTGCTCACATTAACACATGTATAATAGGAAAAAATGCAGGCAACAGACCTGGTTTTGAGATCCATCAACGTCATGTATACATACATACCCTTTTATCAGATAAATCTGAGACATGGGAAAAGTGTATCTCAATTAGCCCAAGGAACAAATAAAGCAAAAGCTACTTTTGCCAGAAGCTGGGAATGACAGACAGGGAATGGATCACTTGATGATTACCTGTTCTGTTCATTCCCTCTGGGGCACCTGGCATTGACCACTGTTGGAAGACAGGATACTGGGCTAGATGGACCTTTGGTCTGACCCAGTATGGCCGTTCTTATGTCAGTATAAAGGGGACATTAAGCTTGTTTTGAAATTTTAAGTGATCAGAGAGTTAAAAATAATTTAAACTACAGTGGATTTTGTTTCTAACTTCACAAGTCTATTTAACTATGTAAGCTATAAAAACCCACCCTAATGATTCTATTCTGTTTAATGTATATACTATTATCAGAGTGTAAGATCTTTAGGGCAGGGACAGTCTGCATTTAAATAACAAAATAAAAATGTAGTGCCTGCAGTTAAGTGCACAAGTGAACTACTACAGAAGTGTCTCAATACCCAATATACTTATATGTTTTAATAGGAAAGTGTCCACTTTACACTAGATAAAGTTGGTCAAAAATAATATATACCCTTACACAAAGAAAAGAAAAAAGTGACACAACAAAAGGAAAAGTGTTAGCTAAAATTTAGATTTCAATAAGAATAGAAACTGCCTCTTCTGTAATCAGTTTCCTCTGCCTGTTTGAATCATTCAGTAATGCCACAATCCAATGCATGCAATATCACTACCATGAAAGTAATCATGTCATGGGCACTGGATTGCAGTTGCTGAATGAATCAAATCAGAGGAGCCAGCCTATTCTGGAGGGGGATCCATCAATACCTTTGATAATGAGAGAAAGGTAAATGGAGTACATCTAACAGAGTTTTGGTAAAATATTTTAAGTTAATCTGTGTCAGAAGGTTTTTAATTGTACAAAGATTGATCACATTAGTACACATTATCTACAGACAATATTTCTAAGATAGATAGCAATTTCTCCCCTCTTTGGCTTACTAAATTGTTCATTCTAGTTAAAGCACACAAATTCACTCAGACCTGTAGTAAGGTCTACTGGAACAGGTCAGTCATAGACAAGCAGTTCTTCACACCCAACTACCTAGGCAAGCTATCACACAAAGCCAACTTTACAACTTTTTTCTGCACCACAGAATCCTGTATTGTGCAGTGACCAATAAAAAGCAACTCCAAATATATCCCACAGATTCAATCAAAATTTCAACCATTAATCCAAATCTTAATATTTCATCATCACAGAACACAGTATAATCACATTTTTTTTTTAAAAAACGCTCACTTTTCTTTTCACTGATAAATGAGATATTTAATTTAAAAATGTCTGGTCTATATGCTCAAACTTCAGATCATTAAATATTCTATTTTTAATGTGACACTTGATTCTCCACCCCACAACACTATTCCCAGTAGCCATTATTTTATCATTACAAAGATATATGTAAAGTCTTATGATCCTACCCCACAAGCCTAAACTGTGTAGCTTCCAATTCCAGTTAAACTAGTGTCACCAACAAGTTTCCTTACTAGAGGAACATCAAGGAAAGCATCTTTAGTTTGTGTAGAACACTTGCACAATATTATTTGGAAGACAGGAATTCTGATGTTTTCAAGTAAGTACATAGGGCCAAAAGAGTAACCTCCAATATGATTTTTTTAAAAAAAGAATTGCTTGCATCACAGGACAAGATTTAGCATATGTTTAATGCAGAAACTCAGGGAAATGAGAATCTTAGGCTAAGAACCATAAAATCTCAATTTAATTATGATGTTCATTAGCTATGAAAATCATAGCTAGAATTTGAAAATTGAGAAAAGGGCTTTTTAATTGGAAGTATAAAATTTTATGTATTTTAAAACTCAATCCAATTTTGCTTATAAAACATCTTTTATCAATATATCACCAGATAATTAGCAACTGATTTGCACATAACAAATATGTAGGATACAAGAGGTCATTCCTTAAAAAAAATTTCTAAAGTGTAAGTTAAATTTAACGATGTGTTCTAAAAGGAGTTTACGCTAATAGAACTCTAATGGGAGGGGGTGCCATAGTTCAGCAACATAAAAAGTCTTTCCAATATGAGGGGGACACAACTGACACAGAGCAGTATTAGTGGGCTAGCAACTTGACTACATTATATTCTGGGGTGCAGTCCCAGCTAAGCAGTCAACAGTAACAGGATTTTAAAATATATATTATGAGCGATCAGAAGCCATTAAAGTTTGTAAATTAGAACAATGGCTTTTGATTTTTCATACCACCTCACAGACACTTAGCAACATTTTGTACAAGATGAAAGTAATGCAAATCTGATTATGACAGTAGAGGTACTAGCATGCCATTTTCTTTTCACGCAGCCAACATAAATAATGCACCTGATTTGTACAGGTCATTCGTGAAAGGTACACAGAGCTTCTGGGTTGTGTGGAGAAGAAAAGCAAACACATGGTAAGCCATCACCCCAGTGAATGAAGATCACAAATCTTGTCTTGATCCTGTACTACTGACCGTCAGAGTGGTTAACTATTTAGAGTATTACATTCTGGAGCACAAGCAACATTTAGAAAATGACAAATTATTTTAGCTTATATGCTTGAAACAACTGTGGCATTAAATGACAAAGTATTGGCAATTTTGTTGCATTACCACAATCAAAAAATATTTAACGTGTCAAGAAAAATATCAGTGTATATGACATGAGGCAAGTGAGCCAATCCACATCTATCAGTGTTCAAATGTAGTATTAAGTATATGTGGCTTTCAGTAACATGGCATAGTGGATTATCTGTTTGCTCCCATTACAAAACCAATTGTAATGTTTGCTACCTTGTATATATAAATCCAGTCTCATGAATTTACTTTCAACTTAACTAGTTGGTCCAATTGATATTTGCCAACCAGCTTGCAGAATCGTTCGTAACATCAAATGTTGTGAAAACAGGGAAACAGTTGATAACCTATGAGTATATTTAAAAGTAAAGTAAAATAAATTGTTATATGTGGAACTGACTTACAAAATAATGACTTGTATAATATAGTACTCTCTCATTTAAGGGCAGAAAATTTTTTTTAAGTTCTCTACTATGAACAAGGGCATACAGTAACATCTGAAAGTGTTTTCACAATTATTTAAAGTTTAAATACTGTATAAATTTCAAAGAGATGGTGGTCTATCTTAGAAGTGAGACACATAAATGACAACTACTAAGTCTAAAATCTAAAGGCAGCGCTTAAGTGGAAGGATTACCAGCCCATTCTGTCCTCCTGGATGAGCTTTTGCAAGAGATCTGCTAGTCAGTAACCATCTTAAGAAAGCCACTCGCAGAATATTTTTCTGGACTCTGCTTATCGCAGACACACAATCTATAGACAACCCAAGTTATCAGGGACAGTAAACCCCTTCACTGGCTGAATCACTTCAATCTACCATATTGTGTAGTATGCTCGCTCCATTTTCCCCTGGCATGTCAATCACATGTATTACCACAGTGCTTAGGGATCAACCAACATTGGCGCGCCATTGCGCTAAACATTGTAGTAGGCAGACCCTGCCCCCGAAGCACCTGCATTCTATTAAAGTGTTATACAGATTTTTAACTTGAACTTCAGCCTCTCACTAGATATTTTCTGGGACAATAGTAGAGTTTGACGGCCTCCTCCCAACGTAGCAGTAAAATCCATACCTCTTCTAGATATTCACAAGTTATGTTAAAAAAAAAAAAGGAGTACTTGTGGCACCTTAGAGACTAACAAGTTATGTTAGCACCTATTGTCCCAAATGGAAATTATGTTTGACATAAATACTGCACTAGCAGGATAGCTTCATAGTTGTCATAACTAAGTTGCAGCTGATGCTGGGTGGGGGGTTTTGAGGAGGGAGGGCCAGGTTACTGTATTTATAAATAAAACAAGTTTATATTTATCACTGATGAATTCTCATTGCCCTAGCAAAACAAACAGGAGGTAAGACCACACACAGAACTAAAATCCAGTTGGTTACATCATTAAGTATTTTGGATCCCTCTCATACCACAGAAACCATTTCTTCTTTCTTCCCCCATGTATCTGACAATTTCCTTATGGAGAAGGAAGATGAAGGTGCCAAATGAGGTATACACTGAAACTTGCAAGTAAGGACATTGCCAACAGGTAACC
The DNA here is from genome assembly GCF_965152275.1 of Natator depressus. NCBI lineage: Eukaryota > Metazoa > Chordata > Testudines > Cheloniidae > Natator > Natator depressus. The sequence goes on from NC_134237.1 coordinate 121,637,767, forward strand.
CCCCTGTAAGTGGGGCACCTAAATCTAACCTTAGTGCACTTCTCAACAAAAATCTGTTCAACCTTTAAAGAAAAAGTGGGGAAAAAGGTCAACCTCAATTGCTGTCTTGTTAGTTATGACAACAGAGTATCTCTCAAAAAAAAAAAATCAATACTGTAACTGATTTTTGCTTGAACCTCGGTCAGTCACCTAAGACAGATATCACTGCACAATATGAAATGCTTACCATAAACCTCACTGAAGTGCAACTAGAAAAACTGAGCAAACATGCCCAAATGGTTTCAACAGCTCAACAGGCAAGCCTGCCAACCCACTAGTAACGAACATGCAACTTTTCAATGAAAATATTTTCGGAGAAAAGGGAACTTCACTTTAAGGAGAGAGCATGTGCCCTAGATGGCAACGCCTCAAACCTCTTCTCTCGCTCCTCCTCCCACAAGCTTCAGCACAAGCCCTGGGGGCGCAGAAAGATGGGATGCCTGGCATGGGATGCTCCCCGAGACTCCCCACCACCACGCTGCCTGGATCAGGCTGCAGCGCCCTGCCCCTGTGGGGTGGGGGGAGGGGGGAAAGGACAGTGCCCAGCCCTGCATCCCCGCTGCAAGGGTGGGGGGGCAGGCAACACCCCGGGCCTCCCTGCTGCTGGGGGGCTGCGAACGGGCCAAAAGGGGGCTCTCCCCGCCACCGCGGATGACTGCCCAGCTCCCCCAGGCTTCCTCCCGCGGGCAGGCGGGCGTGCGCGCGCGGGGCTCCGCTGCAGCGGGACGCCTGTCACTGCGGTCGCAGAGCGGACCCCGCTATAGGCTCCCCGCCTCCCCACCCAGGGGCGGCGGCCCCTGCTCCCGGAGAGGGGGTGGGTGCGGCCAGGCCTCCCCACGCAGCGCGCCCCCGTCCCCCCATCCTCACCTCGCCATGTCCCGCCCCGGCCCCTCCAGCGCCGCCGCTCAGGGCTCCGTTGCCGGCGGCCGTTGCCGGCGCTGTCAGCAGGCCGCCCACCACGCTCGGCGTGGCAGCCACCGCCTGGGCTGGAGCCCGCAGGGCGGCCGATGCCGAGGCGGCCCCGCTCTTGCTCAGGCCTCCCGCCCCGCCGCCGCCGCCGGGTCCGGGGCCGCCGGTACTGCCGAGGCCGCCGCCCCGCTTGTTCTTTCTGCGCTTGGCTCCTCGCTTGGCGTCGGCCGGACTCATCGTGTCTGACACCCGGGCAGCGAGGAGGTCGGAGCCGCCGTCAGCGCCCGGAAGGGGGAGCGGGTAAGGGCGGGGCACAGGCCGCCCCGGGCACCGAGGAGCAGGGGTGCACGAACTGTCACTGTAACGGGGACTCCCTTGGCCCCAGCGCCGCTGACCAGAGTTACCGTCCAATATGGCGGACACAAGGGGAAAGTGATCCCCCTTTACGTCGGGGGGCTCCCCCTTGCGCTGACGGGAACCCGCGCCGCGCAGCACACCGGGAAATGCAGTCGTAATCCGCCGCCACTTCGGCACCGCATCCTATCAGTGGGAGGGGATGGGACTACAACTCCCGGCGTGCATTGCGCGGCCCAGCGGGGAGCGGTCGGTTATGTCATCTCGTTTCGCAGCTTTCGATGGGATTTGTAGTTTTCTTCGCAGCCGTTAGCCTGGTTGACCAACGTTGCCACCCTTGTCAGGGGACTACAGAGCCGCAAAGAAGGAGCAGCGGCGGAGGAGTCTAACAGCACCACGTGATTGTTGGCTACAGGAGCTTTTAAAGGGGTAGAGTCCTTAGGCAGCCCTCCAAGAGTCCATTGCACAGAAAGAGGGTATGTCAGGACAGTCCTGTGTAGAATACAGTGTAGCTACTTTATTAGGTGCAATGTCGTTTCCCAGCTGTGCACCTAATACAGGGGGTTCTAATGGCACTGCAATTTCCAGATGTGAAGTCTGAGGTATCTGAGCTGCAGCAGTGTTTTTCACCAGAGTGGAACCCCCATGCAGGGAACATGATTGGAATGCATCTCGGTTCAATGTAGTTCAGTCTCCATGGTGCGTGCAGGTTTTGACCTCTACTGAGTCTTCCAATTAGTGCAAAGCACAGTGGTGAGTTTGGAATAGGGGAGCTAAAACCAACCACACTCATCGCAAATATGGCCCATCAAACATCCATTGGATGATGACAGCTTTTAACCTCATCACAGCTGTCGTGGATTTGTTACACCTTTAAATATAGGGCTTGTTTTCCAGAAATATATATTTATTAACATGAGGTCTGACCCTTTGGAGCTTACACAGGTAGAGTCTTCCAGTGAAACTGCAGTCAGTATCTCAAACACACTACTAGGAGCCTTCTGCAAATACATTGTATAATACAAAACAAACAATTTTTTTAAATTAAGTATTTTAAACTGTTAAGTACACAATAGCAAACCATTTCAATAGTTACTTTTTATTACAGCATCTTCACAGTTATAAGGTGGGCACCAGTGCCACCTCCTCCCTTTGCCAGATTTTGAATGGGACCTGATCCTGTAGGAGTGCTCATAGGCTGCCTACTGGATAGGCAGGCAAACACCTATTTTCCCCCGTCTGGGACTTAGGCAGGACATAGGTATCTGAGCATATGAGGCAGCAGTGCACATGCCCAGAGGGAGGAATTCAGGTGCCGAATAAGTTTAGGCACCTACAGGGTTAGGTGGCAGCCAAGAAGGAATTTTGTGGATGGCAGTGAAGCCTAAAATTTGGACTCAGCCGTCTAAGTACCTTTGCGGATCTGGGTCTCCCTACTCATCACTGTCCTTCCAACACTGACTTTCTACACTTTTTCTAACACAAGGGTAAATTCCGGCTGGTTCCCGATCCAAAAGTACAGGCCCGTAGCACTTGTGCTAGTGGAAAATCTCCATTAATTCTTTGTAGTAACAGGTTTATTACACACAGTTGAGAAGTTCTAATTCCATCCAGTAGAGGGCAGTGGTACACACGCCACAAACCCATCCCTCTATCTAATACTCTATCAGTGGATTTCTAAATCAGGAACCACTTAGTAGGTTGGCATAATTTTCTGGGATTATCTATGTTTTTGGCATGACAAAGGCCCATGAATCATGTGACACTGCATCACTATATGTTGACACAATATGATGAAATAGCATTGCAGCATGCAAATGGATCGATAGGACCAGACGCTATATTGATGCTTTATCATATTTTATTGTAGCCAGTGGCAGATTACTGTAGCGTAATATTTTGATGCAATTCAAGATGACAATATATGATAGTATGAAGATGAGTGTTGAAAGCAGATTGTTTTTCACTCAAAGGAATCTTGCAACGTAGTTTACTAATATTTTTGACCCCACTGGCACAATGACTACACTTGGCCTCTCCTACTCACAAAAAGGGCAACTCTAGGTTACAGTGCTGTGGATTGAAAGTGCACAGTTGTTTCATTGTCTTGTAATGAGCAAAGTGGTGTTTCCGTTCTAGCAAACCTTCTGCCTACAGTGAAATTGTTCTATGACTAGCCTTTCTCAGTCGACTGAAAAAGATATTTCTATGTACACACATGCAATTATGGAAGCAGGAAGACATGTGCTTTACTTCACCCTTGAATCTCACTGCTGATCATATCCCCTTCCCACCTTGTTCTATACGATGGCGGGTTAGATTGTGAGTTCTTTGGAGCTTGGCCTTTGTCTTCATATCTGCCGGTTATGCTCCTAGTGTAGGGGTGGGCAAACTTTTTGGCCCGAGGACCACATCTGAGAATAGAAATTGTACGGTGAGCCATGAATGCTCACAAAATTGGGGTTGGGGTGCAGGAGGGAGTGAGGGCTCTGATTGGGGGTGCGGGCTCTGGGGTGGGGCCACAAATGAGGAATTCAGGGTGTGGGAGGGGTCTCTGGGCTGGGGCGGGGAAGTAGGGTGCGGGGGGGGTGAGGGCTCCGGCTGAGCATGTGGGCTCGGGTGGGGCTGAGGGGTTTGGGGTGTAGGAAGGTGCTCCGGGCTGGGATTGAGGGGTTCAGAGGGTGGGAGAGGGATCATGGCTGGGGCAAGGGGTTGGGGTGCGGGGGGAGACTCAGAGATGCAGGCTCCGGGCGGCGCTTACCTCAAGCAGCAGCACGTCTCTTCTCCGTCTCCCGGAAGCAGCAGCATGTCCCTTCTCTGGCTCCTACGTGGAGGCACGGCCGGGCGGCTCTCCACGCTGCCCTGTCCACAGGCACCACCCCTGCAGCTCCCATTGGAGAGCCGGAGGGGGCCATTGGAGCGGGGCCATTGGAACACGTAGGAGCTGGAGGGGAACCATGCCGCGGCTTCTAGGAGCTGCGTTGCGCGGCCGTGACCCTGCTGCCTGGCTGGAGCCCTGGAGATGGGGGACCATGCTGCGGCTTCCAGGAGCCGCGTGGAGCGGCACCTGACCCTGCTTCCCGGCTGGAGCACCGCAGTTCTGCAGGGGGGCAAGCCCTAGGAGCTCAAGGACCGTCTTAAAATAGCTAGCAGGCTGGGTCTAGCCCACGGCCCATAGTTTGCCCACCCTGTCCTAGTGGAATGTTAGTGTTATACAAACAAATAAGTGTTATACAAAATGCACACCCTCACAAACCTGAGGAAGAGCTCTGTGTAAGTTCGAAAGCATGTCTCTCTCACCAACAGAAGTTGGTCCAATAAAAGATATTACCTCGCCCACCTTGTCCTACCTTCACAAACAGCATTTTATTTCAAGCAAAAAATATGCATAATAGCAGAAATTCTGATTTTACTTCACAAAGCATCATTTTTACGTAGGGTATTATTTTTAATGTAGAGAGCTCCTATCTTTCATTTGATGTTTTGGCATGCTCTTATTTAAGTCTGATCCAGAGCCAGCTTTATCTTTTCCGAGTTATTTTATTTACACTTGTGCCCATTCACCCAACCCTGGGCTTCCAAAAGAAATTATTACAGCTCTGCCAGTTTGTATATTCCCCACGTGTTGCAGATAAGATGCATTAATCTGGGAACTATTATAATAAAAAGCAGTCAACACTGCAGCAGTAAGAGTAATAATACTCTGTTCTCACCATGTTTAATTCCCTTGTTACAGAAGCATCACCATGTTGTTTTTACTCTTCAGACCATAAAGGACCAGCAAGTCATCTTTCTTTAATTCAGTTTTCAAAATTAAAAACAGTTCCCATGCCTGAATGGGGTTGTGAATATTTATAAACTGTGAAAAGCAGAGCTGTGGTTTTGGGTTTTTTGAAAATCTGTGTGAATTTACTGCCCACGAAAATGAGAGACTTGTGTGGTTTCCTACACAGCTCTGCCGCTATACCTCATTTTTAACTTGCAGTCCAATCTTAGCTGCTGCAGGCCTGGGTTGCTTTAGAAATCGCTTTGCCAGTTTAATGGCAAATTTGAAATACGCATAGCATGGAAGGGGGTGGGGAGATGATGTGACCAAACTCATGTGGCTGTGACTGCTCAAAAGACCTACACCTTCGTTTCTTGCCCTTACTTGAATCAGCTCAAGTGTAGTGCTCCTCATCATCACTAAGAAAATAAAACCATTCCACTAAAACATTTGAGAGAATTAACTTTAATTTGCCTCACTCTTTCTTTTCGCCAGAGCCTCACACTTTGAATTAGTGTGCAAAATGATATTATTTAGACTGCTAATAATTTCAGAATTGCTCAGACTGGCACCCGAAATGGTCACAAACAGTAGGACTGATGAACCGAATGTTTGTAAGACTATTGTCGTGCATTCCAATGTTTTGCCACCTGAACAGGTCAGTCTTCCACAGTGTTGTAGCTTAGTCTTTGAGGCATATAGTCTATAAAAAGCTGTGTGCAGAGTTCCACAGGGCTCAATTAGGGTCAGATTCGGTCTTCAAAATTCACATGAGCATAGGAAAGCACAATGTAGCTTTTACAGTTTAATTGGAAGGTTTGCGGCAGTGTCCTATCATGCACCTGACAACGATCTGTAGAAATGTACCACTCAATGTGTCCATCACAAAAAGTAGAGAGAGATCTCCTGCTGCTTATTGTTATTAATCATTTGTTATCATGTATTATTGTAGCTCTTAGGTGCCCTAGCCATAGATCAAGATCCAGTTGGGCTAGGCATCAATCAAACACTGAACAAAAAGACAGTTCCTGCCCCCAAAAATCTTACTATCTACATAATGAATAATAAATAATTGGTTCATAACAACCCAAAGTGTGCTAGGTGCTGTACAGATATATAGAAGTTACAGGTTTCAGAGTAGCAGCTGTGTTAGTCTGTTACAGTACAGCATCTGCCCCAGTGAGATTACAATAGAAGGGCTCCTTTGAATGCAGTGGGCTTTGGATCAGGCCCTTCAGCCCAGTCCCGCAAACACAGGCAGAAGTATTTCCATTGAAGTCAATGGGACTACTCAGATGTCCAAGAGTTCACAGCTGTTTAGAGCAACAGAGGCATCTTGATGGGATTTTAAAGCTGTAATTTTTTCTCCACTGTTTTGTACATTATGTAATGGCTTTATTTATATTTCCCAAGTTATTTCTGGGCTCTGTTTTTCTTTTCCGCTTGACTAGCAGATAGGTTTAAGGGTCTCATTTAAAATATGGGGTCTTTTCCCATGGGTGGCAACTATAACAGGGCAGAGAAGGCTAAGCCTGCCCTGGCGCAGCCGCTGCCACCCCACTGCCAGACACCTGGGCTGTAGTGGCCCCACCTGTGCTCTGCCTCTTCCCCTCCCTGTTCTGCCCCGTCCCAAGGCCCGCATAGCCCACTGCTGCTAGGTGAGTCCCTCCTCTCCTCCTCTCCAGCCCCTGTCTATGGAGGTCCCCACCACTTGCTGCGTCCCTCCTCTCCTCCACCCCCGTCATCACAAGACCCTGCCTGCCCGCCGTGTCCCTTCCCCCCTGCAAGGCCGCCTGCCGTTCACTGCATCCCTCTTCACCCCCCTGACCCCCGTGAGACCCCTCGCCCACCACTTGCTGCGTCACTCCTCACCTCTACGCCCCCGCATGGAGGGGGATAGAAGAGAGGAGGAATGCTGAGAGGGTGAGCAGTGGGGGACTTGGGGGCGGGGAAAGGAGGAGAGGAGGGATACAGGGAGCAGCAGGTGGTGGGAGCCTTGTGTAATAGTAGCCCAGGCACTCCACCCTGAAGGATATATTTCACGACAACTAGACATACACTCAGCTGTGAGAGCCTCATTTGAAAATCTGCTCATAGTTTAAATGTTTCTTGCAGAACACAAAAATGTACTTATAGAAAGAGAAGGAATCTTTATTTGTCCCCTACATACAGTGGTTGCTGCTGAAATACATACACAATGGCAATGGGGACATTTACATTGTAAAATTAAAGCACACACAGCAATCATTACAAGGTTTATACTACAGTGCAAGAAAACAATGCCGGGCTCAACTAATTACATAAACCCATATTACTGGGGCTCATTGTCAAAATACTCCTTTAAAGTCTCCCTGATTTGAATAACAACCTGTTGAGCCCCTCTAACAGCCCTGGTATCTGGCTGCTCAAAGGCAGCAGCCAGCTGATCCACCTCAATGCTTCACCCCTGTGGAAACTTCTCCCCCTCAGCTTCACAAATGTTAGGCAGAGCACAGCAGGCTGCTATGACCATGGGAATATTTTCCTCATTGAGATCTAACCTGCCAAAAAGGCAGTGCCAGCAACCCTTTAAGCATCTAAAGGCACATTTAAAAGTCATTCTGCACCTGCTCAGGCTGTTGTTGAAGTGCTCCTTGCTGCGGTTAAAGTTGCCTGTGTAAGGCTTCATAAGCCATGGGAGCAAGGGGTAGGCTGGGTCTCCAAGGATCCCTATTGGCATTTCCACATCCCCAATTGGAATCTTCTGGTCTGGAGAGAAAGTCCCTGCTTGCAACTTCCTGTATAGGGCAGTGTTCCTGAAGATGCATGCATCATGTACCTTCCCAGACCACCCTGTGTTGATGTCAGTGAAACAACCCTGGTGCTCCATCAGAGCTTGCAATACCATAGAAAAGTAGTCCTTTCTGTTGATGTACTCTATCACAAGGTGGCCTGGGGCCAAAATGGGGCTATGGGTGCCATCTATCGCTCCACTGCAGGATCAGTCGGTAGCAGTCTGGAATTGCCAGCTTCCATACAGCATTTGCCACTTGCTTCTCCACTGTTATGGCAGCTCTCATTTTGGTGTTCTTGAGCTGGAGTGCAAGGGCCAGCTCCTCACACGGTCCCAGGAAAGTTCTGCAGCCACTGCTCATCATCCTATACCTGCAGCATGATTGTGATCCCACCACACAGTGCTTGTTTCCCGAGCCCAGTAGCGACAGTCCACCATGTGCAGCTGCTCCGTGAATGTCAACAGCAATCTTGAATTGTTTCTGTCCATGGCATACAGCAGGGCAGACACCATGATGTCATTATCAGATTGTCAGCTCATGAAACACCACAAGATCAGCCTCGTTGTGTTCATAATGCTTACCACAAGACTGGAGAGCAGTGCAGGATCCATGCTTTCAGACAGAGATGGCGGGTGAACAGGTTACAGGGGCTGTTGAAAAGCGGCATGAAATGTAGTTGGAAGCCCATGGAATGATCCGATGGAGAAAACTGGGACACTGAGCCCACCCCTGTGAGGGACTGCAATCCCTTCCCACAACACCAGTGGCAGATGGGGGCGGGGGGATGAGTTGCGCAGGGGAATAGCTGTCCACGGTGCACTGCTCTCTCTGTCGATGCATGAGCACCAGCTGTGGATGCACTCTGCCGTCACAAGGCATGTTGTGTGGACATGCAAATGTGGTTTAATTACAGCAGCAGATGAACGGCGGCGTAACTAAAGTCGACTTAACTCTGTAGTTTAGACATAGCCTTAGTCTCATGTTTTCACTATGAGGTCTCACTAATGCTAATATCAGGAGAAGGGACTTGAGGGGTCTCTCACATCCCAGGTGAGTTCCCTAACGACTAGGCTAAATATCATGAGGGAGGGTATCCTCCTCCCCACTGGCTGTTTTGTGCGAACTTGCCTGAGGGGCCAGATGCTGTAGATGTGTTCAAAGACCATCTACGGCCTGGGCCCCAGCATGCCACTTGGGCAGCTGAATACCTATTGTTCTTGGTTTGTGGGAGTTAGGTGTCTAAAATACCTTTGAGGATCTGGGCCTCAGTGCCCATTTCACATCTGGCCAGTATGTGTTCTTCCTCCATTTCAAATTTCAACAACTAGCCCCCTAGCTGGATGAGATGCAACTAGACACCTGTGAGTTGGTAACTTCCTCTGGAGTCATATGTTCTGCAAGGAAGTTCTGACTGACATGGCTGTAATAATCCTTTACTTTGGGGACATCCTGGCTCCATTAAAGTCAATGAGAATTTTGTTCTGGACATTAACAGAGCCAGGATTTAACCCTGGGTATTTTAATATTCTTCCTCTTCTCTGATTTTTCTGGAATCTGCTTTTCCCCCTCTTTATCTTCCCCCTGCCCAGAAGAGGTTGGGAAGTAGCCCCTTTCAATTCACCTTCTAAATTGTTGATAAATATAACCAGGCAAGATGCAGGTCCCAACAAGTGGAGTGAAGTTCTTGGACACATCTTGAATTAGGACCTCATACTGCATTACAAAGAAACTGCCAGTTGGAGTGAGAGAAGCTTATTCCTATAAACCAATGATATTGACTTTGCTTTGTAGAGATGGGCCAAGGCTGGACTATGATGTGAACTTTCCCAACATTTTAGGTTGTTTGGAGCTGGGTTTTGGTCCAGGCCCAAGCCAGAGCAATGAGACAGCTGTGAATTTCAGACCCAGATGGAAACTCCCCACTAGATAAGTCTTTTTGCATCTAGTTAAATATTTAGCTTATTTGATGAGATTATTGATATTGAATGGACTAGAGTGTAGAACCATTTTTATAATGTCTCCTAAAATCCAGAGCATATTTTAATTTTATTTGGATAATCCTCAGAGAACTTTGGCGTGGTTTAGTTTGTAATGATACACTCCTGGAAGATATTGTGCATCCCAAATTTCATAATAGGGGTGGTAGGACTTAAGCACTCTCCTGATCATGCCCAAAATACTTTAAAAGCTGCTCAGAGTCCTGCTTGCTTAATGTCAGTTGTGAAGTGGGATTTTTTTGTCACATTTATAGTCAGTTAAAAGTTACATTATAGCCAACTCTGAGTTTCAGTGTATTGATACAGGGGAGCATAGCTTAGGGCTTCTCTCATTCCCATGGTAGAAAGCATTCAAGGGAATCCCCCTTAGGCCAGGTCACATTTGGCAGAGACTGGCACAAATCCAAGAATGTGAGACTCTCTTTTTATGTGTGATTTGTCTTATGAAGGAGGAGAATGTAGCATTATTTACAAGTAAGAGGCTTGATCCTGCATGGTGCTGAGCATCAACCTCCTTGGCTTACACATGAGTTGAGGTTGCTCAGCACCTCAGGTGCAGGCTGAACAAACACCGACATGCTTGCACACTGTGTGCTTTTAAGAGGCAGTTATAGAATGGCAAGAAGGCAGTTTGTGCATTAATGAAGCAGGCAGAGACATTTCCTGAGCAGCTTCAGTGTCTGAGTCTTCATTTGCAACAGCAGTATCAAGAGCATTGGCAGAGGCAGGCTAATTAATCCAGGCAGTTCCTGTGTAGAGGGCTGCTTTTTTTTTTTTTTTTTTTTTTTAAAGTAGCAAAACACCATGTGCACTGCACTGTTTGCTTGTATAGACAAAAAGGAGCTTAATCCCTCTGGTCATATTTAGCACCCACCATCAAATATACCATTGGCAAAACCCCACAGAGAAATCAGGGCACCGTTGTGGGGTGTAGTTTGTTTTTAAAAATCAGAATATCATAGAGCCAACATACCCATCCAGCTGAGTAGCTCTTTGATTGGAAAGGATGGTGGGTGTGTGAGAGAGACAGAAATGCAACACGTGGCAAAATTTGTACAGTATATTAACAAATACAATATTTGAGCACCTAGGACATGATCCTGTACATACTTACGAGTCACTCTACTCATGTAAATAGCTCCATTGATTTCAGTGGGTCTACCCATCGAGTAACTGCTCACCTATTTAAGCGTTTGAAGGATCTGGCCGTCAGATTGTAAGCTCCTTAGGACAAGGACTCCTGACTTTCTCCGTTCTCATATCTTAGACTTCACACTGTACTTACCATCATGGTATCTGAGCGCCTTTGAACTGCAGTCAGGCACTGTGGAAATTTAAGAAATAATCCCAAATTGTGTTTCCTACTTCAATGAAGAGATTTCACAGCACGACTTGAAGCCCAGCAGTTTGTCAAGGTTAATTGAAAAAAAGGGAAGATCATTTACTTGATTTTAAAAAGCTGCTCTAATAATTCTCTGAAATAAACATCACCACCTCCCCGACCCTGCAAAAAAAAAAAAAAAAAAAAAAAAAAAAAAAGCAGCAATGACACTGTTGTGGCAAATGCAGCCCTGCTGAAGTCAACAGAACCAAAAGCTGGATGGATTTGGCCCAGTAAGTTAATGGACACTTTTCATTTCTCTCTCTAAGAATAATACTGTATCACATTACAGTTCTTCACACTGAATTATAACCATGTTACCTTTGTATCTTGTCAAGGTTCCTTCCCCACTCTGAACTCTAGGGTACAGATGTGGGGACCTGCATGAAAACCTCCTAAACTTATTTTTACCAGCTTAGGTTAAAACTTCCCCAAGGTACAAACTATTTTACCTTTTGCCCTTGGACTTTCGCTGCCACCACCAAATGTCTAACTGGTATTATATTATTAGGAAAGAATCCGTTTGGAAACGGCTTTCCCCCCCAAATCCTCCCAAATCTTACACCCCCTTTCCTGGGAAGGTTTGATAAAAATCCTCACCAATTTGCATAGGTGAACACAGACCCAAACCCTGGGATTTTAAGAACAATGCAAAAGCATTCAGTTTCTTAAAAGAAGAATTTTAATAGAAGAAAAAGTAAAAAGAATCACCTCTGTAAAATCAGGATGGTCAATACCTTACAGGGTAATTAGATTCAAAACATAAAGAATCGCTCTAGGCAAAACCTTAAGTTACAAAAAGACACAAAAACAGGAATATCCATTCCATTCAGCACAGCTTATTTTCTCAGCCATTTAAACAAACAGAATCTAACACATCTCTAGCTAGATTACTTACTAAGCTCTAAGACTCCATTCCTGTTCTGTCCCCAGCAAAGGCATCACACAGAGAGAGAGAGAGGCTTTGTTTCTCTCTCTCCCCAGCTTTTGAAAGTATCTTGTCTCCTCATTGGTCATTTTGGTCAGGTGCCAGCGAGGTTATCCTAGCTTCTTAACCCTTTACAGGTGAAAGGGTTTTTCCTCTGGCCAGGAGGGATTTTAAAGGTGTTTACCCTTCCCTTTATATTTATGATATATGTATTGAAGTGATTTTTGTGTTCTCCTTCAAAACTTAAGTCTGCAGTGCAGATTTACCAGAAAAGAAAATGTGTTATCTTCAACATTCATTTATTCTATGGCAACGAATTGTTCCCACCTCATTTTAAATAAATGGCATGTCATTAAATCACTGCAGGTGTACATACTGTTTGCAATGTATACCATAAAATGCGCTTCAATAATGTAACTTGCTACTATGCGAAATACAGTACACTGAACATTTACATGAAAATGCCACTTTTCTTTTCAAAGTGGGAATCAATGGCTCCAAGTGCACAAACCAAGCAATCACATTTAGAAAAGAGAGGCATTTTTAATAATCTACATTATCGCTTGGGCAGTTGGGTGTACCACTGATAAAAACCATAGTGTACAACTCAGAAATCGGGAAGTGGATGCCAGATGGACCTCAGTTAATGCACACTGTGCTAGGAAAGCTATTAAGCCTGGTGGCTGATCTCATGCAGGAAACTCATTCTGTTCCTCCACTGAGAATTCCATTCCCTAACAGAGGAAACCTAGAATAGAGAGAAAGGATGCTTCAGTTGTTAGCATGCTAGTCAAGGATTTGTTAGACCTGGTTTGGTTTGAAGTCCCTGCTTTACCACAGTCTTCCTGTGTGATTTTGGGCAAGTCACTTGCTCAGGGCATGGCTCCACTTGAGAATGTAGAGCACTTTGAGTTAAACCAGCCTTCATAGAGCGCAGTAGGAAAAGTACTGCAGTCTGTCCACACTGACAGCTGCAAGCGCACTGGCATGTCCACATTTGCAGCACTTGCAGTGGCATTGGGAGCGGTGCATTGTGGGCAGCTATTCCACAGAGCACCTCTTCCCATTCTGGCGCTGTGGCTTGTGGGGAGGGTGCAGGGGTAACGGGACATTCTGGGTCCTGTTCCAATGCCCTGTGATACATCGGTTTGCATGCCAGCAATCCCTCTGCTTGCATCCACAATTGGCACCATCTTTCAACATTTTTTGTATTGCGCGCGCTGTCTTCCCTTTGGGTCTGCGGGAATGGAGCTCAAACTGCTGAGGAATATGCTGACAAGTCTCACCAGCACATCACATTTGGCAGTCGAGTTACTCCTTAAGATCCAAAGTGACAGTGAGAACTCCAACGATATCGACGCGAGTAACGCATACGACACGAGATTGCTTGTGGCATTCATGGACCTGCTCACCACTGTGGAACGGCACTTTTGGGCGTGGGAAACAAGTACTGAGTGGTGGGATCGCATTGTTATGAAATTCTGGGATGACGAGAAGTGGCTGCAGAACTTTCGGATGAGAAAAGCCACTTTCATGGGACTGTGTGAGCAGCTCGCCCCCACCCTGAGGTGCAAGGACACAAGATTAAGAGCTGCCCTGATGGTGGAGAAGCGGGTGGCTATTGCAATCTGGAAGCTGGCAACTCCAGACAGCTACCGATCAGTCACTAACCAGTTTGGAGGGGGGAAGTTGACCACTGGAATTGTGTTGATGCAAGTTTGCAGGGCCATTAATCGCATCCTGCTCAGAAGAACCGTGACTCCGGGTAACGTGCATGACATTGTGGCTGGCTTTGCACAAATGGGTTTCCTTAACTGCGGAGGGGTGATAGATGGAACACATATTCCAATTCTGGCACCAGCCCACCTCGCCTCTGAGTACGTTAATCGGAAGGGGTATTTCTCTATGGTTCTCCAGGAGCTTGTGGATCACCGTGGGCGTTTCATTGACATTAACGCAGGCTTGCCCGGAAAGATGCATGACGCATGCATCTTTCAGAACACTGGCCTGTTCAGGAAGCTGCAAGCCGGGACTTTTTTCCCCAAACCAGAAGATCGCCGTAGGGGAAGTCGAAATGCCCATTGTGATCCTTGGAGATCCCGCTTACCCTTTAATGTGGCGGCTCATGAAACCCTATACAGGGAGCCTTGACAGCAGCAAGGAGCGGTTCAACAACAGGCTGAGCCAGTGCAGAATGACTGTGGAGTGTGCTTTGGGCCATTTAAAGGGCCGCTGGCATTCTCTGTATGGAAAGCTGGACCTGGCCAATAACAGCATCCCCACGGTTATATCCACGTGCTGTACCCTCCATAACATTTGTGAAGGGAAGGGAAGGGTGAAAGATTCACTCAGGCACGGAACTCGGAGGTTCAACACCAGGAGGCTAAATTTGAACAGCCAGAGAGCAGGGTTATTACAGGGGCTCAGCACGGGGCTGCAAGGATTAGGGATGCCTTGAGGGAGCAATTTGAGGCTGAAAGCCACCAGTAATGTCTGGTGCCCTGCACGGGAGTGAAGTGTAGTGGTTCCAATGTTAGTAGGAATCTGTGTTTGCTACGTATGATACACTGACTTGCAGTGCCTGTTGCTTTCCTAGGCCAAGGTATCTTTTACATTATGCAATAATAAAGAACATTTTCAAAGCAAAAAAAATCCATTTAATGAAAAGAAAACGCATTTATTGAAAAGAAACATAACTGCTTTGGAAACACAAAGGGCAAGGGAGTGGGGTGGGGAATGGTATGGTACAATCACAGGTTTGCGTATGTCCTATCATCATACTCAGCCTTCCAGTTTGGAGTGCTGTGCAATGAGTGCTGCACTTCAAGATGGCTGTACTGCATGGTGATGGGGGTTGAGTGCAGTGGGTCAGGGTTGTAGTTTTCAGGGCTGGGTGGTGAAGCTACAGGTGTTGGAGACAGCTGGTGGCAATAAGAACCCAGATGTTGGGGAAAGTGAGTTGGGAGCACAAGGGAAAGAGTTTTGGGACAAGGGCTGCGGGGGGTGGGAGGTGCGGGCATGATAGTGCTCCACCTGCATGGCTACGAGCACCTGGATCGAGCCCGCTTGGCGCTCCATGATGCTTATCAGCCGCTCTGTGCTTTGATGCTGGCGATCCACATTCTGCTGGCAGACCTTCCTTTCAATCTCCCGCCATTCCTGCACTTTTTGATTTTCATTAAGGGAGTGCCTCATGACTTCATGCAGCATGTCCTCTTTGCTTCTTCGTGGCCTCCTGATTCTTTACAGCCTCTCAACTGGTGATAACATGGATGGCTGAAATCTCAAGGTTGCATCTGTAAAGGCAAAATGCAGCACTTAACAGAGGCAGCGTTGTTCACACAAGACAGAGCAATGATTCCCCTGTACTTAAGGGCAAGCAGAGTCTACACAATAGCATAATTTGCCCATCCCAAAGCGAGCACACATATACCATGGGAGCCCCAAAATGGTGAGTAAGCACAGGGTCAAGCGTGACTGATTCTTTCATGGCTGTACTGTCCTCTGGGTTTCTGTGCCTTGGGGAGAGCCAACAGCTGCAGGGGGCCCCTATACTGAACACTGTCCCACATATTCCACCGGAGTTTGTCCTGGAAGATATCTCACTGCTGAGGGTGACCTGGGAAGCAAGGGAGGGTCTTCTACTGCAATGTGGCTTCCGCTCTGGCCCATGTACAGCTTGCCTGTGTGCAGCAATGGTCCCCCCGCCCCTCACGGCACAGTGGCGTGGACATGTTAGTCTGACTGGGACAAGGACCACAGTGGCTCTCCCGAAAAACCTGCGCAAGTGCATTGCCCAGGTTCTGGCTGAGACCTTTAAAAGAGATCACTGAGACTGATTACTGCAATGAGAGAGAGCACATCAATGCCCTATTCCGCATCTAGGCATGCATGCAGCCCTAACCCTCCTCACCCCAAGAGCCTGCACTGAATAACTTCCTTCCCAAAATAAAAGTCGCTTATTGGGAACCTCCTCTGGTGTTTGTCCTTCCCCAAGCACTGGCCAGCGCGACTGGCTACTTTCCTCCTGGCTTGAGAACAACCCTGGCATCCCTGCAGCCAGGAGCATCTTCCTCCTCCTCAGCACCCTGGCTCCCGCTTTGCTCCTCCTCATCCTCCTCCTCCTGCCTTGTTGCACTGGCCTCTGTGGTGTCCATGGTGGTACTCAGCGTGGAGGTGGGGTCGCCCCCAAGTATCGCGTCCAGCTCTTTGTAGAAACAGCAGGTCGCGGGGCCAGCACCGGAGCAGCTGTTTGCCTTGCAGGCTTTGCGGTAGGCATTCTGCAGCTCCTTCACTTTAACCCTGCACTGCAGAGCATCCTGGTCATGGCCCCTTTCCAGCATGGCCCTTGATATCTGCCTGAAGGTATCGTAATTCCTATGGCTGGAATGCAGCTGGGACTGGACAGCTTCCTCCCCACAAACACTGATGAGGTCCAGCACCTTGCCATTGCTCCATACTGGGGATCGCCTGGCGCATGGAGGCAGGGTCACCTGGAAGGATTTGCTGAGAGCACTCCACGCCTGGCTGAGCAAACAGGAAGGGGATTTTCAAAATTCCCAAAGAATTTAAAGGGCGGGTCTGACGGTTGGTCACCTGAGGGCAGGGCAGTAGAGTTCAAAGTGATGACCAGAGTGTCTAGAACAGGCGTTGTGGGATACTTCTGGAGGCCAGAGTGCACTAACAGACCAGGGCATCCACACTGGCGTCGCGGCACTCCAGCGGGTGCGCATCAAATGTAATTCCACTCAAGAGGTGGAGTACCAGGAGCGCTCTAGCCACGGAGTCAGTGCACTCTACATGCCTTGCCAGTGTGGATGCGTTGAGAGTTAGAGCACACTGGGCTGCTTTAATGTGTTAACTCGCAAGTGTAACCATTGCCCTTTGCCTCTGTGTGCCTCAGTTTCCCCTGTAATCGTGATAATGCCAATTCCCTAACTCACAAGGGTGTTGTCAGAATAAATATATTACAGATTATGAGTTACTCAGATACTACAGAAATGAAGCTAGATAGGTATGCCAGCAAAACTGCTTCAGCTGAAGTCAACCATCACATAGCCCTGAGGGAGATAAAAAACAACACCTTTGAAGTCAATGGAATTATATGGTCTAACACCAGCATGAGTGAGGTCAAAACAGCCTAAAAAAAGAGATACAGTATTAGCAACACCTTGAAGTTTCACCCAGAAATGCTGCACACCTCAGACTTCTAGGACTGTCATAGTAAGAAGCACACCCCGCTGTCCTGCTGATACATGCGTCAGCACTTCCCAACTGCTTTCAGTACAGCAACTTGTCCCCTCAGTTGTACCTTCAATTTTACACGCTTGTCAAAGTAGTAGGACAGCTCCTGTAGAACATCCTAGGGACCAGATAAAATAACCATGATCCCTTGGTTTTGTAGCAAGATGTACATAACAAGTACAACTACAACCTACACCATACATTTCTTTCCCATCCCCATTTTCCCTCCTTGGCTGCCATCTTAAATGACCCATGGAGGGCCATAAAGCTGTAGAGTTACTGAAACAGGCAGATAGGGTGTTGCACATGAGAAGGGGGATGGACAGTAAGATGGGGCCTGCTTGGAGAAACATGTAATTAAAATGAAAAGATGGAAAGAAGATCATCCTAATTTTATTCCACCATTCTGTAAGTCTCCAGAGACTAATGCTTTCTCCCTGCTTTAGCAATTGACAAGTAAACCTATTGCATAAAAAGCTGAGTGTATGCATTGCTGACTTGTTCATTAAGACTATGTCTACCATTGCAATTAAACACCTGCAGCTGGCCCATGTCAGCTGACTCAGGCTCACAGGACTCTGGCACCAGGGCTGTTTAACTGCAGTGTAGACATTTGGGCTCAGGCTGGAGCCCGTTCTCAGGCATCAGTCTCCCTCACATGATCCCAGAGTCCAGGCTCCAGTCCAAGCCTGAATGTCTACACTACAATTCAGCATCCCTGTAGCCCGAGCCCCACAAGCCCAACAGGTGTTTCATTGCAATAGAAACATACCCTAATAGTTTTAGATTTTCAGGCAAAGAAACAATCCCATTTGCATTTTCACCATTCAGTCTATGACATAATTTACTTTACCTTGATGAAATTCTGCCTGCCTACAAGTGTGAGTGGCATTACAACAGCGAAGGACACTTTACATGTTGCATAAGATCATTACTGAGCCTCTTCCTCTTAATAAAAAAGGCTCACTAAAGGATTATGTATTGTACACAGGGTATTACACAGGCACCATTCATTGTTGTTAACAGGAACTTTGAACCAGCTCATCCAAGCAGCATGCTGAGAAATTACCCCAGATGCTGTGATATTGTGTGTACAAATAAAGCTTCTCGCATTCCTACCAATCTGCCTTAAACTGACAGGCCTGCAACTATACAATCAAGATTGAACACACACAGACACTGTCCACACCCATATGTATATGTTTACTGCAGACCTCATGGAACTATCAAGACAAGCATTTAACAAACCTAAGAAGCCCCATTACCTTAGTAATTTTTTGAATCTCTTTCCTTAATCCTTCCTCCTTTCCCATTGGTTTATTGCTGTCAGTTGAGTCATGACTAAAATTAGGCCCTGCTCCTGCAGCTAGCTGTGTGTGAAGGGAAACCCTGCTGCACAGAACCCTGATGGTCTGCCTGCATAGAGCTGTTTGCAGGATCTGGGTGTTAGACTGATCTGTGTGGGGGTGGGATTGGATCTTTTTCATTTGTCTGCAAAGCATGTAGCACACCCTGGGGTGCTATATATAAATAACTTAATAAAGCAGCTCTGCCATTTCTGTACAGTGATATTTGTAGTTTAAACATTCTGTTGTGGCTAGAAGCAGCTATAGATGTGAGATGCCCTTGGCCCGTCACCTGGTTCTGTTACAAAGGAGATGGCAAAGGGAGTGAGCAAGATCAATTTGTTTTAGAAAAAGAGATTAAAAGACTGGTAAGGAAAAGATAAATTAGTGCATTTATTTCATGACATAATGAATGCAGGTAAAGGTATGGCTGCTGGGGGTAAGTGCTGTAACGAATACCTAGGAGGAAAGCGTTACATGAGCATTCAATGATTAAATTGTTGTTTATAATTTACAAGTGTTTGTCATGCTTAGGTGCATTTTGGTTACATGTAGAGAATGGGGGCTTAAAGGTATTTCACTCCACAAATCACACTCAATATTTTATTTTCTGAATTAGCTTGACTATATAACACACATAGGCCCCAATGGGACCTCACATTGGCCTAGGACTGGGGCTTTAGGGTGCAATTAGGGCCACTAGAAATCTGTAAGAAATGTTACTCAACTTTTAACGGTTTGTGGGATTTTTTCCTCTCAGATTCTGCAGATTTTTAAAGCAGGTTTATTTACAGCCTGATTCCAAGCCCCTTGGAGTCTCAGGGAGTCTTTCCATTGACTTCCATGGGCTTTGGATTGGATCTTCAATACTAATATGTTGTTCCATAAATTGTCAGTTTGGATTTTAAAAGAAAAAAAAAAAGATACTTTTCACTAAATGTCATCTCTCAAAAAAATTCCTCCCCTATTTCTCCAAGGCTTTTCTTCCCCCCGAGATCTTCCAATCATTCTAGCATGAGCATCTCTCTACCTTTCCCTTTTAGAGTCCTCTATTACACATACTTAAAATGTTCTTCTCTCTTTAAAATGTTAAGATCCATCCCTGTGGAATTTAATTTAGAATGACTAACTCCACTGAGTAAAGCACATTAGGTGGGTGTTACTACTAAAATAATAGGACCTTGGGAATTGTCAGATGAGATCAAACCAGTGGTGCTTCTAGTCCAGTAGTCCTTCTCTGATAGAGCCCAATACCAGATGCTTCTGAGGAAGATGCAAGAGTTACATCTTCACTAGGCAGTTAGGAGATAACCTGCTACCAGAGAAGTTTCCTCCTGGCCCATATAGTTAGAATTTGGTTTAAGCCTTGAAACATAAAAAGCGGTGAGTTAATAGGGATATTTGAGTTGTTGTCATTAGGCTTCAGAGATCACATCCTGAGAGGCTTTTCATTCATTTCAATAGATGTACTCCAAGGCCTTTTATGATTCATGGCAAGCTGAGTGCAAATTTGACTGAAAGATTCCAGGGATTCTGTGGCACTCTGATTTAGTAGACAACCTTCTGTGGCTAATTTATATAATTAAAAATGGTAGGGTTTAGTTATCTGAATATGAAAATGAATATTACATTTTTCGCAGTCGTCTTCGTCATGTTCCCATTACACCTCTGGCGTTTAGGGCAGTGACAAAGTTCCTCCACTCCTGTCTGTTTCTGGCAAGTCTTTCGATGGGTCCCCAGCTGTGCCCCAGATTTTTCAGCTCAGCTTCCACAGCTCTTTGCCATGTTATAGCTCCTGCTATTTATTTTGACTATTAAAGTACAATTGTTGAGACGACATTTACATTGTTGCCGTTAGCTGAATGGGGTAGCTCACATGTCTGAGCACCACTATTTTAGAACGTAGCTTCAGGATTAGAAGACAGCACTGCAAACATTTACACTCAGCTCTTATTTGTAGAGTTGTCTTTGCTACCAAAAGGGCCACAGAGATTTGGTGTTTTTCCACGTAAGATTCTGAAGCACAGTTCTGCAGCAAGGAGTGGATTCCAGGGCAAATTTCACCACGTTGGATTTGCAGAACACACAAGATATTATGGCACTATGGACAAATGTTAACAACATGGTTGTGAGCTTTCTGTCTGCAGACTCAGCAAGACAGCACTACCTTAGGTCACATTCAGCAAGGTATCTGCAGCCAGAGAGGTTAGAAATAAAAGTAATATTTAATGAAAATGTACTCTCTGTGGAAAACAATGAAACCCATTTGAAGAATCTAAATGTACATTAAAGCATGGAATTTACACAGTATATATTTCCAGCAGCTGTAGTAATGAGTGAGTGTTTTAGTTATCTGGCTATATGAAGATGTTGTGTTTATTGATTTGACATAGATGGCTCCCAAGAGTACTATTCAGTCCAGAGCACATCATAAGTATCTCAATAATGGTACCAGTGTTATTTCTGCAACATGTTGCTTATGGAATAATCACCAGACTACATTATTTTTTCTTATTCATTAGTTCAAGTATTGCAGAGAGCTCAAAACAAACTGTTTTGCAATAAATCTCTTTGGATGCTTATATCTACTCTTGAAATCTTTTAATATGCCCCTCGCAGACTGAACTCATACTACATATTCATTTGTATTTGTTTATAATTTTTTTAAGGTAATTCAGAGCTCATGAAAAGTATCAGGTGGATAATGATGAAAGCAATTGAAGTCCAGTGTTTGTCCACAGGAAAGGTACAGCACAGCCAGCCAGAGGGCACACCACAAGGCTACAGTCCTTGCCTGAAGATACCAGCTTAGGGCATGTCTACACTGCAGGCGGGAGCATGTTTCCAAGCTGGGTAGACAGACACATGCTATCTCTGCTTGAGCTAGCTCCCTGAAAATAGCAATGTGGCCATAGTGGCAGCTCAGGCTAGTCACCCGAGTACAAACCTGCTTCACCCTCCTAGCATGTATTTGGGCAGCTAGCCTGAGCCACTGCAGCCACACTGCTTGGGCAAAGCTAGCAAACATCCGTCTACCTGCACTGGGAACCACCCTCCCAGCTGCTGCATAGAGACTTTCTAAAAGTGAAAGGGAAGTTATGTCTCTACACCCATTCAGTTAGTGGTGCTTCTGCTGAGGCTACCAGTTTTTATAGTGAGTTTTGTGATGTGGACACCATGCCACTAGGAACCAGATTTAGACTCCAAACAGCTGTCAGACTGTAACGACTTTTGGCCACGGCCAGCCCAGGCTGGATTTGAACCAGTGACTTCCCAATCAATCCCTTCATCCATCCAGTTCTCTCAACAGACTGATATTTTAGTTTGTTGTTGCTGCTGCTGCTGGGCATATAGGCTCCACATTATAGGCTGTGTCACTGCACTGCTCTCCTGGGATGGCAAATTATTTTCTCCTGTTGAACTCTACTGTGTACTTCACTTGTGTTTTTATTGTAGAACAATTAAACACAAGTGTAAGCAATTAGTTGGCATGCAGTTAAAAATACAGGTGTTGTTAGGGAGAATGCCCTTGAGAGTTCTGGGGTAGCGGAAGGAAAGGGAGACAAATCGGTAGACTCCCTGTAGGTCTGTAAGATCAAAGTGCTTTTCCATTGTTACTACTAAAACTCTTCTCCTTCTGGTACAACCGTAACTTACCTCAGTGTCAAGCTGAGTTATACATACATACATACTGGTGAAAGGGTATGTCTCACACACAATGGCTCTCATATTTAGGCTTGGAAGGATTAGATTTTTAATCAGTAAATTTCACCGTACACACAAACAACAACAAAAATATTTCCATCACTAGTAATCAAAATTTACACATAGGCAAAGAAAAAAATGCTGCTTGAGAACATATTAGTATTCCACCTTAATTTATATAAAATGTGGTGCAATGCCTGCATTAGAGGAGATGGTTAAGGATATTTACTTTGTATATTTTGACATGTGACGTTGACAGTTTGTGTTTATCGTTTATAAATCTTTAACTTTTTGAATCTCAATGTCTGCTGTCATTAATTATTGTCTGAACCCCTCTCCCCTCCCCAAAAATTTCCTGCAACCAGAAATTTAAATAGATAAAAACAGAAAAAACGACCAAGAAACAAAAACACACAACCAAGAAAATTTAAAACAAATAAGAATCTAAAAAAATGCTTAACAACAAACATTGATATCTGCCAAAATTAGAACCAAAAAATTGATTTCTGTGAAGCCTAATCCTATCTGACCACATTAATTAATTTTACCTCATGGAGCAATCTCTCTCTGTGTTGTTCTTGTGGTGGTTATGCTGCGAACTCTTCACGCCAGGAAATTAGGTGGTAACCAGTTTGGAAGGGCTAGAGAAATATTGATGAATTAATTCTAAGATGTCAGCACATTTGGAGACAAATTATACATATTAAAAAGGGAATGTTTGTTACTTTAGGTGAAACAGAGTTTGGCAAGAAGATTAATAAGGCAGTAGGTGATTTAAAAAACTCTGTTTAGTATTGGGATGCTGTTTGAGAAGTGGTGGGTCTGTTAAAAGGCGAAAGTAAAACTGGCTAAAAACAAGGCACAGCAGCAAACACCACTATGGGACATGAACATGGGACAATATTCCATTTTAATTTATGTTCATGTCTAACAATGTATTGTTACCAACTGGCTCATTGCATGGGAACCACTGCCCTCTACTGGATGGAATTAAAGCTGGCCATTATATGTCAAATTAATAGTTTGAATGGGAGAGGCATGAATTTTTGGAGCAGGAGGATCAAAGTTCTCCTTCACTGTCTGAGGAGTAGTTCCTAGGCTTCCAAGATATACAACACAGATCAGAATTTTCCAGAGATGTTATCACCCACATTCAGGGACAAATTTTCACCACAGCTCATTAGGCGCATGTTGGGAGTGCTGAATTCTACTTAAAAACTGGCCCACCATTATGGGTATTGAGCACTTGAAAATCTGTCCCATAATGGTGGTAACCCTGAAATTTTCAGATTGCTGCAAATTTGTTACAAGACATATGCTGGTGGGGTAGGAAAGGATTTAAGAGTCAGAGTAAGAAATGTTACTCACTGGAGTACATTTGTTTCAGTGAAGATGCAAGAGATACTGTTATCAGTTCCTTCCCTGAATATTTATGTACAGTGTGCATTGGAGCAATGGCTATTGACCACACTGTGATATTACTATTGCCACAGAAGTTGCAGTATACTGTAGACATAGAAGGGACAATATCTCAGTCAACTTCAGGCAAGATCTACAAGGAGCAGGACAAGATACAGAAACAGATCAATGAGAGCTATGGGGTAATGATTGCCATTAACATTTTTGTTTATTCTTACCTCCATTCTCTACCCATCCCTCCTGACCTTGCCCTTAAATCATTCACCCGTGCATATCTCACCTATCTACAGCCCGCCCACCACCATGGAATCATAGAATCGTAAGACTGGAAGGAGCCTCAAGAGGTCACGTAGTCCAGTCCCCTGCACTGAAGGCAGGACTAAATATTGTCTAGACCATCCCTAACAGGTGTTTGTCTAACCTGTTCTTTAAAATCTCCAATGATGGAGATTCCACAGCCACCCTGGGCAATTTGTTACAGTGCTTAACCACTCTGACAGTTAGGACGTTTTCCCTAATGTCCAACCTAAACCTCCCTTGCTGCAATTTAAACCCATTGCTTCTTGTCCTATCCTCAGAGGTTAAGGAGAACAGTTTTTCTCCTCCTCCTTGTAACAACCTTTTATGCTCTTGAAAACTGTTACGTCCCACCTCAATCTTCTCTTCTCCAGACTAAACAAACCCAAATTTTTTCCATCTTCACTCATAAGTCATGTTTACTAGACCTTTAATCATTTTTGTTCCTCTTCTCTGAGCTTTCTCCAGTATGTCCCCATCTTTCCTGAAATGTGGCACCCAGAATTGGACACAATACTCCAGTTGAGGCCTAATCAGCACAGAGTAGAGTGGAAGAATTTCTTCTCATGTCTTGCTTACAAGACTCCTGCTAATACATCCCAGAATGATGTTTGCTTTTTTTTGCAATAATGTTACACTGTGGACTCATATTTAGGTTGTGATCCACTATGACCCCCAGATCCCTTTCTACAGTACTCCTTCCTAGGCAGTCATTTCCCATTTTGTATGTGCCCAACTGATTGTTCCTTCCTAAATGGAGTATATTGTCTTCTCTGTCCCCATATCTAGCGACACCATCATTGGACCCAACCGCACCAGCCACACCATCAGAGGCTCATTCACCTGCACATCTACTAATGCGATATATGCCATCATGTATCAGCAGTGCCCCTCTGCCATGTACATTTGCCAAACCAGAAAGTCTCTATGTAAAAGGATAAATGGACACAAATCAGACATCAGGAATGGTAACATAAAAAAGCCAGTAGGAGAACACTTCAATCTCCCTGGACATTCAGTAACAGATTTAAAAGTAGCCATCCTTCAACAACAAAAACTTCAAACACAGACTTCAAAGAGAAACTACAATTCATTTGCAATCTTAACACCATCAGTTTGGGCTTGAATAGGGACTGGGCGTGGCTGGCTGGCTGACTGACTACAAAAGCAATTTTCCCTGTCTTGGTATTGACACCTCCTCCTCAATTATTGGGAGTGGACCACACCAACTCTGACTGAATTGGCCTTCAACATTGGTTCTCCACTTGTAAGGTAACTCCCTTCTCTTCATGTGCCAATATATATTTATGCCTGTATCTGTAATTTTCACTCCATGCATCTGGAGAAGTGGGTTTTTTACCCACGAAATCTTATGCCCAAATAAATCTGTTAGTCTTTAAGGTGCCACCGGACTCCTCGTTATTTTGGTGGATACAGACTAACATGGCTACCCCTCTGATACTTTGCATTTGTCCTTTTTGAATTCCATCCTATTTAATTCAGACCCTTTCTCCTGTTTATCCAGATCATTTTGAATTTTAATTCTAGCCTCCAAAGCACTTGCAACCCCTCCCAGCTTGGTATTGTCAGCAAACTTTATAAATGTATGCTCTGTGCCATCATCTAAACAATTGATGAAGATATTGAACAGAACCGGACTCAGAACTGATCTCTGTGGGACCCCACTCACTATGCCCTTTCAGCTTGACTGTGAACCACTGATAATGGTTGTCCAGGTGGCAAGCTGCATCAGGCTCTTGTCTGGAACTAGGTTTCCCTCATCCAAAAGGTAGCAGAACTCTGTTCTCCTTCCTGGGCAGCCCTTAGCTGGAGTAGGTCTCCTCCTTTTAACTCCCCTCTCCACACATGACCTTGGTTGCAGGTGTAGTGGGATGGGGACAACTGGGTCCACAGGCTCTCTTCCATCCCGTTGCTGCCAGTGTGGGGCCCACCACCATTCCTATTCAAGGGAACTATGAAATGAGTTCCCAGGTCAGGATTCTGCCTGACCTTCAGGGCATAGCACAGAGTGTAAAACAGGGCAGAATGTATCCCTCTGTAACAGGGTAGCTGTGAAGATGAGGACAATGGAAATTAAACAGGAACCACCTTACATTTTATATCTTTTTCACTGATTTGTGCACACACCCCTTTTCATCCTGAAGGATCCTAAAGCATTTTAAAAACCCTACATTGTTCAATTCACCAATCACTTTGCAGTCACCACTGGGGTGCGATCCAGCAACTGTTGATCAGTGGAGAGCAACACTGTACAACAGTTCAGGACAAGATGAATGCTGTATCCAGCTGAAATTGCAGGAGGAATTTAGGTCAACAATCTAATTACCTGGACAGCTTCAGTATTTTCTGTACGTAACTTAAACTGACCCTGCCAACTTAAAAATTATATTTCAAAAAGGTTTGTTACATATGTTACTAATATCACTTGAGATTATTAAAGCAGTGATATTTACAAATACAATTTACTTTTCACTATTAGTGCTGTCCTGTTTGTTTACAGTCTTCAGATTTCTCAGTTTACAGAGTGAAAATAGACTAGTCAGTTTCACATTTGTTTCTACTCAAGTTTTATTTGCAGGTTTTCCTGCATTAATTCAGTGTTACTAAATAAATAAAATGAAAATCTGTGGAAATAAAAAGTGAATCACGAAAACCTGTTTACTGTTTCATAAAAAGCTTTAAAAAACAAAAAAACAACCACCTCTACCTCCACAAAAACCTTAATTTTGGTTCAAAAATTCAACTTAACCATGCCCTTAAAATGAAATGACCGCACCTGAAAACTGCAAGATCAGCTCTGGCATGCATACCTATATTGCTTTTCTTGGACATATTTACTACGCCTATAATCATCATCTATTACATATATTGGGCATATATTACAAAAAGTAAAAAACAGTTGGCACAAATAAAATGCACTCTGTATCTGTCCCCTCCCACTGAAAAGATAAGTACTTTTGCCAAATAAGGTCCCAATATAAATCTGGAGTGCACAAATACACTTAGCACTGTGTCCTAAAAGTCATCAAAAAGTTACACTGATATTAACCTGAACTTATTTCAACGTATATGTATTATCTGTATAAGGTGATGTTTGTTTTGTTAACATTGTTACTCTCTTGCATGAGTAGGGCCCTTTGTTTTCAGTTTTTATTTAAATTTTCCCCGGAATTTATCAGTGTTTATTACCACACCAAAACAGGTGAAACAGGTGAAAATAAGTGCAAAAAATATTGATTTTTCTGGGTAAATATCAGGGTTTATTTTGGTGGATGGAAAGACAGGGGAAAAAGTATTAAGTAGATTAATGCTTTGAATTCCGTTAGTCAGTGTGGTTTGCTGCAGAACTAAAACAGAACTCAAAATACAATGCCACCTCTGAGTTTAAGAAAACAATATATCTCTAAATCCCCATATAAAACTTTTCATTTGAATAAACAGTTTACTGTTAAAAGAAAAGGAGTACTTGTGGCACCTTAGAGACTAACAAATTTATTTGAGCATAAGCTTTCATGAGCTACAGCTCACTTCATCGGATGCATGCAGTGGAAAATACAGTGGGGAGATTTTATATACGAAAAGAACATGAAACTATGGGTGTTACCATACACAATGTAATGAGAGTGATCAGGTAAGGTGAGCTATTACCAGCAGGAGAGAAAAAAAAATCCTTTTGTAGTGATAATCAAGCTGGGCCATTTCCAGCAGTTGACAAGTGTGAGGAACAGTTGGGGGGGGGGGGGGGGATAAATATAGGGAAATAGTTTTACTTTGTGTAATGACCCATCCACTTCCAGTCTCTATTCAAGCCTAAATTTAATTGTATCCAGTTTGCAAATTAATTCCAATTCAGCAGTCTCTCGTTGGAGTCTGTTTTTGAAGTTGTTTTGTTGAAGAATTGCCACTTTTAGGTCTGTAATCGAATGACCAGAGAGATTGAAGTGTTCTCTGACTGGTTTATGACTGTTATAATTCTTGACATCTGATTTGTGTCCATTTATTCTTTTACATAGAGACTGTCCGGTTTGGCCAATGTACATAGCAGAAGGGCACTGCTGGCACATGATGCCATATATCACATTGGTTGATGTGCAGGTGAACGAGCCTCTGATGGTGTGGCTGATGTGATTAGGCCCTATGATGGTGTCCCCTAATAGATATGTGAACACGGTTGGCAACAGGCTTTGTTGCAAGGATAGGTTCCTGGGTTAGTGGTTCTGTTGTGTGGTTGCTGGTGAATATTTGATTCCGGTTGGGGGGCTGTCTGTAAGCAAGGACTGGCCTGTCTCCCAAGATCTGAGAGAGTGATGGGTCGTCCTTCAGGACAGGTTGTAGATCCTTGATGATGCGCTGGAGAGGTTTTAGTTGGGGGCTGAAGGTGATGGCTCGTGGCGTTCTGTTATTTTCTTTGTTGGGCCTGTCCTGGAGTAGGTAACTTCTGGGTACTCTTCTGGCTCTATCAATCTGTTTCTTCACTTCAGCAGGTGGGTATTGTAGTTGTAAGAATGCTTGATCGAGATCTTGTAGGTGTTTGTCTCTGTCTGAGGGGTTGGAGCAAATGCGGTTGTATCGTAGAGCTTGGCTGTAGACAATGGATCGTGTGGTGTGGCCTGGATGAAAGCCGGAGGCATGTAGGTAGGAATAGCGGTCAGTAGGTTTCCGGTATAGGGTGGTGTTTATGTCGCTTATTAGTACCGTAGTGTCCAGGAAATGGATCTCTTGTGTGGACTGGTCCAGGCTGAGGTTGATGGTGGGATGGAAATTGTTGAAATCGTGGTGGAATTCCTCAAGGGCTTCTTTTCCATGGGTCCAGATGATGAAGATGTCATCAATGTAGCGCAAGTAGAGTAGGGGCATTAGGGGATGAGAGCTGAGGAAGCTTTGTTTTAAGTCAGCCATAAAAAAGTTGACATACTGTGGGGCCATGTGGGTACCCATAGCAGTGCCGCTTATTTGAAGGTATACATTGTCCCCAAATGTGAAATAGTTATGGGTGAGGACAAAGTCGAAGTTCAGCCACCAGGTTTGCCGTGACATTATCGGGGATACTGTTCCTGACGACTTGTAGTCCACCTTTGTGTGGAATGTTGGTGTAGAGGACTTCTACATCCATAGTGGCTGGGATGAATCTTGCAGTCCCCTCTGGGAAAGCACAGGAGGTTCATCAGTGGGAAAAGCTTCTGCCCACATAGGCCTCTTATCTCTTCTCCAGAGTTATATGGTTGTAAAAGGCTCTCCCTGGCTCCACCATAATCAGGATTGGGAGAGGAAGAGACTTACAGATGAAGATGCCTCAGGAGTAGCTCTGCTTCCGAGGCAAGTTCTCCCTCAGGCAAGCCTCCTGTCCACCAGAACAAGTTGGGCCAAGACGACCACTGTGGAGAATGAAGGTCTCTCCGAGACATGGGTGACTCACCACGCCTCAATCCATCTTGAGCCTCGCCTCTGGCTCCCCACACAGTGGTGTATGGTGGGCTGGTGGAAGTGAAGCAAAAGTAGCATTGGGAGCCTTGACTTGGCTCTCTGTTGTACCGGACAGGTACAGCATAGGCAGTCCAGTCGCTGTAGGACTATACCTTGTCAGGTATTTTAGGCTCTCCCAGCAGCCAACACAGGCCCATTCCCTCCCTGGTACTTCATCCCAATGGACACTTTTGCTCCTTAAGGAGGTCCCTACATGTACCCCTCCACAACCTGGCACGCACAAGGCCTCACTGCTGAACACAGGTATGCTGGTATACAACTATGTTAGGGTTTTGTACTCCCACCCATCATGGCAGGATAAGTGCAAGTGTCATTTTTACGGTGGAAAGGCCTTTTCAAAGAGGAAGGGTCTGCAGCATTTCCTAAAGATGGTCAGACTTCACCTAATCTCTTCTGGAAATTTGTTCCAGAGTAAGTTTCCTTGACTGAACATTTTGTCCAAAGCTCTTGGAGGATTCATCTTCATTTTTGTGATTTGTAATGTCCTACGACAGATTCACAGAGCAAAATTCAGTCTCTGACGTTGCTGGTGCTTGATCTGTTAGTTGCTTTGAAAATTAGGGGCAAAAAGACAAATTGTTTCCAGAAGCTGCCTGGGAGCCACTGGAGGGATTTGAGCATGGGGCTGATATGCTCATGTCCAAAGCCATGGAGAATAGGCAGCTACACCCTATACTGCCTGGAATTTGTGAATTGTCTTCACAGCATCAGAGAATAAAAGTAAATTACAGAAAATTGAAGATATATGAAGAGTACATGTTAAATATAGGAACTAAATCCAAATATTAAAATACTAAAGTTCCTCTATTTTGCACTTTAAACACAAATCCTACTATTGATCTGGAATGTACCTCTATGTTTCAGATCAGAACCTAGTTAATGGGGAGTAGATCTGAATGAGTACTGCTGAGATACTTTTACTCCACACTGTCCAATACTTTCAAGTTACAGCTATCTGGGTTCTTGTATTAACCCTGTGAACATGTTAATTTCTGAGCTCCCCCAAAAGTCAACCCGCGGCCACCGCTCATCCTCTCTTACTAGTAAGATCCAAGATTAAAATAATAGAATAGATGAGTAAGGCACAATTGTAACGTGTTTATGGGTAAGAAGATAATAGTACATGTTGCCCATTGTCCAGAAGACCTCTTACCTGAGCCTATGAATAGTAAAGAGTTGGGTTTTGCATTTTATTTTGGAGATTGAGGTTAAATAGTCCTTGTTTCATCTGAGAGGATGACTTGGTTGGGCTTCTGTGGAGGTTCAATCTTCCCTACTCGTGACTATCCCTCAATTGGTTGACAGTTTCACTGCGCTAGTGCACTGGAGATGTTGAGAGAAGGCAGAGTCAGAGAGAGTAGTCATCTCATATAGATAAAATGCTTATTTGAATGGGATCCTGACAGTCAAGAGACCTTAAACTAGGCCGTGTTCAATACACAGCCAGCATACAGTAGTGAAGAGGCCTGTGGTAGAAAGTAGCCAAGCTAGGGTGTCCTGAATCAGCTGGATGTTTGTCAAGAAATTAAAATTCATTCCCTGACAGAGAATTGTTGTAGTTAAGCCCTGATGTTAGAAATGAATAGATCACCACAGCAAAAGCTCACACCTGGTCAGATGAAAATGGACATACCTTCCCCCCATAGTAGCTAGATGGATACTGCAATGGAGGCTAATAAGAACCCTAAGACTGTGGGCCAATTTAACAATAAGAGGGCAAATGTCTCAATAATTTGAGCAGTTACGGAGGAGAGAGTTTCTTAGTACTTCTTAGCTTCATCATCTCAGTGTTGCTCTTCCCATTCAAGATAGGAGGCAGCACAGGCTAAGCATCACATAAATGAGACCTAGAGCTGAGTGTTAAACACCTATGGTGGCACTTCCAGTCCAGACCATCACAAGCTCTCCCAGGTTCCTGATTTGTTCGGGGCTGAAGAAAGCCAACCACCCCTTAGAAGATGGGCAATTACATAATCAATCGAATTTGAAAGATTAAAAGCAAAGTAACTTTATGATATAAAAATCTATGACTACCGAGAGATTCTCCATTGCTTAGTCCATAAGAGAACACCTGAGATTAAGGAGTGGGAAGGAATGGAGAAAATGGAACTAGAAGATACAGAAAAGCATCAGCCTATTGGAAATAAGGATCAACAAGAAACATGCACACTTAACTTTTATTAGCAGTGACAATTTAGTGCAATACATTTACACACATAGCAGTTGTTCAGGTCCATCACATACCATTTATTTTAAGAATTAATAAGAGTACAAGTAACCCTCCGGTGTAGTGCATGTGCACCATGCTGATGCACATGCTCTGTCAATTGCTAGAGTATGTACACATCTCTAAATTGCACTGAAAAGTTGCAAAATTGGACAAAATAGCTTTAACAAGATTTCAGTTTTAAGGTGACCAGAGTAACAAAATCAAATAAAAAAAGATTTGAGAAGAACACTTGTGTCTTTGCAGTACCGTGCTCCTTAATGTTGTAAGTTTAGGCAAGAGGATGTGCTTTTGTAGTTAAAAATTCAACCCCCTCACGCATGCCTCTTGTCCTTTCCTTTCTTATCCTCCTCATTCCCTTCAGCTTGACAGTTTGTATTTAAAAATTTACATTGCAAGGTATACATTTCATTATGTATTGAACAGATAACATCAGCACTGAATTGTTTAGTTATCCTATTAGAGGCCTCCAAGCATTACAGTCTTTTGTATTGTACACCCAAGTTATCAGTACTAGGCAGGCTAAGAGAAATGTTGACCAAAAAGTAAAAAATTGAAACCTTTGGGATTTAGGAATATGCAATCAATTTGTTTTTTTCCACCCAAACTGAATTGGAATATAAGATGACTAAAATAAATGGACTACTTCTGATTGGTCAAATTAATAGTTTTATTTTCATCTGTTAAAGAATTATTTGTCTACCAGTAGAGTCCAAAGTAGATCTGACATACTGACATGAATACAATTAAATACAGGAAAATTTGAACTATATACAATGACAAGTGAAAAACATACATTTACATAATCAAAAAAATCATTATATTATTTATCAGTTCTTGCAAATGTCATGAGCTATACTGAGCCACTGCCTTTACTGGAAATTAAAATATATCTATTTCAAGTTTTTTAAAATTATAATGCAACTTTAACATTTGCCATTTTGATATTGAAAGTTTAAAATTTGTTTTCAAGTACACAAAACGTGGCACTTAATAGGGATCACAAAAGTTAAAAACTTTTGTTGTTGAATATTCTACAGTTTGTGGTATCTAAAGTCCAAGTAGGTTTATATATTGATATGCAAGCTGTAAAGAGATATTTACATGGCGGAAACTGTGCAAAAACACAATTCAAGCTAGGGCTAGTACTCAAATTAAAGATCTAGGGACATGCTACTCAACCACGACCCCAGACTTAATCCCTTACATTTATATGCTCTTATTGTCTTCCCTGTACACAGTAGTTTAGGTATGATGGCTCATATCTGAGAGCCATTTACCTTAATTTATTTAGAAACTATTGGGAGGTTTTAATAGTCGAGTGTATGTGGCCCTAACTTACTAGACAGCGTCATGGTGATCTGCTTTTTCTGCATGTGACAGATGCTTCCGAACAATCTGAAGAAACTGAGCAAGAGCTTTATTCTGTCTTCCAAGACATGGAAGAAAAAAATAAATCCCACTGGTTTTTCTATAAACAAGATACAGAAATTAATTGCACTGTCCTGAAAATATTTTAGGAAAGTCTTCGTTCAGCACTAGGTTTAAATAATTCAGTGCAAGTGATACTACTGGCGATTATATCCTTTTAATATGTAGAGAGTATTGCCAGGGTGCATAGGTTACAGTACAGCAGGCTTTTCCATGTAAAAAACTCTGATTATATAAGGATCAGAGGAGCGCAAGTACTACATTTCTCCCGGGTCAGTAACCATACTGCTACATATAGGCCATATTCTGCACACTGAAGATTCTACAAAACATTGTGTAGTCTTGGCTAGACACCGCTTCAAAGTTTAATTGGCTAATTAGAGCAGGTTCTTTCATTTAAAACAATCCATTCTCCCAATGATGGAGTAATAAGATACTACTACTTATTATCTGTGTTAATTACATACCTCTTGAAATTCTGTTTTCGGAAGTCGGGGGGGGGGGGGGGGTTAGGGAAGAAGGGGTAAAAAGAAAGTCTGAAAAATGTATTCTAACAGTCTTCAAAGTAGCTGGCAGTTTATTTTTGTTCATGTTTCACAGACTAACCTCCAGTTTTAAAGATGCCTTGGTAGATATTGTTATAATATTATATTGTGGAACAAAACATTGGCCCAAGTGTCAGGTATGTACAGAGATCATAGAAAACTGATGTTAACATCTTGCCTACATATAGAACTATTACAGTGAAATGCATCCACTCACCGAGGCACCATATCTCCTTGTAATTTTGTGCTGAAATAAAAATTCTATTTTATAGCATTCAGCACTGAACAGTATTAAAGCAAGAAATCATCTCACCACAGATTAGGAAACATTTCAAAACTGCGATTCAAATCAAGTAATTCTTGGGCAGTTAAGGTACACCAGAAATGAAATATTTTCACATTCATATTATGAAAGTTGTAATTTGGCTATGTACTCTAAACCTCATGGAGCCCATAAATATAGGTCTGCATATTCAAGACTTCTAGTTACAGAAAGGTTAGTTGCTGGCTAATGGCATATTAGTTCAATGCATTACCCTGGTATACAATTTAATATTGCATTAAGTTTTTGCCTGTCACAGAACTCATTCTATTTGGACAAACTGCACTTCAGGTAAGACTACATGCTTTAGCAGCAGGGTGCTCTCCAGTAACTTGCTGCCTGCCACCTACATCATGATAAGATTCAAATGAAAGCATTTATTCGTACTTGTAGGCAATGTAACTTCTTTATCTGGGCGGAAGGGGGCAGGTAAGGAGGAGTAATTAAAAGCATTTAAGAAATAGAAAAAAAAATATCCAGAACTCAATTTCAAGCACTTCAAAAGAAGCAGAGGGAAACAGAACATCAGCTGCTTCATTGGTGACACATACCGACCTGTGTTTGCAGACCTTCAAGAACTTTTAACACGAACAAGTGACAAAACAAGAAGCTATTATTGGACAGTATGACTGGACCATATGAAAGCTGTTTAGATATGCACAAGTTAATTCTCAAAAAATCCGTTTTACTACAATTGGGTGGGCATACAACCTGTTGCTCCTTTAATCTTCAAGGCATCACAAATGCATGACATTTTCACCAAGATCCAGTTGAGGCTGTCCTGAGAAGAATTCAAAGTGCTTATATATAAATTGGATGGTACTGTTTGTGATTGAGTTTTTTCCTACAAGTTGGGCAAGAGTTAGCATTTCTAAGGGAGTCACGGAGGCACTGACTACAGAAGACATGGCCACATTTGGTTGACACGATAAGTCGTCCACTTTGTACAATCTGAAAGAGAAGAAACTATAAAGCTGAAGTCTATGGGAAAGAAACTCAGCTTTGCACAAGAGCAATATTGATTACATAACACAACTGTGTAAGAGCAAATCTTTGCAATCCATAATATTTCGGTGACTTTAGCGCTGTTTATTCAAGACTTAACATGGAAACATGTATTGTCATGAGCTGGCTCTCAAGAGCAAGCTACCCTTAACAAATATACTGCCAGATATGATGTTTTTATGACATATGGCTCAACATATCAGATTTCAATTACCATTTCAATACTTGCAAAATCTAGCAATTCAGAGTCTTAGTCACTAGGAGCAGTCAGTGAGGTACTATTGTTTAGTAGCATGTTTGTCGCAACTTGAGAATGGAGAGGTCTACTAATGCAGGTAGTAAAGGAATATTAGAAATTGAAATACGCTACATTATCATAATTACATTCGTCTTCTATTAAGGAAACTGAATATCCTACAGAAGCTCCTGGAGAAGATGTTATCACCCTTATGCACTGACTTAAAAACTAAGATTTTCTCTAATGTGTATAATAGTTTGACTCTCCAAATACAACTAGCTAACAAGTGTAGTGATTCTGTACCTCACATTTTAATTCTTCTTTCAGTGGAACAAAAAATATTGTAGACAAGGTGTAGATTCTTACCTCTGAGTATCCATCCATGCAAATTGGACAACTAACGGTACCTGAAGGCCTAAAAAACCCCCAAAACAATATGTTAGTTCCATTATGCACTGGAAACTTCAGACAATAATATCTGGTTATTTTGTGTCCTAGTGTTTGCCTCAGGCAAGAACCTCTTCTTTTCCTCACACTCAAGAAACTTGGCTTTAGGCCAACTTCTATTATACTGAATCAAAGGCTCACATGGGGTGTGCTCATGTTAGGCTCTCAATTTGTTACATTAATGAGATTAGGCTCTCCTACACCTCACAGGAGAAGGCCCTTATTTTCATTCATCCTCTTCATGTTTACCATTTCTTCTCCCTCATCCCCACTGTAACTGTCCTAATAACAAAGAAGTAACTTTTGAAAATAGTGGTAACTTACAGCACTGTACAGGATACACATAGCATATAGAAGGGTACGGCAGTCTCCAGAAGATTTTTGGAACAGAGTTCACAATTCTAAGAACTCTAAGTTCCTTGCAGAAGCACATTGTAACAGGTTAACTGAATTACTCCAAGTTCTTTCACTGTAGAACAGCATGCAAACATTTCAACTCCAAATCCCTCTGCTGGCTGAGGCTCACCACATCATCTCACATACCAAGCAACAAAACCACATAAACTATTATTAAATAAGAAGTAAATAAGCAAAAAGAGAAGGGGGAGGGAGGGTGCTCATGAACTTCCTGAGTATGAATTGAGTTATCATGGAGAACACAATAAAGCCTGCTTGACATTTTTATTTATTGTTTATTTTAACATCTGTTGAGTTTTCACTGTAGATATTCTCCACTGTAGATATTTTCACCAGTGGCTGTACTGCTGAAATTGATGGCAGGTTAGACTTTATTATGACTAGTGATAACATGTTAGAGTACAGGCACATATTGGAGTGTAACACCACTCAGGGTGGATAAAAATTGATTAAATTTTTTTTTAAAAAAAATTTAAAAAACACTGGTGTATTTTTAAAAACAAACCTATTTAAAATAAATTTGAAATTAATACAACCTATGTTAAGGCCTAAACTTCTTAGAATCATTTATATTAAATGCAAAATTAATATTAAGCAGTACGTTTCCTGCCAAGTTTTAAAGGAAGTTAACCACTGAACTGGTGGAAGCCACTGGCAAAACATCTGAAATTAGTGTTTGTTCAAGTGCTAAGCTCTTGACAGCACTTAGTCTCTCTGCACTTGCAGAAGAGGTTGTTTTTGTCATTTCAGTTTATTCAACTAGCTCACTTTAGTGACTAGTTCATTCAAAGTTAAGAAACCAATCAGGGGTGGTAAAAGCAGGAAATCTTGTTTTCTTCTTCCAATCTTCGAATAAAAAGTAGGTGTGAGAGGAGGCGTCTACTAGTTCTAAAAAATCTTCCAGGAAATGGTGACCAGAAACAATCAATGAGTTCACTTCATCAGCTACAGACACATACTTCCCCTTTGTTTAATATATCAGTTAAATTTTA
Organism: Natator depressus; assembly: GCF_965152275.1. Taxonomy (NCBI): domain Eukaryota; kingdom Metazoa; phylum Chordata; order Testudines; family Cheloniidae; genus Natator; species Natator depressus. Next base: position 121,675,055 of record NC_134237.1, read on the forward strand.
AATGCAAAACAAGTCGATAAATATGTTGAATAAGCTTTTTTCTTATGTAAGGTAATTTAATAAACATTTGAAATGCTGTTTTTGTGCATTCTGAATTGTTTGAATTTCCATCCAGAGATGGACACAAATCACAAGTAAAAAAAAAAAAATCACCTAGTAAATAAGACATCATTCACCATTTTCTAACAATAAAAAAATATAAAAATAGAGAATCTGTATAGAAGTAGAGTTAAGCTATAATTACTTAAATAAACATGCATAGAGTATTTCCTCCGGGTAAGCAAAAGGAAACACCAAATTTAGTGTCAAGGCTATATTTCATTTCAAATAATAATTTAATGATTACCAACTAATGAGAAAAACAAGCATAAAGTAAAAGTGCAAAACACAATTACAATAGATTTAAAATGAAATCTTCCTATTTGCTGATATGAATCATGATTAAAATCAGTGATTTATATCAATTCATCCTGACCAGGAAAAGTTATGTCACTAGTACCCAGCTTCATAGAAGGTTGATAGCTCTAGGGATGGCAGAACACAGAAGCATTTAGATGTGTGCTCTTCTTGTCCATTATATTTAACAATTTCAGATCTACACTTAGCCCTGGTCTACACTACGAAAATTTAGGTCGAATTTAGCACCACTAGATTGATTTAACCGTGTACCCGCCCATACAACAAAGCCATTTCTGTCGACTTAAAGGGTTCTTAAAATCGATTTCTGTACTCCTCCCCAACGAGGGGATTTGCGCTGAAATCGATATCGCCGGGTCGAATTTGGGGTAGTGTGGATGCAATTCGACGGTATTGGCCTCCGGGAGCTATCCCAGAGTGCACCATTGTGATCGCTCTGGACAGCGCTTTCAACTCAGATGCACTGGCCAGGTACACAGGAAAGGTCCTGGGAACTTTTGAATTTCATTTCCTGTTTGGCCAGCGTGGCGAGCTCATCAGCACAGGTGACCATGCACACCTCATCAGCACAGGTGACCATGCAGTCCCAGAATCACGAGAGCTCCAGCATAGACCGAATGGGAGTTACTGGATCTGATCGCTGTATGGGGAGAAGAATCCTTGCTATCAGAACTCCATTCCAAAAGATGAAATGCCAAAATATTTGAAAAAAGCCTCCAAGGACATGATGGACAGAAACTATAACAGGGACCCGCAGCAATGCCGCATGAAAATTAAGGAGCTCAGGCAAGCCTACCAAAACAGCAAATGGCCGCTCCGGGTCAGAGCCCCAGACATGTCGCTTCTATGATGAGCTGCATGCAATTCTAGGGAATGCCCCTACCACTACCCCACCCCTGTCCGTGGACACCAACAGAGGGGGAGTCTCACGCAACAGGGATGAAGATTTGGGGGATGAGGAAGATGAGGAGAGCGCACAACAGGCAAGCAGAGAAACCATTCTCCCCGACAGCCAGGAACTGTTTATCACCTTGGAGCCAATACACTCCCATGGTGGGCTCCTGGACCACGAAGCCGGAGAAGGTACCTCTGGTGAGCATACCTTTGTAAATATAATACATGGTTTAAAAGCAAGCATGTTTAATTATTAATTTGCCCTGAAGACTTGGGATGCATTCATGGCCAGTACAGTACAGCTACTGGAAAAGTCTGTTAATGTGTCTGGGGATGGAGTGGAAATCCTCCAGGGACATTATTAAGGGGACATTCAGAGGTGGCCGTTCCTGCTGGGCTGTTTGCCTGTGGCTGAAAAGAAATCATCCCCGCTTTTAGCCACGTGGTTGGGGCAGGGCCCGTTCACACTGAGCTGTTTGCGTTTGGCTGGCAGGGATCTTCCCTGATACTAGTCACGCAGTAGGAGGAAGGGTGAACGGATCATCCCAGAGAATTGGGGGAACGGGTTAGTTGGGTTTGTGCTGCACGTTAACCCGAAAACCGCAGCCCCTCCTTTTAAATGGCCAACCCACCAGGTGCTTGGTATGGGAAAGGAGGGCGCTGCTGTTTGAAACCATTCCCACATGTTATGAAGGTTGAAGAAGCCGAAAGGCTGTGGCTTACCATGGCTGCCTGCAAGCTGAATTCTGTTGCCCGGCCCTGTGTGTGTGATCTCTCACACCAAACCGGCAGGCCCTCAATATAAGAGGAAAGATGCGACCTTGTACTGAAAGCACATGTGCTGTGTAATGTTAACAGCTTGGTTCACCGTGAAAGAGTCTACCCATTGTTCTCTAAAAATGCGTCTCTTTAAATACTACTCTCCCTTTTTTTCCCTCCTGCAGCTGCAAATGTTTCAACACTCCCCCTATCATCTCCATCCCAGAGGCTAGTGCAGATCAGAAGGTGAAAAAAAAAAAAAACCTCACAATGAAACGTTCTCTGAGCTCATGCAGTCCTCCTGCACTGAAAGAGCTCAGCAGAATGCATGGAGGCAAACAATGGCAGAGTCCAGGAAAGCAGAAAATGAACACGAGGACAGAAAGGACAAGCAAGATGAGAGGTTGCGGGAGCAAGAGTAGAGGTGGCAGCAGAGTGACGAGAGGAGGCAGAATGCAATACTGAGGCTACTGGGGGATCAAACTGATATGCTCCGGCATCTGGTGGAGCTGCAGGAAAGGCAGCAGGAGCACAGACCATCGCTGCAGCCCGTGTAACTGCCTGTTCTCCTCCCCAAGTTCCATAATCTCCTCACTCATACGCCCAAGAACTTTTGTGTGTGTGTGTGTGTGTGTGTGCGCGCGCGCGCGCACACGTGTGTCTGTCTGTCTGTCTGTCTCCGGGCACCCAATCACTCCACCCCAGAGGGCTGCCCAAGCAACAGAAGGCTGGCATTCAATAAGTTTTGAAGTGCAGTGTGGCCTTGTCCTTTCCTCCTCCTATCATCCACCACCCCACCCAGTGCTTCCCTCCTCCCCCACCCCTCCCGGGCTACCTTGGCAGTTATCCCCCTATTTGTGTGATGAATTAATAAAGAATGCAGGATTTTGAAACAATGACTTTATTGCCTCTGCAAGCAGTTATCAAAGGGGGGAGGGCGGTTGGCTTACAGGGAAGTAGAGTGAACCAAGGGGGCGGGTTTTCATCAAGGAGAAACAAACAGAACTGTCACACCATAGCCTGGCCAGTCATGAAACTGGTTTTCAAAGCTTCTCTGATGTGCAGTGCGCCCTGCTGTGCTCTTCTAATCACCTTGGTGTCTGGCTGCATATAATCGGCAGCCTGGCGAATTGCCTCAACCTCCCACCCCGTCATAAATGTCTCCCCCTTACTCTCACAGATATTGTGAAGCACACAGCAAACAGCAACAACAATGGGAATATTGGTTTTGCTGAGGTCTGAGTCAGTAAACTGTGCCAGAGCGCTTTTAAATATCCAAATGCACATTCTACCGCCATTCTGAACTTGCTCAGCCTAGAGTTGAACAGCTCCTGACTATTGTCCAGGCTGCCTGTGTATGGCTTCATGAGCCATGGCCTTAAGGGGTAGGCTGGGTCCCTGAGGATAACTATAGGCATTTCAACATCCCCAACAGTAATTTTCTGGTCTGGGAAGTAAGTCCCTTCCTGCAGCTGTTCAAACAGACCAGAGTTCCTGAAGCTGCGACCATCATGTCCCTTTCCTGGCCATCCCATGTTGATGTTGGCGAAACGTCCCTTGTGATCCACTGTGCTTGTAGCACCATTGAAAAGTACCCCTTGCGGTTTACGTACTGGCTGCCAAGGTGGTCTGGTCCCAAGATAGGAATATGCATTCCGTCTATCACTCCACCACAGTTAGGGAATCTCATTGCAGCAAAGCTATCCACTATGACCTGCATATTTCCCAGAGTCACTATCCCTGATAGCAGCAGCTCAGCGATTGCGTTGGCTACTTGGATCACAACAGCCCCCACAGTAGATTTGCCCACTCCAAACTGATTCCCGACTGACCAGCAGCTGTCTGGCATTGCAAGCTTCCAGAGGGCTATCGCAACTCACTTGTGAACCATGAGGGCTGCTCTCATCTTGGTATTCTTGCGCTTCAGGGCAGGGGAAAGCAAGTCACAAAGTTCCATGAAAGTGCCCTTATGCATGCAAAAATTTCGCAGCCACTGGGAATCATCCCAGACCTGCAACACTATGTGGTCCCACCAGTCTGTGCTTGTTTCCTGGGCCCAGAATCAGCGTTCCATGGCATGAGCCTGCCCCATTGCCACCAGGATGTCCAAATTGCCAGGGCCCGTAGTTTGAGAGATGTCTGTATCCATTTCCTCATCACTCTCGTCACCATGCTGCCGTCGCCTCCTCACCTGCTTTTGCAGGTTCTGCACATACTGCAGGATAATGCATGAGGTGTTTACAATGCTCATAACTGCCACGGTGATCTGAGCGGGCTCCAGGCCTGCCGTGGTATGGCGTCTGCAGGAGAGCAGAGTTGCAGCGGAAGCAGTGGCTGACGACAGATGCCACGAGAATAGATATTTATAGAGAACGACGAGAGGACCTCAGAGGTGAATTCATGAGAGCAGGAGAGCAGAGTTGCAGCGGAAGTAGTGGATGACGACGGTTAGCACCGTGCACATTTCCCAAGGAAGAACACATGTACCTGGGAGCCCATGACAGTCAACATGGAGAAATTCGCTACTGAGACAATAGCAGCAGAGCAGAGTTGCAGTGGAAGAGGTGGATGACGACGGTTAGCAATCCTACTGCACCGTCTGCTGAAAGCAGTATAGCGTCTGCATGGAAAAAAGGCGCAAAATGATTGCTTTCATGGAGGGAGGGGCGACTGACGACATGTACCCAAAACCACCCGCGACAATGTTTTTGCCCCATCAGGCATTGGGAGCTTAACCCAGAATTCCAATGGGCGGTGGAGACTGCGGGAACTGTGGGATAGCTACCCACAGTGCACCGCTCCATAAGTCAATTCTAGCCACGGTAGTGAGGATACACTCCACCAACCTAATGCGCTTAGTGTGGACATACGCAATTGACTGTATAAAGTCGATTTCTAAAAATCGACTTCTATAATATTGACCTAATTTCGTAGTGTAGACATACCCTTAGACACAAGATGGTCAGTTCTCAAGTAAGCCATATTATTGTCTTGCATAGGAGATTTTAAAAAAGTGATCCAAAATAAACTGGGAAAATAAGTTAAAATAAAAGATGGACAATTTCTGATTAACACCAACATTCTGTCCTAGGAAAGGATTCCCCACTATGCTACTGACCCCTGTACATTGCTACAGCAGTGCATAGGGCTTTAAAAGTGCCATAACTGTCTTGGGATGGGAGGGAATTGTCCAGGCACAGGCACTACCTACAACAACCACAGGCTGCCCTATTCAGCCTCCCAGCAAGTCCCAGAAAAGGGGCTTGGCAGGGGCAGGAAGAGGAATGGCCAGGATGGGGTGATGGAGTTCCCAGGGCAAAAGAAGTATGCTTCACCTTTTGTGAGTTCTTCTCATCACAATTCATCTCGCTTTATATATGGAAGTCCTCAGCCACCGAAGTGTATATGGCTATAAACTACCTGAGAGGTAGGTAGAATAGCGGATTTGTACATTAGCATTTAAACTCTGACTCAAGAAAAAGGTAGTTTCATGGTCTTATTCCATTGAGCAATGCTCAAGCTATCTACTATCCCAAATAAGGTAAACTCGTGCAGTTATCTGGTGACCAACGGATTCCAGTAGTTGTGGGAGCCAGATTTGTAGGTCAGAAGTGATATTTTGGCATTTTTATAAGTTTGCACAATGGTTACTTGCAGCCAGTGTAGTTTCCCCCATGATTTAGTGAGCACTGAATTCACATCACACGCAAAGCTACATGCTGATCCTCAAAGTCTGAATCACTTCACTGGCAGTGTTCAGACATATCTAACACTATCATTCCCTTCAGCATTAATTTGAAGGGGCTGCCCAATCAGCTTCCTGCCTAAAAATTGTACCACTTCAGGAGCTCAGACCTGTTATGTCTTGCCTGATCTATTGCCTTCAAACAAAGAGTTTTTAGACTTCAAGATATTTTATGCTGCTTTTTTATGCTTTATGCCCTGACCTACAGCTTCCACCTGCTGATCTCTGTGCCAGAGAAGAAATGTTAAAAGCAGTAATATGCACATTTATATAGGTGAGGGGAAAGAAAAATGTGTAATACAGAATTAAAGACTGTACCATCCTACCTGGCAGGTTTAGTGAAGGCTGCTCTCAGAGAAAAAAGTTGAAATGTTTTCCCAAAAAAGTAGTTTTCAAAGTCAGAGCACTAATAAGGGATCCCTAAAAAGAGAAGTCACATGGAGATGGCTAGCTAGCTCACTTATAAAAAAAAACAAATATTAAATGTGTCTCTGTAGATTTTAAATTTAGAACTATCGGGGCAGACAAGAGAGAGGGCTGCTTAATCTTGAAGTCATCGGCACCCTCATTCTCCTCTCATCCCCTTCTTTTGGGAATCAGTGGGCATTAGTTCTTGAAGGGCCCAAAAATTTAAAAGCTCTGCAGGATGAAGGATCCTTTTTGCATTTGTGGACATTGAAAGAAAGATTTATTTTCAAATAATATGGAAAGCCTGTGATACTGCAATTATATTTCTATGATACACTGAAGTTTTTATTATAATCTTGGCATATTCTAATCAAAGAAAGGAGGAAAATGAGAACAGCTAAATTGTATTTTATTAATTATTGCACATTAGCTTAATTCAGCAATTTAAATTGGGATTCTGATGGTAGACAGATGACTAGATTCAGTCTCAGGGCTGTAATGACATTAAATGATTCTGGTGGTAAACTGTGTGTACCCTTTGGGCACATATTCCTTGTTTTACCCCAAGGTAAATGTATAGCTAATCATTGTATGAATTATGCTTGTACCTGGGTACTTAAAGAACTAGCTGAAGCAATCTCATGGAGGATGGGCGAAGTCCCAGAAGGTGGGGGAGGGAGGGAAGAAAGAAAGAAAGAAATTTATTTATTTATAAGATAGATACTATAAGAGGACCTGCAGAGTTATAGCCCAGTCAGCCTAACCTCGATATCTGGAAAGATACTGGAACAAATTAAACAATCAATTTATAAACACCTGACGGATAACAGGGTTATAAGGAATAGCCAGCATGGATTTGTCAAGAACAGATCATACCAAACCAACCTATTTTCCTTCTTTGACAGGTCTAGTGGATATGAGGAAGCAGTTTAAGTGATACATCTTGAGTTTAGTAAGGCTTTTGATACAGTCCCAACATGACATTCTCATAATCAAACTAGAGAAATGTGACCTAGATGAAATTATGGTGGGTGCATAACTGGTTGAAAGACCATACTCAGAGTAGTTATCAATGGTTTGCTGTCAGACTAGGTGTGTGTATCTAGTGGGGTTCTGGAGGGGTCAGTCCCGAGTCCAGTACTATTCAATATTTTCATTAATGACTTGGATAACAGAGTAGAGAGTATACTTATAACACTGTGGATGATGCCAAGCTGGGAGGGGTTGCAAACACGTGGGAGAATAGGATTAGCAGGAAAAGTGACCATGACAAATTGGACAATTAGTATGAAATCAATATAATGAAATTCAATAAAGATAAGTACCAAATACTACAATTAAGAAGGAGAAATCAAATGCACAGCTACAAAATGGAGAATAACTGACTACACAGTTGTACTGCAGAAAAGATCTGGGGGTTATAGTGGATTACAAATTGAATGAGCCAACAATGTGATGCAGTTGAAAAATGCTAATATTCTCGGTTGTATTAACAGAACTGTTCTATGTAAGACATGGGAGGCAACTGTCCCACTCTACTCAGCACAGCTGAGGCCTAAGGAGGGAGTACTGTATCTAGTTTTGGCTGCCACACTTGACAAAGATGAGCAGAAATTGGAAAGAGTTCAGAGGAGAGCTGTAAAAGGGATAAAAGGTTTAGAAGAAAAATCTTGGTGGGTATTCTTACTTCCAGTAGGACACCAGTGAAAATAGTTACCTACCTCACTCTGGTCCTTGAGCTTTGTATGAAACAACAATGCTGTAAGTTACAATTTGTGGCTTTTGATTAGCATTTCCTCTTGCCACTTCTCTAAATTGTGTCTTCAGTTGACTTGTAATCCAAAAAAATAAGCCAAGTATCGTCTCAATATTTAAATATATTGTTCCATTTTTTCCTTATTTCAATAGCAGCTTTAATATTCCCGTTCTCTCATAAATGAGAAGATATGAAACTTTAGAATAGGTTAACAGTGTCAAAAAGGAGACTAAGCCACATACAGGATGCCACCACACTACTCTTTTTCAGTATGACAAGGTTTTTGATTTTTTTACATATTACATTTTATATGTCTACAGGAAGTTGCATAGGGTACATACCTTGAACTTGCAGTTTCATCCTCCAGTGTTTCTAAATCTCCAGACACCTTGTTTGTTACGTATACATCATTATCTCTTGAGTCATCTTCATCATCACTACTTAATACACAGCTGTCAGATTGCCGTTGGCTTCTTAACCCTAGATTTCTCCGTTGACGTTGATTCTCTACAATTTAATTTTGTTAAGTTAGGTGTATTTCCAGGATTTATAACGTTATTTCTGCAATGCATTAAATATGCACTGTTATAGGACTATTTAAATGGACAAATCTGTATTTAGTTTAACTATTTAAAAACAAGTTTACTTGTGAAACTTAATACTTCCAGCTACCCCAAAAAATACAGAATTGTATACTAAAATAGAATTTAGCCTGCTAATTTGCTCTTATTCCCAGAAGAACAGATGTGGCTCTTAGGCCTTTTCTACATGGGTAGATTTACCTTCACAATTATGCCAGTACCACTGTAGTTATATCAATGTATTATGCAGCTAAATTTCCCCATATAGACAAGTCCTTAGATTTGGCATCCTGTCACACGTGAGAAGGAGGCTGCATTAAGCAGTTATTGTAAATAAATTAAAGTCTTCTTGGGGAAGAGGCAGGGGCTAACTTTACAACTAGCACAGCAAAGTAAGGGATAAGCAATAAAAGAGCTTGGATAGCAGCATGCAAGTGGCTTTTTTAAAAACAGCGTAACAAATTAGGAGTGGATAATAACCTTGCGGATTATATAAACTGCCTAAATCTAGGCTATTGGCTCCGGTATTAAGTTGCAGCTCTTAAGGATTATCCATATGCACCACAGAGCCTTATTCATGTTACAGGGTTTTTAAGATATATTACAGATTTTGCTGGTAGCACTGTTACCTAATGCTTTCCTTTATAGATCTTATTTTCAGTTGTTTATATTGCCAAACTAACCATTTGGGCTGAATTTTCCCATTCCATGCGTCTGATTCTGGACGAATATTTTAGAAAGTTTCAGCAAAACAGTTTGACTATTTCTGAAAACAGGTTAGGGAACACGACCTTGAAGATTAAAAAAAAACTGTACACAGCTTCACTGAGAAACTCTATTGCCTTCATGCTTTGGAGTAGAGTATTGACATTTCACTGTGGGAGGGTGTGTGTGTGTGTGTGTTTGGTCACTGGTGTCACCAGTTTGGCTTTTGCCAGCTCAATGAAAAATACACCCAAGTTTGTCCAATTTATAAACTTCTGAAAAAAAGTCTGTTTGCACATGCTTAGCAGAAGCTTGTTAGAGTTGGTACCGGAACTCTCAGAAGATTCCATTTAAACTGACCATACTTCATGACTAAGGCTATGAGTTTGTCACGAATTCCATGACCTCCGTGACTTCTGCAGTGGCAGGTGCAGCTGGCCCAGGGACCATCTGAGCAGCTCAGGCAGCCCCTGGGCCAGCCACACCAGCTGCTACTGGGGCAGTCTCAGGCCACCATGCATTCCACCCCCAGCAGCAGCAGGAGTTAGGATGTGAGAGGGGGCTCAGGAGTGGGGGTTGAGGCATGGGAAGGGGTGAGGGCTCTGGGCAGCACTTACCTTGGATGGCTCCCCGAAAGCGGCGACATGTCGCTCCCTCAGCTCCTAGCTCCGCACGCTGCCTCCATCCACAGGCACCGCCCCCCGTGGTTCCCAGCCAATGGGAGCTGCAGAGCCGGCACCTGGGGAAGGGGCAGTGCGCGGAGCTGAGGGAGGGACATGCTGCTGCTTCTGGGGAGCCGTGAGAAGCCATGTAGGGAGTCTGCTAGCCCCATCAACCCCCACAAACCCCAAGCAGGGGGTCCTGCCCACTCCCCAATAAACAACGGCAGCACTCCCTGGGTCCCCCCACCCCGAGCACCCATGCAACACCCTAGACCGCCCCTCTTCCCCCAATATTTATTCAGGGGTATATAGTACAAGTCATGGACAGGTCACGGGCCGTGAATTTGTTTACTGCCCATGACCTCTCCATGACTTTTACTAAAAATACCCGTGACTAAAACATAACCTTCTTCATGACCACACAGCTCCAATGTGCTGACTGAACTTCCCATAAGCCATTGGCAGTTACCTCAAATTGCAGAATTCTGTACTGTGCATCTAAAGGGTCCTATTCTGTTAATGATGCAGTTAGGGACCATAATGGTCCAAAAAAATGGAATTTTCTTGTTTGCCTTTTTTAAAATGTAGAAAATGACATAAAAACATGTCAAAAGAATGACAATGTTACAAAGTCAAGTGCTCAATAGTTTGGAAATGCCAGAATAAAAGGTATAACCTTAATTCTGTCCCCTTCTGTACTCATATTATGATACAGTCTTTATTATGATTGCATGCTTTTTCCATAGGATGTCTGCCTCAATCAGTGCACAGGAAAGACTGTGCTCACTGAATAAGCAGCTATTCAATATTTATTTTTACATGCATCATAACATCTTATTTATGACACCCCCTTTATATCTTGCCCTACATACAAAATGCTAAGTTTCATCATGATCTTTTTCCATGACGCTCATCACGGTAGTATTGGTGTATGTCACAAATGTTAATGAATTTGTCTTCACCAAACCCTTGTGAGATAAGATGGTAATATTGGCCTTATTTACCAGGAACTAAGGCAAACAGAAATTAAGGTCAAGAGCATCCACTAATTTTGGATAAGAACAGCCATACTGGGTCAGACAAAAGGTCCATCTAGCCCAGTACCCTGTCTTCCGACAGTGGCCAATGCCAGGTTCCCCAGAGAGAATGAACAGAACAGATAATCAAGTGATCCGTCCCCTGTTGCCCATTCTCAGCTTCTGGCAAACAGAGGCTAGGGAAATTATCCCTGCCAATCCCGGCTAATAGCTATTGATGGATCTATCCTCCAAGAATGTATCTAGTTCTTTTTTGAACCCTGGTATAGTCTTGGCTTTAACAATGTCCTCTGGAAAGGAGTTCCACAGGTTGACTGTATGTTGTGTGAAAAAACTATTTCCTTTTGTTTGTTTTAAACCTGCTGCCTATTAATTTCATGTGGTGACCCCTAGTTCTTGTGTTAGGAGAAAGAGTAAATAACACTTCCTTATTTACTTTCTCTATACCAGTCATGATTTTATAGATCTCTTTCATATCTCCCCTTAGTCGTCTCTTTTCCAAGCTGAAAAGTCCCAGTCTTATTAATCTCTCCTTCATATGGCAGCAGTTCCATACCCCTAATCATTTTTGTTGCTCTTTTCTGAACCTTTTCCAATTTATCTTTTTTGAGATGGGGCGACCACATTGGCACAGAGTATTCAAGATGTGGGCGTACTACGGATTTATATAGAGGCAATATGATACTTTCTGTCTTATTATCTATCCCTGTCTTAATGATTCCCAACATTCTGTTCAGTTTTTTGACTGCCACTGCACATTGAGTGGATGTTTTCATAGAACTATCCACAATGACTCCAAGCTCTCTTTCTTGAGTGGTAACAGCTAATTTAGACCCCATCATTTTATATGTATAGTTGGGATTATGTTTTCCAATGTGCATTACTTTGCATTTATCAACATTGAATTTCATCTGTCATTTGGTTGCCCAGTCACCCAGTTCTGAGAGATTCTTTTGTAGCTCTTCGCAGTCTGCGTGGGACTTAACTATCTTGAGTAGTTTTGTATCATCTGCCAATTTTGCCACCTCACTGTTTACCCCTTTTTCCAAATCATTTAGGAATATGTTGAATAGGCCTGGGCCCAGTACAAACCCCTGAGGGACACCACTATTTACCTCTCTCCAGTCTGAAAACTGACCATTTATTCCTACCCTTTGTTTCTTATCTTTTAACCAGTTACCAATCCATGAAAGGACCTTCCCTCTTATCCCATGACTGCTTACTTTGCTTCAGAGCCTTGGAAAGGGATCTTGTCAAAGGCTTTCTGAAAATCCAACTACACTATATCCACAGGATCCCCCTTGTCCACCCCCTCAAAGAATTCTAGTAGATTGGTGAGGCATGATTTCCCTTTACAAAAACCATGTTGACTCTTCACCAACAAATTACGTTCATCTAACAATACTGTTCTTTACTATAGTTTCAACCAGTTTGCCTGGTACTGAAGTCAGGTTTACCATGTAATTGCCGGGATCACCTCTAGAGCTCTTTTTAAAAACTGGCATCACATTAGCTATTCTCCAGTCATTTGGTACAGAAGCTGATTTAAATGACATGCTACAGACTATAGTTAGGAGTCCTACAATTTCACATTTGAGTTCCTTCAGAACCCTATGGTGAATACCATCTGGTCCTAGTGACTTATTACTGTTTAATTGATCAATTTGTTCTAAAACCTTCTCTAATGACACCTCAATCTGGGACAGGTCCTCAGATTTGTCACCTAAAAAGAATGGCTCAGGTTTGGGAATCTCCCTCAACCTCCTCAACTGTGAAGACCAATGCAAAGAATTCATTTAGTTTCTCCACAATGGCCCTATCATCCTTGAGTGATCCTTTAGCATGTCGATCGTCCAGTGGCCCCACTGGCTGTTTAGCAGGCTTCCTGTTCTTATGTACTTAAATTTTTTTTTTTTGTGATTACTTTGAGTCTTTGGCTAGCTATGCTTCTAATTGTTTTTTGGCCTTCCTAATTATATTTTTACACTTCATTTGCCAGAGTTTACATGCCTTTCTATTTTCCTCACTAGATTTTAATTTCCACTTTTTAAAAGGATGTCTTTTTGTCTCTCACGGCTTCTCTTTGTTTTTTAGCAATGGTGGCTCTTTTTCGTTCTCTTACTATGTTTTTTAATTTGGGGCATACATTTAAGTGGAGCCTCTATTATGGGGTCTTTAAAAAGTTTCCATGCAGCTTGCAGGAATATTACTTTTGATGCTGTACCTTTTAATTTCCAGTTTCACTAATCTCATTGGTTGGATGCCGAACTTGAGACACAAGGACCTGATTTTTCACACTATTCAGCATTTTATAGCACTGGGTATATTCAGAATAGAGGTTCCACTGACTTCAGTTGCAGCTGAGAGTGTTCAGCACATCCAGGAGTCAGGCCTCAACTATCACAGGTTGGGCACTTAGAAAATGAGCACACTATTAATGGCCACCTTTGTAAAATTTGGTTTAAGTAAATTCCACAGAATCAGATAAAGATAGAATAGAATCAAATACTCCAGGGCAGCATTCAGTGCCATAGATCACAAGATTACCCTCTCTCCCTGGAGTCTTCTGCCTCATTCACTACATACCTTTCAATTTCTGAAAGGCAAGAGGCAAAGGTCCAACAGACAACAGCATAATTTACCGCTTAACCTTGATTCATTCCTGTGCACCATCATTCAGTGCACTGAATGAGACAGAGGTTCTGTGGAAAATGTATAATCTGATCAGGTAACCGAAAACTATCATACCTATGAACAAGGGGAGTGAAGAAAGATTGCACGGACAACTGTAATTTTGGCATTTCCTGACTTTGCAAACTTAATGTTCTTTTAAGTTTTGTGTGTGTAATATATGGAGTCTTGAAATGATCATTTCTCTACAAAGACTTTAGTAGAAAGCCATTGTAGTGTCCCACCACATGTACATACGCCAGGGGACTGTGAAGTCCAATTGGAGGGAGCATTTGAGATTTTGGCCAAGTTACTGCAGACTAACAAATCAGACTTTATATCGTCAAGTTTATTCTACTTTCCCAAACTATATCTACTACCATGTGTGGTAAAAGTGTTGAGAATTGTATCAAGGGACAACAACAACATTGGGATTATTTTGTGAAATAAGTGCTGATACAGCACATTAAATCTTCAGGCATTGTACTAAACTAGTAGTATAAACCCTGGGAGTGTTTCCTTAGCATGAGTACGTTGATTACCGGTAATTAAAAACAATACATTTGATTTGGTTTCACTGACTAGTTTAGTTTGACAATATAAGCAATATATGCCTGAAGACAAACAAGTGAGACAATTTTAAAGGGAGGCTGGTGGAAAGCATATTCTTGGTAGCAAGGTGTGCACATACCATACAGCATTACAAAATGGTCACAATTCTGTTATCAGTTGGAAATACATGAAACATGACTACTCACCTTCAACAATCTTGTATTAACAAGAGGGAGAGAAGAGAATAAAAAAACCACAATTAAACTTTGTTGTGCACATATATGCGTTATAGACAAACATCTCAGAAGACCATAGCTATGTTCATTCTTATTTGTTTGTAGCTGTATAAGCAGAGCCAGGAGGCATGAGGCAGAGCAATAATCATGTGAATTGCTGGAAGCATGTCACCAGCTCTGGAAGTCAAGCTAATGGTGTTGGCCATGCACCCTCATGGAAGATAATGTAAAATCTTGTTGTGACTTAACAGTTCATCACGGTACTACAGTAACAGATGCAAGCCATCAGTATTGTAGTTTGTTTTAAGTTGCAATTCTCAGTCAATATTAGGATAAAAAGGTCAACAAATTTAGAACCCCTTCAAAAAGGGATTAATTTTCCTCAGACAACTTGTGTGGGATTTTCAGAACTACTTCATTGACCTAACTTTACCACTTACGTCAACAGGAGCAGAAATAGGCCAATGCTGAGTACTTTTGAAAATCCCACCCTTGTATCTCGTTCATCTGATAGCATTTTTTTCTGTGCAGTTTGGCTGCATCTACAGTGTACAACAACAAGTTCCTCAGTTTTCAATTAAACCTGAGTGCTGTATCATGAAACATGGTTTCTGTGCAATTGATATTGAATTTTGGGCTTTAAGACTTTTGTTGTAGTAAACTCTTTTTCCATATCTATATAGGTGAGCTTTTGTCTGTCGCATCATACTACAAAAAATATGGTCAATTTAAAAAAAAAAAAGAAAAAAAAAACCCCCACAAAGTTCAGCTCATTAGTCCATATTCTGACACCTCAGAAATGGCATATTTTCAAAAGTGATGAGCACCTAGTTAATGCATGTTCACAAGGCAGGACACTTAGGAAGGTGTCAAACTAAGGACCAATGAGCTGAACTTTAGGAATCCATTTTAAAGTTTTGGTCTACCATCTCTTTTCATTATGTCCCCAATTATTGTCAGACTGACATTCAATATATCCATTTTGTTTGATGCACATATCTTGAAACAATGATAGTAGAAAATCCATTTCAATAAAGTATTATTCAACATCTTAAAACCACAATCTTCCACATTTCTTTACTTCAAGCAGGTTACCAATATGCCCTTTCAGAAAGTCCTGACTATCCTCCACAAGTGCCTGACACAGTAGTGAAGCAAGTTTCCTCTAAGTGTTCGATTTAAAGTAACACTGACAGTACTCCATTATCGTTTAGGAACATGCACTGAGGGCGGTCATCATGTACACTATTCAGAACTATGTGTTCAAGAACAAGAAATGGGCAGTTTTCAGTTACTTAGAACTTTTATTTTTTAATAAAAAGCCTGATATGCTATCATTTAAACACAGATGAAATTTGTGCTTAAAGAGGGACATTACTGACTCTAGTTTGCATTTTTATATGACATTTCACGAAGATACTTTTCAAAAAGAGTGCACTGGTAACATGTTCTAGTGTCCAAGGCTGTGGGATATGCATTATACAAATAATGGCTGCTGGGTTTACCTACACCGTCAATGCATTACCTTTATCAGACCATTTTGATAACATAGTCTGGGATATCTAATTGTGGCTTTAGTTGCCTTCCAAGTTCTAACCTCTAAGAAGCACAGCATTAACCTAATTTGACCAGAGTATTTCGGTAAGTGCACCGATAGTTACTTACCACAACAGAATCATTGTGAGTTAGATCAACTACTACAGGTTCAGAAGATTCACATGTGAGATCTACTACTTCTTCACCAGCTTAAAAATACAATGGTAAGAGTCAAGATCATGCATGTAGAGCTGTATAGCACCTGCCACTCCACAACAAGAGTCAGGCATGAACCTACAGAATGCTACCATTTACTAAATGCTGATAGTTTGTGTTCCCTCCCCACCCTTCTCCTTTAAGACAGACATTGAACACTTCTCTCAGGCTCTCGACCCTCATTAAAATGCTTGGAGAGTTAATACTACTTTTGCATGTCTTGATTTGCAGCAACAGAGAAACTGCAGCGGTTGTTCTCCCCTGCCCCCCACGCCGTGCACATACTTCATTTTCTTAAACTTTTTTTGTGTGATAACTTGTGTGAGGCAAGTATCAATAAAACTGGATGTATTACTTTAATACTGTGAAGAGAGGAACACTGTTTCTACAGAAGTTTATTTGGTAATACCCAGGAATTTCCCCATCATCATGCTTTAAATGTTCTGATTTCAGATATTCCTTTTTATGAAGGCCTGCATGAACCTTCAAATGCACTGTCAAATAAGAGAAGGTGCAATTCTATCACTTTCTAGACACTGCTGCTTACTCTGCCTCATAAGATCTAACAACGAATCTCTTCCCCAACATCTCGATTGTCCAGTGGCCCTACTGGTTGTTTAGCAGGATTCCTGCTTCTGATGTACTTAAACATTTTTTTGCTATTACTTTTTGAGTCTTTGGCTAGATGTTCCTCAAATTCTTTTTTGGCCTTCCTAATTATATTTTTACACTTCATTTGCCAGAGTTTATGCTCCTATTTTCCTCACTAGATTTTAACTTCCACTTTTTAAAGGATGCCTTTTTGCCTCTCACGGCTTCTCTTACTTTGGTGTTTAGCTGTAGTGGCTCTTTTTTGGTTCTCTTATTATGCTTTTTTATTTTTGGGTATACATTTAAGTTGAGCCTCTATTATGGTGTCTAAAAGGTTTCCACGCAGCTTGCAGAGATTTCACTTCTGGCGCTGTACCTTTTAATTTCTGTTTAACTAACCTCCTCATTTTTATGTAGTTCCCTTTTTTTAAATGAAATGCGACAGTGTTGGGGTGCTGTGGTGTTTTTCCTGCCACAGGGATGTTAAATTTAATTATATTATGGTCAATAATACCAAGCGGTCCAGCAGTATTCACCTCTTCGACCAGATCCTGTGCTCTACTTAGGACTAAATCAAGAATTGCCTGTCCTCTTGTGGGTTCCAGGACCAGCTGCTCCAAAAAGCAGTCATTTAAGGTGTCAAGAAACTTTATCTCTGCATCCTGTCCTGTGGTGACATGTACTCAATCAATCAATGCAGGGATAGTTGAAATCCCCCATTATTATTGACTTTTTTATCTTAATAGCCTCTCTAATCTCCCTGAGCATTTCACTATCACCATCCTGGTCAGTTGGCCAGTAATATGTCCCTACTGCTATATTCTTATTATTAGAGCATGGAATTACTATCCATAGAGATTCTATGGTACAGTTTGGTTCATTTAAGATTTGTACTTCATTTGATTCTACACTTTCACATGAAGTGCCACTCCCCCACCAGCACGACTTGTTCTGTCCTTCCGATATATTTTGTACCCTGGTATTACTGTGTCCCAGTGAGTATCCTCATACCACCAAATTTCTATGATGCCTATTATATCAATATCCTCATTTAATATGAGGCACTCTAGTTCACCCATCTTATTATTTAGACTTCTAGCACTGGTACATAAGCACTTTAAAAACTTGTCACCTTTTAGCTGTCTGCCATTCCGTGATGTAATTGAATGGGACTTTTTTTTAATTTGACTGTTTCTCATTGATCTACCTGTATTTTATCATTTTCCATCCTTTCCTCCTTACTAGGACATAGAGAATCTCCATTAATAGATCCTCCCCTTAGAGATGTCTCTGTCTGAACCATGTGCTCTTCCGCACATGTTGGCTTTCCGCCAACCCTTAGTTTAAAAACTGCTCTATGACCTTTAGAATTTTAAGTGCCAGCAATCTGGTTCCATTTTGGTTTAGGTGGAGCCCATCTTTCCTGTATAGGCTCCCCCTTTCCCAAAAGTGTCCCCAGTTCCTAATAAGTCTAAACCCCTCCTACCTACACCATTGTCTCATCTATGCATTGAGAGCCTGCAATTCTGCCTAACTGGCCCTGTGCATGGAACTGGAAGCATCTCAGAGCATGTTACCAAGGAGGCCCTAGACTTCAATCTCTTACCTAGCAGCCTAAATTTGGCCACCATGACCTCTCTCTGCTATCCTTCCCTATGTCGTGGGTACATTCAGAAGGTTAAGAAAAAGCCTTCACATTTCTAACCCTGTTGTGCTACTTTTTTTTTAGAAACAAGTTGTCTGAAGGCCTCTATCTTGAAGAGTCCAAGCCTGAATAATAGTACACCAAATTTCTACCCATCCTCTAAACTGTTTAGGATTAGGAAGTTAGATGGACACCAATATTCTGTACTGGCTATCCTTCAATGAGCATTTCCCCCCCCCGCCCCCTTTAAGAATTGGATTCGGAAGCTTTACTTTGATAAAAGTACATCTGAACAGTGGGAGGCAGGAGCCTGGGGGGGGGGGGTGGGGAGACAGGCAGGCAGAAGAGGTGGGGAGGGACCACCCCCAAACCCATAATCTGCCTCTGCATGTGAACTGGGCTCCCAACACTCCTGAAGCAAAAAAATTTTTTTTTAAATGGAAAAAATAAGGCTTACCGCTTTCTTCAAGTTCTATTGGCTCTGCTTCTGAAGCCATTTCTGTTGCTGAAGCTACCAGTCTGTTTCGTTTTCGAGTTTGCCTAGAATTGATGGCTCCTCCACGACGTTTTCTTTGAGTCTAAGAGAGAAAAGAATATTTGTTTGTTTTTTAAAGCTAGTATTAATGCAGACCTGATCTTGATAGAATGTTTTTAATTGCTGCTAACTGCATACATGTTTTTGTACAGATTCATTCCAATATCTGAATTGGAAATGCCAAAGTAAAGGCATCACCACAATGCTTCTTACCAATTGGGCCAGGCAGGAAAGGTGCTTTCTGTGATCACTGGTGATCAAGAGGGCTATTTCATGATTACATCAACGGTTAGATTCAAACTGACTACTTCAGTTAGTTTGGACAAAAACAGGACTATTCCCCAAAATTAAGGGTGTTAATTTACTTGAGTAATACTAACAATAGCTAGAGATATTAAATTTAATCAGGATAGAATATGGGATTACACTGCATCTTAATTTACTTTTATTACAATCTGTTTTCTTCAGGTTGTTCAGACCACACATTATGTTTTGAAATGGCACAAGTGGCTACAAGTCTAAAAATGATAAAGAACTAGATAATCAGTTATGCATTTACTTCATTAAGAAAATACTTACTGTGCTCATGCTGCTTCTTGAATATAAAATACAGAAAAAAGTAAGAGGTACAGATACCATAAAATAAACTGCAAGGAGGCTACAATTTTCAACGCTTTATATTTCTTTAGGAAGTATATAATTAAAAGTCCAGATTTTTCAGTATCTTAGAATGTTGCTCTTCCAAACCTATAAAGAAAAGGAGAGAGAAGATTACCTACCTGTAATTCTTGCTCTCCTATGTACAGCCATCTTTACGGATTCCCATTTTTGAGTCAACGCTTCTTGCATGAGACCAGTCAGGAACTCCCATAGTTTAAGATTTGAGCCTCTGAGGCATCCAAAGGTATGTCTCAAAAATTTGCTACGCTCTCCTACTCCCAACACCTACAATCCAATGTCAGTTTATTATTGTATTGGGAAAGTATCTAAAAGCCCAAATGAGGTTTCCTTTGAAACAAGAAGTGGTAATTCTAAGGCCTGGTCTACAGTATGCGGTTATTTCGGAATTAGCCGAGTTACTTTGAAATAAAACTGATTCCGTCCACACGACCAAACCAGTTTTTTCGATTTAAAGGGCTCTTTAATCCGATTTCTGTACTCCACCTCAGCAAGTGGAGTAGCGCTAAAATTGAGCTCACAGTTCCGGGTTACAGGTACTGTGGACACAATTCGAAGTTATCGGCCTCCGAGAGCTATCCCAGAATGCTCCCTTGTGACCACTCTGCACAACACTCAACTCCAATGCACTAGCCATG
The DNA here is from genome assembly GCF_965152275.1 of Natator depressus. Classification (NCBI taxonomy): domain Eukaryota; kingdom Metazoa; phylum Chordata; order Testudines; family Cheloniidae; genus Natator; species Natator depressus. The sequence goes on from NC_134237.1 coordinate 121,695,316, forward strand.
TAGACAGTAAAAGCCCCGGGAACTTTTGAATTTCCTCTTTGGTCACCATCAGCACAGTCCACCATCACAAGAGACCATGCAGTCCCGGATTCGCAGATGAGCTCCAGCATGGTCCGAACGGGAGGTACTGGATCTCATCGCATGTTGGGTAGATGAATCTGTTATGGCAGAACTACGTTCCAAAAAAAAAAAAAAAATGCAAATACGTACGCTAAAGACTCCAGGGCCATGACAGAAAGAGGCTACTGCAGGAACACACAGCAGTGTTGTACAAAAATCAAGACGCTCAGGCAAGCGTACCAAAAAGCCAAGGACGCGAACGGGTGCTCTGGGTCACAGCCCCATACATGCTGCTTCTACCGTCAGCTGCATGCAATTATGGGGGGTGATGCCACCACTACCCCACCACTGTCCAAGTAGCACGGAGCGAGGAGGATGAGTTTTTGGAGGACTAAGAGGACGACGACGGTGCACAGGCAGCAAGTGGGGAATCAGTTTTCCCCCCTAGCCAGGAACTATTCTTAACGCTGGAGTCAATAGCCTCCCCCCACTCCCAAGGCATGCTCCCGGACCATGACCCTGGAGAAGGCACTTCTGGTGAGTGAGACCTTGATCGGAACCACACGGTGGGGGGAAACCCAGCTGCACCAGGCTGTTCGCGTTTAGGTTAAAGGGCTCGTCGCTGCTCAGAGTCTCATCGGAGCCCCGCAGTAGGTGAGTGTGTGGGGGGGAGGGTGTTGTGTGAAGCGATCATCCTAGAGAGCCCACAGGCCCTCCTTTTATATGGCAAACCCACCAGGCATTGCTTGCTATGGGAAAGGGGGCCCAGCAGTTTGAAAGCATTGAAATCAATGCAAAAGAAGCAGAATCCCGCATGCCCCTAGGGCTTGCCCGGCCGCATGCGGTGGCTGACTCACACCAAAGTGGCAGGCACTTCAGTAGAAGAGGCAAAATGTGACCTTGTATAGAAAGAACATGTGCTGTGTACAATGAATTGCCTGTTTCATTGAGAAACAGTGTCCCCTTTGTTCTCTAAAAATGTATCTTTTAAAATACTACCCTCCCTTTTTCTCCTCCTGCAGCAGGTGCAAATGTTTCAACGTGGCCCCTATATACTCCGTCCCAGAGGCTGGCCGGCCTAGATTAGAAGGCGGAAAAAAACCAACTCGGGGCAACGTATTTGCTGAGCTCATGCAGTCCTCCTGCACTGATAGGGCCCAGCTGAATGCGTGCAGTCATACAATTGTGGAGTCACGTAAAGCGTTACATGAATACGAAGAGAGGAGGGACGTGCGCAATGAGAGCAAACAGGATGCTACGGTCAAGCTCATGGGGGAAGCAAACTGACATGCTCCACTATATGGTGGATCTAATGCGGGAAAGGCAGCAAGACCACAGACTGCCGCTGCAGCCCCTATATAACTGCCCTCCCTACTCCCCAAGTTCCATAGCCTCCTCACCCAGATGCCCAAGAACATGGTGGGGGGGGGGGGAAGGTGGGCTACGGGGACCCACACAGTCAACCCCAGAGAATTGCACAAGCAGCAGAAAGCTGACATATCCTAAATTTTTATTTGGTTTCTGGACTTGTCCTTTCCTCCTCCTCCTCCACCCCCCCAACCCAATACCTCCCCTCCCTCGTCTCGCTTCTGATTTCTCTCAATGTTTTGTGCAACAAATAATAAAGAACGGTTTTTAAACAATTGTGACTTTATTTCCTTTCATTATATATATATATATATATATATATATATATGGTGGGTAACTTTAAGAGAAACAAACTACTGTCACACTGTATCCTGGCCAGTCATGAAACTGGCTTTCAAAGCTTCTCTGAGAGCCCTGCTGCGCTCTTCTAATTGCCCTGTTGTCTGGCTGTGCGAAACTGGCCACCAGGCGAGTTGCTTCAACCTCCCACCCCACCATAAAGGTTTCCCCCTTACTCTCACAGATATTGGGGAGCACACAACAAGCAGCAAATACCATTGGAATACTGGTTGTGCTGAGATCTAACTGAGTCAGTAAACTGCGCCAGCGCGCTTTCAAACATCCAAAAGCACATTCTAGCACCATTCTGCACTTGCTCAGCCTAGAGTTGAACTGCTCCTTACTACTGTCCAGGGTGCCTGTGTACGGCTTCATGAGCCATGGCATTAAGGGGTAGGCTGGGTCCCAGAGGGTAACTATAGGCATTTCAACATCCCCAACAGTAATTTTCTGGTCTGGGAAGTAAGTCCCTTCCTGCAGCTGTTCAAACAGACCAGAGTTCCTGAAGATGCAAGCATCATGCACCTTTCCCGGCCATCTCACGTTGATGTTGGTGAAACGTCCCTTGCGATCCACCAGTGCTTGCAGCACCATGGAAAAGTACCCCTTGCGATTTATGTACTGTCCGCCCCGGTGTTCCGGGGCCAAGATAGGTATATGTGTTCCGTCTATCGCCCCGCCGCAGTTAGGGAACCCTGGCACATTAAAGCCATCCACAGTGGTCTGCACATTTCCCAAAGTCAATACCCTTGATAGCAGCCAGTCAATGATTGCATTGGCTACTTGCAGCACAGCAGCCCTGACAGTCGATTTTCCCACTCCAAACTGATTCCCGACTGACCGGTAGCTGTTGGGCGTTGCAAGCTTCCACAGGGCTATGGCCACTCGCTTCTCATCTGTGAGGGCTGCTCTCATTTTGGTGTCTTTGCGCTTCAGGGCAGCGGACAGCAAGTCCAAGTTCCATGAAAGTGGCCCTACGCATATGAAAGTTTCTCAGCCACTGGGAACCATCCCATACCTGCAACATTGTGCGGTCCCACCAATCTGTGCTTGTTTCCCGGGCCCCAAATCAGCATTGCACAGCATGAACCTGGCCCAATACCACCATGATCTCCCAATCGCCACATGCCATGCTTCTAGGAACATCCGGTCCATGTCCTCATCACTATCGCAATCGCGCTGTCGTCGCTTCCTCGCCCAGTTTTGCGGGTACTGCACATACTGCTGGATAATGCGTGAGGTATTTCCAATGGTCAAAACTACAGTGGAGATCTGAGCTGGCTCCATGGCTATGGTGCCTGCACAGGTAATCCTGGAAAAAGGGCGTGAAACGCAGGAGAGCAGAGTGGCAGCGGAAGAGGTGCTGTTCAGTTCACAATAGCCGAAAAAAGGCAGGAAATGGTTGTCTTCTGTAGCTTTCATGGAGGAAGGAGCCCAGGACAGACAACGTGGAGAAGCTCCGTAGCACAGCAAGAGCGGGAAAGCAGAGTTGGCAGCGGAAGCATTCGATAAGGAAGAGAAAGTAGATACTAGAGGTTACATAGGAAGATGAGAGGAAGTGCTAGATAGATTCATAGCAGCAGGAGAGCAGCGGTGCACCATCTGCTGAAAGCAGTATGGCATCTGCATGCCAAAAAGGCGCGAAAGGATTGTCTGCTGTAGCTTTCACAAAGGGAGGAGCGACTGACGACACACACCCAGAAACACCCGTGAGAATGTTTTTGCCCCATCATGCACTGGGGGCTTAACCCAGAATTCCAATGGGCGGCAGGGACTGCAGGAACTGTGCGATAGCTACCCACAGTGCACCACTCCGACATTCAATGCTAGCCTTGGTACTGTGGATGCACTCCGCCGAATTCACGTGCTTTAGTGGGGACATAGAAGACCAAATGTATACAATTCGAATAATTTTGTACTGTAGACGTACCCTTAGAAGGAGCAAATTATGTGTGCGTACAAATTACAGAACCACCAAATTTGAGGGAGGAGTCAGGGTTGGGGACTGTTAATCCAAAACTGACCATCTTCAGCAAGCAAGAATTACAGAAAAGTAATTATCTTTTCTCCAGGAGATACCCATCTCCAGATTCAAATATATGGAAACTGAAGAGCTACATGTGGGTGTCTCCAAAATAAAACAAATGGAACCCAGAAGTTGCAGCTTACAGAAGGAAAGAGAATGAATAGCCTGGCTTCAAACATGAAAACAGTAGCATTTCTTTTTTTAGTGGAAGGATAAGATATCTCTTCCCATGTTTTAAAACCACCACCCAAGAAGTAAGCAGAATGGCTAAACCTCCTGGTTAAAAAAAAAAAAAGTGGACAGAGATGTTTAATAGACTGCTGGCTAAGACATTTGGGCATCCCTAGACAGATTCCGTAACAGAACCTATTCCCTTAAAATTATCTGAATTTAGATGTGTGTCTTGATGTCAGAACAAAGCAACGGTTTGTCCATAATGACATGTCTGCTCTGCCTGTCTCTGGCATTAAGGGGTCTGAATTTAGCTGCCAAGGTTGTTCTGCCCCAAAATGTCCTTATAGCTTGGCAGCAGTTCAGCTATTGTTCTTGTAGTAATAAGTGAATCTACTGCATTACCGTCAAATGAAATGAGCTAAACTGACACTAATCTGCACCAGATTAAGCTCAGCGACCTTGATTCTGGTCCTTCAAGGCCCTAGTTGATTCAGACTGCCTTGAAGGCTACATGATGAGCGTAGAGGAGCTCAGGAGTGCTTTTAGGCATGCTGCAGGACATGATGGTGAGTTGCATCTGGACCAGATGGCACATCCTATGTAATTCAACTATATATAATTTCAGGGTATCATCCAGCTACAGACTGACTACTTCTTCAGGCCATTAGGTTATCTTTCATCAGACCTGCAAATGACCAAAAAAGGTGGCAGGGGAGGAGAGAAGGGAAAAAAACAAACCAACAAAAACAAACACATGCTTGCAGCATCAATGATCCATCAAGAAAGACTCTCACAACCTCTCCAGACCAGAATGTTCATTAGACAAGATGCAATTTCAATGCAAAATTCCTAAGAGTAGTTGCGAGGAACCCAGTGTGTCATGGCCATACTTTTATATCTAGTTGAGATGAGTGCATCTTATGTGCTGAAAAAGCATCTTCTACACTGCTTAAAGATAAGGGATAAGCAAAGCAACTGGGATGACATCAGAGAGGGGGACAGCAAAAGCTATCTAGAGTCTTCATTGGCTCCCATAACTATAGTAGCTGAGCACCAGACCAAAAGCAGAACTAGGGGGAAAAAAAAAACAAACCAACAAAACAAACCAACAAACAAATGAAAAAAACACCCTGATTTCAATCGAGCGGGACTGGGAGCTATCACAGGCTGGCTGCCGGGAGGATTGTCCCAAATACAGCAATCCCCGTCTTGGAGTATGATGATGGAAAACTGGTGACCGGTGGCTTCCGTCCCCCAGTCATTCCCAGGATCTGTACTGAGCTCTTGGCGATGTGAAGGGTTGGTCTAGGTGTTCCTGCCAGGGGGGCTGGTGCACTGGTGGGTCTGTGCCAGGCTACCGGTGAGGTACACCTTGAATCCCGCTCTTAGTGCCCAATGCCCGGGGACCGAAAAGGGTTCTGCTGAACTTGCCTCTCTGGCACTGAGGCGTGACGACTTTGGGCGGGCGGGCAGTGGCGGGACATCCCTCGTGATGGGGAGCGGTGCCGAGCTGGACCTTTGCTTCAGTGCCGGAGTGAGTGCCGACTCCATGAGAAGCGCTCTAAGGTGGTTGTCATACTCCTTTTTTAGTCCTGGGTTTGAAGGACTTGCAAATATGACACTTGTCGCTTACATGCCCTTCGCCCAAGTACCTAAGACAGCTATTATGGGGATTGCTGACGGGCATGGGCTGTCTGCAGCAATCACAGGGCTTAAAGTATGCCCCGTCCCCAGGCTGAGTGCCATTCGGGACTAACAAAGGCTTTAAGAACTACTACTAAGGGTAACTAATTCAACTACTAACTATATACAGCTAAATTACAGGTTCTGCAAAGTTCACAAGAATGGAGAAGAATTAATGTTAGCCGAAGCAGAGGACGTTCCAGCACTGTGATTGGCAGGAAGAAGGAACTGAGAGTGGGGGAGCTGGTGGCGCCCTTTATATCGTACCATGTGGGTGCCACTCCAGAGGGCACCAGAGCCGATCCCCTATGGATACTGCGAAGGGAAAAATTTCCGGCAGTGGTGCATTGGGTGAGCACACACACCTAATACGGAATGGACATGAGCAAGCACACAAAAGAAGAAGAATAGGTATTGGAGAGTGGTGTACCTGAGGCACATCTGCAACTGCCATAGGATCAAATCTGATTACCTTTGGGAATTCCTGCCAGATCTCTTAATGGAAGCAGAGTTGACAAGCTGTATCTATAGAGATGGCTATATTTGGACAACTATTGAAAAACTGTCACCATATCACAGTGGGTCAGCACCAACACAAGCCAGTTCAAGATAGTTGAACTCAAAAGGAAACAAGTTCCAAAACCCTATCCTGCCTATATTTTTAAAGTCCACATTACACCAACTTTTAAACTGACATGCAGAAGATACCGATTCACGCCAGCAGAATTGTAAAGCTTGCATCTGTAAAACTGTAGGCAAGCTTAATTAGGAGACATTTAAAGATTAAGCTCAAACATAATTTAAAGGATCTTCCTCGGTTTCTGTTACACCTGCAAAGTTCAGATTGGAGTCCAGTTGCTCACTTTCTTCTGAAGTCTACTCTTTGCAATTATTTGGACTTCTAAGTGTCTTTCAATTTAGGACTAATTGTTTGAAAGTAACTATTTGAGTAGATACACTGACATTAGCAAAGACTTCCAAATATGCACTCAAAAGCAATTTAAATACAGTTTATTCTGAAACATTCTTCAGGAAAACTAGAAAAAAATATCTACTTATTAACTCATACAATAGCACTCTTAGTAGTAATATAGGTTTCCCTCTGCAAATTTGTGGTTAACAGAATGATAAATAAAAATTCAGTTGCATAAGGTTATAGTTTCCTGTTACGTTTAATGATAGCTTCTTCACATTGGGTAAGATCTTTTTCCCTCCCCTCTATACAACCTTGACTCAAACAGCAAAGTACCAGAACCTTACAAACCAAGGATAAAAATGCAGCATTATGATTCATCTTTAGTACTTCACCAGTGGTACGCAAGTTTTCATAACTACAAAGTGGAGAAGCATTGCTACAACAGCCAAAGGTTAATTTTTTGGTAAGCATCTTATTTGATAAAGTTCTCTGAACACAGATTAACAGTATACAGCTTTTCCATTTACAGAAGCAAACCCTACAGTTAAGGTTACATATGGAATCTCATATGACTACAACCCCATTTTCTCTCATAATGTTGTAAAAAAAATTGTTCTTTGGGGGCTATAACTTTTCTTGCTTGGTTTTAACCCCAAAAAGAAGAGCTGGTTTGTGCAGTTTTGCCCCTTGATGCTGAATATTAGAAATTCAGGCCTTGTCTGCCCTGGAAGACTAATGGATTACCAGAGAATAATTCATGACACCAGCAAATCCATGAAAATTAAACCTGATTAACTGAAGAGTGGCGGTTTTTAAAATACTATTTAAAAGTCTGTTTTATTTAACAAATATTTTTACACAAACACCTAAAACAAACAGTTGAAAGAAAAACTGAACAGTACGCCTTCAACTAAGGGCCAAGAAAGTAATAGTCCATATGCATAGAGTCCTCCATGTCAAAATTCCAGCAAGACCAGAAAACTGCTATTTCTAAGGTTAAATAAGCAGAAAAATACCTTTAAAACCCCACTTTTTGTCTGTTTATATATCAGAAAGAAACAAGTGTACAACCCCAAATTCTCTTTTGTGGGTCATCTTCAGCATCAGAACAAGGTAAAACTGTAGGTATAAACAAGTTCAAACTGGAGATTTTAGGATCTTGGAAATCTTTGCTCCATTCAGCAAATTCTAACTTCTTGTTTAAAAATATCTATCTAAATCTTCTGCAAACAGTCTCTGAATCATGTATAAGATTCTTCGCTGCTCAGTTTATCCAGATATGCAGAAAGCCATCTACCTCTAAGCATTAGATGGTTGCATGAACTCACTCTAGTCCTTAAAGCAAACAATCTCAAAAGGATCAAGTTAGTGAAAAGAATAAGCAGTAACATGATTTTATAAAATAATATATGGCACAGGGAAGATTGATTGGGTGCACCTATTGTAGGAAAACCAAGGCCAAGATTTAAAGCAGTGGGTCCCTGAAGTTAAGGTCTTGAGCAAGTAGCCAGATTTTCAGTAACTTCAATGGGAGCTGCTAGGTACTCAGCACTTTTTAAAGTCAGGCAAGTGACTAAAAATTTATTTATTTTTTTTTTAAAAAGCCTACACTTTTAAGCTGCTGTTATTAAGTTTTGAACATAAGAACGGCCATACTGGGTCACACCAAAGGTCCATCTAGGCTAGTATTCTGTCTTCTGACAGTGGCCAATGCCAGGTGCCCCAGAGGGAATGAACAGAACAAGTAATCATCAAGTGATCCATCCCCTGTTGCCCATTCCCAACTTCTGACTTTTGGCCTAAGGGAAAGCTGAGAAAACTAAAGTTTAAGAGACTGCATATGTAACCCACAGAGTTAATTGCCAAGAGATGTCATAGCAAAGAACTTAAAAAGCAAGATTAGACATTCATTCTAGGATGAAAATGGATATTAATATTCACGGTGCATGACAGACTATCAGTTTTCCCCATAGGTCTCTTATTGCCAAACTGACCATTATGCTGTATTATTTTAGGTCCAGAAGGATTTTTTTATCCATAAGTGTTAATTTCATTGTACACACACAAACTGATGGAAAAAAAATACTTCTACCAATAGTTGAAACTTACAAATAGGCAAAATAAGAAAAATGCTGCTTGAGAACTTACTGGAGTTTTATTTAAGGCTATTTACTTTGTATATTTCTACATATGTTGACAATTTGTGTTTTAAAGGTCATAAAGTTTTAACTTTGAGTCTCAACATCAACTATTATTTAATATTAGAGAGACAAGGTAGGTGAAATAACAGATCTCTCTCTTCCTTAGATCCAGGAAAGGTACACAGCATCTCAGCTAAATACAAGGTGGAACAGATTGACACACATTTCACACACATTTCAAGGGAACATTTAAAGTGAAGTGGCCTGTTAACACCCCTCCAGTCATAGGGAGGGAAAGGAAGAGGGGGAGCTAGCTGTGGGGAGGGTTGGGTTGGGTTAGTGAGTTACAGCTTGTTGTAATACGCCATAAACCCAATGTCTTTATCCACTAGAGCATCATAGAACAGACCACCCAAATACACAGAGAAAACCTGCTTATTACAGAAATAAAAAGCTCTCCTACCCCTAGTTGTCGCCTAACACCCCACACTAGAACCCAAATAGCTACAACCCATACTCAATGGGGACCCCATCCTGAAAGAAATCTTTCCTGAACCACCTCTTCTGGCCTTCAAACAACCCCTCAGCCTCTCCAAGCTCATCATCAGAAGCAAACTCCTCACAAACCAGGACACACAAACTCCAAGCGGCATCAGATCTTGCCAGAACAACAGATGCAAAACCTGCAGACATATCTCTACTGCTACAATGATCAACACCTCCCACAACACACTTTTTCAAGATTCATGGGTCCTACACATGCATAGCACATGTGGTGTACCTCATCCAGTGCATTAATTGCCTTGATAACAACTGTGAGCCATGATGATTAGAGAGGTGTTAACAGGCCAGGCCTTATGACTAGACGGGTGTTAATGGGCCACTTCCCCTCAGATGGTCCCTCACATATGCGTCAGCTAGTTATGCTAGGTTTCAGAGTAACAGCCGTGTTAGTCTGTATTCGCAAAAAGAAAAGGAGTACTTGTGGCACCTTAGAGACTAACCAATTTATTTGAGCCTAAGCTTTCGTGAGCTACAGCTCACTTCATCGGATGTTATGCTAAACAATCTGTTCCGTCTTTTACTTAGCTGTGACACTTTGAGTACGTTTTCCTGACCTGAAGAAGAGCTCTGTGTAAGCTTGACTCTCACCAACAGAAGTTGGTCCAATAAAAGTTATTACCTCACCCAGCTTGTCTCTCATATCCTGGGACCAACACAGCTACAACACCACCGCATACAACAATGGAAGTTATTAAATATTGTCTGACCTTTAGTATTTTCTGCACCTGTGAAAATAAATTGATAAAAATAAAAAAAAATGCTTAAACAAACATAAAAAATAAAATTCTGCCAAGCGTAGTTATTTTCTTAAAAACATAAAAAGACCTTCCCACTGAAGCATCTGCAACTGTCCAGCAGAAGAGATGGACCATTGGTCAACAGACAACTATTACATTCTCAATTGTACTTCCTTCATGAGCACTTTCAATGACAACTTTAAACTCAGTTTCTTCCTTTCACAACAAGGAAGAGAGAGGCAGAGGGGAAGTTAAATGTGAAAAATTATGACCCCAGTCCTGCAAAGACATATGCACCCACTAATAGGGAACTGCTCATAGCGTGGGATTACTTGGTATGTAAGATTTACGCACATGCATAACTTTTGAAGGATTGTTGCCTAGGTTAATAACTAAGAAGAGAACATCTTCAAGTGGAGTTTTACCAGAATTTTCTAGTGGTCTGGTTTGTAACTTGTGGGGGCCCTAAGGATTTCATTATTATTTCTCTGTGGGAACAGCTTTCCTAGATATTTTAATACTGAACAGTTGCTCTCCGCTCTTTTCTACCAGCAATGTTTTCTTGGGGTCCACTCAAGAAGCTATTGCATCAGGGCCAGAATTAGGTTAAAGTAAGCAGATAAAAGTAGGCTACAGCCAAAAACACTAGTTTGTAACTGAAGGTAATGCTTTTGATGTATGTTAGGCATCAGTTTTAGGTTGAAATGGTTTGCACTGAAACATAGTTGGAACTGCAGTTAAAGGTCACTTTGGTGGCTACATTGTATTATTGGGTCCATTGAATAATGTGTATGCTTTATTCTGCGGTTGAAGCTACTCTACAGATATACTGATGGGGCTAAATAAATTTTCCTTAGAAGTATTTGGGAAGGCAGGGAGTAGGTTGCATGATGTCTTTGTAGTTTCACAGAGGGCAGGGACTACTGCTCACACAATAGGGTAGCTTCATGAAGCAACATTTTAGAAAAAGTCATTTGAGATCCCTGTGCCTCCAGTTGGGGAAAATACTCTGGAGGGGAAGCATGAGTGTGTACACAGCCGGGTCGAGGAGGAAGATTACATGCAGTCTCCAGCAACATACCTGTCACAAAAGGATTCAGGACACTAGTCCCCTTTACAAAGCTACAGCACTTCAAATAAAAATGCAGACCTAAAAAAAAAAAGAAAAGAAAAAAAAGACACTGAATTTTAACTTTGTCAAGGTCAAAGAGTTACAGAAATTAACTGATGCAGAAAACCCACAAGACACCCTAAAGTATTTTTTTTTCCCCATAATACTTAAAAATATTGGGGAAAGTGTGTTTCAATTTAGTATTTTCCCCGCAACCTCTTCCAGTTTGCAATACTAACAATGCTGCATTTGGACAATATGGAAATAGTGGAACAGACTAGAAATAAGAATTGAATCATCTATTGTCACTGTCCAAAATGAAGAAGAAAAGCATTGAGATAGATTGATAAGTTATATATTTAACATTCAGTTTAACGTATTAGTAAGACGCAAGTGTTTTACTTGGAATTAAAAACCTGACAATATCCTTTACAGCAGTTCCCATTCTGTGGGTTGGGACCCCAAAGTGGGTCACAATGCCATTTTAATGGGGTTGCCAGGGCTGCTGTTAGACTTGCTGGGGCCCAGGGCCAAAGCCGAAGCTTGGGGTCAAAGTCGAAGCCCGTGGCCCACAGCAGAAGCCTGAGGGATTCAGGGCTGGGTGCCAGGGCTCAGGTTACAGGCCCCCCGCCTGGGGCTGAAGCCCTTGGGCTTCGGCTTTAGCCTCTTAGCGCCCCCCCCCCCCCCCCGGCTCAGGCTTTGGTCCCCCCTCCTAGGGTTGCATAGTAATTTTTGTTATCAGAATGGGGTTGCAGTGCAGTGAAGTTTGAGAACCCCTGCTTTACAAATTAGGAGTCCCTTCTCTTCACTGATTTTGCTGTATTTGCCAAGCTCTACGTTTGTAGACCTAATGAACACACATGAAAAAAATTGTGCCTTGTTTTAGTTCTCTGAGGTATAAAGCCCCCAAAGGCTATTTTTACTTTAAGTTATAAAGTGGGGTGCCTTTTTTACATTAGCAACAATTCTTTTCTACCCTGTTTTCGATAGAAGAATGTGGCTTCTGGGGACTAGTAGTTACTTCATAAGTGTCAATAGTGAACACATTTCAGCTGCGGGGAGAAGGAATTTTTAGAATGTTTTAATTTTTTTTGAAATTCCTTGTGAATAAGTTGGAATTTTCTGCAATATTTTTAAGATGCCTGTGCGCGCTTCAGTTTCCTTCTATGCTTTCAATTGCTACCCAGTGGGTATAAAAGGGATAACGCTGAGCCTGGAACAGTGCAGGAAACAAGTGCAGAATGAACGGGTTACTAAAGAGTTGGTTGAAACTGACACAGATCAACAGAGGCTCCAGAGACAATGGAAGCTCCAAGGACCGAATGATCTATACTCAACAGCAGGAAGCTCCAGCAAGTGGGGCGAACTCAGCATGGCCCTGCCTGGAGACAAAAAGGGTGGGAGCTGACCAGCAAGGGATGAAGGGTGGGCTTCTGGAAGAAGCTGGCTGTTCTCATGTGGCACTCTCCAAAGGGTGTGTGAGAGAGACAGGCCCTATGGTTGAATCTACTACAGCTTGGCTGGCGGAGTCCATCTGGCCAAGCCAGAGTAACATGTCTTTTACTTCACTTCTCTATGCTAACCTAAGGACTTAAAATTCTGTGTTTTAGCTGACTATTAAACCCTACTGTTTTGAAAACAATGCCTGGTGTCACTGAAAATATTTGCTGTGGTGCATTAGTCCCTGAAGAGCACAGTCTCTAATCAGGAGTCTATCTGAAATGAACAAGCTGGGCAGAGCTCATGGTATGAAGCAAGAGTGCTTGAGCCTAGAGGTTCAGCCTCAGAGGCAGAAAGGCTGTGGGGCATACCTTGAAGGAAGAGTGAGACCTCTTGGGGGTCTGCGTTACTGAAGGGGTTCCTCCAAGAGACTGTTTAAAAGCTGGGCCATAGCACTGATCCTGTGGATCCATGACATGTCTATCAACTCAAATGCTGACAAACACTTGAGAGAAGTTTTAAACAAAATTCAGAGCCCTGCACAGATACAAAGTTATATCCACAGATGCGGATATAAATTGGTATCCATGGAACCACAGGGCAGCAGTGAAAGCAAATGTGGAGCGGCTGCTGCTCCAGGAGCCAGCGCCCTGCGCCTGCAGCTCCTCTGGTGCAGCTGTACCACCCGCAGCCCCGCCCCGAGCCCTTCCACGCAGCTATCTGCATCTCCCCTCTGGGGGCGTGCGCGCCGCATGAACACAAGAGCAAGACCAGGGACAGCTGCTGGTGAACCTGGGGCCCACCTCAGTGGGTGGGGCGGGAGGCAGTACTGCTGTGCTGGAGGAGCTGTCAGCGTGGGACGCTAGCTCCTGAGAGTGGCGGCCCCCACGTTCTGCTCCTTTCGCCGCTGCAGTTCCCAGAAGTGCCCTGTGGTTCCGCTCATACCAATTAATATTGACTGATATAAATTTGTATCTGTGCAAGGCTCTAAAAATTTGAGCAGTCCACCTCTGCCCATGTTGTATTAAATACTAAAATAACCCTGTACTCCAGTTCTCTAGTTTCACAAGGAGCCCTGGTTAAAAGAACTGGTGGGGCAGGGCAGGGGGAGAGGGGGTAGAATCTTAAAAAAGACATGAAACCTTTTTTATATGTGAACATGTGGAACACTCCGTTTTCAGGTCATCTAACAACCAGATGCATAATAGAATATTGGTCTGGAACCCAAAACAAAAAAGTAGTTTCAAATTAATCAAGTTGTTGGTGCATGAAAGGAATGTCTAGTTACATAAAATGCCTGGCTGTTTCTGATACAGCCTTGGTAGTTGTAAGTGCCTAAAATTGGCTTTAAAGAGGACTTGGGGAAGCTGAAGTTTCACTTCTGGTGGTGGGGTTTTTTGTTTTTTGTTTTTGTTCATTTGGGAGAACTTTCTATAGGGATATGAATGTAACTGAATACTTCTGATTTTGGCACAGAAACATACTATTAGTCTCAGTAAAAAAGTGACATGTAGACAATGCTCAGTTTCTAATTTACGAAGCTTAAATGATTCTGAGTTTTTGATAAACCTTGACCTAGAAAGAAAAGCAGTTGTTTAATAGACTACTGAATATCTTTAACCTTTCATTGCATTTCATAGCAAAATCTGTATTAAATTGTAGGATGAGGTAGTACAAGGAAAGCCACACCACATTCCTCCCTCAAATTCAAGAGTTCGCCACACATTGCTACTATTGTTGTCTTACAATCCTTCTGTAGGGACTTTGTTACAGTTGCGTCATGAATACGCTACAATTAAAACACTATTCTGACTGACACCGAGCACAGTTCCTGCTAGCCAAGTGCTATTTCCCTGACAGTAGGCCTTGTTTACACTAGAGAAGGTTTTACAGACTATTTCTTCTATTAACACCACCAGTTCAGTTCCACCAGCATTTACAACACTGAGATGCATACTAGTAACATTTTAGGCACCTTGTCAATCAGCCTTGCTCTGAGTGGTTAGATGACATTGCTTAAAATGCTGATGGCTCATCTATGCTAGGGACTTGTCTACACTAGGAATAAACGTGTATTAACACAAGCATTGAAACCCAAAGTAGACTAGGCAAATTTTAACATGTTAGCTGGTTGGGTTTCAATGTTCAGTTAGAATGTTCAATCTGTACAGGAAGAAAAGAAGTACTAGTGGCACCTTAGAGACTAACCAATTTATGTACAGGGTTTAGTAAGACAATGCACAAAAACAACATACCTGACACAATCAGGAAAACATGAAATGCTAATGCCTCAGCCTTGGAGATTCCACCACCTCCTTTCTTGATCACTTTGACCACCACCACCAACCTGCCTATCACTCAGGCCCATAGCCTGACTTGAATCTCTCTCTAGGTCCTCATATCCAAGATATATCTAAATATTGCCAATTCTTTCTCTGTAACATCTCTAAGATATGGCCTTTCCTATCCATCCACACAGCTAAAACTCTCATCCAATCTCATCTCGATACTGCAACATTCTTCTCACCAGCTTTGAAAAATGCAATCTTCCCCCACTCATACCCATTCAGAATGCTGCTGCAAAGATAATTTTCCTAGCTCATTGCTATAACCATGTCACCCCTATCTCTGAACCCCTCCACTGGCTCCCCCTTCTCTGTTGCATTTCCCAAACCTGAAGATGAGCTCTGTGTAAGCTCGAAAGCTTGTTTCTCTCACCAACAGAAGCTGGTCCAATAAAAGATATTACCTCACCCTCCTTGTCACTCTGATATGATACACAGTCAGTTCAGGAGTTGATCAGGAAGGAGCAATAACCACACCCCCTTTCTGTATGGCATGTGAGGGAGCAGAACCAGGACTGAAGGGGCGGGGCAGTGATCCCTACAGGCCCAATTCCCTCCGGGCCATCAGGGAGAGAGAAAGCAAGATAAGGTTAATGGGGGCAATGGCCTGACAGACCCCTCTCCCTCTATGACAATGGGATGATCAGCAAGACTTTGGGGGAGGGGAGCAGCATTCAGAGGTCGCTCTTGCCCTGAGAAAGGACACAATGGGAAGAGCAGATCTCAAAGACCTGCCTCCTTCTAAGATGGGCAGGAAAGGAGTGGAGGTAACAGCAGGTACATCTGGAGACAGTGATGGGGCGGGGGAGACGCACATCTGGAGACAGGGATCGACGGGGGGGGCGGCAGGGACAGAGGGATTGGAGGCCAGCTAGGGCTCAGGCCCGTCTCCCGGAGGGGAGAAGCTAGTGGGAAGCGAAAGGAGGCCACAGGCCCGTCTCCCGCGGGGGGGGGAGGGGAGGGAGAAGCGAAAGGAGGCCACAGGCCCGTCTCCTGCGGGGGGAGGGGGGGGAAGCGATGGAGAAGGGAAGGGAGGCCACAGGCCCGTCTCCTGCGGGGGGAGGGGGGGAAGCGATGGAGAAGGGAAGGGAGGCCACAGGCCCGTCTCCCTCTGGGGAGCGGGGCTGCCTAGGTCGCGAGGGAAGAGGTGGCTGGGACAGGCCCGTCTCCCTCGGGGGGCCCAGGATGTTGGGGGGAGGTCGGACCCTGCTTCCCGTGTGGCAGGGGTGGGTGGGGGCGGGGCAGGCTCCCGTGTGGGCTCTGCGACGCTGGGGGGCCGGGCCTGGCTCTCAGGGGACTGGGGGAGCTCCGGCCCGGGCTCCGCGCCCCGCAGGGAGCCGACTTCCCAGGGTTCGGGTCCCTTGTCACCTGCCGCCCCGGCTCGGCGGTACGTTGCCGGGGGCTCAGCGCAGAGCGGGCGGCCGGGCGCCCCTGGGTCCCGATCCCAGCAACCCCTGCCCACCATACTCACCCTCCTTAGGGGCCGATCTGGAAACTCCACACGGAGCCGGCACGGCCCACCCCTGCCGCCCAGTCATTGGCGAGGCCACAGCCCTTCCGGCTCGCTGATTGGACGGCATGAATATCAATTAGCAGGCCGTTTGACTTCGCCCTCACCTTCCGTCCGGCCCCGGTGCACGGTGGGAGTTGTAGTTCTCAGGGCGTGATGCTCAGGCCTCAGCGTAAGTCTCGCAGTTCCAGTCTAGGGAAGAACTTGGGTGACAGGTGTCAGCTGGACAGAAGGTTTGAATGGGGCTCTCTGGGTGCCTGGCTAGCCCTGGGGCAGTCGGCAGTGTGGCCACATAATATGTGAGCTCCCCAGACCAGCCTGGGCAACCAGCTGAACTAGAAACTCTCAGATGCCAAAGGCTCCCCAGGTTTACCGAGAGAGATGCTGTCCCGCAGAGACATCTGTCACCGTCCACCTTGGCTACCACAGCCCCAAACCTCCCATACACACTGTCCTTCTTAGCTGTCTCACAGGTAACCTCCAGAGCCCCACCACCACCACATACACATCAGAGCTAACAATACCCTGCACTGGATGCTTGGGTTGGGCATGGACCTCAAGCTGGCCCAAATGTGGAATTCCTGGTTTGTGAGAAGTTTCAGCGTTTGAAATTTGGTATCATTCTGAGACTAAGATTGAGAGACCTGGCCAGAGCTGGGTCTCCTTGGGCTTCCAGGCACTTGGCTCCACGGAAATGAGCCTGGAAGCTCTGAAAGCCCTGATTTGAGTCAGAGTTCTTAGGGCTTGCAGACTCCATGCTACGGAGCCAGGAGCCAAGCCACGGTTACAGTCAGGTTTCCAGGCCTGCCAAGCTCCTGGCTCCACAGCAAGGAGCTTGGAAGTCCTGGCATGACACATCTGTCCTGGAGCTGTGGACATGGGAGGCCTGTTGTCCCAGGCCACAGGGTTGACTGTGCTGGGGCTCCCCAGCAGACATTGTATTAAGGGAACTAGGCAGGTTTCCATCAGAACCCTGGCTGCAAGTGCATTGAACTTGACTTGCTTTTGCAAGAAAATTCAGGTTAGATGAACCAGCATTTTCTGACTAAAAGTTTAATTGGAAAATTTCTGACCAGCTTCAGGTGGACCACTTCCTCCTTGAGGTGGAAATAAGGATTCCCTCAGTAGAAAGGCAAGAAGAAACCACCACCATGATGTAGATCTTGGATTCTGCCACAATCCAAAACTTACTCATGGAGAGTTGCCTAGGCAGAGTTCTCTAAGGCACAGAAGTGTTAGTGAGACACTACAGCCAACTCTTGTGATTAGTTGGTGTATTTCGTAAAGCCACAACTGCTCGTGGCAGAGGTTGCATGAGGCTTGTAGTTTTTACTTGAAAAAAGTAAATTTCTAGGCTAGCCTTCATGTTTATAGAGAAAAGGTTGAAAATGTAAAGCAAGTGCACCCCCTCACAGCTTGGAAACCAGAAGGTAAATATAAAGAAACCAAAATGTATTATTATTTTTTATTAATCTCATGACTTTTAAACCAATCTCATGGTTTTTGGGGACCTGGATCATGATTTTTGAACAGAGGGAGTGGATGTAGAATTGCCAACTCCTTGATACTGAATTCTGGGGTTGAGAGTAGGCAGTCTAGTTTAAGAAGTTATTTGACATCCAGGAAAATATCGTGTTCCTTGTCTGTCCAATCAAAACAGCTCAAATTTTGATTATTAAATACTTGTAATGAATTAGCTGTGAACATCCCATATGTCAAGAATTATTCACAGAAATTACATAGTGAATAATTTTGAACAATTAATACATTTTGGAAAATCACAATCTGTATACAGACAATATGTGAACAGAAAAAAGAAGCAAAATTTATAGAACAAATGATTCATTATGAATTATCTACCCAGCTTTAGCTTCAGTTCAATATGATGAGGATACATCATTGTCACAATATGTTGCAACGTGCCAATGCAGTGTGTGGACCTAAACATAGGATGTAAATCTGACACTCAGATATCTGAGATTGTCACAATCAAGGTGGTTAACCTTGGTTTTATCCTTGTGCTCTGCTATGATTCACCCATCACTGTAAAATAATGAGTCTATATAAAAAAGTGAGAATCACATTGATTCATCCCCTAAATTCTCTATTCCTCCCTTGACTTATTGGGTTATCCAAGTAAGTTATGTGCATTGTGTCCTAAGGTAGCAAGAACCAGGCTGATCACAACTTCTGGTAGGGAATTCCACAGCCTAGGGTTCTCCAGTGAGAGCACTCTTCCTCCAGCCTTCTTTGAATTTCATCTGGAGGACACCTTCCGCATTGTCATGCTTGCTTGCTGCTGCCAGGGGCGTGGGGCACAGAAGGAGAGATGGTCACTGAGATAGCTTAATCCTGACTCTTGGGCTTTGAATATCAGGAACAGTATCTCAGAGGAAGTAAGCCACAGTGTGATGGCCTGTGGCAACATCCACATAGCCTTCCTGATCAGTTCTGTGTCTTTAACTTTCTTTCACTCTCAAAATGCTAGGTACAGCTGCATATTTAAAGGGTGCTATTCAACTCCATAACATCTCAGGGTTCTGACTGTTAGCGTCACTATTTGTATCATGGTAGCACTGAGTGGTCCAAGTCAAGACTGGGCCCAGTGTGTTGGGTGTTGGACAAACACAAAGGAAAATATAGTCCCTGCCCCAAAGAGCTTGTCAGCATAGGCTATTGCTCAACCTTTTACAGGCCTCATTTTCACAGTTCTCTCTCTGACTGATCACACTGTCCAACTCTTTCTCTCTCAGCATTGCCACTACTACTCCTTTCTCCCTGAATTGTTCCTACTGAACTCCTGCATCAATGTTACACTGGCTTCCTGATACCCTTTAAACCCCATTGGCTCGATAGAACTCTTCAAATCATCTGCAGTATTTCCAGAGATAGCAACATTTTTGATGAATTAAAAATACAGCACATTTCATAAGTATTGCAGATACTGGGAAAGATTTTCACAGCTAGATGGCAACAAAAGAATTCCTTAACCCATTAGATTTCCTTTGGTAGAGAGGAGGAATTGTAATGCTGTATGAGCATTAAGAGCAGCTCCCTATATTTTAATGTCAGATACAATCTGATTCAATTTCAATATTTGCAATGGCAATAATTAAATATCTTGTAACTGGCACACATTTAAGATAGAAATACATTACATATTCTTACTGCTGCACAGATTTTAACTGAGATTTACTTCCCCTCTGGCATTATGCTGACACAGTCTTATGACTCGAAGGTTCATTTATGGAAACAGCATAGAAATGATCATAGATGTCAAATTAATTCTAGGTGACTAACAGCGTTTTGATTTTTTCTGAAAACTGCTCTCTAAAGAGAATAAGGAATCTTACTTTCTCTTATCATCACTTTGAGATGAGGGGAATTTGCTTCTTGAGCAACTTCTCTTGAGTGGGACTAATATGTGCGTAAAGTTAGACCCATCCTTAAGTACCATACTGAATTGGCGTCTAAGTTGTTACAATCATCTCAGTTTTACAAGGGAGACAGAGAACCTGACTGCACTTGGAAAGTTCCTGTATTGGACCCTGGGACACAAACCTGGTTTCCTCCCTAGCTCCTCCACAACCAGTGTTGAAACTGGTTGACCTGCTGATATGGGCAGGTAACCACATTCTGTACTTCTTGTAAGATCATTGATCCCTATTCTAAACTTGGGTTGATCACATCCTGTGAAAAGCTAAATGCAGAAGTAAAAATTCTGTTTGTTTCACATATTTTTACTTTTTATTTCAGAAAATGAACATAGCAAACAACTGGCATAGCATATAACAATGGCAGGGTATACATTCAAAGTCCTCTCTATAACATTCTTACCTGTTAGTTTGTCACCATAAACAAATTGCAAGGTAAATATTTAATCTATTACATGTTTTAATTCTAAATGGAAAAATGTCCCAACACAGATTTAAAATACAAGTTACCAAATTCTGCTTCGGTTATGCCGGTGCCAACCGTAATTTGACTCTGCAGCCTACACATATTAGAAAAAGGTCTAAATTCAACCCTGGCATTAGCAGTCACAATAGGAAGTGCTCCCATCTTCACCAGGTCTGGATTTCTTCCAGAGTCATTTCATTTTACGTATTATCTCAATATACAAGAAGTGGCTCCAATTCTTGCGGCCTGATATGCAGCCATTTTCTGAGCTGTTTCTCTGGACATTAAGCCATTCTGAAGCATCTTGAACTGTTGTTCCCGACTCTCTTCCATCTCTTTCCAGTGGGGCTCTTGTAGAGAGTTCTGCAGAAATGAAAGACAGATTATCATAAGACAAACATGAGTAACTAATCAGATTATGGAATGAATTTTCACACAACAATCTGGATGGCTGGCAGACAAATATTCCATTTGATACCATGACTGGGGCAAGCACAGCAACTTCATAATGGCCGTGATGAATAGAAACAAACTTAGGTTGGGTGCCCAATTTGTTTAATCTACAAGGGGTTCTCACAAGAATTTTTTTGGTGGCCTTAGAGTGCAGCCACCAGCTCTTGCTGGTGGCTACGCTGAAAATTTTTCCTAAAATACTTAATTAACTTTAGGAAAAACAAATAAATATGCACATATCCATGTCCAAATCATTGTAATTTATTTATGGAGGGGTTTTTTTCAGACTCAGAAATAATGTACAGTTGTCTCTATTCTTTACTGGGCCTAAACAGAATAGAAACAAAATAAGCTGCTTTGCACATTCTTCTCTTTTTTGTTGTTGTTTCTTTTGTTTTCTTGGTTCCTTTTTTTTTTTTTTTTTAAGACTTGCTATCTAGTAAGTCTGCTCCTGTGAAAACTGATATTTGTAGGTTTATTAATATCGCTTTTCACAGCAGACTTACTCAGCCCTGGCAAGTCGGGGAAATATTAAGCTCTGAATGGACAGGTGGGTAGGGAGGCAGCAGGGGCCAGGAGCAGTGGAGGGTTGGGGAAGGCAGCGGGGACCATGGGCGATTGGGGGAAGGGGTTGCGCTCGGGGCCGGAGCCCAAAGCCCCGCGGCCAGGGGATGGAGCCCAAAGCCCTGCGTCTGGAACCCCAAATACCATGGCTGAAGCCTGCCGCCCAACGTCCAAGAGCTGAAGCCAGAAGCCTGAGCCCCACTGCCCCTTCCCTTGGAAAGGGGGGAACTCACACTGGCTGCTTGCTACTCTGGTTTTTCTGGCTCCTGATGGGGGCAGGGCGCAACCCCTACTGTTGGCCCCAGGGAAGGGGGCGAATGCTTTGCCTCCCCCTCCAATCGCTGCCCAGGACGCTGTGGCCACAAAAAAAAAAATCCTGGTGGCCACATTTGAGAAACGCTGACTAGATTGAGCACAGATATAACACTGTACAAAATCTGAGGCCAAGACAAAACCAAACTACATTTGAATTGTTATGCTCCTTTGTCTCTTTCTTATGTTACCTCCCTCTCAGAAGTTTATCCTGGTAGTCCTATTTCAACACTCAGATGCATACATCTATCTCCTATATCAAACTTTACAGTGTTCTGATTCAACGGTTAGATTCACAAAGACAGTATTCCAGAAAAGCCCAGCACAGACAGACAAAGTGACGTTATCATCTAATTGCCACCAACAATGCTAGAACAACTTCTCTCTTTTACAACACATTTGTCTTCAGTTTTCTAAAGTGTAATATACATTCTATTTTGTTATTAATTTAAAAGTGTTAAAAATATGTGTGTGGAGCAAATTCTGCCCTCATTCACACGTGCACAAACCCACTGAGTTCAAAGTGCTTACATAGCTGTAAGTGAGGCCAAAATTTGGTCCTGGCACTTCAACACCAAGAGGGGATTTTCTACTTTCAGTGTATTCAGGAACAGAGAGGTAAGGCACCAAAAAGGTAGGCAGTACAAATGCCATGCAGGGTGGACTATGTTGGAGTTATGGCACAGAAAGAGGGCTTACTATCCTGTGCCGGACATACTGGACCAATTTCTGCTCTAAATTAAGTGCATCCAACTCAATTGGACTAAATGGGTGCGGGATGTAAGAATTTGCTTTGTTCTCTGAAATAAAACTTGGCCAGAGCTGTGTAGACCCAAGCAGCAATGATGGGGACTAGAGCAAACCTAATATCTTCTGCTAACCTGTGTTTTATTTATACTTTATATTGAATTAAAAAGTGATCTTTACAGCTATGTGCCTTAGGAGTTGAGTGGAAGGAAGAGGAAGAGGACTAGCATCTTGTGATATTTAAAGTGTAAAGTTAAACAAAACAAAAGAGTAGAACTTCACAACAGTTATGGAACTCTTATGCTTCAAATGATAGCTGCATTTACACTCATATTCTACCATTATACTGTCAAGGATCCTATCTATAGGTTTCTAATTCTTTTCTATTTATTTCAAAATGTGTCTTACTCTTTGTAGTGATTTGAATATTTTTATTACACTGCAGTTTTTCTTTGAGGCCTCTAATTATTGCATCTGCACTTCTGTAGGCCTGGATTCAGCAAAGGATTGAAGCATGTGTTTAAGGCCTCTATTCGGGAAAGCACCCATATTTAGGGCACACTTAAATACTCTCCTGAATAAAGCCCCAAATACTTTTCTTTGCTGAAAAGGGATGGACTTAAGTATGTGCTTAAAGTTAAGCAAATGCTTAAGTGTTTTACAGGATTTGTCCCTTAAATGGAGATTCTGAAGCTGCAGTAAGCAATCCTGTGAAAGGCTTATATCAGCGGTTCTCAAACTGTGGGTCGGGACCCCAAAGTGGGTTGCAACCCCATTTTAATGGGGGTCATCAGGGCTGGCATTAGACTTGCTTGGGTGTGGAGCCAAAGCCCGAGCCCCACCACCCGGGGTTGTGTAATTTTCATTGTCAGAAGGGGGTCACAGTGCAATGAAGTTTGAGAACCCCTGGTTTACATTATTGTACACCTCTACCCCGATATAACGCAATCTGATATAACGCGGGTTCGCATACAACACGGTAAAGCTGCCAGGCCGGGCCGGGGCCGAGGGTTGGCAGGGCTGGCTCTACTGTTTTTGCCGCCCCAAGCAGGACAACTGAAGACAGAAGCTGCCACCGAATTGCCGCTGCCGCGGAAAGACAAATGCCGCCCTGATGGCACACGGACTGCCTCCCCTTTCACAGTGCTGCCCCAAGCACCTGCTTGGAATGCTGGTGCCTGGAGCTGGCCCTGGGGGTTGGATAAGGGGCAGAGGGTCTCGGGGGGCGGTCAGGGGCTCCCCTCCCCAGGGTCTGGGAGGCAGGAGCTATGGGGGGCACTTTTGGGGGCCCCACAGTCCCAGAGTGGCCTGGGAGATTAGCGGAGGGCTGGGAGCAGCCCGCTCTGCTTCCCTCGCCCCGGCCCCAGCCGTGTCACTCGGGGGAGGGGGCTTGGGGGAAGGGATCCCCCCGCACTCACCGGCAGCAGCGGAAGCAGAGCAGCCCGGTCCCAGACCACTCCACTCTGCCAGCTCCCAGCCACACAGAATCATAGAATATCAGGGTTGGAAGGGACCTCAGGAGGTCATCTAGTCCAACCCCCTGCTCAAAGCAGGACCAATCCCCAGCTAAATCATCCCAGCCAGGGCTTTGTCAAGCCTGATCTTAAAAACCTCAAAGGAAGGAGATTCCACCATCTCCCTAGGTAACACATTCCAGTGTTTCACCACCCTCCTAGTGAAAAAGATTTTCCTAATATCCAACCTAAACCTCCCCCACTGCAACTTCAGACCATTACTCCTTGTTCTGTCATCAGCTACCACTGAGAACAGTCTAGATCCATCCTCTTTGAAACCCCCTTTCAGATAGTTGAAAGCAGCTATCAAATCCCCCCTCATTCTTCTCTTCCGCAGACTAAACAATCCCAGTTCCCTCAGCCTCTCCTCATAAGTCATGTGTTCCAGTCCCCTAATCATTTTTGTTGCCCTCCGCTGGACTCTTTCAAATTTTTCCACATCCTTCTTGTAGTGTGGGGCCCAAAACTGGACACAGTACTCCAGATGAGGCCTCACCAATGTCGAATAGAGGGGAACGATCACGTCCCTCGATCTGCTGGCAATGCCCCCACATATACATCCCAAAATGCCATTGGCCTTCTTGGCAACAAGGGCACACTGTTGACTCATATCCAGCTTCTCGTCCACTGAAACCCCTAGGTCCTTTTCTGTCGAACTGCTGCCGAGCCATTCGGTCCCTAGTCTGTAGCGGTGCATGGGATTCTTCCGTCCTAAGTGCAGGACTCTGCACTTGTCCTTGTTGAACCTCATCAGATTTCTTTTGGCCTAATCCTCTAATTTGTCTAGGTCCCTCTGTATCCTATCCCTACCCTTCAGCGTATCTACCTCTCCTCCCAGTTTAGTGTCATCTGCAAACTTGCTGAGGGTGCAATCCACACCATCCTCCAGATCATTTATGAAGATATTGAACAAAACCAGCCCGAGGACCGACCCTTGGGGCACTCCACTTGATACCAGCTGCCAACTAGACATGGAGCCATTGATCACTACCCGTTGAGCCCGACAATCTAGCCAACTTTCTATCCACCTTATAGTCCATTCATCCAGCCCAGTGCTCCACTTCCCGCTGCAGGTGAGTGCGGGACCTTTCCCCAACTCCCCCCCACCCCCCAGCGACACAGCTGGGGCTGGGGCAAGGAAAGCAGAGCGGGCTGGGACCATGTCGCTCTGCTTCCCGCTGTCAGTGAGTGTGGAGGGCGTCCTTTCCCCAACCTCCCCGCACTCACCGGCGGCGGGAAGTGGAGTGGAGCGGGCTGGGGCCACATTGCTCCACTTCCCGCTGCTGCCGGTGAGTGCCTGTCAGGGGGTGGGGGTTGTGGATAGGGGTCAGAGCATTCAGGAGACAGGGAGCAGTGGGGTTGGGTAGGATGTAGGGTCCTGGGGGTGATTAGGGATGGGGATCTCTGGAGGAGGCAGTAAGGGAACAAGGAACGAGGGGGGGGAGGGGGCCAAAGCAAGTTCAATATAACGCGGTCTCACCTATAACGCGGTGAGATTTTTTGTCTCCTGAGAACTGCGTTATATTGGGGTAGAGGTGTACTATTTATATCTGAAAAATACAGCTTTCCCCTAGGCTGTGAATTCATCTCTGCCAAGTCTCCTAACAAAATAGGCTATAGTTATTATTTCAACAGATAGGAAGATTAGAGATAAATGGGCCAATCACAAGTTCACGGCAACTGCACCTGTATTTCCCCTTTGTGGTCCCTCAAGGGTACCCCTCTAGGTTCCTGGTTCCCCAGCAATCACCTCTGTTGGGTAGACACTCACATCTCTATCCCACCAAACCAAGATTTTTCCAGGCTGCACAGTTCCCTGTCTACACGAAGTGATATTCCCCACAAGCCAGACTGCCTAAATAGGCGAGCATCTATGCTTTGGTTTCTCTCCAGAGGCTATGAACAAGGTAATGGACTGCAGTTATAAGTTAGCACACAGCTCTTTAGAAGCAAGCACATTTATTTTTAAGGGAAAAGCATTACAGAGAAAACATATTAACAACAATAAAAGAACCTATGTGCAAGCCAGAAAGTGCACCTGAAGTTACCCCAACTCCAACCTCGGGGTCTGGTAGGTGTCAGTCCTACAAAATGCACAATTGGTTTTCCCCCATGATTACAAGTTCATAACTGTCTCAGTGTCAAAATCAGAATAACCATGAATAGTTCAGTCTTTCCTTATTCTGCATGGACCTTTGATCTGGGCCTCATGTAACAGGTGATCAACAGACAATGCCCGCTCCTCAGGGTGCAGCTTCAAAAGTCTGAGTTTCTGCATAACTGAAGCTGGGGAATTTGCATTCACCTCCCCCTAGGTATTCCCCAGGAAAACCACTTACCACTATTTGTTCCTAAAGTCCATTCTTGTCTGGCACATTATTCAAAATAGTCCTTTGTAACCCCAAGTCTCACAACCATTACATCTCTCCCCTTGAGAAGTTACATACAATTCTGGCCCACAACAAGAAATAAACCATTCATTTAATACAGTGGACCCCAAAGATACTTAACTTAATTCAATAAGGTCT
Organism: Natator depressus; assembly: GCF_965152275.1. Taxonomy (NCBI): domain Eukaryota; kingdom Metazoa; phylum Chordata; order Testudines; family Cheloniidae; genus Natator; species Natator depressus. The sequence continues at coordinate 121,721,748 of NC_134237.1, forward strand.
CCCAAGAATATTGCAAGAAATTGCCACATCTGTCACACTTCCATTGTGCTAACTGAAACTTTTAAAAAAAGATCCCATTATGACTATTTATTGTAAAACTTATTTACTTACTCCATATGACTCCCAAGATCTCCCTGGCCCTGCACCATCTTTCTGGGGTGTAATCTTTAAGATTTCAGCTTGCTTTTTACGCTCCATAGTTTTCTCTATAATCTTTTTCTGCAGATCTAAAACACGTTCATCTTTCACAGGTCCTTCAGTTAACCGGGACTTTATTTTCTTCTCTTCCTGCCTGAAAGGTCAAAAATAAAGAAAAAAGGGGGGAAAATAGATGGACAAGATCTACAAAATAAATCCAATCCAGATTATTTAGAATCAAAATATATTACTTTGCAAATCATGAGTTAATGCACCAGCCTTTTACCTCTGGTGACCAGTTAGATTCAAATCAGGTTTACATTATATGAGGAAATGAATGTGGTGTTCTCAGCTTGATTCCTGTTGTTCACATAATACCACTAACCAATATGAAACAATTCAGCATAATCTGAAGTCCCTTCTCAGTGGATGCAAGGACTATAATATAATATGTCTATATTGCAGCTGGGGTGTGTGAATGGTAGCTTGTGTAGACGTACCCATGCTAGCTGTTCGGTAGCTAGCTTGCTAAAAATAGAGGTGAGGACACCGTAGTACAGTCTTCAGTACATGGTACATACTCACGTGTACAGCCAGTACTGAAGCCTGAGCCACAGAGTCCTCACTTCTATTTTTAGTGCACTAGCTAGAGTATGGCTAGTGTGGATACATCTACAGAAGCTTCCATTCACACCCTCACTGTAATGTAGATGCACCTAGGGCAGTGGTCCACAAACTTTTTATCTCAGTCCCCACTATCCCCTTTCCACACTCCACTCCTGGCCCACTGGAGCTGGGGTTGGGAGCATGGCTGCGGCTCTGAAAGGGGGGGACATGGACAGGTGTAAGGGGGCCGAGGCTGGGGCCATAGTTTGGAGCAGGGCTGGGAGCAGAGCCTTGTCCAGGGGCCAAGGCTGGGAGTCGGGCCCTGGCATGGGGCTGAGAGCAGAGCCCTGGGTGCAGGGCCAGCAACTGGGGCCGGGGCCAGGAGCAGAGCTGGATGGCGCTCCCTCCCCGCCCCCCATGGGGGCTAGCCAAGGCCCCAGCTGCACCCCCTGCAAACATTCCTCTGTGTTCCCCTGGGGGGGGTTGCACCCCACAGTTTGGGGACCTCTGAGATAGGGTGACCAGATAGCAAGTTTGAAAAATCGGGACAGAGGGTGGGGGTAAAAGGCACCTATATAAGACAAATATCGGGATTGTCTTTATAAAATCGGGACATCTGGTCAACCTAGATGTACCCTAATGGTGTAGAAGAGACAATGTAGCACTAAAGTAACAAATAAGAGAGTGGAAGAAACGCTGGAGTAGCTACTTTATTTTACACTCTCCTGCTGTTCCCCCCCCCCCCCCGCTACCTCTACTCTGCTACCCCCTTGGAGTGTAAGTTGTATCAGTTTATGCTCACTTAGGGCTTGTCTATATGAACACGTAGTTCACAGTGAGCAGAAGTGTAAACCTATCTTGCCCTAGCTTGCATACTGAAGCTACATCTACACTTACTGGTAGATTGGTATTGCTATGATCAGTGCAGCGGTGTTGATTTAGCGGCTCTAGTGAAGACCCGCTAAATCGATCTCAGAGTGCTTCCAGTCAACTCTGGTACTCCAGCTTCCTGAGAAGCGTAAGGGAAGTCATCTCCCATCACCACAGCATGGTACAGGCACCGCGGTAAGTTGACCTAAGCTATGTCAACTTCAGTTACGTTATTCACATAACTGGAGTAGCATAACAGGTCGACTTACCCCAATAGTATAGACAAGGCCTAACTGTCCATCTGAACTGCTGCTGGGAACTAAACATTTCCTGGTGCACTTTAATCTACTCTTGTTTCAAAACTAAATGTTTATATAGACAAGTCCTTACTTCCTATAACCTCAACTTATTAACACCCCTTGTTGGATAGTGTTCTCCGACTGATTTATGAATGTTATAATTCTTGACATCTGATTTGTGTCCATTTATTCTTTTACGTAGAGACTGTCCAGTTTGACCAATGTACATGGCAGAGGGGCATTGCCGGCACATGATGGCATATATCACATTGGTGGATGTGCAGGTGAACGAGCCTCTGATAGTGTGGCTGATGTGATTAGGCCCTATGATGGTGTCCCCTGAATAGATATGTGGACACAGTTGGCAACGGGCTTTGTTGCAAGGATAGGTTCCTGAGTTAATGGTTCTGTTGTGTGGTGTGTGGTTGCTGGTGAGTATTTGCTTCAGGTTGGGGGGCTGTCTGTAGGCAAGGACTGGCCTGTCTCCCAAGATTTGTGAGAGTGATGGGTCGTCCTTGAGGATAGGTTGTAGATCTTTGATGATGCGTTGGAGAGGTTTTAGTTGGGGGCTGAAGGTGACGGCTAGTGGCGTTCTGTTATTATCTTTGTTGGGCCTGTCCTGTAGGAGGTGACTTCTGGGTACTCTTCAGGCTCTGTCAATTTGTTTCTTCACTTCAGCAGGTGGGTATTGTAGTTGTAAGAATGCTTGATAGAGATCTTGAAGGTGTTTGTCTCTGTCTGAGGGGTTGGAGCAAATGCGGTTGTATCATAGAGCTTGGCTGTAGACGATGGATCGTGTGGTGTGGTCTGGGTGAAAGCTGGAGGCATGTAGGTAGGAATAGCGGTCAGTAGGTTTCCGGTATAGGGTGGTGTTTATGTGACCATCGCTTATTAGCACCATAGTGTCCAGGAAGTGGATCTCTTGTGTGGACTGGTCCAGGCTGAGGTTGATGTTGGGATGGAAATTGTTGAAATCATGGTGGAATTCCTCAAGGGCTTCTTTTCCATGGGTCCAGAAGATGAAGATGTCATCAATGTAGCGCAAGTAGAGTAGGGGCATTAGGGGACGAGAGCTGAGGAAGTGTTGTTCTAAGTCAGCCATAAAAAAGTTAGCATACCGTGGGGCCATGCGGGTACCCATAGCAGTGCCGCTGATTTGAAGGTATACATTGTCCCCAAATGTGAAATAGTTATGGGTGAGGACAAAGTCACAAAGTTCAGCCACCAGGATTGCCGTGACATTATCGGGGATACTGTTCCTGACGGCTTGTTCCTTAGAGTGTGTATGATAACACCCATTTTTTCATGTTCTGTGTGTATATAAATCTCCTCACTGTATTTTCCACTGAATGCATCCGATGAAGTGAGCTGTAGCTCACGAAAGCTTATGCTCAAATAAATTGGTTAGTCTCTAAGGTGCCACTAGTACTCCTTTTCTTGTTCCAGATACATGATTTTGTGTCTGAATATTTGGTACTCAGAATCTAGTCACAACGAAGAGCCTGTACCAATATGCTAAGGATACTTTACATCTTTAAATTCAAATTTAGTAGATTTGTATGATGTATATTAAGTAGGGCTGTCAAGTGATTAAAAAAATTGCGATTAATCATGATTAATCGTGTGATTAACTGCACTGTTAAACAATAATAGAAAACCATTTATTTAAATATTGTTGGATGTTTTCTACATTTTCAGATATACTGATTTCAATTACAACACAGAATACAAAGTGTACATTCTCCACACCTCATCCCTCTCAGATTTTGGAAGGCATTTCAATTCTTAAATCTTGGGTAGAGTGCTATATCTTTTCTAAGAAATCTCACATTGGTATCTTTGCATTTTGGCAAATCTGCTGTGAAAGTGTTCTTAAAATGAACATGTGCTGGGTCATCATCTAAGACTGCTATAACATGAAATATATGGCAGAATGCAGGTAAAACAGAACAGAAGACATACAATTCTCCCCCAAGGAGTTCAGTCGCAAATGTAATTAACGCATTATTTTTTTAACGAGCGTCATCAGCATGGAAGCATGTCCTCTGGAATGGTGACCGAAGCATGAAGGGGCGTATGAATGTTTAGCATAACTGGCACATAAATACCTTGCAATGCCGGCTACAAAAGTGCCATGCGAATGCCTGTTCTCACTTTCAGGTGACATTGTAAATAAGAAGCAGGCAGCAGTATCTCCCATAAATGTAAACAAAGTTGTTTGTCTTAGTGATTGGCTGAACAAGAAGTGGGACCGAGTGGGCTTATAGGCGCTGAAGTTTTACATTGTTTTGATTTTGAGTGCAGCTACGTAACAAAAAAAATCTACATTTGTAAGTTACACTTTCACGATAAAGAGATTGCACTACAGTACTTATATGAGGTGAATTGAAAAATACTATTTCTTTTATTTATCATTTTTACAGTGCAAATATTTGTAATAAAAAAATATAAAGTGAGCACTGTACACTTTGTATTCTATATTGTAACAGAAATCAATATATTTGAAAATGTAGAAAAACATCCAAAAATATTCAATACATTTCAATTGGTATTCTATTCTAATTTAATGAATTGCAATTAATTTTTTTAATCGCAGTTAAGTTTTTTTGAGTTAATCACGTGACTTAATTGCAAGTAATCAAGAGCCCTCATTTGAACAGCAAGATTGAAATCGTGCCCATATTGAAGACAATCGCAGAACTACTAATAAATGGAGTCAGGATTTCACCCCAAATCTTTCATTCCTGCAAACAACAAGATATTAGCAACGATGTAATATTCTAAACATCTCTATGGTATTTTAAACTAACTTTAATGCAGCTGCTCTTCCAAGTGCTGCTCTGAACAGGGAAATCTGCTCCAGTTTGTCTAGAAGTTGTTGTTCCTTGGCTTGTTTTTCATGTATTATCTGGTCTCTCTTCTCCTCCTCTGCCTTCTTCTGTGCTTCTTTCAGTAAAGCTAGGCGTTCACGCAGTTCCACTATTGACATTTCACCACTAAAGCCATAACCAGCAGTCTACAGAAATAGAAATCAGTGAGTGGAAAGAGACTATGTTGATCATGTTTCAGCTCACATTGACGTCATTGGGAGTTTTGACTTCAATTAAGCAGGATTTGGCCTTAACTTATTTACAAGCTATTTTCTGTGGCATAGAAATCATTTTCAGAGATGTATCATAGTACATGAGGCTAAGATGTGACAATACAACTTTTCACAGAAGAAATCTCATCTGGGAAATAAACTGAACTAACCACAAATATAAAAGCCCAGTTTTATCTGACCAGAAATGATTCTAGATAACACAAAATCCAGTTTTAATAGGAAGTTTAAAAGTTAACAGCATCATTTTAAATTTGGAAAACTGTGAAGTCTGTAAAACCAGAAGGGAATATACATTCAAAAATAAATACTGAGATCATTTGTTTGCTAGTATCTGTTTTTCCACTTGGGTGGAAGAGTAATCTAGCTGCAGATTATGGGCCAGATCCTGTGAAATACTGAGCACCTGCATTTAACTGCTGAGGTTAATAGGGGTTAACTGCTCTGCACCTGGCAAGATCAGACCCTTAATGTCCATGGCCAACATTTTAAAATCTGAGTGCCTAAAGTTTGGCACTGAATTCTGGATTTAGGAGCCCAAAGAGAAGCAGCCAGAGTTTCAAGGGTGCTGAGAAACCACAACCCTCATTGAAGTAAATTTTCTGTAGTATCTGGCTGGTGAATCTTGCCCATATGCTCAGGGTTTAGCTGATCACCATATTTGGGGTTGGGAAGGAATTTTCCTCCAGGGCAGATTGGAAGAGGCCCTGGAGGTTTTTCGCCTTCCTCTGTAGCATGGGGCACGGGTCACTTGCTGGAGGATTCTCTGCTCCTTGAAGTCTTTAAACCACGATTTGAGGACTTCAATAGCTCAGACATAGGTGAGAGGTTTTTCGTAGGAGTGGTGGGTGAAATTCTGTGGCCTGCGTTGTGCAGGAGGTCAGACTAGATGTTCATAATGGTCCCTTCTGACCTAAATATCTATGAATCTATGAAAATGGGAGCTGCAGGTGGTCAGCACCTCAGAAAGTCAGGACACTTCTAAACAGAAATTTAGGGGCTTGACATTTTTAGCCCACTACCAAAGCCATATATAAGCAGTAAAATTATCTGCTGTGAAGGAATAGGACCCCTTCCACATATTTACAGGATCACCCCAGTTATTGTACCTCACAGACCTCTGAAATACAAACATCAAAATACAATCATCACACTGAGCTTCTAAGCAATCTCTCTTCCAAAAGGACATTGCTGGGTCTTGACACCATGTGCATCAGTACCTCCACCCTCTACCAATGCAATGCATGCTGGTGGGTGCATATCATAGACACAAATACTGGGCTTCTGAGTAGTTTCCTTTCCAAAACTGCATCAGTTTCACACCAAAAAACAACTATTTTTGTCTATCCTGATGCATTTTAATTTTCACATTTCAAGATGCATATCCTTGAACTATCCCCTCATCTACTGTTTGACCCAGTCAGTACATTGTTGCAGAGCTGTAACACATGAAGTGAAAGGGAAATGCATTAGTACAGGATGGAGATTCTGGAGGTGGTGTATGAAAACTTAGTAGGGAAACTGTGCAATGTCCTTTTTTGGAAGAGGATTTGCTTAGAAGCCCAATGTGGTGACTGAGTTTCAGAAATCTTTGAGGGATGGTCCTGGGAATATATGAAGGGGCTCCTTTTCCTGCACAGTAGATAACACTGCTGTTCATGTAACTGGAGTGCCACCAAGTGGATAGCTGGGGACATTAAAGATTATGAAAGTAAGTGAGAATTTCATGGACTCAAATTCTATTTCATCTAGTTTGAAAGTGTATTTTTACAAAAGAGAAATGCAGGTCAAGCAAGTAAAATGTACTAACTGAAATCGGAGTCACATCTTAAGCACTACTAGGAAATTATAATGTAAACCTGAGAGTTCTCATTCCTTTCTTTATCTGGTTGTAATTTGAATGACCAGCTCACTTTTACCAAACTTACATTTAGCAAGGGCTTCCCTTTGGCTTGATTTGGAATGAGTATTTCAAGTATGACTTCAAATGTGTTGTGTTCACTTGCTATTTGAATCTCCTCTTAGGAATGAGTTAGATAGGAAACCACATTGAAAGCCAAATACTGCCCTTGGATACAAATGGGAACAATGGGAGCTGTATGTGAGGAGCTGACCGCAAAATTTTGCCCACTGTCAATGGCAATGAAATGAACTAGGCCTATAAATGAGAAAGTACTGGAATTCCCATCCCTTTCATTTTAATGAACCAGACAATGAATGCTGCTTCACAGCAGCATGTGTGATTGAGAGAGCTCTGTAATTCCAAGCCCTGACTACATTAAAGAACGGTGCCATTGCACCACTGCTGCTCAGACTGGTTCAGTCATAAAAGTGCAAGTTGCAATGTGAACACACAAGAGAGCCTGTTCAGGGTCCACAAAGTGCACTGCGTGCATTCACAGCACTCCCTGTGAGCACTGCAGAGCTTGTGGATTGTTGAGTCTTTCCCACATCCCCAGGGAATAGGTATATAACCTCTGAGACATAATGTCTATTTGTAGTTGTTCACATTTTTGGCTTGCTCCATTGTCTGCTTTAAATAGCTTCATCCCGTGTGAAGGCCTGTATATGCACTGTGAAGAGCAGGGTCTATGCTCTAGGTGGATACCGCCTTTGGTTGATAGTGCTCCAAGGGAGAAGGAAGTTGACTTTATTCTTTTTTTCTTCAGTTATTCATTTTTTTTTCAGATAAATTGGGTTTCTCTATTGTTTTTTTCTGTTCTTATTTTGTTAGGTTTATACTTTGCTTTGTAGCTGATCCCAGTTTCATTCTCTTGTGTTTCCCTTTAAGGTCCCAAGTGACACTGTCCAGCCAGTCCTCCCTTCTTCTCCTCACTACTAATGCAGTGTCCCCCACAGGGAATTAATAGCTTCTTTGGGAAGCAGGGGGTAGGGAAATGGGATGGGGCAGAAGGGACAAAAGTGGATTTTGGAGAAGTATGGCGAGGTAACATGGTGGATTTGTTTGGGAATCTGAGGAGATGGTGAGGGGTAACTAGGCTACTAATGACTCAGGTCTGTTTTCTGCTTTTAGATATCAGGAGTTTGGAAGATACTGCTAAAGGAGCATATGGACTGCTGCACCAGCAACGCCCTCTCCATGGAAAGAACAGCATCTCTCTGTTGGTTTCTGCTAACTAACCATTAAGGATTTTTTTCTTTTTCTTTTTCAGCTGAATTCCCATGGAAGAAAGGAAAAACTAAAAGAGAGCAGTTCTGATCGTTTACAAGTGTTAGTCAACTTTTATTTTGCTTTATCTTTTTGTTTTGTTATGTTGCTCTGGGTATATGGGGAAGGGGCAAGGGAGGAAGACGAGATCCTGGGCAGAGTTGAGACCAGTCAAGTTTTGCATCAGGTGCTTTTGGGCCTGTATGCAGCCAGTAGGTGGCTGGCTTGAGAGGTGGCAGAGCCAATTGCTAATGTTGTCACTGAAGGGTGGGTGCGAGCATTGTGGGATTGTGCTAGGAGGACTAATTGCACCAATGCAATTGCCACGCTTGTGTTTCCTGTCCAGAGACACAGTATAGGAGGCAGAGCTTTACTCAGAGTCAGTGTAGTCACTGCAATGGGATGAACACCTCTACATCATTCCAAGCTCTATGTGTGGACATGAGAGCTCCAAGTATTGACAAAACGGTTACTGTGAAGATAGAGCAATCTAGGGGCTCTACTTGGCAATGTCTTAAGAGACATGTTATAGGATGAAATCCTGGCACTACTGGACTTAATGGCAAAATTCCCATTGACTTCAATGGGGTTTAGGATTTGATCTGTGCTCGTGATGTTTTCTCTTATAAAGTGTTCATTTTATAAACTCTGGGGAAATTCAGGTTCAGATTTAATTTTTCAATCCAAGCTGCATGTCTTGGGCTCATCTCTAATTGCATGTATCCAACATGCAATATTTTTGTATGCAGTATAATTCACGTCTGTGTGAAAGGTAAACATACCTCTAAAACAGTTATTTTTTTCCTTATGAACCTACCTGGGTTAAGTCAACAAACTTGTTCCTAAAGAATGGCAGAGATTCTATAGCTCTTATCTGTTGAATCAATTCATATCTTTTCCTAATCTTCTCTTCCTCTTCTTCCAGAGCTTGACGAAGAAGTTCTCGGCTCTCCTCAGACACTTCCTGAACTGAGAGAAAACAAATAACGCATGTTAGCTGCATGTCGGATGCTGCAATACATCTGGAGATGAATTCTTGTACATGTGTGAATAATGACTAATACTGATCTGAATATACTTCAGTTTGTTACCCTGCCCTGGTAGGAAGGATGATGAGAGAGACTAATAATTACTTTCCATCTCTAATATCTGTGATTCTATGATACTTACAGACACAGAACTGAAATATAAAGCAGTTTATACTTACAGTTGACACAATTAGTATGTAGTAATTTATTTTCTAGTTTAGACTCGAGACCAAAAAAAATAGGAAAATGCGTAGTTTCATTTACTTAAAGTACAGACTCTGTCTAGCATCAAATATTCATAGCTTTCCAAGCTGTATGTACTCTGGAAAGCTATGGATTCTGGCTCACTGCCAGGCTCACCTATCTAGGAAAAAGACTGGCTTACTCAGTGTAACCCAGGAACCTCTTGGTGCCAACTGGCAGAGGGCACAGGGGCCGCATACAGTTTTACAGGGATCTCCTGGGTCAGATATATGCACATTAAGTTTACCAAAGGGTGGCATGTGAAGCCTCTACCAAGAGCCAAATAATCATTGCAAAATGTATGTACAGATAATGTTTAAGAAATTATGTTCTTAAGGTATGTGAGTTAAGGCAGGTCACCAGAAAGTGATAAACGTGCTGCTGTCAGGTAGGAGGGAAGAGATGCGTCTCTCTTTCTCTGGCTGGTCATGTGTGTATTGTCACTTTCACAATGGAGGCCTATCTACAGTCTGAGCTCAATGCTAATCAAGAGATTGTGAAATTGACAAGAAAGAGGCACACAGGAGACTGTCCTATTTATGAGTAAAGACAAAGATAACTGGGGGTACAGGGGGACACCCTCGGATCTTTTCCACCGAGGAGGCAAGCTGACAGCACGACTTGTCTCATGAAGGGAAGACCGCAGCCAAGCCTGGCTGTAATATGCTGGCAGGATTTTGGGTACGCTTTGACCTATAAGACATGACAGTAACTAGTTAAGTAAGTCTAGGTTCTAAAATGTGTTTTTATTTTATATGAAACCATTTGTCTCCAATATTTATACTTGCTATCACTTGAATCTTTGTTAAACAGACTTTAACTATAAACTTCCTTACGTGCTGAGTGTTAAAGTAGAGCAGTAATGTGAGTTGTATCTGGTAAGCTGGGGCATGGTGTTGCTTTGGGAGCAGTGAATCTGTGAATACTGTGGGTGTCCAAAAGACTAGAGGATGGACACTCCAGGGGGACAATCCAAGGGCTTATGGTTGGAGTGTGCCTATTGCTAACCTACAGAAGGACAGCAGGGCCTGTGTAGGCTGAGAGGGGAATGCTTGTGTTGCCCTTGGCCAGTGGAGTTGGGGAGCTGACCCACAGCAGGCACAGACAAGGTTTCCTCACATGAACAGCAGGTGGTAGTGAGGTACCTCACAGCCCTGGGGACCCTTGGGAAGCATCACACTCAGAAACTAAAAACAAGAATTAAAATCTGAATGACAGAGGTGTGACCCTATCCAGGCAGAGGAGAACTTGTGCATTTGAGGGCTCATCTTCTGCACTCTATACTTCTCAAGGCTAGAGACTGCCTATTCCTTCACTAGGTATTAGTGCAGTCCTATAATGGAGTAAGTACCATGCATATCTTTGGATGGAGGAAGAGACCAGCTTCATGACCACCATTAAGTCATCTGAGCTAAAATATAAACTGGAACGTCCCCTTGGAGAATTGTGGAAAGCCAGCAACATCCACTCTCCACTCCAATCACTGCTCTGCTTTTTCACGCCCAGTGATTTATTTTGGTTTAGAGAAGGAACTCTCTCTTATCTCAGTGGCTGCTTTCTTCTTCTCCTCCTCAGTTTGGAAGAGGTCAATAATGAGTTATGTCTCCTTTAAAATTTTCAGTTGGCCCAACAAGTCTTTTCTTTAGGACATTGGGGATTCAGTATGAGTCACATGAATCTGATCACCATATACTGGTATGGCAATCAGAACAGGCAGTCACATGTACCACTTCTGGCAGGAGTGTAGACTGGTAGCTTCAGAATGCCTGATTCTGCATCTTCCCCTTTAAACACAGGGAATAACTTCTCTGGGCCAGTAGCGTAGCTTAGATGCTCATTTCGGCTAGAGTGGGCTCAAAGATTCACTTATTACATTGGTCCCCTTGTTTACGGGAACATATATTCTGAATTTCTCCCCCTCTTCTTTTTCAACAAAATTTAGATGAGTTGCCCACTAAAATTAAGATAAAATGACTTGGAAATTTGCCATCATATCCTAGGGGTTTGGCAACACAAATACCTATTTGTCGTTTGTACTTCTGGAGCTTCATTCGTGCTTGCTTCACGTTTTTATGTCCTTCCACTACTTGCTCCACCAACTCTCTCATTTCCTTCGCTTCCTGAAGACGTTTCTCTGCATATTGGTGCATCAGTTCTGCTGTCTAAACCCCAAACAAACAACAGGCCAGTAAAGAAAACGATAAAAACAACTCTTCTCTCTTTGCTGCAAGCTGTTAAAAACGGGTAAGGACCACTGGATTAGCAGGATTGCAGCCTCCACAAAAGTAACATGTGTGTAAGGAGGGAGACAGGAGGGAAACCCCAGTTTGAGGATCCTGATTCTGCCTCATTCTCCGATAGCAGTTCTGCAGGGTTTGTTGTAACTCTACAGCAGCAGTAACCTCTGTGCCCCCTTTACAGGAAAGCCAACATGACAGGATGTTCAGAAGGCCACACAGACAGCCATGGGGAGGGAAAGTTCATTTGCACCATCTCCATAGACTTGCTCCCAACTGTTTTTCAGAGCACATAAGGAGTTACCTTCTGCCCTGGTCATGACTAACTGACACCTTGTCTACACAGGGACACTCAGGAAGGTTAAGGTGACTCAGATGAAGGTGTGGAGTCAATGCACATTTGTTAAAGCGTGTATGGATGCTCTCATTCAGAAGTAAACTGGCCTGAATTTGTTGTAATTTAATCCTCTCCAAAGAGGAGGCCAATTTTCTCCTGAATGGAAGCATCCATACCTGCTTTAACTTATGCGCATTGCCTTCACACTGTTAGTTGATTCTCCTTAACTTTCCTGAGTGTCCCATGTAGACATGTTTTATTCTCAGGCAACCCTGATACAGGGCTAACTTGAACTATGGTCCCGTAATGAGCCTGCATTACCTTTCTATAATACAGAGAAAGCATGTTTTCAGCTACCGTCTGTATTGGCTTGTGAGAGGAGATGAATTAGCTCAAAGATTGTGCATTTGGAAGTGTATTTCATGAAATAATTGTTCAGCATAAAATATGCATGCACATCTATAAAGTGGTCTCCTGCGCTTCCCCACCATTGAGGTTCTGTATATCCTAAATAGCACAGAGCAGTGGTTCTCAAACTGGGGTCCGCGAGTCATATCCAGGACCACCGGCCCTGCTGATCAACTCCTCTCCCTCCCTCCAGTGTCTCTTGCATGCTGCAAAACAGCTGTACAGCAGCGTGCAGGAGGCGCTGGGAGGGAGGGGGAGGAGCGGGGACGGGGTGCGCTCGGGGGAAGGGACGGAAAGAGGTAGGGAAGAGGAGGGGCAGGGGTGGAGCGGAGGCAGGAAGAGGTGAAGCAGGAGTGGGGCCTTGTGGGAAGGGGCGGAGTGGGGGTGGGGCCCAGGGGTTGAACACCACCAGGGAAAATTAGAAACCGGCTTGTGGGTCTGCGAAAAAATTTAAATCAAAATGGGGGTCCTCGGGCTGCTAAAGTTAGAACCGCTGGCACAGAACACATCAGGTGAGCTCAGACATCTGACAGACTTTTTGTTGCTTTGATCCTATTCAAACACCATAACATAGTTATTCTTCTACTAATGAGTCCACTGAAAATAACTGCCTTTAATCTCTTGATGTCCGCACTTCTTAGTTACAAAGAATGGGAAATCCAAGACAACAAGGGATTCAGAGGTAAATATTTCTTCTGCTTTTACTCACTTTAATAAGCACATATTAACTATCAAATCAAATACTAGTAAACCTTTTCTTTCCCAACATACTAGAACTTCTGTGGATGTAAACTAAAGCACCAGATTTTTGCACTAGTTGCAGACTCCAGTTAAATACACAGACCTACTTTGAATGAACTTCTGTACATTGTTATAACAAGCTGTTTATTGATATAAAGCTCAAATAAAGTCTGAGTTATTCTGTAATGCTTTACCTCTTCTCTTTTTAGTTCAGCTTTCTTCTTGTTTTCCTGAATTACATTCTGACGTGCTAGAACTGCCTCCTCGTGACTCAGTTTCCCTTGTAGCCTCCTACATTCTATCTCAGCCAGCTGTTGTTCCAAATCTTTTTCACGCATCTGTTTTTGCCATTCCAGGAATTCAGATGGGTCATGGGCACCTCGTAGCAAACCTTCAATTCTGGAAAGGAGAAGAAAACCTTTAACTCTAGGTTCCTGTATTTGAACATTTTGGCTATGAGCAAATTCTGCTTTTCAGCTGAAACATTTCTTAAAAAACTTTGAGCAAAACCCATTTACCTGTTTGAGTTACCCCTTCAAACATGGTTGACAGGGCCAGCCTTATGGGTGAGTGACATGGGTGACCACCGTGGGTGCCGTGGTCGGGGGGGTGGGGGCGCCATGGTCAAGAGGGTGCCAGCGTCCGGGCACAGTAAGAGGCAAGTGCCCACCAGCCAGGCTCCACTCCCCACTTTTGGGTGGTTTCGTTGGCCTGTGTGGTGTCCTGGCTTGGCAGAGGAGGCAGGACAGGTCGGGCCAGCTCCCAGCTGGGGGAGGGGCGGAAGTTGCGGGGGTGTTGTTGCAATTTGTGGCTGAGGAGGGTCTGCCCTCGGGGTGAGCTGCAGAATCCCCGGCAGGCCCAGGGAAGTGCCTTGCAGGGCAGGCTGGGCTTGCCCCTGGGCTGTGCCATGTGCTGGTTTGCACTGGGCTGGGGGCGAGGACAGTGCCAGTGGGAGAACTGCTTCTACCCAGTGTCTCCTGTGCTCACCCCAGGCTGCCAGCTCTTGCCAAGGCTCTAGGCGTCAGCTGAGCACTGACAAATTCATAGCTGGAAACCAGACCAGCTCACATGTGTGTTAGTATTTTTCAAGATAGGCATTAGACTTACAAAAATGTGTTTAGTTTCTATGGAATATTTGTATGTTGCTGCATGAATTAATTTCACTTGTAATGTCCATATCCCATGCTATACAGTGATATGCAAGTTTTGCTTTATAATTGTAAAAATGCTTGCTCTGAACCTGTGAACCAAGTCAGAAGAAATGGTCCCACGCCCATCAAGAAGGGCTGTCAAAACTAAATGGGCCATTGGGGAACCTCATGATACAAACACTTGGTTAATTTCCCTCACACCCATGAAGGTGCTACATGCAAATAAGCTCGTCCCATCAGCTTGAATGCTGGAAGGAGGACATAAAGATCACTGACATGAATGTTTTTCTTTTTGCTGTTTGGACTCTCACAGGGCTGGAGCTCTGAAACAGAAGCTGAGATTCTCAGGGTCAACCTAAAAGACACACAGTACTGACCGATTACTATAACTCGGTCACCTTTTGGAACCACAGGTGTAACTTATTTGTGTATATTGTGTTTGCCTGCTTTAACCTGTAAATAACTCATTTCTTTTCTTAGTTAACAAAGCCTTAATTAATTTACTATAGGATGGGCTACAAGTGTTGTCTTTGGTTTGATATCTTAGGTACAAATTGACTTGGGGTAAGTGACTGGTTTCTTGGGACCGGGAGCAACCTGAATATTTTGTGATCTTTGGCATATAGCAACCAACTATCACTAAGTCCAGCTTGCCTGGGTGGCAAGGTAGGCTGGAATGCCCAAAGGGACTGTCTATGACTCAATGGTAACACTGTTATAGTGCTTCATGAGTTCATAGTTTTTACTGGGTTGGTGAAATCTAATTATAGAACATGCCACCTGTTTGAGATCTCTGCTCTACCTTTTTGACAGTGTGCCCAGAAGTTGGCACTCAGGGTCATGAACCACTCCATGCAGCGTGACAGAGGGACACCAAAAAAAAGAAAAAAAAATCCATGCAGACATCTCAGTGCTGTGCAATTCATGCTTTAGCATAGCATAGAAGTTTCATTCTCTATTTTGATGTAAATTATTCTCAACAATAATAGTGATGGAATGCCAAATGTATGTGGAACATAGGTAACATTGGCCAAGATTCTCAAAGGTATTTAGTTGCCTAATTCCAATTGAAATCAGTGGGAATTAGATATCTAAATACCTTTGAGGATGTGGGGTCTTGCAACTCAAATGAGTGACATCTCTCATTTTGAAGGGGTCACTCATTTTACTCAGATTTGACAGGTCTGAATTTAATCCTTAGCCTCATTATGTTCACTTCTAAAAGCTTTTGTGGAAGGCTGGAGTCTTCTCAAGAGGTTAATAATGTTTTGCACTAAGCCTGCTAACTCAGGTGGAACATTTATAATATTAACCCAAGATGACAATATTCTAGATTTTGTCTCAGTCGAAATTACTAGTTGTAATGTTATTTATTTCTAGTGAAAGAACACAACCTGCACTGTCCATTCACTCTCTCCTCCCTCACCCCCAATGATTAACAGGCGAACTGAAAACCTAGACTAATGACTACTATGTCCTGTATGGTCATGGAAGCCAGTGAGTATTATTATATAAATAGTAACCAGTTTGAGTATAAAACTCTGAGTACAATAGCCCACATTCAGCTCAGATGTAACTCCACTGACGGTAACAGAGTTACACCAAAAATTATTTGACTTATTTGTTTTCCTTAACAAATACACTATAAGTACTTGAATGGGTACGAACATAATCTGTTTGTATGTATAACTATGTACACGCATGGATGTGCGTGTGTGTAATTACTTATCCAGAATGATGTACTTATGTGTATCTAAAACATGATTATTCATGGCACTTAACAAGTGGGCATTAGCTAGAATGCTCAATTAGAACAGAGTCACATTGTACTCTACCTACAATAAAAGAAAAAAGTCTTCATTGTCATTCTAATGTAGTCTTTAATTTCAGTCCAATCTGCTCATTATTAATCATGCAAATTTTCATATGCCTTTAACAGATTAATTAAACTGCAGTTAAACTAATATAATGAGTCTCCCTTAATGTGCTCTCTATATCAAAGGATGTATAAAAAGGAGCTGGGAAATAGTATGTACAGAAAGTACCTGTTGAGTTCTTGTTCCATTTTTCGCTGGTAGTGAGCACCTTCTCTTAAGATTGCTGTTGCATTTAATTTAATAGGTACGTTGTCAATCTATCAGGAACAGAAATGCATATACTATATTTAGCAATGTGAATCATAAATGGACTACAGAAACAATTCAAAGGGTTAAATAAATCAATCCACGGTAATTCAATCACATTAGATCACCTTCAAGATGAAGTATAAATTTTGCTCAAAGCATTAATCTGACATTCACAATAGATTTGCATGCTCTTCATAAACCACTCAAGCTGTTTAAGCAATCAGCCAGGTCCCTGAAGTGGATTATAAATTTGTAATCACTCTTGGGCCATGTCAAATCATATAAGGTGTTCACTTCTTTTAATTTTTTTAAACTCTTATATACTCATGTACATGGAAACATTCCAATAGGAAAAGAAAAAGATTCCAGTTGATTTGGACAAAGATATGATTGCCAACTGCTTCCAACAGAAAACATCTTGTGTGTCCACCTCTGGGAGAGTTGAAAGGAAGGAAGATCACACACATATTCCAGTAACACGTAGAACTTTTCATCTGAGGATCTCAAGTGGTTTGCAAACATTAATTTATTATCTTTAACATATTTCTAGGAGGCAGTATCATTATATCCATTTTATAGATGGAGAAACTGAAGTACAGACTTCATTGACCTTCAAAGTCACAGAGAGAGTTACCAGTACAACTGGGACTACTAGATCCAGGGCTGCTTCAGCATCTCTCTTCAGAGTAAGCATTGCCTTAGGAGTGACAGACAGACAATCTCTAAAGCCTGAGAGAGGCAGTGGAGTAGAGCCACTACGCAGCTTCTTTGCCAGCCAAGGATTCCCCTTACACAAGGGGAATCCTTAGAGGGCCAGATCCAGCTTTACAGCGGCACACAATGGGTCCAATTCTGATCTGACCAGAATACAAGAGAGGCAACACCTTTGAAGTCAATGCAATAGTGTCAGTGTAAAACTGGTGTGAGATCAGAATTGAGCCCACTCCATATAGAAAACAAAAATCACTGATGACACCAGCCAGTTAAATTAAGTCCATTCACAATGTGGATATGGAAGCAAATCATATTAAAGTGTATTTTAACTACAAGATAACTGTATTGCTCTGCCAGTCCCTAAAGATGTGCAGAATCACTCAAGACATCCTATACTAACCTTCTGCACAACCAACCGAAATACATAAGCAAAACTGAAAAACATGGTTGTTTCATATTTGAGGTTGATTATGTAGGTTGAGCACATCAGTCAAATGTTGTAATCAGGAAATTCAATAAATGGAGGTGAACAGTGTTTTCCTACAGCATGGGACACATTTTAATAGCCCACCTGTGAAATGTAGTTACCCATCTATTTCTCAGTGCAAAAAAGGTGGGTGCCAAAGTTTGGGGGAGGAGACAGCAATGAGAGTCCTTTCTTTCCTTATACTGGTCTTGCCATCTCTACATCTCTCTAATACCTTTTATTGGGCCAACTTCTGTTGGTGAGAGAGACAAGCTTTCGAGCTTACACAGAGCTCTTCTTTAGGGGTGGGAAATGTACTCAAGAGCGCAGAATTCAGAGATAGTCTATATTTTTTTATATGGTATTGGTTTTAAATTGAAAACATTCACTAAAATATGTGGAAGTTATTATGCTTTTGGAAACTGCTTGTTTATTCCCCCTTCATGTAGTATATGGAGTTCCTGTAGATTAGACAGAAAAGTGGTCAATATCCTGAACTGAAACTGATTATGGGGACAATATTTTATCTAGAAATGTTCCATCTCCAGTTTAATAAATAAAATTATGATTGAATAAAATGCACTCTAAACAGCCAGGATACACAAGGATTACAAGATTTGTGCAGGTATGTACAAAAAAGTATCCAAATAGATTTTTCTATTGCATATATTATCAGTGAATACCTGATTTCACATTACCCCTTTTCTGTCATGTCATTCCTTTCCCCTTATCAAGTAGGAAGAAGGGGCTGCAAACTTGAGTAATTCTTGTGGAAAAAATCATATTCAATATTCTCACCTAATAAACACACTATTTTTCAACCCAAACCAATAAATATGTAGAGAACCGGATCTCCTGTGAGCACAAGGCAGACTGAGCCAGAGTAATGAGCCATTTGTACAGTCTCACTGCTTGCAGTGGAAAGAAAGAATAAAGATTTTGTAACAGCAGTGGTAAATCATTTTTGTCTGCATGGCAGTTTCAATGTGCCTGACTGAGACTAGAAAATGTGTTATTGTACAATGGATGTTCTCACAAGAAGGTAAATGAACTATGGTAAATTGCATACTGACCCTAATCTATTTAAATATTATACAATTTGATTATTTTGAGATGGAGTTTGTGACCTGATTTCTAACATATTGTACACACATTCCTCCTAAATCTTCTCAGTTGTCTATTGGGAGGTGAAGGATGAATGGGAGTGGGTGTGGGAAGTAGAATTTATTTTAAGACTCAAACAATATGCTTATCTCAGCTATGAAAGTTTTATAGCAGCTCCCTGAACGCCACCTAATCAACCTTCAAGGCAAATGCGTTTGGGTGAGATAAATACGACTATGCCACTGGAAAAGATACGAACAACTATTAAAAATGTCCCTAATCAATTTAATAACACACTGGATCCATATTTTTCTTTTATGCAGCTTAACCAATGGGTTTAATTCCCACAGGCCAACACTCTAGCTGATAAGTTTCAATATTTTAGATTGTCTGAGAGGGAAGTGTAACAGACACAGACTTCAACAGAGTCCAAATTACTGTTGGTCCTGTGAGTGTGTTAACCGAGGAAGGAGTAGGGGTCTTAATATTATACAGCACTTTAAAAACAAATTGGACATATCATATCGGACAGCACTTTTAAACAGACTTATTAATGTAATGTCAGTAAGTATAGTGGTGGTATTACTGTTATTGCTGAACACTGTAAGTCATCAGTGTCTGATGTGGTTTACAAATATTTTCCAGAAGCCAGATTTTCAAAGGGGGAAATTGGAATCTAAATGACCTCACAAATAAAATATGTAAGCCTGCTGTAACTGACTATCCATTTGTGATTAGTTAGCAGATTTGCACATGCAGGTGATTTGAGGGAACCATAAGTGCATGAACCTCTGTTGTATGTGCAACACCACCCGACTGGCCAGCTTCTGAAGTCAGTGGAGTTATTTGAAATTTGTATTGGTGCAACTGGGATCAGAATTTGGCCCCATGTACTGCTAAAACATCACTATCAAAAATTGTTCAATAAAGGTGAGCAAACATCTATTTCCTTAGACTATGGGACAAATTTCCCATTTACACTAACAGTGAATCTGATCCTGAGACACTCTGTTATTTTGATTCAGCTGTTTTGGTGTGATCTTGATGATTATGAAAGATGCCAGATAGAAAATCCTGAGGACTGAAGTCTTTTGTTATACACAGGGCAATCACAGCTCAGGCAGTGGCAATGCAGGCTGCCCAATGCTGTCTTACTATCTCTAAGGGTGTGTCTACACTTCAAGTTGGGGTGGTGATTTTCATTGAGCTAGCAAGCTAAAAATAAGAGTGTAGCCACAGCAGCACAAGGGGCTAGCCACCCCAAGCCTGAGCTCATCTGAGACCCTAGACACATACTCAAGGTGGATAGCACATCCTGCTACTTGCACTACTGAAGTCTCAGCAAAGAGGCAATCAGTGTTGTGGGTTTTATGCTTTAGGTACCTGTTTAATGGAAACTACACAACAGACCAAACTCATTTCACACCAAATAGTCATTTCCATTGCTCATTCTTTAGGACCTGGATTTGAACCAGTGACCTAGAGGTGAAAGGCTCTATTGCCCAGCCTCTGCTAATCCCCTGAACTATCCCATTCCCATGGCCATAGGCCTTGGTGTAATACCCTTGATTACAGAGGAGTTGTATCAATTTGCACCAGTTCCAAATCTGGTCATGACTTTCAGTCCACACTTTTCAAACACTTGTAACATCTGTATATTCTAAATGTTACTCACCTTGCCCTGGATCTTTTGAGCTTGGAACTTCGTTTTATTCTTCATAATGCCGGATATATACTGCAAGTCATCCAAAAATTAATTTTCATTTCAGAAATAGATTTTCAAATACTCAGGAAAAATCTTATTAAATTGTATCTTGAATATTATTCCCTTTGGAAGAGCAGATGTGATTATTGAGGACTAGATACTGCATCCTTAAATCTTGTTGTGCATGCCAAACTCATTGAGAGTTCTGCGTAACAAATAATTGCAGAACAGGTCCCAAGAAAAATTATTGCTGATTACTATGAAATGTATTTAGATGGCTAACATAACAAAATAATAAAGTAATATTGTTTGCTACAGAAATATTGAATATGGAATACTACCAAAGGCCCCTAATATAGTCAGTTCTTAAGATGTGAGTTTTGTGAAGATAAAGCAGGATATCAAAGGACATTTCATGAGATTATTAAGTGTATGTGGAATTCTGACAATGACAGGGAACTTCATTCTATGCTGCTAGCTACAGATGCTCAAATGAAGGTGTTTGGTGATGGGCATGGTATAAATGATACACAGATATGATACTGCAGTGATCATATTACATGAATGGGCATGATCCTACAGCTGTAAATCAGGAGTCACCTAATCAAACAGAGCTGCTTTCACTATGCTGCTGTGTACCCTTTCAATGTAATGGAAAACTGCTCTGTTGGATGAGAGAACTGCTTGAGTGGCAAGGGAAGTTGCTGGAGCAGTGTTAAAGTAGGCAGGTAAGAGGGGAGGGGCAGCAGCAGGAGTACTGGGGTGAGGAAAAGGGAGCCAGTGGAGAACTTTCACAGTGAATGAAGCACAGTCCAGGATCTGTGCATTATATAAAATAAAAACATCCACATTTCAAATTGCAGGGCTTTAATTCTACCTGGGGAATCTGGTGTCAAGCTAGACAGGCCTTGGTTCTTGTAGTTTAGAAGGTCACCAGAACCCCTTGATGGAATGATAGTATCATACTTCCTAACTCCAAATACAGAGAGATCCTTTGAGTACTTTGATAAAAAGTGATTAATGTGTATAAAAACACACGATAGTTGTTTTTTAATTTACCAATTTTGTTTAACTTACACCTCTCGGGGCTTTTTTCTCAGGCTTTACGGTTGCACACCTGAACTGGCTAACATTTGCTTCCAGCAGCAATTCCTAAAATCAAAACAATTATTTTTTTAAGTATGGTACATTTTAAATTCTCCACTGAGAAATTTAAAAACACCTTTTTTCGATGTAGCAAATTGAGGCAACCATTAAAACACAGAACTCTAAATATTTAAATACCAAGTGAAAATACAAATGATTGGAGCACAAAGCAAATGGTGTACAAGAACCTATTCTTATATGGTCAAACATAATTTGCAACAAGCCACAACAAATTCTCAAAGGGATCATAGACCAATAAACTTCCTTGGTTAGACGGTGACTACAGAAAAGAAAAAAACCTCTGAAGGCAGAGGCTTAATCAGGACATGCAGGTGAATGAAGAAAGACACAAGGATGGATTGGAGCAGCAACTTTTATAAATGTAGCATGGGGGAGCGGAGCTGTCTGCCTTATTGTCCCGGTCTCTCCAATACCAGCCATTTAAGTGGGTCTACTGTGGGGGCTACAGAGCTCCATCCACATAATCCCTAATTCGGGGTAGACTCCCCTTAGCCTACCTGTAGGATTCAGTGACCGCACTCTTCTGAATCCTCTCACACACATACCACTCATGTGGGGAAACAGAGGGTACAAGAATGGGGGAATCTCGGTCTGTGAAGACTTCAGGTCTTCTCGTTTCCAATAGAAATAAGGCCCAACAGTGAAATCTCAGGTCTCCTTTACTTCTGGGAGCCAACCCTTTTGAGCTCCACATTGCAAAGAACTAAACATTCCTACTGAATTTCTATGCTCTACTCCTATTTGGGTTATCTGTGCCTCCATGATGCTGTGAGGAAGGCAAAACGCTCCCCACGAACCCCCTGCTAATCTGGCCTGAATGGGAACAATTCCTTCTTGACCCCAAAACAGGGTAACTGGTCAGACCCACAGCATCCTAAAAGCACAGTTCCTATACTACAACTACACAGAAGGAGGGTGGGGCAGTCAAAGGGACAAAGGGATCCAAAACACTCAGGCCAAGGTTTAAAAAAAAATGTGGGGGGTGGAAGAAGTTAGGCTCCAATCAGCTCCCATCTTCCTTTGGTTGGCCAATGGGCAATGGAGAGCTCCTGGAGGAGAGTGGGCCCAGGGGGGCTGTCATAAATATAAAGGGAAGGGTAACCACCTTTAAATCCCTGCTGGCCAGAGGAAAAAACCTTTCACCTGTAAAGGGTTAAGAAGCTAAAGGTAACCTCGCTGGCACCTGACCAAAATGACCAATGAGGAGACAAGATACTTTCAAAAGCTGGTGGGGGGAAAACAAAGGGTTCTCTCTGTCTGTGTGTTGTTTTTGTCCAGACCAGAGCAGGAATGCAGGTTAGAACTCCTGTAAAGGGCTAATTTTACAGAGGTGATTCTTTTACTTTTTCTTCAAGTAAAATTCTTTTAAGAACCTGATTGCTTTTTCATTCTTCTGAAGATTCAAGGGTTTGGGTCTGTGTTCACCTAGGCAAATTGGTCAGGATATTTATCAAGCCTTCCCCAGGAAAGGGGGTGTAGGGTTTGGGAGGATTTTTTTGTGGGGGAAAGACGTTTCCAAGCAGGCTCTTTCCCTGTTATATATTTGTTAGACGCTTGGTGGTGGCAGCAATAAAGTCCAAGGGCAAAAGGTAAAATAGTTTGTACCTTGGGGAAGTTTTAAGCTGGTAAAAATAAGCTTAGGGGGTCTTTCATGCAGGTCCCCACATCTGTACCCTAGAGTTCAGAGTGGGGAAGGTACCTTGACAGGAGCCCACCCCTGCATTCCCTTGCATGTGCTCCCCCTCCTTTTGGGGCTGTCTTCTTTACTGTAGTCAGGGGCATGCACAAAGGGGGGGCAAGCAGGGGCACGGGCTGCCCAATAATTATCTCCACCACTGCCCCCAGCTTCTGCTCTGGCCCCCCGCCCTGGAATTCCGTCTCTAAAGCCCATCCTCCCACTTTCTGCCACGGTGGGAGTCGGGCTGAGCGCGGCTGAAGGGATGTGCCTGGGAAAAGCACTGCAGCTAGCACTCCCGCTGAGCCCTGTCCCTTCCTTGCTCCAGCATCCAGCAAGTGTTTGGAGCCCACCTGGGGTATGTAGATGGGAGCTCAGGACAATGGGGGTGGGGCAGGCAGCCGGGCTGGGGGCACTGGAAGGATGGGTGGGGAGCCCAGGGAATGCAGTGGGGGCCTGGTGGTTTGGGGAGACAGCGGGGCCCAGAGGAACTGGATGGGTGGGGGGGCAGTGTTTAAAGTGCCCCTCCAAAAGTAGTCACATTGAAATCCCTGCATACACCCCTGATTCTGGTCCAGTCAAGGCTCCTGCCCACTGAGACAAATGGGTGGCATTTTTAGAAACTGATTTGGAAAGAATGCACCTACTGTACAAAAAAGTGCACCTACTTTACTGCACCATGACCTAGCCCTGGATATGTTTCCCTCACAATCCCTAAGGAGATGGAGCCAAATGTTAAAAAATTTAGCTCCATTTCTGTGTGAATGGGCAAGTGCATTAATCAGCTTTCAGTGCATGAAGTCAACATGAATTTTCATCCTTGATGAAAAACTTGTGTTAGGGCCCTTATTCTGCAATCATCTCTCCTGGGTGGATGCCTGAATGGAGCCCCAGTGACTTCGAAGTTCATTGAAGGATTGGAACCTTAGTTGAAAGCCCCATCACTGCATATAACACACAATTACCAGTGTTTGTTTCCACACAGTAAGCAAGATAACATTCCTTTTCCTGCACTGGTGGAGTGGGGTAGTTGAAGAGAAGCCTTGGTGCCAGGGGCTGCTCCAAGAGGCACAAGGGTCTGAGTAGCTCCAGCTGAACCCATTTAAAGGGAACAGCACATATAATGATGCAGCCCCAGAAGTGAAAGGCGCACTCTGGCTTTTCCACTGGCTCTGAGTGATGATGCTAAGCTGGACATGTAGCATCAGCCTTGACATAAAATGCACAGGGAGAGGCTCCTGGTGTTTTCACTCTTTTCTAGAGTTGCTCTGATACATCAGTCACATGTGCAATTCTATGACCGTAAGTGACATTTCCATATGCATCTTTCTTTTCAGGAGCCACAATTTCAGCTTCATTTAGTGAACAGTCTGAGGAACTGACCTTTGTGAATGCTTTAAATGCCTTTTATGCCATTTCAGAGTGACAAAAATGGCTGCTACAACAACTTCACTTTCTGCTGTGGCTTTCCTTTGTGTTGCTTGCATTCATGCATCTGCTCCACTGGAGACTGTGGCTGCTAGTTAAGTGATTCTACACTTATCTCAGACTCTTGGTAATCCAGATAATGTGCTTTGTTTCTTTCCCCTTTCAATCTTTCCATATAATGTGTACTAAGCATGTACATTCTGCACAACACAGACATAATGAAAGGATACAAAATAAAGTAATACTGCTGGAAAGTGAAGAACCTAAAAGTAACAGATGCTTATAACGAGATGGGGCAACAAAAGGGCAAAAGGAAAGCTTGACCCTAACAAAATATGTAGGCAGTTCAGCATATTCTACATACAGGGCAACTTGCACCAGGACATGGAGAGGCTAGTACAGTGATAAATTGTCTGGTATCAGTCAGTGAAAACTAGAACAAGGCATTTGTGGAATGCAGGTGGGAGAGTACAGATAAAAAGATGTAAAAAAACCAGACCTTTTATCAAGCTTCTAAAGCACCTCTATATGGGGATTGCATTATGAGAGGTCTGATGGGAGAGGGAGCTACCATGTAATTTCCTTCCAAGGAGAGGAAGAGGAAGACAGAAATCTGCCTTAAATCTAATCAGAGCTGACTTATTTAATAGGATTCATTTCAAAATCAGGATCAGTTCAAATAACCAGAGCAGATCAAGTGTCAGGGCCCTTTCCAGGCCTTCCCTCCCACTTCTCTCTTAACACTACAGCGCCTTGAATTCTGCTGCTTTCCTAGTCATGATGATCTCCTACTCTCAGATCCTGGTCTGGGGAGGAGCTCTCAGGTATGTGCAGCACCAAATACTACAGATGAGTCAGGAGCTACTGAGACTTTTCTGTAACTGGATGATGCTATGAAATTATTTCTCAGGTAGGAAACAGAAATTATGTTAAATTTTTAAATCTCTTAATGGTTAATTGCACACATTGACTATCTGTGTGTCCTATGCGAGCAAAGGAGTAGCTTCTCCTGGATCTCTGTAGGGTTCCACAGAGCTGGTTAAGTTCCCCAGTGCCCCCCTCCACATGGCCAAAGGGAACAAGCAGGGCTTGGAGGAATACCCCAGCCATGCACCCTGAGTTCTTATCCCTGGAGTCAGGGGAAGCAGTAGATGCAATGGAGTGTCGGAAAGGCCACTAATACCTCATTATAGTAGGGCAGAGCAGAAGCAGTGGGGTGCAAGTTCCTTCATGTCCTTTCCTTGGAGAGTAGTGGAGAAGCAGTGGGGAATGCCCCTCAAACTACTCAACACAGTAGGAGAGAAACTTTCCCCTCAATCCCTCTGTGGAGCAGGAGCCAGGTATGGGGGAGGCAAGAGCCTTCACTGGGCTATCTGCAGTCCGTAAACACCTTCACAGGGTCAGTGCAGATGGAGGGGGGAAACAACATGGCACTGGGCACTGATGTAAGAACAAGTATGTAAATGGATTTCAATGTGGTAGCCATGTTAGTCTGTATCAGCAAAAACAAACAATGAGTCGTCCTTGTGGCACCTTAGAAATGAACAAATTTATTTGGAGCAATCTTGATTGGCTACATTAGGACAACATCACGTGGCTGCTTCCACAAGCACTACCCTTTGTAACCGTACTGCTATTATTTGTGTTGCAACAAACACTGAGTAGAAGATGGTCTCTGCCCTGAAGAACTTACAATAAAATAGACAAGATGGACAAAGGGTGGGGGAAAGGAATAGAAGGAGCAGCCTTCATTGCTCCAAGACAGGGGGTGGCCCAGCAGCTGCAGAAGCATTTTTGCATTGGATAGAGCCCTAAAGCTCTGAAAACTGTAACTTACATCAAAGAACAAACAGATGCTGGAGAGGGGCAATTAAAAATAAAATCATGCTACACTTACCTCTGCTCTTCTGCGATTTCTATACTTGATTTCCTGCAGGTGCTGTTTTTCCTTTGGAGGTTTGTAGGTGCTCTGAGGAACCTATATTAAAAAGGCAGAAATTTCTGTAATACAGGTATGAAAGACTGAATGTTTCAAACAATAAATCTGTGTGTGGGGGGGCATTTATCCCTAATGAAAAACTACAGCCATTATTTAAAAAGTAGTGATTTCTTTTCTATTAGTGCCATAAAATGAATAGTAAAGTTTTAGGGGTGAATGCATAAAAGGGATAAATATCCACCAACCATCACTATTTGGCTGGGGCTGTCCAGGCCTTGTCAACCCTGTTCCAGGTGCTTTCAGCCAAAGGAGCTGTTAACTCAGTTTAAAAAAAAAAGTCCATCTTTGCCAGGCAAAAGCCAAAGGAGAAAGAAATCCTATGCTTGCTCCCCCGTGCCTCCCACAAAGTGAAAAGGGGAAGATCAACCTGAAGTTGCCTTTAAGGAGAATCAGGCCAGCTGTCCTCTCCTACATACTTCTTGCTCCACTATACTTCTAGATAGGGTTTGCCAGTTGTGGGTATAGAATTGCTTGGCGGTGGAGGATTGAGAGGGTCCTCACAGCAGCATTCACAGGTTTAGAGAGGTAGTCAGATCTTGGAATGTGGGACAGTAAAACATCCAGGAAAGGGTTAAGGTCTACCTGTCTGCCACATGACCCAACAAAGGGTCTAAAGAAAGGGCATGTCTGGTATGGGTTGGCCTGCAGTCTCTCCCACCTCTCCCACAGGACTGCTGTGGGAGAGGTGGAAGAGACTGGGCCATGCCCGCTCTCCGCTCTGGCCAGAATAGGTGACCAAATGGATGAAGGCAGAGGGGAGCAGCATGATGTAACCTTCTAATGGATTATGCAATAGGTGTGCTCCTGGAGGCACAATCTCTCCTAAAGCTCCCCTAGTAATTGTGAAATTCTGTACTACCTACAACACAGACCCGTGCCTTGAAGGCACAGTATGGCCCTAAATATTAAGGGACAACTGGACAAATGATTTGTAAGGTATCAACTTAATTTTATTTAACCACTCAGAATTATACACACAAGTAGTAATGTTTTATACTGGATGGAAATGAGGCAATTTCAGTGCCTTGAGAACATAAACTAGGAGCGGGGGAGCAAGATGGGAAGGGAATACAAACGATACCTAGCAATCAGTAAACTCTTCTCAGCTTTGGCAGTGACCATTCTTGTATTTCCTTAAAAATTAAGGTTGTGAGATGGACAAGGATAGGGGTAGTGTTATGTGTATTGTATTAAGAGCTTCTGTTTTGACACAAGATTCTAGAGTTTATGTATTACATCATCAATATATAACCAGACAGAATCTTGCATGTTAGCCAGGTGGGTTTGTTTATTTTATTATTTTTAAGAAAAGACAGTTAAAGGGACAAGGTCAAGGAAATATATAAAGAGTGGGCTAAATATGGCCCTGGTCCTAATATGTACAACTCCAATGGAATTACAAGAACTTTTATCTGGGCTGAATGGGGCCTAATGCATTTCAATGTATACATTTTAATTCTAGACAAACCTAAAATAATGTTGTGTAATAATTTCACCACAAATAGTACTACTATTAAAGGAATGGATTAGATTACACTATAAATCATGGCTGGGATTTTCAAAGAAGCCTTGGGGATTTAGGTGTCCAAATACCATTGCATATTAATGGAAGTTGAGCCCCTAGCTCCCTTCTGTGCCTGTGAAAATCCCAACTGAAACCACTAGTCTTTCTTTGTGGAAAGCCACATCTGCAATGGCTGGGGGTGTGTAAATGAGGAGGGAGACAAGCAATTATAAACCTTTGGCCATGAGGTCACTATTTTATTTGCAGCAGTATACAGAGTGAAACAAGAGGCGGCCTATTTCTCTCCGGGCCATCCTTTAATGCACAGCCACCCATCACATACTAGCCAATTCCAAGGGTGTGGGCCCATCTTCCTAGCCTATACCCTGCACTCTGGTCTGACTGAGGGACCAACCACATTTGCTGCAACTTCAAAAGAAATATCATGGTCTCAACCTAGGTTTTAAGAGGATGCTAGTCCATATCAGCAAACTAATAGACAATTCAACATGATCATCATTCTCTGTTTTGGAGGGCTCCAGGATCTGAACTAGTGGTTGTGACAATGGGGTTACAGGTTAGAATCAAAGCTCATTTTGCAGAGTTATGTCCAGAAGTTAGGGCAGTGTCTGCTCATACTGTGACAGTCATATTAGACTCCCCCTTTCATGAGCACTTAAATTTGGCAGATTTGATCTGAATTTAAATAAAATCCAATATAATCCTTGCACCTCAAATGATCTTCAATACATGTGAGTTAATGCAAAATTACTCTCAGGGAGACTGTACAATATAAAGGTGACAACAACAGGATTCATTCCTACACTGAGTAAGTGATTAAAAATGCGATTTTTCAGAACCTGGTATTTGTAGAATTAATGGGATTTCACACTGAAACCACCAATGTGCTACCATGAAATTGCACTATTACCCAAAGATGCAAAATGATTTTTGTAAGCATTGAACATTTGTATTATTAAGAACCTAATGTGCTAATAAAAGGCTACAGATAATGCCCAGAGCTGTAGCCCTAAACTCAGTTGCCTATGAAACTAAATGTAAACCATGGAGTCTTTATTCAGTGAATCATAGCAACCTTAGCCCAAATCCTGTTTACTTTAACCAAAAACCACTACTGAAGTCCATTGTGTCACTCCACAATTACACCATTGTGACTGAAATTAGAATATTACCCAATGTGACTTCTTAAGGCAGAAAAGCAAACAGTCAGGCCTTCAAGAGAACCTCTACACTCATTAACATATTAAATGCTAACCATTAACATTAAGGTACACCACAAACCCACATAACAGGCAATGAAATTCCATCCTCATGGGTGATCTGCAAATCTAGAGTTGGTTATGCCTATGTTGAAATTGCTGGGAGCTTTGCCATTTATTTTGATGGGGAGCAAGATCACACCCATATATTTTTTATTAAAAAATTACAGTTTGAGGGTTTATTTCCAATATGCACCTGTAGATCCCCCAAGGCAGAATAATCTACACATTAAATGGGCTGGAAGCAACCTGTTAAGTTACACATTCAAGGGGCAAGGAATAAACTGTTGCTTCATAGAAAAATCCCAATTTTCCAAACAATTGTAGGAGCCACCTTTTTGCTACCCTCTCCTTCCCTTGCTATAGAAGAGTATCTATGACATGCTTAGAAAATACCAATTACATCAATTAAAAACAGTATGAATTATTTTCTACAAATTTAGCCTTCAATTCAGAACACCAAAGTGTTTCCTGTTATTCCATCAGTGTTGGTAGGTTTTCTTCAATTATTTTAGATTCAAATAACTTCAAGGAAGAGACTGTTAATCATATACTATGGTTGAGTACAAAACACATACAACTTAACATTTTCCAAAGAATAAAAACCACTCACAGGTCGATGCTTCTCCTGTAACGGTATTGGCTCAGGTATTGTTATGGCTCGTGGCTTAGGGGTGGTCAAATCAAATTCCTTTGGCTTTGTGACCGTCGAAGTCTTTACAGTGGTAACACGATTTGCTAATTTGTCAGCAAGTTGCTTGATCAGTTGTTCTATTTTTGGCTGCCATCTTTAAAAAAATACTTTTAAATCTTATTTTCACTTTTTCTCTTATACAAATTCATAATAATGCAGTATCTGAAATTGTCCGTGACGCAAATTTGATAATACTTTGGCTCTCTTTATTCCATTTTAACTGAATTGATCAATTGATTTGATTAATAATTAGTGGCACAGACTGTGGCACTCAAAAATGTTACTTCACTTCTTGAAGAAAGTTAGTCTATTTCTAATAAACTGTTTATCTGTGTGAAACAACTGTAATTCATGCTGACTAAACAAGCACATTGCAAGTTCATTTTATAGCAGTGTCAGACAGCAAGTCAGAGAGGCAGTTATGATAAACAAAGTAGGTACAGATGAAAGGAACAAAGACAGACAATGGTCTAAGTAATATTGTTCATATTATCTGACAGAGCGAGTGTATCGCTAGCACAATCTCATTTAATCAAAAATTGGAAGGACATGAATAATTTGTTTGAGTAAATAAATCCCTCAAACAAAAAAGTGGAGCTGGTGGGACATCCAACATGGTTTGGGTTTTTTGTTTTGCATTATTTGTGTATATCAGAATTAAAACGTTCAAAGCTTAAAGCCAAATTCTGCTCTCAGTTACACTACTGCAAACCCCACCAAAGTCAATGGGGAATACTTTAATGTAATTTGAACCTATATTTAAAACAGACATATTAGTATCCCATACATAAACACTCAGGTCTTGAATATTGAAGGTTTGCATTACTTTGGGAGTCTCATGCAATGAAAGAACAACATCGCTTAACTGAGACGTTGCCTTCTTGGTATCACAAATTCTTCAGAAGCCAATACTTTTCTGTGATCTTCACCTCTTTCTCTCTGGTTTTAGAGCCCCTTTGTAATAAGAGCACATAGGCTTCTGATGTGTCTATAGCCACTCACATCAAAACAAAGGGTGGGAGTAACTG
Source organism: Natator depressus (assembly GCF_965152275.1). NCBI lineage: Eukaryota > Metazoa > Chordata > Testudines > Cheloniidae > Natator > Natator depressus. The sequence continues at coordinate 121,752,965 of NC_134237.1, forward strand.
AATAACAGATTTTCATATTAGAGAGGGGTAGTGTAATGAGGTTCCACGCCTTATTACGTAGTTCAACTCTCACTGAGAACGTAAAAGGAGTTTGTACTATCATTCTGATGTAATGCCAATGGGTAACTTCTGGGAGTCAGGGTTAGATCCACAAAAGGTCTTAGACACCTAAACGCAACATTTAAGCATCACTGAGATCCTCAAATGCCCATTCAGCTGATGCCTAATTCTGTAGGTGCCTAAACTTCCACCATTAAAGTCCTCTAGTTGTTAAATTTCTGCCAATGAGCATGTGCACAGCCATCTCAATCTAGGCACTCAGGCATCTATCTCGTGCCGAAGATACAGTGGGATCCTCAAACTACACATTCCCCCACATGGCCTAATCTGGTAGGCATGCTCTGAGCATGCCTAAACCCACAAAAAACAGCTCCAAGAGAAGTCTCCCCACCCCAACTTTTAAACCATGGTTAGGGCACTAACCAAGGATGTATTGGAAAAGTACATAGACAGGCAACAAAAATTATTAGGAGTATGGAACAGCTTCCATATGAGGGGAGATTAAAAAGACGGGGACTGTTCAGTTTAAAAAAAGAGAAGACTAAGGAGGGGATATGATAGAGGTCTCTAAAATCATGAATGGTATGCAGAAAATGAATAGGGAAGTGTTATTAACCCCTTCACATAACAGAACAAGGGGTCACCCAATGAAATGAATAAGCAGGTTTAAAACACACACAAGGAAGTACTTCTTCACACAATGCACAGTCAACTTGTGGAACTTGTTGCCAGTGGATGCTGTGAAGGCCACAAGTATAACTGGGTTCAAAAAAGAATTAGGTAAGTTCCTGGAGGATAGGTCCATCAATGGCTATTAACCAAGATGGTCAGGGACATAACCCCATATTCTGGGTGTCCCTAAACCTCTGACTGCCAGAATCTGGGACTGGACAACAGGGGCTGGAACACTCGAAAATTGCCCTGCTCTGTTCATTCCCTCTGAAGCATCTGGCATTGGCCACTGCTGGAAGACAGGATACTGGGCTAGGTTGAAACATTGGTCTGACCTAATATGGCCATTCTTCTTTTTTTATGAACTTAAGTCTCCCTTGCTGCATCTTGGAGGAGAAAGCACTAACCATTGGTCTAGAAGGTATTCTGGAGTAGGTCTCTCTCAGTCTCTCCTATTGAAACTGCTCTACTGTGTATAAAAAATTTAATTTACATTGAAACGGGGGACTAGTACCTGGATCCCCCAAAGACCACTTGGTGTCCTAACCACTAGACTATAGAATTATTCTCATACCTCCTCTGGCCCAGTGCATATTTAACTATTTATATACCAGGAAACAGCTGCAGGAGGAGAGATTAGGAAAAACCTGCCCCAGAATATTCCAGAGTCCAGTGGTGAGAGAATTCTCCAGAGCAGGGGGAAACAAATTCATATCCCTTTGCACCATCATGCAGAGAAATTAATTGAATCCAGCTCCCCCACATCCTGCGTGAATGCTCTAACTACTGGGCTAAAAGTTATAGGGCACAGGATAGCACCACCACTTCTGCTCCAGCATTTTTGCAAGATATGAGTTAGGTGCCTAACTCCAGCAGAGGGTTCTAAGTCTCTTTGAAGGGTGAGGTTTATGACCCACCCCCCTCCTCAGCCTTTCCTATTGGCTAGCTTGGGCTTCTCCCTCAGTGTTCTGGCGTTTGTGGATCCCCTTCTTAGATGCTGATCTCTCCCCATTCACTGTATATGGAGTCTGGGCAGCAAACTCAGGGCTGTGGATTCCACTGGGTGGCAAGGCACCTAAGTCCCTTTGTGGATCTAGCCTGCCGTGCAATCCAACTCCCATTGAAGTCAGTGGGATTCTTTCCACTAACTTTAGTGAAGCTGGAACAGGCCCAGTGAAAGGGAAACAAAAGTACATTCAACACATTTGAGGCTGCCAAGTTTATTACTCGTGGTTACACTTTAAACCCTTTGATGCAAATTTCAAACCCACTGGCCAAATCGGGTGGTTGGATGCACCTGAACAACTCCCATTGACTTTTACGTGAGATATGTACACTTATTGAGAGCAGTAGGGCGCTGGAATGGGGGGCTAGGAGGACATGGCCCCCCCACTTTTTACCAGCCCTAAGGGCGAGTGGGGGGGAGGGGCAGAGAAGAGTGAGCAGGGAGCGGGGTCTTGGGGGAAGAGACGGGGAAGGGCCTTGTGGGGAAGGGGGGGTGTGGGGGGTGGGGCCACAGTTCAGGTGCCACTGGCCCTTCCATTTTTAAGAAGCTTCTGCCACCCCTGGAGAGCAGAGCCATGAGTATTCATTGTTATGTAATATCTACTAGATATTTCTAGTTTATGGACCTAGTCCTGCACTCCTTATTCAGGCCAAGTGCCTGTTGAGAATTTGCCTCGGCAGAAGATAGAGGCTCAGGCTCTACAGTACGAAAAGAGAGACCAACACTTGGAACAGATGATACAGGGACTAATGAAAACAATGCCCCTGAGTCTCATAAAACTCAAGTCTTTTACAGCACTCTAACAGTGTATGAAGCACCCTCAAAGAGGGTGTAAATTTAATTTATGTCCATTTTAAGGGCCCTTTACACTGAGTGTAAATGACAATCAGGCTAAGTGGTCTTACATCTAATGAAATACTAATCCCAGATTTAAAAATATTTATAAAAATCACTGGAAGCAGCCATTGTGTTTTGAATTACTGTACTGGGGATGGAATGGGCCAAATTCTGCCAGCACACACACATCTACAACTCATGCTGACTTTACTGGAATTGTGTGTGTATTTCAAGACAGAATTTATACCAGCGTGTTTACTACTTTGCCTCCACCTAAACAGTGGTTTTTTAAATTGTACTGAATATAACAACTGAGTCAGATGATGGTTTATACTCTGTATCAGTGGAACCAGCTGGTATATGCTTAGCCTAACAGAGTTTGGCCCTGTGTGTCTACATGTTAGAACCGTTGTTGAACTTGGACAGCCCTAGAGTCCTGACCCAGCAAAGCACTTAAATACGTATGCAATCTCAATCATGAGAGTTGTATCACTGAAGTCAGTGGGATTAATCATGTGCTTAAAGTTTTGCTGGATCAAAGCCTAACTTTAGAAGATAGTTGTTTGACTCTGATTTCAATATTATATGCTCCAGTTTCATTTTCTGTTCTTTACTGGGTTGGGGAAACTAGCGTGTAACATCTATGAGAGAACTTTTCTTAGAGCTAAGTAGCTCACTTATGGATAAATTAAAGAGTCTGCCCTGCTCCCATTGAGGCCAATAAGAGTTTTGACATTGACTACAATAGGAGCAGGATTGGACCATATGGTTTTATAAACATATCAAATTGCAAAGAAATATATTTTAAAGCAAACTGAATTTTCAGGAGGACCTTTTTCCATGATGTCACCTTTAAACTTTCAAATATATTGAATATTTAGTACTTACCCTAGCAATGGATCAATCCAGTTCTCTTTTACATAAAGAGAATCATATATCTGACTCCATTCATCTTTTATCCATGTACTCAAATTCAAGACACTGAAGAAGAATCTAAGAAACTAACAAGAGATTACTTCTTTCAAATTTGATGAACTGAAGAATTGAGTTACATGCAATATTTACATGGAGATTATACAGTTTTTCTTAGAAACACTGCTGCAGACTTCGCTTGTGTATTACACTACAATTGTAATTAATACACACCCCGGTATTTGTAGGTGCATTTCAGTTTTGTTGCAGCAACCTTACATCCTGAAGCCATACCTTGTGGGATATCAATAAGTCCTAAAATCTTTTTATGGACCTGAAAAACACCCCCATGTTCATAGTATGATGATGTTTTGATGCAGTGTGACCTTGTTTCCAAATTACTGCCTGTTAAAACATCAGAATACTGGGACACAAGTTTGTGTCTGGGAAAAAAACTGGGTACTGTAAAGAAATGATTCTAGTCTAGTAAATCTAGCTATACAATAAAGATGACTGTAACACAATTAATTTTCTGTTCCCATTGAACTAGAAGATTGAAATTTGGCACACACATACATTGTGGGCCTCCGAATACTGGAAAAAACAAGATCTAACATTTGAACTTCCACTTTTCTATTGGAGTTCACCAAAAGGTCATCAGCCTTTCTATAGAATTTTAACATTTAAATGGCCTTTTGAACTAGAATCTTAAAATATGGTACTCTCATTCATTATGGGCCACTGATTTCAGGACAAATTCCAAATCTGAACTTCGACCTTTCCATTACAATCCTTAGAAATGAAAGGAGTTGCCTGACAGTGAGTGTGGAAAAATCTTGTGAGCCCTTCACTTTGCTAACTATAGGCCTGACGGGACCATTTCCAAGGAAGTACCTAGGGATTTGGTCTCATTTTTAACTACTGCACATCTTAGCCTGTGCACTACCACATCATCCAAATACCCTAGAGCATATTGGCTGGGGGGCTGAAGAACCTAGTCCATCAAGCTCTGGAAAACCACAGGCACTCCATTCAGCCCAAAATGGCCTGGTATGAAAATGAAACCCTAGGGCAGAGGTAGGCAACCTGTGGCATGCAAGCTGATTTTCAGTGGCACTCACACTGCCCGGGTCCTGGCCACCGGTCCAGGGCGCTCTGCATTTTAATTTAGTTTTAAATGAAGCTTCTTAAATACTTCAAAAACCTTATTTACTTCACATACAACAATAGTTTAGTTATATATTATAGACTTATAGAAAGAGACCTTTTAAAAACATTAAAATTTATTACTGGCATTCAAAAACCTTAAATTAGAGTGAATAAATGAAGACTGGGCACACCACTTCTGAAAGGTTGCCAACCCCTGCCCTAGGGTATGGATAATGTTGTTTTATTTGTGATTCTAATTTTGGTGGAATACTTTTTTGTTAGCTCTACAGCAATGAGATATGTTTCCTCCTAGCCAGTCTAGCAAATCATTCTCTCTTGTGGCAAAATATCTTGTTCATCTCAGTCCTTTTTAGCTTTGGAGACTCAGGATTGGGGCAAGGCAAATCCTTATGGGTGGCACAGGGTCTTGCTACTCCTCTCCTCAGTCAGTTCCTTGTGCTTGTTTTCTTCCCCTTCTGGGGAGCAAGTGCAGCCTCCTTACTGGGAAGATTTGGTGTCTTGCAGCAAACAGCCTACTGGCAGCTTCCCTACTCTCCCTCTCCTACCACTCAGGGGAGGGTTTAAAAAGGTCCCAAGTAGTTGGAGTCAGCTGAACCTAATTGGTTCCCTAGCAACCCCTTTTCCAGCTGAACCTTATTGCCCCATAGTTCTCTCTCCTCAGTGGATAGGGAGGGGCCTTTTAAACCCCTGGGACTAATTACTACTCCCCTTTTGTAGCTGTTTGTCCTGGGTTTACCACACCCTGCATATGGGCAAATGTAGGATCCTCCCCTGTGGAATCAATAGGTCTGATTCGCTACTACTTTGCATCTTATATTGTCATTACATCTGTGCAAACTGGATGTAAAACAGTACCATGTTAGCACAGTAACATTTTTCACCCATTTTGCACAGGTGTAAATGTCACCACATAGGGCAAGCGTGGGGAATCTATGTCCCGTGGGCCAGATTTCGCCTGTTGCTTAATTTCATCCAGCCCTGCCTTGCCCCGCTCCGCCCACCCTGCGCTCCAACCGGGAAGCAGGGTCCGGGGCTCACCCCACTCTGCCTGGCTCTCCAGCTGAGGAGCGGGGTTGGGAGCTCACCCCACTCCACTTGCCTGGCACTCCAGCCAAGAAGCGGAGTTGAGGGGCTCGCCCTGCTCTGCCACTCGGAGCTCCAACCAGGGAGCGGGGGCTCGCCCCACTCTGACCGTCTGGTGCTCCGGCTGGAGAGCGGGGTCTGGGGCTCGCCCTGCTCTGCCCGCCGGGTGCTCCAGCTGGGGAGTGGGGTTGGGGGCTCATCCCGCTCTGCCTATCCAGCACTCCAGCTGGGAAGTAGGGTCGGAACACGGGGGTGTGCCCGCCCGCAAGCCCCCATGCCCTGACCCCAATCCCTGACTGGAGCACCAGGCGGGCGGAGCGGGGCAAGCCCCCGCACCCTGACCCTGTTCCCCAGCAGGCACGCTGGGCAGGGGGTCAGAGTGGGTGGGGGTGCAGGGGCTCCCATTTTTTCAGGGCCCCACAATTGGCAGGGGCTCCTGGGCAGACCCCCTTGGCATAGGGGCTAATCCGCCACTTGGAGTAGGGTGGGTGAGCAAGCGGGCGGCCCAGCGATGGCAGAGGAATGCTCAAAAAAGGTAGGCCTGCTGCTTGGGGAGCCAGGCCTGGCGTGGGGCGGTGGGACAGAAGCCGTTGCCGCTGGAGAGAGGCGTCTCCCCTCAGAGCTGGTGCGTGCCTGGGTCCATCGCCCCTGCAAGGCCAGCTGGAGGAGGAAGGGGAGAGGCAGCCCCATTCCATGCTCTCCCCCACCCCTGCCCCCTGTCATTGCCCACCCACCCAAAGTCAGGGCCCATCCAAGTGTTCCATCCTGGGTAGCCACTGGGACATCCACCCCGGAGCAGGGGGAGGACAGCTCTCCTCCGTCCAGTTCTGGGGAGGAGCCCCCCCACGCTCCTGGGATTCCTGCACTTGTCTCTGGGCCCCCCAGAAATATACTGACAAACCAGGGGGAATTCAGAGAAGAGCCACACAACAGCAGCAGGGGATGGTAGGGCTGATTTACGGCGAGAACAACATCACAGCATCTGATCCAAAGACCGGGGTAGTCAACGGCATGGGCTTTGGATCAGACCTTTGCTTTTTATTTGTGTGTGGCCTGTGATTGATTTTTTTCTGTGGGTCAATGGCCCCTGATAGAAAAAGGGTTCCCCACCCCGACATAGGGCACAAGGCAGAAGAGAATCAGGTCCAATGTCACAGTATTCTTCCATAGTGGTGATGTACTGAAGGCCTTATCTACACACTGAGTTGCACCAGTTAATCCAAAGGGGTGTTTTTAAACTGATTTAGTTAAACCAATGCTGGTGTCAAGGACTGCTGCTCTTTGGCAGACCCTTCTTTCCATATGGACTCTTTTCTTCCTTCCCTTCCTGCGTCCTTGATATTCCTCTCACTCAGCCCACCCTATCAGGCAGCAATCAATTGTGCATTGCGCTACCACCTGCCGCTGTGCCTCTGATTCACTGCTCTTTCTCAGCTCCCTCTGACTGCAGGGCCTAGACCCCCTGGATCTTTGCTTAATCATCCTCTGCATGGTGCTTGCAGCTACCATTTCAAGGCAGATGAAACATAAATATATACTGATAAAAGATAATGAATCAGTTCTTATCCAAAGCAGACAAAGTTTATAAGAAAAATAAGTTCAGATCAACTGACTTTTAACAACTCTTGTTCTTGGGTTGGCAGCACCTACTCGTACATAATTTTCTAACTGCTATCTTTAGCAGAAAGAACAAGGAGTACTTGTGGCACCTTGGAGACTATCAAATTAATTTGAGCATAAGATTTTGTGGGCTAAAACCCACTTCATCGGATGCATGCTGTGGAACATACAATAGGAAGATATATATACACAGAGAACTACGGTATTTTCCACGGCATGCATCCGATGAAGTGGGTTTTAGCCCACGAAATCTTATGCTCAAATTAATTTGTTAGTCTCTAAGGTGCCACAAGTACTCCTCGTTCTTTTTGCTGATACAGACTAACACGGCTACCACTCTGAAACCTATCATTAGCAGGTGGGACAAGATGGGTGAACTAATATATTTTATTGTACCAACTCCTGTTGGTGAGTGAGAGACAAGCTTGCCTCCCTCACCAACAGAAATTAGTCCAGTAAAACATATTACATCACTCCCCGCTCCCCCGGTCTTGCTAATATCCTGGGACCGACATGGCTTCAAGACTACATATATCTTTGACAGGTGGCTATTGTCCCTGGAGGCTTCCTGCTGCTAGTCCAATTACATAGTGGCCATGAAGATTTCACACTCTATTAGGGAAAAATGGGTAATTAAGTAATCAAACACTATGAGTTGTCTAAAATATACAGAGAGTTGTGAAAGGTATAATTAAGATATTTGCTACGGTGATGTATATTTTAGTGACCAGTGTGTTCTTGCATGAGTCCTCAAGGATAGACAAAACAGAAAGAATCAGGGGTTTGTGCATGAGCCCTGTAGAGGCTCTTTATGTGCCATGCCAGAGAAGGCTTTGAATGCCACTCTTGGACACACATTCCAGGGTATGCCAACCTCCAGCTCTGACTAGGAGGTTGTTTGAACCAAAGTCCACAAATCTGGCCTTAATGATCCACGTGATAGGGTTGCACAGAGTGTAAGTGTGGGTAGAATACAGTCCCATGAACCTACAGTGCATTTTTCATTCCTTAACAATGGGAACTTTTGTGTTTTGTAGACCAGTTATTTAATGAGCCATGAGAAAAATTCCATTGCATTTCAGTCCTCCTTTTTGTCATGTGTAAATAAGTAGCATCCTCATTAGTGATTATTTGTGTCTTTGCTATTACAACACCTATCTTGTGATGTTATCGGTATCAAATGTGTAAGGGAAGTCACAGAGCTATCATTTTGGTAATGACCTTATTTTGCTTATTCATCTTGAAAAACACACTGCCCAGTACAAAGATAATTTCTTCAGTGTAGACACTGATAGCTTGTCCTCAAGTGCTCCAAGTTTCACTACTCATAGAATACAATGAGCCAGATTCATCCCTCATGTAATTCCACTGAAACCAATGGAATTACACCAGGGATTAATTTTGCCCACTGTAGTGCTTTAATATATTACTGAAGTAATAAAATAGTATGTGATCATGTAATTAAAGATATTATTGTAATGTAAACAGGCCAGGGGGCAGGTGGTGGTGGGGTGGTGAATTAAAGTTGGTTATGTACTTCACTTTGCAACCATAACAATCTTTAATGTAATTTTTTGTAGAGTATTTCCTAAGTTTTTAAAAAAGCAAACTGAAAAAAATGAAAATTCTATCACATAGAATCATACTTACACTGACTTGGGTCATCAGTAGGGTAGGAACCTTTATATCCACAGCACAGACCTCAGCCATGTAAGCTAACAGAGTAACTGATAATGTTAGTAGGTTGTCATGCTCCCTGTGGACCTGCCACAACTGCTTTTTATAATGGGAAGTGTTAGGAAATCTTAATTTAGGCATTATTACATGCATAACCCATAATACAGTAATAATAATTTAAAATACCTAGTGCTTTTCATCCGTAGATCTCAAAGCACATTACAAACAAGGTCATTATTATTAGCAGTTGTCAAGGTTGAAGGGATTCAGAATGTGAGAAGAACAAAACAGATTCCAGAAGGCTAAAAATAAACAAAACACTAAGTCAGTATGTATTTTTGTGCTGATCAGTTATTGCTGCACAGCACTATAGTCAACAAAGTGCTAAAATGACATAAAAATAAAGAGGTGTAAGGCTAATGGCACAGTACATTTCAAAGTTATTTTCTTCATTTTTGACTCTCTTTTGTCCTTGTCTCTAAGATACAAACCCTTCAATTTCCTCACATACATATAAGAATAATACAGATTAATAAAAACAGTAAGTCCTGATCCTGCAACCAATAGGCAAGTCATCTTTTCTCATAAGAGGAATCCCGCTGAGATTGCAGGATTGGAACCTGTCCCTATAAAATATTTTTATAGGTATATGGCCTTAAAGAGCTCTTGTATGTTCTCTTATTACATGCATAGATTCCATGTTTAGATTCCTAATGCACAGATTCCTAATTTTCCATTCAGACTGAAATGTGTCTAGTATTCCTAATTATTTTGCTTTAATCAAAATACCCAGCCATATTCTGGTATGGAGGAAGGGTTTTTCCTCTATTTTATCAGCATTTACAAATACGAATCCCATCTTGCAATTCTTACTCACACAAGTAGAGCTCACTCAAATAGTCCCCTAGACTTCAGAAAGATTACTGATATGAGTAAGGACTACTTGCATAATTAAGAGTCACACAATTGGGCCCATGATCTGGAGAAACATCTCCTTTTATGTTCATTAGATAAAGTAAATCTGTTTAAGTAATATACATGAAACACTAGTTTGCATCTCAACTGAAAGGCAAGATGAACTCAGGACAGGAGGATCTTAGCATGTTGTAATAGGTCAACATCCCCAAAGGGTATCCCAGAATTCTGTCTGCCACCCTCATGCTGTTGCTACGGCTGCAAATCTGCCTTCTGTTGTTTTTGTCCCTGTTGCTGGGGGACCAACTGCTGCTTCTAAATCCTCTGCTGCAGGTGCATTCATCTAATCTAGCATCACTCTAGAGACAAAAAAGCTTCTCTGATGCAAGAGGAAAAAAGTGTACCAGAAGAAACAGTGTGGAAGGTCACTTGGTACTACACCTTCCTTTATGGAATAGATATATTGTACGCAAGGAAGGAGAAAATAAATGTGTGTGGAGCAAAATAGTGTCAGGGACACTGGCACTCCAGCCACCTAAGGTTAAGAGAAAAGGAGTACTTGTGGTTAAAAGAATGGAATCATTGAGCGGTAACCAGTATGGATTAGAAATCAGATGTTTTGCAAAGTAAAATATCATTGATAGCCACGCGAGCTCCAGAAGTGTCCAAACCACTTGTTTTTCCCCAGAAATCTTTACAAAGAGGCCTGGGGGTTGGGAGAACTTTTTAAAAAAAGTGTCATTTGCCCATCAGATTTTGATAATCTTCCTAGCCACATCTCCTCTATTCTTATCTCTAACAATTAATGAACTACATCATTACTGTCTGAACTGACTTTATGGAAACACTCCATGCCAAGGCCTTCAGAGGCACAACACAGCCAGCCTAGCCTGCTCTCTTCTCTTATACTACATGACAACTATGCTCACTGGAAAGGCAATGCAGTCACAATGAGCAGGGTAATAAGTATAAAGGCTGTACAGATAAATCCCAGTTATCTGAAATTTGCCTTTCCCCTGAACACAAATGTATTTATGAACTGAAATGCCAATTACCCAAAACCTCAGTGTTTTGGATGTCTCCTCAGACATCTAGACAATCAGAGCTTACCCATGGTACATCCATGTAGTATAATTTTTATTGCTTTACATGGAAAGAAATCATGAACATGTAGTATAAACTGAGCGGAAGTGCGGCAGTTTTGTGCTAGCAGAATATTGATTTCCCATCATTTAACCAAAAGACATTCATCTAGTCTTATTTAAATTAACTCAGAAGCTGAAAAGTTCAGAGTGTAAGTGAAGGAAGAACAGTACCCACAGTTTTTAAAATCACAGCAAAGAACTCTAGACTCAAAAAATAATTAATCAAACAATATGAAAACATGGTGTGATGTTAGTTTAAAATTTTTGCTTAAGTGAAATTACTTTCATTACCTTATACATTTTAGCAATGTCCAGAGATTTGACAATTCTGCTGAATTGCTGAAGACCAAGCTCCTCCAGTTGAAAAGTGGCCAAATAGCAAATAACTATCAAAAGACACATATAAAAACTATTTATATTCATTACACTTTTGGATTTTGACCATGGGGCTATGGCTGAAACCAAATCATGTGACTCACTTTTGGCACTTTCATTATTAATAACTTTTAAATATTTTTTTCCTTTTGTCTGTATAACGGGGCTATATAATGATTGCCATTAAAAAGACAACCCTGTTTGTCTTACCACAGCCGACTCTCAGATACTATAGTTATTTTCAATTTTGTGCCAGATTCTCAGCTGGTGTAAATCAATATAGATCCACTGGAATTACACAAGCTGAAGATCTGAAGCTTTTAACTACAGAAAAATACAAAACAAACCATAGTTATTTGAAGGCAGTGGGGTAGCCTTCAGACAATTGAGAGTTTGCATATTTGGAAGATCAACTCCTGCAAAGTTTAGAAGCTCTGTAGGGCTAAAGCTAAACTCCTAAAGGTGTTCTATGCCTTGCAGGAACAGAACTTAAGGCAGTGTAAGCTGCTGGAGAGGAAAGGGACCAAATGCGTCCTGAGTAACACTGGTCAAAGTTTTTCTGACAGAAAGTTTTTCTGTTGGAAATACTGTTTCTTTGGAACTGAAACTTTTTGTGGGAATGTGTTGCTTCAATGAAGTTTTGCTCCTAAAAAGGGGAAGAAAAGCATTTTGATAAGCTCAAAACATTCCATTTTGACTTTTTCCGAATGGGACATTTCATCTTTTCATTTCAATACAATTTTTCATCTTGAAAATTATTTTTTTACTTAAAAAAAAAATTAAAAGTTGAAATCTAAATGTAACATTTCAATTGATCCAAAACATTTTCTTTTTCAAAAAAATGTTGTTTCGTGTGCAGTTGCATTCCCCACACAGCTCTAGTCTTGAGCAAATAGGGGCCAATGAAGGAAAAGGCAGAGAAACGTAGAGTTGTCCCCAGAACTGGCAGAAGCTTCTATGGTGTTTCTCTGATCCTGTGAAGCTAAGGAACCCCTGTAGCACAGTGGTAGCCCTGAGGAACATACCAGGCTTTAGTTGATTTGCCTATAGTGCAGTATCTCAGATACCACAGCATGGTAACTATTAGCAAATCTTGACCAATGTGCTGGAGGCAACTCAGTGTATGGTAACAGAGTATCAATCTTCTGTTTCAGCATAGCAACACATTTAAGTGGTCTTAGTGGAATACAGATGTATCTATAAGAGCATTATTAAATTCAAATCTGCTCACATATAGTAACAGCCATGATAAACAACGTTGATAATCTAAGTGTCAATGAAGCTTGGCAAGGAGCGTCACAAGCAGCTTAGAAAAATCTAAGCCAATGACCTTTGGACTCTCAACTTGTTCATAAGGGAAAATATTCAGGGACCCCCCGACTTCCCCCTGATTAATGGAGGTCTTTGACAGGACCAATCCTGCCAATCCAGGAACAGCAATAGTCAGCTTAATGGTCAAATTTATGTGCTTCTGACACTGAAAAACATAAGCTCTTTGTTTATGATGGAGAACTGTGGATAATTAGGTATCATTTAAAATTTTCTTGGATGTACGATGAATCGGAATCATGATAGCTGAGGTTCACATTTAGCTATTCATTTCCTGAACTTGAAGGTTTTCATAAATTTGCTTAAGATTCTGAGGTCCAGGATGGGTCTCAGACTGTATCTCTTTTGGGCACTAGGAAATATTTGGAGTAAAATGCCTGCTCTTGGTGCAACAGAGGAACCACTTCTATAGCCTCCTTTATGGAAGGGAGCTTATTTTCTCCCACAGAAGTTTCTCATGAGAGGGAGAGGGATGGGAGAAAGCCTGGTGTAAAATGTGATTGAGTAACCACCTCTGATGATATCTAGTACCCAGCAATATGAAGTGAACTTGCATCAGGCATCATAGAAGGTCAAGAGATGTGGTCCAAATTGCATAGATAGAAGTGTGTGACTCTCCGCCATCTTGCCCACAGTGTTGCGTAGCCACCACCAGCAGGACAATATGCAGTCTGTATTGTGGACTTTTTGCAGGAGCAATCCTGGAAAAGGTAGAAGATTGGTATCTTCTCTGGGATTGAGTGCTCTGCTGCTGCTGAACAGAAGGGGATTGCCTGTGGAACTGAAACAACATATAAGGTATTTTCTTTTCTGAAGAGATGAGGACTGGAAAAGCCCTAGAGATTGGGCTTTAACTCTCTTGGTTTTAATTTCTGCAGAATCGTATCCATTTTATCACTAAAATGAGCTGAAGCCTCAAAGTGGAGTTCTGTCAGTTTTTGGGACTCTGCAGCAAGGCCTGATGACCTACCCCATTAATATCTCCTTAGAGCAATGCCAGTGGGCATAGGTCTGGTAATAGAGTCTGAAGTGTCATAAACTACCCTCTGGGTATGTCTATCTTCAGTGACCAAACTTTGTTGCTTCCCTTTGTTCATCCAGTAAGGAGTACTAAATAGGGTTAATGGAGTCTGAACATGAGAGTTGGCAGTTTGCTGCTTGGCAACCCAGAAGTGGAAAAGATAACTTTTATTCCAATGGGATCCGGTCCTCCATCCTTCTCTATGTAAAGGGAGCAGTCATGGATGCTCTGTAACTTTTAGATAATTCCTGAGCTGTCGAGATCAGCATGGAATTGGCCAATGGATGTTGTAACAATAATTGGCCCTCTGAAGGTATAGGATACATACAATCAGCCCTTTTTGATACTGGTGGCAAGGACATAGAAAAGAGCCAAATGTCTTCTGCTGGCTTGAACAGTCCTTGGAGATTAGGAAAGGTGACTTTGTCTTTTGTATGCAATTCCATGATGTCAAAAAGGGTATCAGATGGTGCAGACCCCTCAGTCTGTAACAAAAGGGTATTAGTAATTCTCCTTGTCAGCTCCTGAAATTGCTTCTGTTCATTATGAAGAGAGACGAAGTCCCAGTTTGATCCTCAGGGGACATACCATTGGTATAATACTTGATGGCTGACTGCTCCACTTCCTCTGAAGAAGTCTCCTCACAGTTATCATACCCATACCACTCTTTTTGGGGAGGTAATGTTGCCAGCGCCAACAGCGCTAGTCTTATCTGCGCTGATTGAAACATGGGTATCCTTGAAGGTGGTGGGGCCTGGGAGAAGGTCCAGACCAGGAAAGTTCTCAGTGCCAAAGAAGGTTCCTCTAGTGCTGGGAGAAGATCGGTGTTGATGTTTTTGCTGATGCTGAAGTCGGTGCCATAGTGGTTTTGGTAGAATAAAGACTTAAACCCCTGAAAGGTCCAGAAAACTGTGCATTGGGACACTATAAGAACCTTTCATTGACTTAGGAGCCTAAGTCTCATTTTCAAAAGTGACTTAAGCCATATTGGAGCCTAAGTCAGTTAAGCATTACAGTGCTGAATGGAGCAATGCCTAGTAAATACCTTTAAAAATCTGGGCCTAACTAATAATAAAATAGGCTAACTAGCTCACGGAAAAGAAAGAATTCTGTTTAGCTGTCTGTGTCAGTGGCAAAGGAACTCTGGTGGTCATCCTAGCATGACAGTGCTGCTGTCACACCCCTCTCTCAGCAGACACGGCTTTGCTATACAATTCTGCAGTGCGATGATAGAAGTGCTAGATCCCATAAGTGGGACAGCACAGAGGCTGTTGAAGAAAATTTTTAAGTGAAATCTGCACCACCTGGATACTTTATTTTCTTCTAGTGATGGATATGATCATGTATCTGAACTGTACCGTCAGTCTAACTTTCAGCCAAATTCTGCAGTCCTTACTCAAGCAAAACTTCCATCAGTGGGAGTTTGGACTGAGAAAGGATTCCAGGATTTGGCCTTTAGGTTGTAAGATCACTGGTGAATGACCAAGTCTTGATATTTTGTATAGCACTGAGCAAAATGATAATGCTTAACATGGAATCTAATCGTAACACCTGAACAACTGAAATAATGTATCTTTCTTATGTTCCATAGTTATACTACGTTATGTAGCTTAAAAGAATACCTACCCACATAGAGATTGCGCTCAGAAGACAGGCAATGCTTCCCATCCCGAACAAAAAATGCATTGACTACTATGTCCAATAAAGGTTTATATTCAATACATCCAGCTAGAGTCTCCAACTCAAATGCTCCATCTGTCACATTAAGGGTCTAGAGGGATACAAAAAATAAGTAATGATGAATGAATTCAGGGAACAAAATATTAAATCAAACAGCACTGACTGAGGTGGAGGAGGCATAATTTTAAAACTATTTTAAAAATGAATACAACTTTAAGAAGTTGATGGCCTTTGTAAAGCAAAATTAAAAGAAAAAAATCTTTGACTTTCAGTTAATCTGCTGACATGCATTTAGCAAAAAACCTCAAATGATGTGTGAAAGTCAACAGTTAATGCAAAGAAAACGTATATGTAAAGTAATGTATTGTCCTTGAGCTATGATCAATGACTAACTCACCCAATAGAATGGGGAACCTCCAATGAGATTTTGCTCTTGCACGGGGAAATTCTCTTTACCTATATAATGCCAAGTGATGTGGTTGTATGTAGGAGAAGTGTCTGTAGTTTGGGGAGGTGAAATGAAGCCCAGAATCAGGGCGGGGCCAGGGGAAGTACCCCTCTGAGGTTGCTACTTCAACTTATAGGATGGAGAAAGTGGCCACAGGCCATCCATACAATTCATACATTCTGCATGTGCAAGTCTCAGGATCCTTGTTAATGTAGATTCTGTGCATATTACCTTATTGGTCTCCATTGTCACTGTGACGTGATGCTCCATATTCTTTATAGAAATTAGCTTATGATATGAATATGGAATAACTAAGATATATTTTATGCAAGATGGCTCATGTAAGATATCATTGGAAAGATTATGATTTACTGAATGTGATTATCCAATTTGTATGCATGTATCATTTCTGTATCTGGAGTTAGGAATATTGACTATGTTACAATTACAACTGTGGTTATACTTGGAGACACCCACCAGATAGTAAGCAATCAGCCTTAATGGTCTATTAGGAAAAAAACAACAAGTCTCCGAAGATGTGGATCCCCCATCTTCCAAGAGTTCCTTCCTGTGAACACTGTAAATAAACTTGGTTTGATGGTTGCTTTGACACTGTAAGGTCAGGTGATAATGTCACCTAGTAAAAAGTACCACCTTGGACACTGCTGGTACTTTCCCCGTGGAAACAAAGGCTTCCCGCCTTATGTAAATTCTATTTAAGGCTGGGGAGTAAGGCAAACAGGACTCTTCTTCATTGCCTTCCTGCCCAAGAAGAAAGACAGATGAAAGTACCTGAAGAGACAAAGGAACTGAGCTGAGGGAAAGGCAAGGGCTAAGTCCAGACTAAGACAGGAGTCTAGTCTATAAAGAGAAATAACTGGAACTCTAAGCTACAGAAACTCTGCAACTCGCCTAAAACAACATTTAGGGTCACATATTACATTTTGTAACCTGTTTCTTGAGCGTATTAAGCCTAGTGTGCGTGTTTTGTTTTATTTGCTCAGTAATCTGCCTTGTTCTGTTTGCTATCCTTTATAATCATGTAAATATATCTTTTATAGTTAATAAACTTGTTTTTAATTTATTTCAAAACCCAGTTTGTGCAATTCATATCTGGGGGGGGGGCAAAATCTCTCTCCACGTTGAGGGAGAGGGTGAATTTTTATGAGCTTGCGCTGCGCAGATCTTTCTATACAGCGCACAACAATATTATTTTGGGTTTACTTCACAAAGGCCGTGTGCACTTGAGTGCTGGGAAATTTCCTAGCTGAATCTTCCCATAGAGAGCTACTTGCAGACTCTGTGTGATTCTACAGCTGGTGCATCCCTACCTGTGTGTGTGTGCTGCTAGAGGCTGGAGAGCCTGATTCAACAAAACAGGGAGAGGGAGCCCAGGCTAGTGGAGCAGGCAGGCTCAGTGAAACCCCAGTACATCAGGTGGCATCCTGGATGGGCGGTCCAACACATCACAGTCACCTGTCTGAAAACCCTTTGTGAAATATACAGAAGGTTCAGAGGCCCCCTTGCAAGGACACTCTACCTGTAACACCCCCTCACAAGCCCAGTGCAAGATTTAAGTGGCATGGAAGAATCTGTGGTGGTGAATTGCATAGATGAATCTCATGCTGAACAATCTTTCAAATGCATTTTATTATATTGAAAATATTTCCATTCTAAATCACCTTTAGAATACTAATATAGGGTCTAATGCCTGGTACAATTTTCTATTAAACAAATTACAAGGAGGGCAACTGATGTTGGGAAGAGTGGCAGGAAAATAATGCTTCCTTGATTTAGAGATGCTAGCAAGAAGCAAACAAAGCTCAATGCATCTTCTGAAAAGATATAGTCCACATTTTGATTTCTCCTTCTCAGTGGGAATGCTCCTTGTTTATGGTGATAATTTGTCATTTTAAAGTGTCAATATGACTCTATTGGTACAAAATAATGGATGCAAGTCCAATTATTATTAGGACATGGACCCAGAGCTGGCACTGCAGAGCATTAGGAGCTATTGGAACTGTGGTTGCAGACTGCCTTTCAATGAGATGTTAAATCAAGGCTTCTGCTGCCTGTTTTTCAAAGATCTGTTTGTAGAAATTAAAGATTTTATGGTACTTTTTAAAAAGAGAAAGGGATGATCTTATTGAGAGAGGGCCAATGTGCTCTCTTTCAATAAGCATGTTCTAATATCTAAGGCTCTATGAGCTATTCTGCAAAATGACTTCTCCGCCAGTTCTTCACTTGTAAGCAAGGCCGGTGCAAGGATATTTTGTGCCCTCGGTGAAATTTCCACCTTGTGCCCCCCCCTTGCACATCGGTTCATTGAGGGGCAAATCCCAACAAGCCTTACTAGCTCTAACTGCACCTGTTACCTCCTGATTATTAAAAAGATATTTCTTCATGATCAGTAATGAATACAATCATACAATACAAGGGCAGAGGGGATATTTTATTATTGGGTTATAAATCTTTTTCTCTTATAATATAAATCATACATGCTGCTAAGAAGGAAGGTCTTGTGTGTGAGTCACATGCCTGGGAGTGAGCAGATCCATGTTCTATTCCCAGCTTTTCCTCAGAATTCCTGCAACACACAAATTCTTCTCCCTTGCAAGGCAACTCGGAGGAACATATAGAAGAGCTAGCTCTTAAATAGACATATCCTTGGGCAACATGACACCCATATGCCTCATTTTCAATTGAATAGACACATTGCCTCCCAACAACTCCAGAGAGCAGGGATAGGGTGTGTGCATGGCACACCATCTCTAGAGGACATGCTACCATATTTGCAACCAAAGTAGAGAAAGGTGTAAGGGAAACATGACCAAGTCTGCAGCCCAACACCATTTGAGGGAATTTGTGCACAAAGGGTACCTAGAGTGAGTCCCTGAAGTAGGACTACTTGCAACCATATACTATGTGTCCCAGGGTGCAGGACAATACTAATCTGCCAGTTTATGGTTAAAGAGCACTTCCAATGCCATTGCATCTACTAACTGATGATTAGACAATACAGCACTGAAGTACTTGCATAACTTCAACCTTGTGAGTAGTTCTGCTATGTTTAAAGTTACTCACATGCTTCAGTGCGTGTAGCATGGGGGCTGGAGAAATGCTGCTACTCTGGATGGAGTTATGTATTACAATTCCTATGGCACTGTGTTTTAAAAATATTAATATTAAAGATTTATATTGCCAGAGGCATCAACCAAGTTGGGGCCCCATTGTGCTAGGAACTAAACTGATACATAGTAAATGATAGTCCCCAGGTGTTTACAGTCTAAAGACATGATCTAACAGGTGCATACGCAAACACTGGGCAGGTTGTCAGTGGTGTGTATGGCTGTGGGATGTTTCTTTTAGAATGAAATCCAAATTAATAAATAAAGTCACGTGACATAGCCTATCAAGAATCAACTTTGCAGTTGACAAATCCCACTCAGTTAATTGCTCATCTAACTGTCAGCAACTTTCATGAAAATCTAGGCTCTTTATCTCTTAGATAAAAAATGTATTTCTCTCTCCCCATCCTCTGGAAACCTAACTACTTGGTGGCTTAGTTGATATGAGTTCATTGTTTTTCATTTGACTTTCAAAATATGCTGTGCAAATATTGAGTAACAGTACCTCAAAAGGCAGAAAAGGGCAAAAAAATAAAAGGTTGTTTTTCCATATTCAACTTTCAAAATCATTTTCTTTCTTTGTGAATTTTTAACAATATTAAAGTTAGTAAAACAAGACTTTTTTAAAGATGTGATGGTCCAAGTGTAAACAAACTCACTTTGTATAAACATATTAAAATACTTTATATTTACACCTCAACCATGTAATTGGTCTTTTTTTATCTGAAATCTGAAGAATATTCCCATCTTGCATGATAAGCTATAATCGAGGGCTTCTTCTGAATTCTGTACCATTGTTCTGGAATGTAACCAAGATTTTCAATGGTGAACATAGAATCTGCTTTTCAAACACAAAAGACCAAAAATGCAATGTGATGAGATATCAAGTTATTGAAGAACCCTAAATACGCATTTATGCGCCGGCCCCCATGCACCCCCTGGCTATCCTCACTGCGCTCAGGCTCTGTGGCTCCGGGCCATGTGAGCCACCACCACTGGGGCTCGGGGCCCTGAGCCTGCTCCGGGAGGGGCAGCGGCGGCTCACACTCCTGGGAGCCGCAGAGCCAAGCACGGCGAGGGGGACGCCGGGGGGTGCACGGGGGCTGCCGCCCACATGCATCTGCTGCAGAAGCCCCCGGGGGGGAGCTGGGCTGTGCCGGCGCCCCCCCCCCCAGCGGCTCCTACAGCGGATGCATGTGGGCGGTGGCCCCCGTGCGCCCCCTGGCTCCCACCTCACCGCGCTCGGGCTCTGTGGCTCCGGGCCATGTGAGCTGCCACCACTGGGGCGCGGGGCCCTGAGCTTGCTCCGGGAGGGGCAGCAGCGGCTCACACTCCCGGGAGCCACAAAGCCCGAGCGTGGCAAGGGGAGAGCCAGGGGGTGCACGGGGGCTGCCGCCTGCATGCATCTGCTGCAGCCTGCAGCAGCCCTCCCTCGGGGCGGGCACCGGGCCACAGCCTGAACAGGAGGGGCTGGGGGCGCAGCTGCTTCCCGCTAGCAGTGCCACTGCCTTTGCAGGGCTGCTGCCCCCTCCCCCCGCCGCTCCTACATGGCTGGGGCTCGCCGCCCCCGCAAGCCGACACTCTGGCTCTCCGGTGCCTCCGGAAGGCGGCTTCTCCCTGCTGAGCCAGGAACCGCTTTTTGGCGCCCCCAACCACTTGGTGCCCTAGGCAACCGCCTAGTTTGCCTAGTGGTTGCACCAGCCTTGCTTGTAAGCAGCATTGTCAATGCCTGCCCTGAGGGGTGGGAACAGGGGAATTGCTATGCTGCATTAGACTAGTAGTCCAACTTGACCCGTACCCTGTCTCTGGCAGCGGAGTGAAGGTGTGGCTCCTATTCTTCTGCAGTGACTCCCATCCAGTTCAAGAGTGGTGTTACTGGGCTTTGGAAAAGAGCCATGCCAAACACCTCCTGAAACATAATCATGCTCATCACAACACAGAGCCTTGAAAGTGAGGACAAATAAATGGCAGGGCTTTAAAGTATAGTTCTAATCTGAAAAGTCAGTTTATAAAAATGGTGCTGTGAAGTTCCAGGTTTATTTTCTTTCACTGTCTTTCAGATTAAATATATTGAGTGAACACATAAAAAATGTTATTTTCTACCTGCCATCCCTGCAAACCCAGCCTAGGTTTGGAGGGTGAAGCTGGGTACTTTTCTTCTTATGGATTATCACTCATACAAAGTCCGCAGGCCAATTTATAAACTCAGTTATACTCCTGCAGTCTCATTACCCTCACTGAGGTTGCACAAGTGATTAACTGATTAGCTCGGGGGTTGGAATTTAGCAAATAATCTGTCAGTAGTGCACAAGTAGAAATAGAATCCTGCTCAGTTCTTCTTAGCATTATTGACTTTGCAGGGCTAATAGAAGTTAAAAAAATAGTAAAAAATTATTTTTGTCAATGGAGTCAGCAAATATGATTCTAAATACACATTGGGAAAAGATCTGTTGGGTAAGAAGGTGCAGAGTAGAACCACACTTGAAATTTGCTGCATGACCATAGGGATCATGTAACTTTAAAAAGTCCTACCGGCATCTAGGGACTGGAGTCAGCATAAGTGGGACCTCAGCTGTACCCTTAACCAAGGCTCTGCCCAAAGATCAGCTAAAAGAGGAGAGAAGGGCAAAGGACACACTTGGGAAAGAAGGCAATGAGGGGACATACAAAAGTCAGTGGGGAAAAGACTAGAGAAGTGGAAGGAAAATAAAAAAAATGAAAATATATGAGGAAATTAATATTAGTAATGTGGGTTCCATCCTGCAAGGTGCTGAGAACTCCTATGAAGAATTTAGCAACTTCTACTGACACCTTCCAGGACCAAGATCTATGCACGTTTCTTTCAGCTACTGGTCTATTAACTTAATTGTTTAACAGGATTGATAGGAAAAACTCAGAAATCTAACCTCCTACTGAAGATCTGTGAAGCCATTAGCCCCAGATTATAATCCATCATTTGAAAGAGTGTATTTGAAGGGAATTCCCCCAAACAGGCAAAAATGAAATTAACACCCCAAAGTTAAAAAATGAGAGGCCATCAGTAAGGCTCCAATAATAAGCACTCTCCAGTCTCCCCCAATCCTTGTGAACAAAAAATATTGGAATCTCCATTTGTCTAAAATCATGGCATTCAACTTATTAGTGCATGAAACACTCTGAGATGCCCTGAGTACAAAAGGTAGTATATCAAACCAATTTTACTCTATTTAGTTTTGAAGGAGGAAGAGCAGTAGGAAGAATGATGAAACAGGAAGAGATCCACTAACAGCAGAAGACAGAAGTGCCTAAAGTGTGACTTGGAGGCCATATAAAATCTGACACATAGAGAACACCAGGGAATGATCACATGCTGTGCTCTGACCAGCAGTTATTCTACAGTGACCAGCAGGGAGGAGTGTACGTGCACAATCACCTGCCTCCATTTACTGTACTTCTTCTGTTGCCCTGAATTAACGGGGCAGAGACAGAAGATAGTCCCAGTACAGAAAGAGGAATGATGCTCTTATTGCATCATAACAATGGGCAAAAAGGCAAAGAATCAGTACATGGGCTTGAGGCTAAGCAATGTGTTGACAAGAGGAGCAGTTCAGGGTCAGCTGTGCCTCAGAACTTTAATGTCTAAAGACTATATGGGCCACATACCAAAAATGTCCTTTCTCCTGGACAGAAAATCTACCGAGTTGGTTTTTAATTGAATAGGCTACTTACTACAGGTATGTTTCAGAATAGCAGCCATGTTAGTCTGTATCCGCAAAAAGAAAAGGAGTACTTGGTCTCTAAGGTGCCACAAGTACTCCTTTTCTTTTTACTACAGGTATGTGTTTGATGTCAAGATATAAAGTCCAGGGTCAGAACTGGGTTGCCTGAAATGAGGCAAGGCTAGGTCCAAGGCAGAAGCAGGGCTGGGAACAACCAGGCACAGGAGCTATTGTAGCCTTATTGGGATCCAGGAAGTGGGTGGGCAGAGCCCGCCCACTGCTAAAGGATCCCCCCCAGCCTAAGAGGGGGGGTCCACAGGACCTGGAAAACCAAATAATTACGGGGGACAACTAATGAACAACAGGGACAGGAGTGCGGTCAAAGGGTCAAACAAAGGGAACCGAACGGGGACACCGAGCAGAGAACCCCGGACAGCGCCCACTGCTCCTCAAAGGCGTCAAGGGAGTCAGTGGACGCCGCCCAGAGGAACTCTGCCTGGAGACATGAACGGACAGAGGATTGGAAATAGGCCGCACAGTCACAGGAGACTCCATCGGCCAACCTCCTCACCCTGGTTTTATAGATGGCCACTTTAGCCGGGGCCAGGAGGAGGTAGACCAGGAGGTCCCGCGACTTAGTGGGGCCACAGACAGGGAGTGCATAGATAAGGAGGTGAGGGGAAAAGTCCAACCAAAATCTTAACAAAATATTCATGAGAAGGAGCTATTGTAGCCATAGGCAAATGCTTGAAACAGACACTAAACTGGTGCTGGGCTGAAAAGCAGTTCTGAGTACTCTTCCAGCCAATCAGGCAGCCTACTATAGGCCAGCTGCAGGCATTAGGTCACCTGGAGACTGGCTCTGCTGCAGGTTTTACTTCCAGACTGGCTCTACTGGGGAATCTGATTCCTGACACTCAGCTTTCCCTCTATCTATCTGAGATTGGAGCTCTGATTAGAGCTAGTTGGCTGAGTATCCTTCTAGATAAAGCAGAGGTTAGAAGTTGTTTGCCTAGGGAAATTTCCATAGAAACTGTAATTGATTATATCTATTTTCTCAATTGCAATCAATTTTGTTACCGAAGCTGGCAACTTAGGTCCTACTGGATTTTTAATTGCGTTTGAACATCCAGGCAGCAGAAGTAACCAAAAGATTTCCCCTCCCCTGTCTTTGATTGGCAGAGAGGCTAACTATTCCTTTTGGATATGGATCGACCACATACATCCACAGTTTTGCCCCTTCCAGATTGCATGTTTGACGACTATGTGCTTTACTTAAGACTACACTTTAAGACCACTTGGACCTTCAGCAAGTGCATAATATGGTTTCCTATTTAATTACAAGTGTTTAATTCAAGGAGCTTTTTATCCCTGAGCTTCACAGATTGCACTGGCTTCTAAATTGTTTATGGGTACAAAGTTGCTCCATTATGGTCTTGAATTTTGAAAGTTCAGTATTTGCTAATTCTCAAGTGTTTAACACCTTGCAAGTGACCAGTTCCTAAAGGCATGGAGACAGCCATTGGGTGTTCTGTGCTGGGAAGAAGACGAAGCAGGTTGACTCTTGCTTGAAATATATACTTACTGGCATTGCCTCCTTCTGTGTAGGAATCCCCCACCTCTCCAAGCCTGTCTTCCTAACGTGCCCCTTCCCACTGTTGATTCCTGACTTTTTGCTCTACTAGGAACCAGCAGAGGAGAACTGGGACCAAGCAGGCTGGGGCAGGGAAGAATGAGCACAATACTTTCAACATAGGAGAGTAAGATAAGTAGTGTTACGTAAGATAGACAGGTAATGGGGTGGAGCTTTGCCAATGAGGGGGGAAGGAGATGGGAAGGGCTAGCAACGTGTCTTTTTCAAGAGATTAATAAAGAGAAAAAGGATGGGAAAGGTGAGGAAAAGAAGGTTTCTGTTTGGGTAGAGAGAGAGGAAGAGAAGGGCCAACTTTTATCCCCGGATGGAAATCCTTATTCTAAGTTTAAACTAACATTCAAGAGGGGAGATAATATTTTATATACAGATAAAGCTTTTTTTTAACCTCCTGAGATTTGAATAGTAGTTTACACTGAACTCAGCTGCTTCTAGTTGGAATACACTCACTTTATATGTGATCTCATTAGTTTATATCACTTCAGGCTTTAATGTTACTCCTCTCTAAGGGCCTAATCAAAAGTCCATTGAAGTCATAGGAAAGATTTACACTACTGTATTTATTATTAAATCAATATTGATTATGTGCTCTGCACTATACAAGCACCATTGAAGACATGGGTTTTATTCAGGGAGCTCACAATCTACTTGTAAAAATCAGTCACAAACGATACACATCAGACATCTATAATTAAGGTTTTGTAACATCTATCACAGGAATCATACATCAAGTGATTTTCATGTTTAAAAATAAATCTGTGATTTTTGACATTTTTGGATTTTGCTCAGAGTGAGTGGGTGGCTCTGACATACACAACTGAACCAGATTAATGGAGAACCTTGAGCCTTCTTCCCAAATTAAACCATGTACTGCATGAGATGCCAATAGACAGGCTGAACTTGGTATCAACACTGTGGGAATAAAGGACTAGACCAATGAACTCCCAATGAGAGCAGTGAACTTTTTAATTATGCTGGATTTACAAAAGTCAAAACTATGGGTCTGATCCTGCAACCCTAATTTAGGCAAGTAATTATATTATGGTAAAAAGAACAGGAGTACTTGTGACACCTTAGAGACTAACAAATTTATTAGAGCATAAGCTTTCATGGGCTACAGAGCCCTTCCTCTGTCTCCTCCGCAGGAGATTGACAGGGTTGGTGCTGCGGGAGCCGGAGCTGCGGCTGGTCCTGTCGGCGTACGCTGATGACGTGCTCCTCAGATGGGGGCTCATCGGATGCATAGAATGGAATATATAGTAAAAAGGAACATATAGACTGTGACAGGGTCGGGCCAGATGGCTATAGGAGAGTAATTTTTTTTTGAAGCAAAAGATGTTTTTATTTGCATAACACACTTACAAAATAAAAACAGCAGCATATGCAATGTGTAACACAGCAACCAATCACAATTGTTTTCTCATTAGCTTCAGGGGAGGGAAGTGTTCAAGCTTGCCTGGGCCCAGAGCGGGGGGCTTCCTCGACTCTCGTGGTCTTCCACCCTTCCGAGTTACCTGGTGGCCCAGAGCGAGGGGGCTTCATCGACTCTCAAGGTCTGCCACCCCCTCAAGTTACCGGGCGCCACGCCCAGTGTCATCAACAATTCTCTCCTCTGAAAGCACCCAACAAGAGGGGTAGGCTGTGGGGTGGACAATCTGGGGGGGGCACGCGCACCCACGTGTGAAAGGAACCCTCTAAGGTGGTGGTGTCTGCAGCAGCAATGGCTGGGGCTGGGGTTCCTTACTCTCTCCCCCAATCAACGGGTCAGACAAAGGGACCTGGACGGGGACACCAAGCAGAGAACCCCAGACAGCGCCCACCGCTCCTCAAAAGCATCAAGGGAGTCGGTGGACGCCTCCCAGAGGAACTCCGCCTGGATACGTGAACGGACCGAGGATCGGAAAACGGCCCCACAGTCTTAGGAAACTCCATCGGCCAACCTCCTCTCTCTGGTTTTATAGATGGCTGTTTTAGCCAGGGCCAGGAGGAGGTTAACTAGGAGATCCTGCGACTTTGTGAGGCCACAGATGGGGAGTGCATAAATAAAAAGGTGAGGGGAAAAATGCAACCAAAAACGTAATAGGAGATTTGTGAGGAGCTGGAACAGGGGTTGCAGCCTGGCGCAATCCAAATATACGTGCGCCAGGGTTTCCCTCACACCACAAAAGGGACAAGTATCTGGGATGGGGTTGAACCGCGCCAAGTACGTGCCCGTGCTCACAGCTCCGTGAAGGAGCCGCCTACTGATGTCCCTGACGGGCCTCGGAACCAAGGTGGAATATAGGCTGGCCCACCAGGGCTGCTCACCCTCCAAAGGTGGCAGAAGGTCTCGCCACTTTGTGTCGGGGCGGGACACTAGGGTGAGGGTGTGAGGGGTGTGGAGCATGAGTGTGTATAGATGTTTCCTTGGCGTGGTTTGGAAGCGTACCGGCTGCAGTTCATGCAGCTGGCTGGCAGTAAAGGGGTGAGGGGGTTGATTGGATCTGCGGGGCAGGGGTCCAATTAAAAGGTCCGGCGGGCCTGGGGTAGAGGGTGGGCGGGGTGTGCCCTCGAGCAGGACCCGGTAGAGGTAAGCTCGAGCAGTGGGCGGCAAAGCGGCCTTCGCCTCCTGAAGTACGTGCCGGGGGTACGAGGTCTGGAGAGCCCCATGCACCGGGTGAGCGTCAGGGGATCCAGCCAGTCTCCCCGGTCGTAGTCCAGGAGGTCTCCGACTCTCGTGACTTCTGCCAGGATCAAGCTCTGGCGCACCGGGCGGGACTCCGCCACCTGCACACGGAGCTGGGGGTTGTGTAGCAGGGGCTCCGCGTGGAGATCTACCCCCTCGGTGGCCACCACGGACCTGGTCGTTAAAAACAGTTTCCAAGTCCGGAGGAGGTCCTGGTAGAAGACCGGCAGCCCGGAGAGGTCTCGCGGAAGACCTCCCAGACGGAGATAAAAGAACTGTCGGTCATATCGGAGCCCTTGGATGCGGCACAGGATGGCGTGCGCCAGTGTGCTCCACGCCGAACTGCCTGCACTGTAAAGGAGCCTCTGTAGGGCCCGGAGGCGGAAGACACGGACCTGAGTGTGTAGACACTTCAGGCCCTGTCCTCCTTCCTTCAGGGGTAGATGAAGAACCCCTACAGGGGCCCAGTGCGTTCCTGACCAAAAGAACCCCAGAATCGATGTCCGGAGGTTGGTCAGGAAACCCGGGGCCGGGACCAGGGTGTTGAGTCAGTACCAGAGCATGGACAGGACTAGTTGATTAAGCACCAGCGCTCTCCCTCGGAGGGAGAGACATTGGAGTAGTCCTGTCCATTTCCAGAGCCGCTCTATCACCCCGCCCTCTAAATTTTGCCAGTTCTCCGGGTGAGAGGGATGCATGGCAGAAAGGTAAACGCCGAGGTAGAGCAGCGGACCCGTGCTCCACCGGATGGTCTGAAGCGCGGGTGGGAGGGAGCTCGCCTGCTGCCAGTCTCCTACTGCCAAGCCAGAGCTCTTGACCCAGTTTACCCGGGCGGAGGAGGCTGCCGAATAGATGGCCTGGCAAGCCTCCACCCGCGTCAAGTCGCCGGGGTCCTGGATCACGAGGAGCACGTCATCAGCGTACGCCGACAGAACCAGCTGCAGCTCCAGGTCCCGCAGCACCAACCCTGTCAACCTCCTGCGGAGGAGACAGAGGAAGGGCTCGATCACCAGAGTGTACAGCTGGCCCGAGAGGGGGCACCCCTGCCGTACTCCTCGCCCGAAGCTGAGCGGTTCGGTCAGGGTCCAGTTGAGCTTAACCAGACATTCTACAGAAGCGTACAGCACCCGGAGAAAACCCACAAACTGGGGTCCGAAGCCAAACGCCTGCAGAGTGCTCAGGAGGTACCCGTGGTCCACCCTATCGAATGCCTTCTCCTGATCTAGGGACAGGAGGGCGAACGACAGACCGTCTCTACACCCGAGTTCCAAAAGGTCCCGAACCACAAATAGGTTATCAAAGATACTGCGGTCCGGGATGGTGTAGGTCTGGTCTGGGTGGATCACGTCCGCCAGCATAGACCCTAGTCGCAGCGAGATTGTTTTCGCTACGATTTTGTAGTCTGTGCTGAGGAGTGAGACGGGACGCCAATTTTGTAAATCGTGGAGGTCCCCCTTCTTCGACAATAAGGCGAGCACAGCTCGCCTGCACAAAAGAGAGAGGACCCCGATCTGCAGAGACTCGGTCCAGACGATGACTAGGTCTGGGCCGAGGATGTCCCAGAACACGCGGTAGAACTCCACGGTCAGCCCGTCCATGCCTGGAGACTTATTAGTGGGCATACGATGGAGGGCTTCCGAGAACTCAGCCAGAGTGAGAGGCAATTCTAGCCGGTCTTGGTCGCTCGCGCTGACCATAGGGAGCTCCTCCCAAAGCACTCTGCAAGCGCTAGGGTTGGTCGGATCCGGGGAGAAAAGACTTGCGTAGAAGGCTCGGGCCCTCCCGCACACCTCCGCCGGTTCCGTGATGGGGGTGCTGTCTTCTGCCAGGAGGCAGGTGACGTGTTTCTTGGCCCCCCTCGTTTTCTCCAGGGCATAGAAGAAGCGGGAGCCGCGATCCATCTCCCGAAGGAGGCGGATGAGGGATCGAACAAAGGTGCCCCAGGCCCAATGGTCCTCAAGGGCCCGGAGCTCCTCCCGCTTCTCCTGGCACGCTCCGCAGAGGAGCAGGTCCTCAGGGCTGGTGGCCAGATGCCTCTCCATCTCTAAGACCTCCTGTTCCAACTGATCTATCGCCGCATTTCTCCGTTGGCTGGTGCCCTGGGTGTAGTCGTGGCAGAAAAGCCGGGCGCGCACCTTCCCCAGGTCCCACCATCGGCGCGCCGAGGGAAAGGCACGCCGCTGCCCTCGCCAGGCCAGCCAGAATTCCCTTAAGGACGTCACGAAGCCCTCATCCTCCAACAGGCTGTTGTTAAAATGCCAATAGGCCGGCCCCGGCCTCTCCGCACAGAGGGAGGCTGTCACGGTGGCTAGGTGATGGTCAGAAAATGGGGCCAGCCGAATGCTGGAGGAGTGGGCTCGTGAGAGATGGAAGCGTGATAAATAAATGCGGTCCAACCGGGAGTGGCTCGACCGATGGGCTTCCACCCGGACAAAGGTGAACGTGGAAGTGTCATCCGGGTGGTGGTCACGCCAGTTGTCCACTAGGGAGTGATGTTCAACTATCTCCCAGAGGGTGTCCGCGGCTGCCGGGCTCTGCTCGGTCCCTGAGCGGTCTCGCTCCTCGAGGGTGGTATTAAAATCCCCTCCTAGGACCAGGCACTCGTGAGAATCTAAGGTGCTGAGGAAGGCAGACGCCCACTGATAGAATTGCAGCTGCTCCGGGCCCGATGTCGGGGGCATAGACGTGAACGAGGTTAACCACGAGCCCCTCTATACGGACCCGGAGATGCAGCAGGTGACCCGGCACGGCCTCGGCGACCCCTAGCACCTCGGGCCGTAGGTCGGGGGAGAACAGGGTCGCCACTCCAGCCTGCCGAACCGTGGAATGGCTAAAGTAGACCCTGTCCCCCCACTCCAGCTGCCAACTGTCTTCGGCGGTCAGATCCGTATGGGTCTCCTGAAGGAAAAGCACAGAGTACTCTCCCTCCCGAAGGAAGGAGAGCACCTGGGACCTGCGGAGAGCCATCCTACAACTCCGGGTGTTCAATGTTGCGACGGTGAGAGGTGTCATGGGGAGGGCTGGGGGGGATCCTCACTGGCAGGGACGCTCGCATCCCCCAGTGGGCCGCGCAACAGTCCTTGACCCATCCTGTAGGTGAGTAATTGGTCACGGAAGACGCGGACCCGCCAGTAGGCCACGGCATCCTGCTTCCCCGTCCCTTTACCTTCCCTCATGAGGGCCCTTGTGGCCCAGAGGATTTGAAAAAAGTCCCCCCATCGCTGGAGAGCAAGTTGTACCTTGTTGCGGGAGCCATGGACATCTTCTAAAAACTTCCGCAGCTCTCCTTGCAGCTCATGGGGGGCGGGTGGGGTTACGGTTTCACATTTGTTCCCTGGCGGGGCCCTTGGTGCAGCCCCGTGGCCCACTAAAGCGGGCAAGCAGCGTGCGGACCCCCGACAGAGTGCCTGATTGGCAGGAGTTTCTAGGCCCGCCTCAAGCCCTGGGGCGATAGGGGGTGGTGGAGGGAAAATAGCAGCCCCTAATGGGTCAGGGCAGGAGAATGCAAAGGCCGCTCCCTGGGGGTCATCAGTTGGAAAAGGGAAGGAGACAGCCCCAGGGACGGCGATAACATCGCAGGAGGTAGACTGGATAGGGGTAGGGGCAGGGGCAGAGGTGAGGTTCTGGGTTTCGGGAGGCAAACAGCTGGATGGTGGCACCTCCCGATCAGGCTCGAGGGTTAAGGGGGTGGGGAGGGAGCTCTCAGTGATACTGGGCACGGGCTCTATGGTGGATTTAGCGGCCACAGCATCAGGAGGTGGATTATCTTCTGTTGGGCCCCCGCTCGGGAAGGAAGTCGATTGCTCTGCACCAACGGGGGGTGCCCCTGGCGACTCGTGTCCCGGCCGCATGGCGCCGGCTGTCACCTGAGCAGGCTCAGTGGTCGTCAGCGGGGTGTCATCAGCGGCCGGGTCGATGAAGGAGTCCAGGGGCTCCTCGGAGGTGGAAGCAAAAGCAGCAGTTAGGGGGAGGGAGCATGGGGAAAAGAGGGGTGGAGTGAGGTCGCCCAAATCGAGGTTTGCTGGCAAAAGGTCGAGCTCCCCCTGGGCGACTGGGGTCAGATCTAGGGCCTCGATCTCCTCGAACATGGAAGAGAGGACACTTTCCGTCGCCCCGGGGTTCTCCCCACTGGCACCCTCCACGACGGTTGCCTCGGGGTTCACGGGGGCTTCGGGTAGTGTCAGGACAGAAGGGGCTTCCTCGAGGGTCTCGGAAGGTCTCCCGTGGAGGGGAGACACTACCCTCCAGTGCTACCACGTCTTTCCCGGCTGACACCGGTGGATGGGACGCACTTGTGGGCAAAGCGGAAGGTTCGGCATCGGTGCCCCCCTTCCTGGTCTTCCGGGGGGCCTGCGCCTTGGGTAGATGAGGCGGAGCTCGAGCCTTCCACTTGCCTCGCTTCCCCTGGACTAGGGCCCAGCCCTCCATGGCATCATCTGGGGGCTGGTTAGCAGGGGTGGTGTCAGGGGGTAAAGGCGATGGCTCAGGGACTTGGCGGGGGGACGGTGGGGCGGCATAAGGGAGGGAGGATTCTCCCTGGGGCAGGCTCTCTCCTATGCCTTGTGGTATCTCTGCCACACCCTCTTCCATAGGCCCCGCCAGATTGTCAGCAGTGAGGGCGGGGCTCTCCTGCTCGTCTGGGCATTGTAGGGGAGGTGCCCCTTGGGCCTGAGCGGGAGAAGTGGTGGTCAAAGAGGAGGGGGGGCGGGTTCGGGTATCGGGTGGCCGGGGCGTCAGCAATGACGGGGCCGATGTCCTGCCGGGTCTCGGGGATCCCAGGTGCCCCTCCTTGCCGGGCTAAGGGGCAGTCCCTCCGGACATGCCCTGACGCCCAGCAGAGGTAGCACCGGGCTTCCCCCGTGGAGAAATACACCCGGTAATGGCCCCCTGGTGGGGGACTAGGAAGGACCCCTCGAGCGCCTCTCCGTCATGCGCCGCCGACGGCAGTAGAAGCTGCACTTGCCGGTGGAAGGAAAAGATGTGACGGAGGGTGGGGTCCTTGCAGCCCAATGGGAGAGGGCTGATGACAGAAACAGGTTTCCCCAGGGTGGAAAGGGCGGGTAACAGGGCAGCATTGGGGGAGAAAAGGAGGGACAGAGGTCAGGACCAGGCAGACGCCCAGGTCCGCTAGCGGCTCTAGGGGGACAAACAGCCCCCCCCCCCACTGCCAGGCCCCTCTCCACCGCTTCCTGGGTGGCAGTCTCCGATGCTAAGAAGATGACGACCTTCCCATACATTTTGGAGGCCGCCACAATGGCCGATGGCCCCACCACCCTCGCCAACGCCCGCATGTAGGTCTCCACGTGGGGTGAGGCGGGCACCAGGAGGCATCGGACACCGTGCTTCCTTGTCATGGTGGGGAAGGGGCCGCTGTTGATGGTGGCGGAGGCAGTGGGCGGGAGAGATGATGAGGCGGCAGGCGGGGGGGC
Source organism: Natator depressus (assembly GCF_965152275.1). Classification (NCBI taxonomy): domain Eukaryota; kingdom Metazoa; phylum Chordata; order Testudines; family Cheloniidae; genus Natator; species Natator depressus. The sequence continues at coordinate 121,785,486 of NC_134237.1, forward strand.
TGCTGCCGCCGCCTGGGCATACGTCCTGGGGGGTGAGGGAGGGACACCCGCAGAGCTGGTGGGGGGGTAGCGGGGAAGGACACCGTGGTCGGTGGCGGGGCCGCAGCAGTGGGGGTGGCCCCTGCCATGGAGGGCCTGGTGGTTTTAGTGGGGCCCTTCCCCTTCTTCTTGTCCTGGCCTTTACCGCCAGCTGGGGTGGCTCCCCTAGAGTCTGGGGAGGCGGTGGGCATGGCAGCGGCGGAGGTCACCCCGGTGCCCTCCATTGCCGATGCCCCAGCGGGGGCGGTGGCAGGTGGTTAACAGGAGTTGGGGTCAGGTAAAAAGGGACAGGCTGTGGGATGGGCAGTTCGGGGGGGGGGAAGGGGGCACATGAACTACCGTACGCTTGTCCAGAGAGTCCTCTTTGGTTGGCTGGTGCTTCTGGCCCACAAGGTGGAATCAGGGTGAGCAGCTAAGTCCAGAGGCAAATGTTAAACAGCCAGCAATGACGATGGAGGGGGCAGTGAGGAAGATCGTAGTGTGGGGGTTGGGAGGACACAGATGGATCAGGAGGCAGCTCCGTGCCACACCCCCTGTGTCCCTACAAACACAGTCAAGACACAGTCAAGGCCTCCCCCCACACGAGAGCACAGTTCAAAAGTTACTCAGTCTTGGACCCCCTCCACGGCGATTTGTTCCTCCGGTAGATGGCTGTTTCTCTTTCTCTCTATTCTGGGCTTTCTCCACAGCTGCAACATTCCAGGGATGCCAGAGCAGATGATAAAAGTTTCTCTCACCCGAATACGGGTCCACAAACAAACAGCAAGTGGCTGGGTCTGGGGGCTGGGTCCATCCACTCCCCCCCTCCGGGGAGCGGGTCAGCAGGACCCCCCCTCTCGGGTGGGGGTTTCAGCTGGAGCGGCAGCAGCATCCGAGGGCAGACGGGGGGGGGGGCTAACAGCAGACTGGCGGCTGGCCAGCACTCTAGCAACAGCAGAGAAAGAAAAAAAAAACAACAAAAAGAAAGGAAACGGGGGAGAGTGTCTGGCCCGGTCAGGGGGGAAGCCAAAAGCAGGGGTAAAAAGCAAGGAAAGCCCAGGCCAGAGGGCAGCAGCTGGAGAGCAGGCTAAGTAGGTCCCTTTTCCCTGGGTAAGGTAACAGGGAAGGTTTTTTTTGAAACAGAAAAGAATTTTATTGTGACAGTTACAAGAGTTACCAAAGAAACAAACCAAACTATGCAACAAAACAACGCAAACAGAAGGTATAACACAGCAGCTTTCAGGAGGGAGAAGTGTTCAGGCTAGCCTGGGCCCAGAGCGGGGGGGCTTCCTCGTCACTTGTGGTCTTCCACCCTCCTGAGTTATCTGGTGGCCTAGAGCGGGGGGGCTTCCTCGACACTCGTGGTCTTCCACCCCCTCGAGTTATCTAGTGCCGCGCCCAGTGTCACCGATCATCCCTCTCCTGAGAGTGCCCGGCAAGATGGGCACGGCTGCGGGGTGGGCGGTTTGGGGGCGGGGGGTAGACACCCACGTATTATAGGACCCCTCCTAGATGACAGTAACGATGGAATCCACAGCGGCAACGGCTGGGGCTGGTGTCTCTCGCTCTTCCCCTCAATCAAAGGGTCAAACGGAGGGAACCAGACGGGGTCACCGAGCAGAGAACCCCGGACAGCGCTCATCGCTCTTTGAAGGTGTCAAGGGAGTAGGTGGACGCCGCCCAGAGGAACTCCGCCCGGAGACGTGAATGTACTGAGGATAGGAAAAAGGCCCTACAATCGCAGGACGTTTCATGGGCCAACCTCCTCTCTCTGGTTTTATAAATGGCTGTTTTAGCCAAGGCTAGGAGGAGGTTAACCAGGAGATCCCGCGATTTTGTGGGGCCACGGATGGGGAGTGTATAGATAAAGAGGTGAGGGGAGAAATGAAGCCAGAAGCGCAACAGAATATTTGTGAGGAGCCGAAAAAGGGGCTCCAATCTGGCACACTCTAAATATACGTGTGCCAGGGTTTCCCTCACATTACAAAAAGGGCAAGTATCCGGGATGGGAGTAAACCGTGTCAAAAACACGCCCGTGCTCACAGCTCCGTGAAGGAGCCGCCAACTGATGTCCCTGATGGGCCTCGGGACCAAGGTGGAGTACAGGCTGGCCCACCGAGGTTGCTCACCCTCCAAAGGTGGCAGGAGGTCCCGCCACTTTGTGTCGGGGCGGGACACCAGGGTGTGGGCGTGAAGGGTGTGAAGCGTGAGTGTATACAAATATTTCCGTGGTGCAAGTTGAAAACTGACCGGCTGCAGTTCATGCAGCCGGCTCGCAGTGAAAGGGTGAGGGGTTTGTCGGGATCGGCAGGGTAGGGGCCCAATGGAAAGGTCCGGCGGGCCTGGGGTAGAGGATGGGCGGGGTGCGCCCTCGTGCAAGGCTCGGTTGACATAAGCCCGAGCAGCGGGGGTCAAGGTGGCCTTCACCTCCTGAAGTACGCGCCGGGGAGTACGAGGGCTGGAGAGCCCCATGCGCCGAGCGAGCGTCAGGGGATCCAGCCAGTGTCTCCGGTCGTAGTCCAGGAGGTCTCCGACCCTCGTGACTTCCGCCAGAACCAACCTCTGGCGCACCGAGCGGGACTCCGCCACCTGCACACGGAGTTGGGGGTTATGTAGCAGGGGATCCGTGAGGAGATCCGCTCCCACGGTGGCCACCACGGACCTGGTCATTAAAAACAGTTTCCAGGTCCGGAGGAGGTCCTGGTAGAAGACCGGCAGCCCGGAGAGGTCTCGCGGAAAACCTCTCGGACAAAGATAAAAGAGCTGCCGGTCGTATCGGAGCCCTTGGAAGCGGCGCAGGAAGGCGTGCGCCAATATGCTCCACGTCGAACTACCTGCACTGTAAAGGAGCCTCTGCAGGGCCTGGAGGCGGAAAACGCGGACCTGAGTGTACAGACACTTCAGGCCCTGCCCTCCTTCCTTCAGGGGTAAATGAAGAACTCCGACAGGGGCCCAGTGCATTCCTGACCAAAAGAACTCTAGAATCAATCTCCGGAGGTGGGTCAGGAAACCCGGGGCCGGGGCCAGGGTGTTGAGCTGGTACCAGAGCGTGGACAGGACTAGTTGGTTAAGCACCAGCACTGGAGGAAGAGGGAGAGATGTCGGAGTAGCCTCGTCCATTTCCGGATCCGCTCTATCACCCCGCCCTCTAAATTTTGCCAGTTCTCCGGCGGGGAAGGGTGCGTGGCGGAAAGGTAAACGCCGAGATAGAGCAGAGGACCCGCGCTCCACCGGATGGTCTGAAGCGCGGGTGGGAGGGAGCTTACCTGCCGCCAGTCCCCCACCGCCAAGACAGAGCTCTTGACCCAGTTGACTCGGGCGGAGGAGGCTGCCGAATAGATGGCCTGGCATGCCTCCACTCGCGCCAAGTCGCCCAGGTCCTGGACCACAAGGAGTACGTCATCGGCGTATGCCGACAGGACCAGCCGCAGCTCCGGCTCCCGCAGCACCAACCCTGTCAACCTCCTGCGGAGGAGACAGAGGAAAGGCTCGATCACCAGAGCGTACAGCTGGCTCGAGAGGGGGCACCCCGCCGCACTCCTCGCCCGAAGCTGACCGGTTCGGTCAGGGTCCAGTTGAGCCTAACCAAACACTCCGCGGAGGCATACAGCACCCGGAGAAAACTCAGAAACTGAGGTCCGAGTCCAAACGCCTGCAGAGTGCTCAGGAGGTACCCATGGTCTACTCTATCAAACGCCTTCTCCTGATCAAGGGACAGGAGGGCGAACGACAGACCATCTCTCCGCCCGAGTTCCAAAAGGTCCCGAACCACAAATAGATTATCAAAATACTGCGGTCCGGGACAGTATAGGTCTGGTCTGGGTGGATCACGTCCGCCATCACGGACCCTAGCCGCAGCGAAATTGCTTTCGCTACGATTTTGTAATCCGTGCTAAGGAGTGAGACGGGACGCCAGTTTCGTAAATCGTGGAGGTCCCCCTTCTTCGGCAACAAGGCGAGCACCGCTCGCCTGCACAACAGAGGGAGGACCTCGCTCTGCAAAGACTCAGCCCAGACAGTGACTAGGTCTGGGCCGAGGATGTCCCAAAACGCATGGTAAAACTCCACGGTCAGCCCGTCCATGCCCGGAGATTTATTGATGGGCATGCAGCGGAGGGCTTCCGGGAACTCGGCCAGGGTGAGAGGCAGCTCTAGCCGGTCTCGGTCGCCCATGCTGACTGTGGGGAGTTCCTCCCAGAGCACCCCGCAAGCGCCAGGATCGGTCGGATCCGGGGAGAAAAGGCTTGTGTAGAAGTCGTGGGCCCTCCCACGCATCTCCTCCGGATCCGTGAGGGGGGTGCCGTTTCCCGCTAGAAGGCAGGTGACGTGTTTCTTCGCCCCCCTCGTTTTCTCCAGGGCATAGAAGAAGCGGGAGCCGTGGTCCATCTCCCGAAGGAGGCGGATGTGGGACCGGACGAAGGCACCTCGGGCCCAGTGGTCCTCGAGGGCCCGAAGCTCCTCCCGCTTCTCCCGGCACGCTCCGCAGAGGGACGGGTCCTCGGGGTTGGCGGCCAGGCGCCTCTCCATCTCTAAGACCTCCCGTTCCAACTGCTCTATCGCCGCATTTCTCCGTTGGCTGGTGCCCCGAGTGTAGTCACAGCAGAAGAGCTTGGCGTGTACCTTCCCTAGATCCCACCATCGCCGCACCGAGGGAAAAGCACGCCACTGCTCTCACCAGGCCAGCCAAAACTCCCGGAAGGACGTCACAAAGCTCTCGTCCTCCAACAGGCTATTATTAAAGTGCCAATAGGCCGGCCCCGGTCTCTCTGCACGGAGGGAGACCGTTATAGTAACTAAATGATGGTCGGAGAAAGGGGCCGGCCGAATGGTGGAGGAGTGAGCCTGTGAAAGATGGAAACGGGATAAGTAAATACGGTCCAACCGAGAGTGGTGTGACCGATGGGCCTCCACCCGGACAAAAGTGAACGTGGAGGTGTCATCTGGGTGATGGTCACGCCAGACGTCCACTAGGGAGTGATGTTCGACTATTCCTCGGAGGATGTTCGCGGCGGCTGGGCTCAGCTCGGCCCCGGAGCGGTCCTGTTCCTCGAGGGTGGTGTTAAAGTCCCCTCCCAGGACCAGGCACTCATGCGAATCTAGAGTGCCAAGAAAGTCGGACACCTGCTGGTAGAATTGTGGCCGCTTTGGGCTCATTTGCGGGGCATAGATATTAACAAGATTGACCACGAGCCCCTCCATACGGACTCGAAGGTGCAGCAGGTGGCCCGGCACGACCTCAGTGACCCCTAGCACCTCGGGCCGTAGGGTGGGGGAGAACAGGGTCGCCACTCCAGCTTGCCAAGTCGTGAAGTGGCTAAAGTAGACCCCGTCCCCCCACTCCAGCCGCCACCTGTCCTCGACGGTCGGGTCCGTATGGGTCTCTTGCAGGAAAACTACAGAGTACCCCCCTTTCCCGAAGGTAAGAGAGCACCTGGGACCTGCGGAGAGCCATCCTACAGCCCCTGGTATTCAAGGTTGCAATAATAAGAGGCATCATGCGGAGGGCTGGGGGGGTGGGGGTTTCTCATTGGCGGGGGTGTTCATGGCCCCCGGCGGGTTGCGCAGCAACCTGTGACCCATCCCGTAGGTGAGTAGATCGTTTCGGAAGCCGCGGGCCCGCTTGTAGGCCGCAGCACCGCGCCTTCCTTGCCCTCTGCCCTCCTTTATAAGGGCTCTTGTGGCCTGAAAAATTTGATCAAAGTCCCCCCATAGCTGAAGAGCCAGCTGTACCCTATTCCGGGCGCCACGGGTGTGTTCTAAGAACTTCCGTAGTGCATGCCGCAGCTCGTGGGGGGGTGGGGTTACGATTTCCGAGGTATAGAATCATAGAATCATAGAATATCAGGGTTGGAAGGGACCTCAGGAGGTCATCTAGTTCAACCCCCTGCTCAAAGCAGGACCAATCCCCAATTAAATCATCCCAGCCAGGGCTTTGTCAAGCCTGACCTTAAAAACTTCTAAGGAAGGAGATTCTACCACCTCCCTAGGTAATGCATTCCAGTGTTTCACCACCCTCCTAGTGAAAAAGTTTTTCCTAATATCCAACCTAAACCTCCCCCACTGCAACTTGAGACCATTACTCCTTGTCCTGTCATCTTCTACCACTGAGAATAGTCTAGAACCATCCTCTTTGGAACCACCTCTCAGGTAGTTGAAAGCAGCTATCAAATCCTCCCTCATTCTTCTCTTCTGCAGACTAAACAATCCCAGTTCCCTCAGCCTCTCCTCATAAGTCATGTGTTCCAGACCCCTAATCATTTTTGTTGCCCTTCGCTGGACTCTCTCCAATTTATCCACATCCTTCTTGTAGTGTGGGGCCCAAAACTGGACACAGTACTCCAGATGAGGCCTCACCAATGTCGAATAGAGGGGAACGATCACGTCCCTCGATCTGCTCGCTATGCCCCTACTTATACATCCCAAAATGCCATTGGCCTTCTTGGCAACAAGGGCACACTGCTGACTCATATCCAGCTTCTCGTCCACTGTAACCCCTAGGTCCTTTTCCGCAGAACTGCTGCCTAGCCATTCGGTCCCTAGTCTGTAGCTGTGCATTGGGTTCTTCCGTCCTAAGTGCAGGACCCTGCATTTATCCTTATTGAACCTCATCAGGTTTCTTTTGGCCCAATCCTCCAATTTGTCCAGGTCCCTCTGTATCCTATCTCTGCCCTACCAACGTATTCCCTGGTGGGGCTCTTAATACAGCCTCGTGGTCCGTTAAGGCGGGTAGGCAAGGTGCGGACCACCGACGGGGCGTCTGACAGGCTGGGGTTATTAAATCCATTTCGCGCCTTGGGGTGGAAGGGGATGGCGGGGGAAAAATTGCAACTCCTAATGGGTCGCGACTAGAAAATGCAAAAACTGCTCCCTGGGGTGAATCTGCAAAAGGCGGAAAAAAAACAACCCCAGGGGCCGGAATAGCATTGCAGGAGGAGGTAAACTGGGCGGGGACAGGGGTGGGGGCAGGGGTAGAGGTAAGGCTCTGGGGTTCAGGAGGCAAGCAGCTAAAGGAAGGTGCCTCCTGAGCAGAGTCAAGGGTTAAGGGGTAAGGGAGGGGGCTCCCAGTAATGCTAGGTGCTGGCTCCGTGGTGGTCTTGGCGGCCATGGCATCAGGTGGTGGACCACCTTCTGCAGGGTGCTCGCCCGGCAAGGCAATGAGGGGGAGGGAGCATGGGGAAAGGGGGGCTGGGGTGAGGTTGCCCAGCTCGAGGCCAGCCGGCAGTAGATCATCCTCTCCCTGGGTGACCGGGGTCAAATCTAGGGCCTCAATCTCCGCATACACGGAGGAGAGGCCAACGCCTGCTACCCCGGGGGCCTCTCCTCTAGGGCCTGCCTCACCGGTCGCCTCGGGGTTCGCGGGGGGTTCGGGTGGTATCCGGGCAGAAGGGGCGTCCTCAGGGGTCTCGGAGGGGAGGGTCTCCGGTGGAGGGGGGATACTGCCCTCCAAAGCCAGTCTGTCTTCCCCTCCCGACACCAGCGGATGGATCTCACTCGTGGTCGTAGCGGAGGGCTCGATATCAGTGCCTCCCTTCCTGGTCTTCCGGGGGGCTTCCGCGTCGGATGGATGCAGCGGAGCTCGAGCCTATCGCTTGCCTCGCTTCCCCTGGACTAGGGTCCAGCCCTCCATAGCGTCGTCTGGGGGTTGGTTAGCAGGGGTCGCGTCGGGGGGCGGAGGCGATGGTTCAGGGGTTCGGGGGGGCAGCGGTGAGGCAGCATGAGGAGGGGGGGGTTCTCCTTGGGGCGGGCCCTCTCCTATACCCGATAATATCTTTGCCGCACCCTCCTCCATAGGCTCTGTCAAAGTGGTAATAGCAAGGGTGGGACTCCCTTGCTCGCCCGGGCGTTGTAGGGAAGAAGTCTCCTGGGCCCGGACGGGAGCAGTGATGGATTGAGTAGGAGGAGGGTTGGTTTCAGGTGCTGGGCAGCCAGGGGCGTCGGCAACAACGGGGCCGATGTCCTGCCGGGTCTCGGGGGTCTCGGGGGCCCCTTCCCCCCGGGCCAAAGGGCAGTCTCTGCGGACATGCCCGGCTGAGCGGCAGAGGTAGCACCGGGCCTCTCCAGTGGAGTAAAAGACCCGATAGCGGGCTCCCTGGTAGGGGACTAGGAAGGAACCCTCGAGCGCCTCTCCGTCACGCACCCCCGCTGGCAGTAGAAGCTGCACTTGCCGGCGGAACGAAAGGACGTGACGGAGGGTGGGGTCCTTGCAGCACAGCGGGAGAGGGCTGATGACAGAGGTAAGTTTCCCCAGGGCGGAGAGAGCGGGTAACAGGGCAGCATTGGGTAAAAAGGGAGGAACGGAGGTGAGGACGAGGCGAACGCCCAGGTCTTCTAGCGGCTCTAGGGGGACGAACACCCCCCCCACCGCCAGGCCCCCTCTCCACCGCCTCCTGGGCGGCAGCCTCCATAGCTAAGAAAAAAACGACCTTCCCACACATCTTGGAGGCCGCCACAATAGCCGTGGGTCCTACCACCTTCGCCAACGCCTGCACGTATGTCTCCACGTGGGGCGAGGCGGGCACCAGGAGGCAACGGACACTGTGCTTCCTGGTCAAGGCGGGGAAAGAGCCCCGGCTGCTGGTGATGGTAGCGGAGGCAGTGGGTGGGCGAGATGACGAGGCGGCAGGCAGGGGGGAGCCTGCCACCGCCCGGGCATACGTCCTGGGGGCCGGGGGAGGGGCATTCGCAGAGCTGGTGGAGGGAACTGCGGGGAGGGGCGCCACGGTCGATGACGAGGCCACGGCTGTGGGGGCAGCCCCTGCCATGGAGGGCCCAGATGTTTTAGCGGGGCCCTTTCCTTTCTTCCCGCCCTGGCCTTTGCGGCCAGCTTGGGGGGGGTTCCTAGAACCTGGGGGGGCGGTGGGCGCAGCAGCGGCAGTAATCACTCCGGTGCCTCCTGCTGCCGGTGCCCCAGCGGGGGCGGTAGCAAGTATTTTAACAATTGTGGTGGTGGGGGGGGGAGGTTAGGGGTTGGGTGGGGGGGGTGGGGGAGGAACAGCTGATATTATTAAAGGGGCCTCGCCCCTCTCATTCCCTGCCATTGTGAGCAGGGAGAGACGGGGAGACACCGGAAGGAGGAGGGGGGAGGGGGAAGCAGATTAACCGATCCTCGCTGCAGGCTGGGGGGGGAGCCAAATGGGTGGACTGGGAGGGGGGGAATAACAGGAATCGGGGTCCGGTAATAGGGGTAAGCCTGTGGGATAAGCAGTCCGGGGGGGGGGTGTAGACCCACGCACGTTTGTCCAAAGAGTCTTGTTTGGTCAGCTGTTATGTCTGGTCCGAAAGGCAAAGTTCAAAGCAAACAGCTGGATCCGAAGGCAGATGGCAGGTTGCCAGCAGGGACGGACGGCGGGGGGCTGTGACAGTTGTAGTAATGGTGGGGGGGCACCGATGGATCGGAGTGCAGCTCCGTGCCACACCCTCTGTGCCGCCACAAACACAATTAAAACACAGTCAAACTGCCCCCCACGAGAGTATAATTCAAAAAATTACTCAATCTTACGGCCCCCTTCACGATAATTTGTAGCTTTCCTGGATTATTTCTCCTGTCTTCTGAAATCTTCTTCTCCGGCTGTGTTGGCTGTGTTCCAAGGCTTCCGGCATGCTGAGAATGTTATAAAGATAAGAAGTAAAGTCCGAGCTGCCAGCAAAACGGCTGGGTCTGGGGGTTTCCACTCCCCCCTCCGGATAGCAAAATCGGCAATCTTCCCCCCCCCTCCTCCGGGGGTTTCAGCTGAGACAAATATCTGCGCCCGAAAGCAGGCGAGAGGGGGGCGGGTGCTGGCTGCAAGCTGAGGCCGACCAGCACGTAGATGGCAAGAAGAAAAAAAAAACACCAAAAAGCAAACCAAAACAAAAAGCGTCTGGCCCGGTCGGTGGGGGGGGGGGGGGGGGGGAAACTAATGCAAGGTCCAAAAGTAACAAAAATCCAGGCCAGGGGGCTTTAGGAAAGAATAGAAAGCAGATAGCTGAGGAGCAAGCTAGGGACGGTCCCGTCTCCCAACAGGGAAGGTTTTTTTTTTTTTTTTTTTTTTTTAATTGAAACAGAAAAAAAAATTTATTGTGACAATTACAAGAATTATCAAGAACCAAATCAAAGTATGCAACAAAACAACGCAAACAGAAGGTATAACACAGCAGCTTTCAGGAGGGAGAAGTGTTCAGGCTAGCCTGGGCCCAGAGCGGGGGGCTTGGTCTTCCACCCTCCTGAGTTACCTGGTGGCCTAGAGCGGGGGGGCTTCCTCGACACTCGTGGTCTTCCACCCCCTCGAGTTACCTAGTGCCGCGCCCAGTGTCACCGATTATCCCCCCCCGAGAGTGCCCGGCAAGATGGGCACGGCTGCGGGGTGGGCAGTTCGGGGGTGGGGGGGTAGACACCCACGTATTATAGGGCCCTCCTAGCAAAGGGTTAGACGGAGGGAACCGGATGGGGTCACCGAGCAGAGAACCCCGGACAGTGCCCACCGCTCTTCAAAGGTGTCAAGGGAGTCGGTGGTCGCCGCCCAAAGAAACTCCGCCCGGATACGTGAATGTACTGAGGATAGGAAAAAGGCCCTACAATCGCAGGACGTTTCATGGGCCAACCTCCTCTCTCTGGTTTTATAAATGGCTGTTTTTGCCAAAGCTAGGAGGAGGTTAACCAGGAGATCCCGCTACTTTGTGGGGCCATGGATGGGGAGTGTATAGATAAAGAGGTGGGGAGAAAAATGAAGCCAAAAGCGCAACAGAATATTTGTGAGGAGCCGAAAAAGGGGCTGCAATCTGGTACACTCTAAATAGACGTGCGCCAGGGTTTCCCTCACATTACAAAAAGGGCAAGTATCCGGGATGGAAGTAAACCGTGTCAAAAACACGCCCGTGCTCACAGCTCCGTGAAGGAGCCGCCAACTGATGTCTCCGACGGGCCTCGGGACCAAGGTGGAATACAAGCTGGCCCATCGAGGTTGCTCACCGTCCAAAGGTGGCAGGAGGTCCCGCCACTTTGTGTCGGGGCGGGACACCAGGGTGTGGGCATGAAGGGTGTGAAGCGTGAGTGTATACAAATATTTCCGTGATGCAAGTTGAAAACTGACCGGTTGCAGTTCATGCAGCCGGCTCGCGGTGAAAGGGTGAGGGGTTTGTCGGGATCGGCAGGGTAGGGGCCCAATGGAAAGGTCCGGCGGGCCCGGGTAGAGGATGGGCGTGGTACGCCCTCGCGCAAGGCTTGGTTGACATAAGCCCGAGCAGCGGGGGTCAAGGCGGCCTTCACCTCCTTAAGTACGCGCCGGGGAGTACGGGGGCTGGAGAGCCCCATGCGCCGAGCGAGTGTCAGGGGATCCAGCCAGTCTCTCCGGTCATAGTCCAGGAGGTCTCCGACCTTCGTGACTTCCGCCAAGACCAACCTCTGGCGCACCGAGCGGGACTCCGCCACCTGCACACGGAGTTGGGGGTTGTGTAGCAGGGGCTCCGTGAGGAGATCTGCTCCCGCAGTGGCCGCCACGGACCTGGTCGTTAGAAACAGTTTCCAGGTCCGGAGGAGGTCCTGGTAGAAGACCGGCAGCCCGGAGAGGTCTCGCGGAAAACCTCTCGAACATAGGTAAAAGAGCTGCCGGTCATATCGGAGCCCCTGGAAGCGGCGCAGGAAGGCGTGCGCCAGTATGCTCCACGTCGAACTACCTGCACTGTAAAGGAGCCTCTGCAGGGCCTGGAGGCGGAAAACGCGGACCTGAGTGTACAGACACTTCAGGCCCTGTCCTCCTTCCTTCAGGGGTAAATGAAGAACTCCAACAGGGGCCCAGTGCATTCCCGACCAAAAGAACTCTAGAATCAATCTCCGGAGGTGGGTCAGGAAACCCGGGGCCAGGGCCAGGGTGTTGAGCCGGTACCAGAGCGTGGACAGGACTAGTTGGTTAAGCACCAGTGCTCTCCCTCGGAGGGAGAGACATCGGAGTAGCCCTGTCCATTTCCGGATCCGCTCTATCACCCCGCCCTCCACATTTTGCCAGTTCTCCGGCGGGGAAGGGTGCGTGGCGGAAAGGTAAACGCCGAGATAGAGCAGAGGACCCGCGCTCCACCGGATGGTCTGAAGCGCGGGTGGGAGGGAGCTTACCTGCCGCCAGTCCCCCACCGCCAAGCCAGAGCTCTTGACCCAGTTGACTCGGGCGGAGGAGGCTGCCGAATAGATGGCTTGGCATGCCTCCACTCGCGCCAGGTCGCCCGGGTCCTGGACCACGAGAAGTACGTCATCGGCGTACGCTGACAGGACCAGCCTCAGCTCCGGCTCCCGCAGCACCAACCCTGTCAACCTCCTGCGGAGGAGACAGAGGAAAGGCTCGATCGCAAGAGCGTACAGCTGGCCCGAGAGGGGGCACCCTTGTCGCACTCCTCGCCCGAAGATGACCGGTTCGGTCAGGGTCCAGTTGAGCCTAACCAAACACTCCGCGGAGGCATACAGCACCCGGAGAAAACTCACAAACTGAGGTCCGAATCCAAACGCCTGCAGAGTGCTCAGGAGGTACCCATGGTCTACTCTGTCGAACGCCTTCTCCTGATCAAGGGACAGGAGGGCGAACGACAGACCATCTCTCCGCCCGAGTTCCAAAAGGTCTCGGACTAGAAATAGGTTGTCAAAAATGCTGCGACCTGGGACAGTATAGGTCTGGTCTGGGTGGATCACGTCCGCCAACATGGACCCTAGCCGCAGCGAAATTGCTTTCGCTACGATTTTGTAATCCGTGCTAAGGAGTGAGACGGGACGCCAGTTTCGTAAATCGCGGAGGTCCCCCTTCTTCGGCAGCAAGGCGAGCACCGCTAGCCTGCACGACAGAGGGAGGATCCCGCCCTGCAAGGACTCAGCCCAGACAGTAACTAGGTCTGGGCCGAGGATGTCCCAGAACGCGCGGTAAAACTCCACGGTCAGCCCGTCCATGCCCGGAGATTTATTGCTGGGCATGCGGCGGAGGGCTTCCGAGAACTTGGCCAGGGTGAGAGGCAGCTCTAGCCGCTCTCGGTCGCCCACGCTGACCGTGGGGAGGTCCTCCCAGAGCACTCCGCAAGCGCCAGGTTGGATCCGGGGAGAAAAGGCTTGTGTAGAAGTCGCGGGCTCTCCCACACATCTCCTCCGGATCCGTGAGGGGGGTGCCGTCTTCTGCTAGAAGGCAGGTGACGTGCTTCTTGGCCCCCCTCGTTTTCTCCAGGGCATAGAAGAAGCGGGAGCCGTGGTCCATCTCCCGAAGGAGGCGGATGCGGGACCGGACGAAGGCACCTCGGGCCCGGTGGTCCTCGAGGGCCCGAAGCTCCTCCCGCTTCTCCCGGCACGCTCCGCAGAGGGACGGGTCCTCGGGGTCGGCGGCCAGGCGCCTCTCCAGCTCCAAGACCTCCCATTCCAACTGCTCTATCACCGCATTTCTCCGTCGGCTGGTGCCCCGAGTGTAGTCACGGCAGAAGAGCTTGGCGCGGACCTTCCCTAGATCCCACCATCGCCGCACCGAGGGAAAGGCACGCCATTGCTCTCGCCAGGCGAGCCAAAACTCCCGGAAGGACGTCACGAAGCTCTCGTCCTCCAACAGGCTATTATTAAAGTGCCAATAGGCCGGCCCCGGTCTCTCTGCACGGAGGGAGACCGTTATAGTAACTAAATGATGGTCGGAAAAAGGGGCCGGCCGAATGGTAGAGGAGTGGGCCTGTGAAAGATGGAAACGGGATAAATAAATACGGTCCAACCGAGAGTGGTGTGACCGATGGGCCTCCACCCGGACAAAAGTGAACGTGGAGGTGTCATCTGGGTGATGGTCATGCCAGACGTCCACTAGGGAGTGATATTCAACTATTCCCCGAAGAATATTCGCGGCAGCCGGGCTCGGCTCGGCGCCTGAGCGGTCCTGTTCCTCGAGGGTGGTGTTAAAGTCTCCTCCCAGGACCAGGCACTCGTGCGAATCTAGGGTGCCGAGAAAGTCGGACACCTGCTGGTAAAATTGTGGCCGCTTTGGGCTCAGTTGTGGGGCATAGATATTAACAAGATTAACCACGAGCCCCTCCATACGGACTCGAAGGTGCAGCAGGTGGCCCGGCACGACCTCAGTGACCCCTAGCACCTCGGGCCGTAGGGTGGGGGAGAACAGGGTCGCCACTCCAGCTTGCCAAGTCGTGAAGTGGCTAAAGTAGACCCCGTCCCCCCATTCCAGCCGCCACCTGTCCTCAAAGGTCGGGTCCGTATGGGTCTCCTGCAGGAAAACTCCAGAGTACCCTCCTTCCCGAAGGTAAGAGAGCACCTGGGACCTGCGGAGAGCCATCCTACAGCCCCTGGTATTCAAGGTTGCAATAAGAGTAGGCATCATGCGGAGGGCTGGTGGCGTGGAGGTTTCTCGGTGGTGGGGGTGTTTGTGGCCCCCGGCGGGTTGCGCACCAACCCGTGACCCATCTCATAGATGAGTAGATCGCTTTGGAAGTTGCGGGCCCGCTCGTAGGCCGCAGCACCGCGCCTGCCTTGTCCTTTGCCCTCCTTTATAAGGGCCCTTGTGGGCCGAAAAATTTGCTCAAAGTCCCCCCAGAGCTGAAGAGCTAGCTGTACCTTATTGCGGGCACCACGGGTGTGTTCTAAGAACTTCCGTAGTGCATGCCGCAGCTCATGGGGGGATGGGGTTACGGTTCCCAGAGTATTCCCCGGTGGGACTCTTAATACAGCCTCGAGGTCCACTAAGGCGGGTAGGCAGGGTGCGGACCACCGACGGGGGGTCTGACAGGCTGGGGTTATAAAATCCATTTCATGCCTTAGGGTGGATGGGAATGGCGGAGGAAAAATTGCAACTCCTAATGGGTCGCGACTAGAAAGTGCAAAGACTGCTTCTTGGGGGGAATCTGCAGAAGGCGGAAAAGAAACGACCCCAGGGGCGGCAGGAGCATCGCAGAAGGGGATAAACTGGGTGGGGCTAGGGGAGGGGGCAGGGGCAAAGGTAAGGCTCTGAGATTCAGGAGGCAAACAACTGAAGGAAGGTGCCTCCTGAGCAGAGTCGAGGGTTAAGGGGTAAGGGAGGGGGCTCCCAGTAATGCTAGGCGCTGGCCCCGCGTTGGTCTTGGCGGCCGTGGCATCAGGTGGTGGACCACCTTCTGCAGGGTGCTCGCCCGGGAAGGCAATCAGGGGGAGGGAGTATGGGGAAAAAGGGGCTGGGGTGAGGTTGACCAGTCCGAGGCCAGCCGGGAGTAGATCATCCTCTCCCTGGGTGACCGGGGTCAAATCTAGGGCCTCAATCTCCGCGTACACGGAGGAGAGGCCAACGCCTGCTACCCCGGGGGCCTCTCCTCTAGGGCCCGCCTCAGCAGTCGCTTCGGGGTTCGCGGGGGATTCGGATGGTATCTGAGCAGAAAGGGCGTCCTCAGGGGTCTCGGAGGGGAGGGTCTCCCGTGGAGGGGGAGTTCCGCCCTCCAAAGCCAGTCTGTCTTCCCCTCCCGACACCAGCGGATGGACCTCACTCATGGTCGTAGCGGAGGGCTCGATGTCAGTGCCTCCCTTCCTGGTCTTCCGGGGGGCTTCCGCGTCGGATGGATGCAGCGGAGCTCGAGCCTTCCGCTTGCTCCGTTTCCCCTGGACTAAGTTCCAGTCCTCCATAGCGTCGTCCGGGGGCTGGTTAGCAGGGGTCGTGTCAGGGGGCGGAGGTGATGGTTCAGGGGTTCGGGGGGGCAGCGGTGAGGCAGCATGAGGAGGGGGGGGTTCTCCTTGGGGTGGGTCCTCTCCTATGCCCGATAATATCTTTGTCGCACCCTCCTCCATAGGCTCTACTGAGGTGGTAGTAGCAAGGGTGGGACTCTCTTGCTCGCCCGGGCGTAGTAGGGAAGGAGTCTCCTGGGCCCGGGCAGGAGCAGCGATGGATTGAGTAGGAGGAGGGTTGGTTTCAGGTGCTGGGCAGCCAGGGGCGTCGGCAACAACGGGGCCGATATCCTGCCGGGTCTCGGGGGTCTCAGGTGCCCCTCCCCTCCGGGCCAAAGGGCAGTCTCTGCGGACATGCCTGGCCGAGCGGCAGAGGTAGCACCGGGCCTCTCCGGTGGAGTAGAAGACCCGATAGCGGGCTCCCTGGTAGGGGACTAAGAAGGACCCCTCGAGCGCCTCCCCGTCACGCACCCCCACCGGCGGTAAAAGCTGTACTTGCCGGCGGAAAGAAAGGACGTGACGGAGGGTGGGGTCCTTGCAGCCCAACGGGAGAGGGCTGATGACAGAGGTAAGTTTCCCCAGGGTGGAGAGAGCGGGTAACAGGGCAGCATTGGGTAAAAAGGGGGGAACGGAGGTAAGGACGAGGCGAACACCCAGGTCTTCTAGCGGCTCTAGGGGGACAAACACCCCCCCTACCACCAGGCCCCTCTCCACCGCCTCTTGGGCGGCAGCCTCCGTAGCTAAGAAAAAAAACGACCTTCCCATACATCTTGGAGGCCGCCACAATAGCCGTGGGTCCTATCACCTTCGCCAACGCCTGCACGTATGTCTCCACGTGGGGCGAGGCGGGCACCAGGAGGCAACGGACACCGTGCTTCCTGGTCAAGGCAGAAAAAGGGCCCTGACTGCTGGTGATTGTAGCGGAGGCAGTGGGTGGGCGAGATGACGAGGCGGCAGGCAGGGGGGAGCCTGCCACTGCCCGGGCATACGTCCTGGGGGCCGGGGGGGGGACATATGTAGCGCTGGTGGAGGGAATTGCGGGGAGGGGCGCCGCGGTCGATGACGAGGCCACGGCTGTGGGGGCCGCCCCTGCCATGGAGGGCCCAGATGTTTTGGCGGGGCCTTTTCTTCTCTGCCCATCCTGGCTTTTGCGGCCAGCTGGCAGAGGGTTCCTAGAACCTGAGGGGGGAGGGGGGCATAGCAGCAGCAGTAATCACTCCAGTGCCTCCTGCTGCCGGTGCCCCAGCAGGGGCGGTGGCAGGTATTTTGGCAATCGTGGTGGGGGGGCAAGATTGGGGGTTGGGCGGGGGGGGGTGAAGGAGAAACAGCTAAATTTTTGAAAGGGGCCTCGCCTTCCTCATTCCCCACCATTGTAAGCAGGGAGGGACGGAGAGACACCGGAAGGAAAAAGGGGGAGGGGGGAAACAAAATAACCACTCCTCCCTACTAAGCTACAGGAGGGGAGAGGAATACCAAATGGGGTGAACAAGGGGGGGGGGGAAATCCAATAATAGGGGCAAGCTATAAGCTAAGCAATCCGGGGGGGGGGGGGGGGTAAACCCACGCACGTTTGTCCAAAGAGTCTCGTTTGGTCAGCTGTTGTGTCCGGTCCAAAAGGCAAAGTTCAAAGCAAACAGCTGGATCCGAAGGCGGATGGCAAATTGCCAGCAGGGACGAAGCGGCGGGGGGGTCGTGACAGTTGTAGTAATGGTAGGGGGGGTGGAGCGGGCACCGATGGATCAGGGGGGCAGCTTATTGCCACACCCCCTGTGCCGCCACAAATGCAATTAAAACACAGTCAAACTCCCCCCCACGAGAGTAGAATTCGAAAAAAAAAAACTCAGTCTTACGACCCGTTCACGATGATTCATAGCTTTTTAAATTATGTCTCCTGTCTTCTGAAATCCTTCTTCTCCGGCCATGTTGGCTGTGTTCCAAGGCTTCCGGCATGCTAAGAATGTTGTAAAGATAGTCCGAGCTGCCAGCAAAGCGGCTGGGTCTGGGGGCTTTCACTCCCCCTCCGAACAGCAAAATCAGCAATCTTCCTCCCCCTCCTCTGGGGGTTCAGCTGAGACAAATAGCTGCGCCCGAAAGCAGGCGAGGGGGGGGGGTAGTGCTGACTGCAAGATGGCGACTTGTCGGCAATCCAAAAAAAAAGCAAAAACGGCGGAGAATCAAACTAAATGAACAAAGCGTCCAGCCCGGTCCGGGGGGGGGGGGGGGGGGGGGACTAAGGCAGGGTCCAAAAGTAAGAAAAATCCGGGCCAGGGGGCTTTAGGAAAGAAGAGAAAGCAGATAGCTAAGGAGCAAGCTAGGGACGGTCCGTCCTCCAACAGGGAAGGTTTCAGAACAATCAGGAACCTTCTGGAGACAATTAAGAGAGGCTGATTAGAACACCTGCAGCCAATCAAGAAGCTGCTAGAATCAATTAAGGCAGGCTAATCAGGGCACCTGGGTTTTAAAAAGGAGTTCACTTCTGTTTGTGGTGTGCGTGTGAGAAGCTGGGAGCAAGAGGCACTAAGCTGAGAGTGAGAACGTGGACTGTTGGAGGACTGAGGTGTACAAGCATTATCAGACACCAGGAGAAAGGTCCTACGGTGAGGATAAAGAAGGTGTTGGGAGGAGGCCATGGGGAAGTAGCCCAGGGAGTTGTAGCTGTCGCCCAGCTGTTCCAGGAGGCACTCTAGACAGCTGCATTCCACAGGGCCCTGGACTGGAACCCGGAGTAGAGGGTGGGCCCGGGTTCCCCCCAAATCCTCCCAACACCTGGTCAGACACAGGAGGAGTCGACCTGGACTGGGGGTTCAGAAAAACGGCCAAGCTGAGGGCTGCCGTGAAGCTCCAAGGCGAGCAAATCCGCCAATAAGCGCAAGACCCACCAAGGTAGAGCAGGAACTTTGTCACAATACATACAGGTAAGTTGGAAGTTGCCATACAAACTGTGAGAGGCTAATTAGTTAAGTTGAGCTATTATCAGCAGGAGGAAAAACTTTTGTAGTGATAATCAAGATGGCACATTTAGACAGTTGACAAGAAGGTGTGAGGATACTTAACTTTAGGGAAATAGATTCAATATGTATAATGACCCAGCCACTCCCAGTCTCTATTCAAACCCAAGTTAATGGTATCTAGTTTGCATATTAATTCAAGCTCAGCAGTTTCTCGTTGGAGAAATGGACCGCTTGTGTGGATTGGTCTAGGCTGAGCTTGATGGTGGGATGGAAATTGTTGAAATCATGGTGGAATTCCTCAAGGGCTTCTTTTCCATGGGTCCAGATGATGAAAATGTCATCAATGTAGTGCAAGTAGAGTAGGTGTGTTAGGGGACGAGCGCTAAGGAAGCGTTGTTCTAAGTCAGCCTTAGTGGTCCATTTCCTGGACACTACTGTACTAATAAGCGATGGTCACATAAACACCACCCTATTCCGGAAACCTACTAACCGCTGTACTTACCTACATGCCTCCAGCTTCCATCCAGGACACACCACATGATCCATTGTCTACAGCCAAGCTCTAAGATACAACTGCATTTGCTCCAATCCCTCAGACAGAGACAAACACCTACAAGATCTCTATCAAGTCTCTAAGGTGCCACAAGTACTCCTGTTCTTTTTGCGAATACAGACTAACATGGCTGCTACTCTGAAACCTGTTATTATGGTAAAGGTACTATTCACATGGGTAACTGCATGAGGGTTTGCCAGATTGAGTTCTATATTAAAATGTCATCTGTTACCATAGCAAAAGCTAATGGTTCTAATAGTTTCAACAGGAAAATGAGGACTATTTTGGGTCCACAACAGTACCTGTGCCACTTCACATTGTTATTATGTTTCCATGACTTTAGCCGTATTCATAATAATCAGAATATGACTTTTCCTAAAAACACTCTGGATAAGACAGAATTATTTTTGGCAGATTGTCTTTGCTAGACTTTATGGAATAAGTGTTTGAATGAAGAGAGGGAAGTTAGTTAGGACACATGGGCAAAGTGTGGTATGAAGAAGCCATAAAGATGAGAGTGAGAAGGATATCAAAGGATTGTTTAAGAAGGCATATTAGGAGGAGTGTTAGCATTGACAGGAGAATAGTACAAAATGTCAGCAGGGATGTGGCCTTCAAGGTGAGTACAAGATATTAAACTGCTTTATACTTATTAACTAAAAGAATCGAGATATATTTTAAAAAATCCAGTTTGAAGTGTTAACTGGGCTATTCAGATTGAATAGCACTTTGATGCCAAACAGGTCACACATATAAACACAAGCCTTTGCTTGCAGTTAGCATCTGGTTTTATGAACTTTGATGCCCACAGTCTGATGCCTGGTCTACACTATGGGGTTAGGTCGAATTTAGCCACTTTAGGTTGATTTTAAAATGAATGCGTCCACACAACCAACCCCGTTCCGTCGACCTAAAGGGCTCTTAAAATAGACTTCTGTACTCCGCCCCGATGAGGGGAGTAGTGCTAAAATTGACCTTGCTGGGTCGAATTTTGGGGTAGTACGGACGCAAATCGATGGTATTGGCCTCCAAGAGCTACCCCAGAGTGCTCCATTGTGACCGCTCTGGACAGCACTTTGAACTCCGATGCACTAGCCAGGTACACAGGAAAAGCCCCGGGAACTTTTGAATTTCATTTCCTGTTTGGTCAGCATGGCGAACTCAGCAGCACAGGTGACCATGCAGTCCCCATAGAATTGTAGAGCATAGAATGTTTCTACGCTCCCCCTATCATCTCCATCCCTGAGGTTATCGCAGATTAGAAGGCGAAAAAAAAGCACTCGCGATGACATGTTTTCCGAGATCATGCAGTCCTCCCGATAGGGCACAGCCTAATGCATGGAGAGATGCAGTGGCAGAGGCCAGGAAAGAATTAAGTGAGCGCGAAGAGTGGAGGCAGGACATGATGCTGATGCTAATGGGGGAGCAAACGGACATGATGAAGCATCTGTTGGAGCTGCAGGAAAGCCAACAAGAGCACAGACCCCCGCTGCATCCACTGTATAACCACCTACCCTCCTCCCCATGTTCCATAGCCTCCTCACCCAGACGCCCAAGAACGTGGCGGGGAGGCTCCAGGCATCTAGCCACTCCACTCCAGAGGATGGTCCAAGCAACAGAAGGCTGTCATTCAAACAGTTTGATTTTTAGTGTGGCTACAATAAGCAATGTGGCCTTGTCCTTCCCTCCTCCCCCACCCCACCTGCACTACCTTGTCCGTTCTCTTTTTTTTTAATTAATAAAGAAAGAATGCATGGTTTCAAAACAATAGTTACTTTATTTCAAAGGGGGGAGCATGGTTGGCTTACAGGGAATTAAAATCAACAAAGGGGGCGGGTTTGCATCAAGGAGAAACACACACAAGTGTCGCACTGAAGCCTGGCCAGTCATGAAACTGGTTTTCAAAGCCTCTCTGATGCCCAGCGCACCTTGCTGTGCTCTTCTAATCACACTGGTGTCTGGCTGCTCAAAAATCGGACGCCAGATGATTTGACTCAACCTCCCACCCCACCATAAACGTCTCCCCCTTACTCTCACAGATATTATGTAGCACACAGCAAGCAGCAATAACAATGGGAATGTTGGTTGCGCTGAGGTCTGACCTAGTCAGCAAACAGCGCCAGAGAGCTTTTAAACATCCAAAGGCACATTCTACCACCATTCTGCACTTGCTCAGCCTATAGTTGAACTGCTCCTTAGTACGGTCCAGGCTTCATGAGCCATGGAAGCAAGGGGTAGGCTGGGGTAGGTGCAACCGCACGGTGCTGCCAGCTGGGAGACCAGCCTGAGGCAGAAGCCTCCAGGATATTCCAGGCAGGACTGAATCTCCATGAGACAAAACTTAAAGAAGAGAATGACCTGGAGTCTCTGGCTCCCATTTGGTGCTCTAAGAGGAGGATAGCCGTGTCTGTCCAGGTGCCCCTGATCGACCTCACCGAGGTCTGCCAGGAGCACCCAGGAGACATACGATGGCTATCAGTCCTACTGCACCTTCTGCCACGAAGGCAAGGTGCTGCTGCTGTGTAGCAATGCAGTATCGCGTCTGCCAGCAGCACCCAGGAGACGTATGGTGATGGTGAGCTGAGTGGGCTCCATGCTTGCTGTGGTATGGCGTCTGCACGGGTAACCCAGAAAAAAAGGAGTGAAACGATTGTCTGTCGTTGCTTTCACAGAGGGAGGGAGAAAGGGAGGCCTGATGACATGTACCCAATACCACCCGTGACAATGTTTTTGCCCCATCAGGCATTGGGAGTTAACCCAGAATTCCAATGGGCAGCGGAGACTGTGGGAACTGTGGAATAGCTACCCACAGTGCGCTGCTCTGTAAGTCGATGCTAGCCACGGTAGTGAGAACGCACTCCGCCGACTTAATGTGCTTAGTGTGGACATATGCAATCGCCTGTATAAAATCGGTTTCTAAAAATCGACTTCTATAAAATCGACCTAATTTCATAGTGTAGACATACCCTATGTCCAAGATCAAAGTTTAAAAACTTAACAGCATGTCTGCTGTCACTACAAACTGTATTTTGTACTATTTAACCTTTGTTCTCACTGAAAATATTCCAGCCAATTTAATTAAGTTAATTTAAAATATAATAAATCTTTAGGTTGCAACTAATTTAATTATAACAAATCAAAATGTAGATTTCTTCTTAAGAGTAGATTAAGTCTGATAATTCAAAGGGACCTGTGATGGGATATCTATCTCACATAGGTGGTGAAAGGGTTAATGTGGCCTGGAGAGGCTAGTTAATCCACCTGGTTGTACCTGGTGGGTGGGCCAGGCTTAATAAAAGATGAAGCACAGCCGGAAAGGAGATGTGTGGTTTGTATAAAGAGAGGAAGACTAGAGTAAAAGGGAGGCTGTAAAGGGACAAACTCTGCCAGTTCCCCCTCAGCAGTACAGCGTAGAACCTGGAGAGACCCAGAGCAGCTACCAGGGTGGAGTAACTTCTGGTGGTGAGCCCTGACAAAACGGTAGGACCTGGATCTCCAGAGAAGAAACTCAGGAGGATGTTTAATTGAAGAGGGGCTTCGGGAGTGATTTTACACCCTTAGAGAGGCCCTGATGGAAGAGGGCAGCAGAGGTGAAGGAGACTCCTGCAGTGGGGCTAAGAGAATGCCAATTGACAGGCAGATGGCCTTGAGAGGAAGACAGATGTGGAGGATCCAGAGTAAAGCCTAGACTCCGGGGAGGTAACTCTTGAGGGAACTCTTTCTCCTTTTCAGAGGAATGGAGAGCTAAGGAAGACCCAGGATGGATTAAAGTTTAAGCTTGAGTGAGGGGGCAGAAGTTGCTTTCATTGTGTTTTGGTTTTGAGTTTGGTTAAAAGATTCCAGGCAGAATCCCTGGGGCCATTCTCTGACAGAGGAGTGGAAGGGAAGAGGAGCCCTGGAGGGTGGCAGATGGTGTATAGATGACCAATGTTGTATGGGACACTGTTTGTTTGAGATGTTGGTACCCCACAAGGAGAGAGCCTTTAAAGTGACCTGTTTGGAGGGTCAAACTATGAGAAGAGGTGAACCACTGTGGGACTGCAGCAATTGTCAGTAGGTGGTGTTAGCTAGGAGAGAGCTGCTACACTACACCCTGCCAGGAGGAGGTGCTCTAGCAGTGAGTTCACCCTTCTACAGTACCAATCCATGGAAAAAATCCCTTTTAGAACATGACATACACAGCATGGGGATGTTAAGTATTCCACAAAAGAGATCTAGTGTGGTTAAGGATGCTGAATTAATTATAGACTAATTTTGATCACTGATTTCTAATCATGTCAAACAATGTTTATCTGATGCTATCCAAAAATAGAAATCTTTAACCACATTTCATTTAGAATGATCATAACACAAGGAGTAGGAGTTTTCTCTTATTTATAAAAAATTGTGTCCACAAGGCTGGCACATCTTCACTGCAATTGTATCCCTTTGCATTTGATTCCTCATTCTTTTTTTGCCACTTTACTCTCCTTCATTTTTAACATGTATTTGTCTGCCCGTCTCTTCTTGTTTTCCTTCAATTCACTACACAATCCCTTCTTACCATCTAACTTAAAAATATAGTAGGCAAGAGGTCTCCCCAGGGCTGGCCCTATGTTACTTGTGGATTGGTGGGCGGGGATACAACCTGGCTTGCTCAAAGTAGCTCCCTGACTCTCTCCCTGAACACCAAACTCAACTTTCTCTTCAGAGCATATTCACAATCATCATCTTTGTGAGTAAGAATCCTGAATTAGAATCTAAAACCTTGGCTTGTCTTTCTGACATTTTGTGGATGCCTAATGGTCAGCTCAATTTCAACATGGCTAAAATAATACTCATAATCTTCCCTGACCAACACCTCCCTGCTATCTACTTTCTTGATCACTGTGGTCACAACCACCACCACCCTGCCAGTCACTCAGGCTTGTTATATGGTGTCATCTTTGGCTCTCACCTCCCTTAGTTCCTCACATCCTATGTCTAAATCTTGCTGATTGTTTCTGAAAAACATCTCTAAGTTCACACAGCTAAAACTCTGATCCAGATTCTCATCCTATTGTGTCTTGATTACTGAAACATCCACTTCTCTGGTCTGGATAAAAGTAGGGTTGCCAGATTTCTAATTGTAGAAAACCGAAAACCCTTGCCCTGCCCCTTCCCAGAGGCCCCACCCCTTCTCTAAGGCCCCACCCCTTGTTCACTTCATCTCCCCTCCCTCCGTTTCTTGGTTTCCCCCACCCTTGCTCACTTGCTCATTTTCACTGGGCTGGGGCAGGAGGTTGGGGTGCGGGAGGGGCTGAGGGCTCCAGATGGGGGTGTGGGCTCTGGGGCAGGGCCAGGGATGAGGTGTTTGGGGTGCAGGAGGGGGCTCTGGGCTGCGGCTGAGGGATTCAGAGTGTGGGAGGGGGCTCAGGGCTGGGGCAGGAGGTTGGGAGGGGGTGCAGGCTCTGGGAGGGAGTTTGGGTGCGGGAGGGGATTCTGACCTGGGGCTAGGACACAGAAGGGGGTTCGTGGTGTGGGTTCAATATGGTGCTGACCTCAGGCAGCTCCCAGGAAGTGGCCGGCATGTCCTTCCAGCTCCTAGGTGGCCAGCAGGCTTTGTGTGCTGCCCCCGTCCACAGGTGTCGCCCTCGCAGCTCCCAGCAGCCAATGGGAGCTGTGAAGCCAGGGCTCGGGGTGGTGCCTGAGGATGGAGGTAGCACGTGGAGCCCCCCTGATCGCCCCTCCGCCTAGGAGCCAGAGGGACATGCCAGCTGCTTCCTGAGAGCCAGGCATGGAACCTGCCTGCCCTGCTAGTGCTGTGGCCAACTGGATTTGTAGCGGCGCGGACAGCTGTGCTGACCAGAGCCACCAGGGACCGTTTTTGACCAGGCGTTCCGGTCAAAAACTGGATGCCTGGCAACCCTAGATATTGCTGAAAAGATCATTCTTCTAGCCTATCACTTTGACCATTTCATTCTCTTTTTTTTTGTCCCTCTTCACAATGTAGCCTATAAAAGTAAGGTTTTTGTTAAATAGAACTGTAATAGAAATGTGCTCATATGTAAGTAGAAAATAGGGTTTGGGGGCCTAAATTTAGCCTTGATAATAATGAGGCCTGGTAAATGATGAATGAAGTGACAGCTCAGAGATAAATTGGGACATAACCCCTGGTCATATTGTAAACATTTTTGGTTCTAAATGGTTTTAACAAAATTTTTAGATGAAATGTGAATGTTTTGGAAGGATGCTATCTCTCTATCTTGATAGTCATAGGAATGGCATTTATGCAGGGGTTTAATATTAAATAGCCAATGAGGAAGTAGAAGGCATTTTTATAATGTTAGTGGAAATATAAATATGGTAAAAGGCAAGCTTAATGTTAATGAAGGAGTGTTATAATTATACAAAGGGTAGTATGCTAATTTAAAATTAGCACACTCATGCACCATCAGGGTATCATTAGAGAAAGGATTATATATCCATTCTTCTCATCCAGGGACTTATCACCCCTGGATATACCATTTCATTTTGGAATGTGAGTATAAAATGCAGCGGATAGTTATTTTGTAATGCCTGTTTGCTTTAACTAATTTTATTTTAAATAGAATTAAAAACGTTATCACTTGTTTCATTCTCAGTGCTCCACTAAATTAAATGTATCTGTAACTACGCTGGAGGCTCAAACCTAAAGAATTTAATTTGGTTATTGGTATTATTTATTTTTTAAAATAATTAGAAATATTTAAATCAAAGCGTATAGCTGGCTCCCCCTTGCATCAAACTACTTATCCTTACTTTCAAGGCCCTTCATGACCTATCCCTACCCTACTTATTTCTTATGCACTGTTGATGTGTCGACTCCCATGTCCATTTGGTCAATGATTCCAGCTTCCATTCTCCATTTGTTACATTTGCTCATAAGCATCTTTGTGCTTTCTCCCATGCTGCCGCTCGTGCTTGGGAGAAGGAGCTCTCTGCAAACATCCACAATGTTACCTCATTATTCTCCTTCACATCTCTCCTTAAAACTCTTATTTGCTGTCATGTGTACAAAAAACTTAATAGTTAGGTTGCTGGTGTGCAGTGACCACTCTGTATCATGGGGATTTTCTGTCCCCATTTGTCTGTCTGTATCCATCTACTGTTTCTTGTCTTATATTTAGACTGCAAGCTCTTTGGGGCAGAGTCCATCTTTTTGTTTATTTATACAGACCCCAGCACCATGGGGTCCTGCCCATGACTAGGGGTCCTAGGTGACACAGTAATGCAAATAATAAATAACTCCGAAGAGAGAGTTTTCCAGATGTGACTGCAAGGCTCTGCTGATGCATTATCAAAGCAAACTGTGTAAATGAGACCTATCCCAGAATGTACTGTAGATGGCATCAAATCTAATCAAAAGTACACTGTTGGATCATATTAAAGAAGTTCTGTATTAAAATCACAAATGAGTTTGATTCCCCATAGTTTAAATTCCAGGGTATTACTAATTGAGAGGTCTCTTGGGTTTTGGTACTGTTTCTCTCCCTCTATGTGTGAAACTTGCAAGCTGCTAATTGTGTTAGTACATTCTAAGACAGAATCTGTTCTCAAAGCAATTCACAGAGACTCAAAGCAATACTCTAACAACAGAAACAGCACCCAGAGACTCCCCGCCCTTTTGTTGTATTAACAATTGTGATTAAAATAGAGATAGAGGATGTATGTGGACGGATGCTTGGTGTGGATAACAACTGAATGATCAGGGAGGTGCCAGCCTAAGGATCCAGTGTCCATCGGCTGAAGAAGGCGTCAAGTGGAAATAACCAGAGGACCCCCGGAGGGCAGACTGGAATCCACCCAACAGCCTCAAGAATGGGAGAACCAAAGAACAAGATAACATCTAGCAGCACGGAGCCGTCAGGAATGTGCCATCTGCTGATTGATTCAGCAACAGCATGATGAAGCAATTCCCACAGACTGGCCTAGGAAGAAATTCCTATAAAAAGAGACTCTAAAAAGTGAGAACTTTGGGGTCTGATTCTGCAAACCAACTTCCAGGAGCATCAGATGAGCATCTGACAAGGCCCTGCTCCCTCCTCATGTCCAGGCCACCTGGCCAGTGGCTTGGCATGAGCAACTCTAAGGCTGGTAACTATGATAACAACCTTGCAGAACCTGTGTGTGTGTGTGTGTGTGTGTGTGTGTGTGTGTGTGTGTGTATGTATGTATGTATATGAATGAATGTGTGAAGAAATATGAGATTGAATGGAATGTTATAGCTATAACTAACTGCTTACTATGATTCTTTCTGTATTCACAATAAATGTGGTATTTTGCCTTTTTCCCTTTAATAAGATCCTGCTGGTTTTTAATTTATTGGTACAACATTTTGGTGGAGAATTGCGAAAGGGGGAATATTGGTAAAAAACCTCAGTTATTGTAAATATTGGTGTGCACACCGCCAGCTCTAGTGAGCTAGGCATTTCTATTAGGTTAACCAGACCTGCTGGCCTCCGAGAAGGTAGCAGGGGACCTGCTGGCCTCCGAGAAGGTAGCAGGAAAAACAGATTAAACCAGACCTGCTGGCCTCCGAGAAGGTAGCAGGGGACCTGCTGGCCTCCGAGAAGGTAGCAGGGGACCTGCTGGCCTCCGAGAAGGTAGCAGGAAAAACAGATTAAACCAGACCTGCTGGCCTCCGAGAAGGTAGCAGGGGACCTGCTGGCCTCCGAGAAGGTAGCAGGAAAAACAGATTAAACCAGACCTGCTGGCCTCCGAGAAGGTAGCAGGGGACCTGCTGGCCTCCGAGAAGGTAGCAGGGAAGAACAGGTTAACCGGACCGGCTGGCCTCCGAGAAGGTAGCAGGGAGAAATAGGTTAACCAGACCTGCTGGCCTCCGGGAAGGTAGCAGGGGACCTGCTGGCCTCCGGGAAGGTAGCAGGGGAAAAACGCATAGATTAAGCTATGATTTCAGAATCTAGGCTGTGTCACTTGCTAAGTAATACCAGCAGTGACAAAGAGATTGAAATATCCATGTTAAGATGTTTAAAAGAAAACAGGGTAAGCCAGTACCAGAGGGAGGAATGGAGTCAGAAGGAACTCCAACCTCACCTTTTGTTAAAGAAATTACACCTTTTAAACAAAACCTTCAAAAATTTGGGCACAGTCCTTGGACTAAACAAGCCCTAGCTGATCTCTGCACTATTTCGGACCTAGAGGATAGATTGGCTCAGTATATCCTCATATACAAACCTTCTAGTGCTGCCAAAAGAGATGCAGCAGCAATTTGGTTGTTGTGGGAGGCATGTAAGGATTCTTCCCTCCGCTTGTCTTCATGTAAAGAGGAAAAGGCACAAACGGAAAAGGGAGCAGACAATTGGAAGGTGCTGGCTACAAATACCCAAAGCCAGCTGAAAATAGTGAAAGAGGCACTCCAGGAATACAAAAAGAGTGAAAAAGTTAACTCTGCAGAGGCTGGAGGGAGGCAGGTAAAGGGGGAGAAGGTCCTATGTATGGCACCCCCAGGCATAATTACAAAGAGAAAGAGTAAAAAAAAAAAAAAAAGTTAACTCTGCAGAGGCTGGAGGGAATTAAGCAGCTAAACTTTGTGAAAATGTTAAAAAGGAAAAAAAAGTGTTAGAGAAAGAGCATTCTTGGTTTCTTTGCAGCCATTCTGAGGGAAAAATGGGCCCTTTTCCAAAGGAATGTCTGTAAATTAGCCAGGCAAAAGAAACTGATTAAAATCATTTGACTGGACAATTTAGTCAAATTTGCTAAAAGAACATAAGGGGGTTCTATTGGAACTTAACTGCCTCAAATGTATAAAGGGAATGTAAGATGTAAAAAAACAGAGCAACGTGGAAGGGATGTTAAAGAAAAGAAAATGTGTATGTATCTATCTGTGTGTGTGTAAATATGTAAAGTTCTAAGGACCAGTTGGTTTTGTTTTTGTTTTAAATAATGCCACTAAAAATCCATTTGACTCTTTAATTCAAAGTTGCAAAACTGACAGACCTTTTTGCTAGACACAGGTAATTAGTGCTGTTTGGCTTTGGGATTTGGCATTCAACCCTTAAAAGGTAACTCAATGCTTTACAAAATTTAAAATGTTTTTAAGTTGTGGCTGCAGCTGGGCAGTCAAAATCAGGAGAATATAAAAAAAAAAAATTCTCTCGATTCTTTTTGTTTGTTTGTTTGTTTTTGTAACAAAATAACAGATGAGAGTTGTAGAAAAAAAATTAAAAAAACAGTGCCTCTGAAGCAACAGCAGGGGTGAGGTGCACAAAACAAAAAGAAGCAATGTGAGAAACACTGAGTCTTAAAATGGCTCTGAGTAATCAGACTGTCACTTTGATAAAGGTACATGAAACCTCTGCAAGCAAAAAAAAAGGAATAGTGACACCTTATGTAAAAATGGATCTGGATAATGTTATAGAAGTTAAACTATGGAAGGAATGTGCATTTGCCCCAGAACATGTGCAGGGTATATTGTAGAAGGGGCAAAAGAAATGCAAACATACCATGCTACTTAATTAAAATGCTATTAGGGCTCCAAAGGGAGCCACAATAGGTTGGGTTTTCTTTTTCAGATTGCTGTGTGTTTTGGAAGCAGAAGTTAAAAGTAATCAAAACTCTGGTGAAAGCTGATTGTGTCCCTTTTAAGATAGAGTCTCTGAGCTGCTGATGGCTTTAAATCCAAAAGCAGGAAGCTTCTGTGAAAATGCAAATTACCTAAATGATAAAGGAAGGAAAGAACTAGCAGCACAAAGGAGCTGCAGATAAAGGACACACCTGGTCAGCAAACAAATTGCCTAAATAAAAGGCATGGGATAACAAGATAATTTTAATAAATTTAATGATAATAAGTATCCCTGTAACAACATATAGTGTGTATGATTTTTGGAAAAACCCTTTAAGGTCGTATGGTAATGATGCTTCTCAGTTATTACCTGTAAATAAAACTTGAAGCTTAACACAGCAGGAAAAACATTATAAACTTGGTCTTCTGTATAAGAAGGAAAACTCAGGGATTTAATGACTAAACAGTGGGATAATTTCCCCATAACCCTTAAAAGATAAAAGCCATTGAAACCTGGCCTGCCTATAGAACAAAAACAGGAAAATACGGGGGCAATTCCTCTGTTTTGCCTGCAATCAGCAAGGGTATTTGTAAAAGAAATATTTTAAGCAATAATCTGCCACCCCAAAAAGGGGTAGAAACATGTTCTTTTTGTCTTTCAGAAAATCAGGAAAAGCTGATGCCAGCTGAAAAGCAACCCAATACCATGAATCTACTGTCACAATAGAAATTGTGTTTTGTGTTCTATGTTTTGTCTTGTTGCTAGCACTGTTGTGTGTTTAAAAAAAAAAAAAATACTAAAGACCTGCAGGTACTTAAAAATAAATTAAGCTCTCTGACCCAGCTACAGGACAGCCTGACACAAAAACAAGTACATGCCAATGTAGACTTGGTCCAAATTGGTCTGGGTAACCTAAAAGCCCGATGGAATCTTTGGCAATGGCTTAATACTACCACATGGCTTATGCATAAGAAAAAAAAATATTAGAAATAGGAAACCACACAGCCATAGCTATGGGATGCACTGAAATGCAGATACTTGCACTAGCTACTTTGGAACACGAAATGTTCTGGGTCATATTGGGAAATATTAAGGGTTTGATGCATTTGTTAAAACAAAGAAAGAGATCATTGTTTGACACTTATCAATATGAATGGATGCAATATGTTTCCAGTATTGTAAAACCAGACTTGTTAATGGGAGAAATTGTTGTCAAAATTGCACACCAACAGTCCCTGGAGGCAAAGGTATTGAAGGTTAGCCCACTCCCCATATTACACATGGGATCCTTCTGGCTACCCTGGACCTCGAGCCAGTGGGCTGGGGAGGGAGGGAAGCTATTGGACACTAGAGGTTGTATCGAATGGACTCCTCAAAAGTGGGTGTGCCTCACCTTGCCTGTTGCCCCAGAACCTTGTAGTAAAGATACATCACTAGGATCGTGTATGTGGCATGAATTGGAATCACAAACTCAAATTGCCTCACAGTACCTTCTCTTGAATAGGCTACATAGAAAGTGACACTGACGATTATAAATCTTAGTGTCAAAAGGGGGATTATGTTGGATCATATTAAAGAAGTTCTGTATTAAAATCACAAATGAGTTTGATTCCCCATAGTTTAAATTCCAGGGTATTACTAATTGAGAGGTCTCTTGGGTTTTGGTACTGTTTCTCTCCCTCTATGTGTGAAACTTGCAAGCTGCTAATTGTGTTAGTACATTCTAAGACAGAATCTGTTCTCAAAGCAATTCACAGAGACTCAAAGCAATACTCTAACAACAGAAACAGCACCCAGAGACTCCCCGCCCTTTTGTTGTATTAACAATTGTGATTAAAATAGAGATAGAGGATGTATGTGGACGGATGCTTGGTGTGGATAACAACTGAATGATCAGGGAGGTGCCAGCCTAAGAATCCAGTGTCCATCGGCTGAAGAAGGCGTCAAGTGGAAATAACCAGAGGACCCCCGGAGGGCAGACTGGAATCCACCCAACAGCCTCAAGAATGGGAGAACCAAAGAACAAGATAACATCTAGCAGCACGGAGCCGTCAGGAATGTGCCATCTGCTGATTGATTCAGCAACAGCATGATGAAGCAATTCCCACAGACTGGCCTAGGAAGAAATTCCTATAAAAAGAGACTCTAAAAAGTGAGAACTTTGGGGTCTGATTCTGCAAACCAACTTCCAGGAGCATCAGATGAGCATCTGACAAGGCCCTGCTCCCTCCTCATGTCCAGGCCACCTGGCCAGTGGCTTGGCATGAGCAACTCTAAGGCTGGTAACTATGATAACAACCTTGCAGAACCTGTGTGTGTGTGTGTGTGTGTGTGTGTGTGTGTGTGTGTGTGTATGTATGTATGTATATGAATGAATGTGTGAAGAAATATGAGATTGAATGGAATGTTATAGCTATAACTAACTGCTTACTATGATTCTTTCTGTATTCACAATAAATGTGGTATTTTGCCTTTTTCCCTTTAATAAGATCCTGCTGGTTTTTAATTTATTGGTATAACAACACTGCTAGAGCTACCTTCGTTCTTTGCATCTCAGGGCACCTTGCAAGATAATAAAATTAAATTTTAAATAGCAGCTCACAATTATGACTAACTCAGTCAGATGATATTTGGATTGATAGTGTTTTATAGTTTATAAATATGGAGCCAAATTCTGCTCTTAGACACACCAATATAAATCCAGAATAACTCCACTCCGTCCATGACTGAAGAACATTGTAGCCACACAAATATCCACAGATGCTAGGAAATTAATAACACAGTTTAAATAAGGACTGCTGGAGATCAAGCAGAAAAAGAATTTGCTATCAGAAGTGTAAAGTATTGACTTACAAGAAGAATCTATTTATAATGAAAGTCCTTGTACAACACCAATTTTGGATTTAACTGATAACAAAGCAGAAAATATTTTAATTCTGACTTTCAAGAATTTGTGACACTGATAAAATGCAAATGACAGGTGACAAAAGAGAGGAGAGAAGTCATATACGAAGGTGCTAAAGTCTATTTTTTCCCCCAGATAACAAGCCATTATGCAAAATAAGAGGAAAGAATAAATCACAATCAAAGCTTTCCTTGAAGAATGAATAATAACTGGCATGGTTTCTACAGTGACTTTTATAAAAAGTTTTATACAAAAAGGGATCTTATTTTCAGGGATAAAATGACAGCAAAAATACTCGGGGGAGAAGAGTAAAGAAAAAGGAGGATTTAGACAGTGCAAGTATCAGAGTGACTTGCCATATCCCTAGATTCAGCTGTTCTCCCTGTTCCTCCTTTTTTAAAAAGGATGTGTAAGGAAGTTTGATTCATTTGTCCATAATGGAGGCAGGTGCTTCTTTTGTCTTTGTGCCTCCCACTCTAGAGCGGGAAGTACAATCTAACTGTTCAATAAATGTGAAGAGATGTCAACACCTCTGTATATAACACTTTCCCTCCTTTCCTCCAACCTTCCACCAAAATTGTGAATGAACAATTTAAACTTCCTTATTCTTTGCTGTATGAAGAGAAAAGTCAACATTACTCAAATGAAATTTCCTATCAAAATTATTCTGAGTCAATATATTTCAGGTGTGAAATAAATGCAATAAAAATTGTTCATTATACAATTTTCATGCCAAAATCTGCTCTATTACACTGGTACAACTCCACTGCAGTGACTTAAAAGGGACTGCCCAAGTGTAAATAAAAGCATTGTGTGGCCCATGATATCTACCGCCAAGACTGCTAAAATGACGTTGTCTTGGTGAAATAACTCATCCGAGCATTGTAATGGAGATTTCAGCTCCAGACGCTGTAAAACAACTAAGAAAACAGTAGTAGGAAACAAGACCCTTTTAAAAAAAAGTGTTGATGGTAAACAAAACATTACCATTTAAATAAAATACAAACAGGGTTAACTTTGAACCTTAGCCTGAAGTCCTTGGGCCTGATTTCCACTGCTTAGCACTCTGTAGCTATTTACACCTGTACAAAGAGGGTTTAAAAGACTATCAGGTTAAAATGGTAGCATTTGATACCTGCTTTGTACAGATGGAAATGACTACATAAGGTGCAAGGCTGTGGAGAATCAGCCCCATGTACTGATCCCAGTTGAAGTACTGACCAGTTAAGGACTGTTGTGATATTGCTCGGGTGACCATACATTCTGGTTCTGGACCATAAATACAACTTTTTGCATTGTTCCAGTTGGTTTAAACTACATTGGCCAGAAGGATGTCTAGCTTCTCTCCAACCTCTCTTCTTTCCTTTTCACTGAAGTCAGACACACCACTCTCCCTATCTCTAAGCTCCCTTTGCTCCCTCTTTGATTCTGTGGCACTGCCTGCAGCATATAGACAATCTGAGGCAGAATAAAAGAAAAGCAGGAGGCTGCCTGGCAAGTGCCACACTGAGCCCAATATAGAGGCAGCTTCTGGGCTTGATTTCAGTAGAAGTGAAAAGGGGACGCAGCACTGGAATGGGAGCCAGGGACCAGCAAAAGGAGGTTGAATGAAAGTAAATAGGATGATGGTAATATGCACCCATCAATTGCACGTCCTCATCACTAACCAATCCCATGTCACTTACTCCTGCCCATCTAACTACCGTTATCTGTCTAAGGAGGTTATGGTGCCCATTACTGGAGTATCTGAGCACCTCTCAACACTCCTGTAAGGTAGGGAAGTGCTATTTATTCCCATTTTTACAGATTGGGAACTGAGGACAGAGGCTAAGGGACTTACCCAAGGTCACACACAGTCTGTAGAGGATCATGGACTTGAATCTACATCTCCTGAGTGCTAGTATCCTGGACCTCTCATTCCTCTCTCTTCCTCTAGTCCCCCATGACAAACACTGTCAGTTATCAACCTCACTCCCATCCTTGCTCACACAAACAATCCCCCTTTTCACCCACTCTTTCCTATTTCCAGTACCTGCCACCACTGAACCTCCAGGCCACTGTGTCTCATCCAAAGCCTCTCACACTAGTTCCCTGGCTCCTGGTGATCACTATAAGAAAGTTGCCCTGGTTTGGGGTTTGAAAATTTGGTCACCCTAGCTATAGGTTAACATTATAAAACATGTAAGAAAATGTAGTGAAATTCAAAATATCACATTAGAGAAAGGACATCTTTATATTAAAAAAAACTCCCATTAAAACTGTGAAATCCACCTAGGATAAACTGGCACTTACTGTACCTGTAAAACTTTAGCTGACTCATCCAAGAGATGCTCTACACTCTCATTTTCAGGATTAAATTTGTTAAGCTGCTGGACCACTATTTCAATATGTTTTCCAGGGCTAGCCATCTTCACCATGCAAAGTCCTATAAATAAAGTAAATCATTAAATTTGTATGGCTCCTTCAATTGCAGCATAATGTATGTTGATAGGCTTGCAGAGACACGCATACTGCAGTATTGTAAATGGGAACATTCAGGTCAAGCGTTCAAAATCCCAATTGCTCAACCAGAAAGGCTAACAGAAGGAATGAGCAGACAATATAAGCATCAATAAAATAAATAAGTGACAAATTATGAGGCCTCTTTTATTCTGACAATGTCTCTTTAATGATCATTAGGATAACATTTTCAACTAATTTCAGTAGCAGATTATTGGGTGAAGTATATTTAAAACTTGTATTGGAGAGAAACAGTAACTCTAGCATGCATACTTTATGGGCCAATTTCTGCGCTAATTTAACTCACAGAACTTTCCTATTGAGATGTAACTGAAGACAGAACTTTAGTCTTAAATCCAGTCTTAGGGAAAATACTCACAAGATTGCACACTACCCCCTTACTCTGTTCCCTTTCCCACCTGATCCCTAGACTTAAAAGAAGTCTCTGTCCTGAGAACGTTTGTCTGTACATCACCATGCCTGTTTACATTGCCAGGTAAACATAATAATGTTCAGTTGAGTAAAGTCATTATCTTGGTCCAGCCATGCGAACCAAAATTATCACCAATTTAATTTTTTCATAGTGAAAATAAAATGTTAAAAAAACCTCCCAAATCTTATATTTAACATATTATCATACACTTCTGTTAAAAAAGAATGCTTGATCAAGATTCTAAAAGGCTGTTAGAATACTTCCTAATACAAAGTTTCTGTACCTCACCTTCCAGCACTACTGCATTTCACTATAATTTTCATAACATGTTTAAATACTAATCTCAAACTGTTGAAAGGAAAATGAGTTTGTGTGTGATTATGTTTAATATGGGCATATAGCTAACAGATCTGATCAAAACACAACTGCTAACTAGTAAGACAGTTTCTGAGCAGTTTTATTATTGTATACATTTTATAAAGCAATTATATAAAGCTACATCATGTCTTTAAGGGACAGCCTAGAAGTGAGTGGTGCTGCAGAATCATACTGCCACAGAAAAAGCATTAGGAAGAATTCTACTTCAGGGAAAACACCTCCCAGAACCATCCCGTGTGCAAGAGGAGAATATTCACTTCTATATCCTTTTATGGGGTATAGTTTGCTCCACCCCGAATGCCAAAATTCTTTCAGGCTCTAAAGATTTAGATAAGGGTGCCAGGTGGGATAGCTATCTATGTGGTTATTCAGACTGACCCAAGGCTTCCAATCCAACTACCACTGAAGTCAAAGGGAGTCTTTCCATCTGCTGTAATGAGAATTGGTTGGGGCCCTCCCCCTCTGAACATCCTGAGCTTCACACATCCCCAGTAAAAATTAAAAAAATTGAAAATAGTTAAATGAAAACCAAGGTATTTGAAGCTCCATAATTAACTGTCAGACCCCCTGATACAGGTACTATGTAAAAGAAAAAATTTCTTAACAGCAGCAGTTTGTTGAGTTTGACTATATTTTAACAGGTTTTATTTTAAAAAATGATAATCAGATTGTTTATTCTTGATGCTGGCTTCAGTCAAATAAAACAGAACCAAATTCACAATAAGGTGGAATGGTATTAAAAATTAGGAGTAAAAACCACAAGCTGGTGCCTTGTTATCCTTCTGTTTGCAAAGTATAATAGGAGATTATATTTTCTAATCCTGAGCTATTAAAAAGTTTTCTGTATCAACAGACATTTTACCCTTCACTACCATATCCAGAATTTCAATCAATAGCCTTAAAAGGTTGCAACCCCATTTACTTCAGTGGAACTACTACACTTCCTTAAATCAGGTCCAAATAAGGTTTTTGTGAAATTCAATAAGATTGAGTAGGTGCTGCTCAAAATGACCCAGATGCTTTTCTCATCTATGTGGCAGAGAAGGAAACAAAACCATGGAAATTGCAAAGAATATGGGGTAAAAAGCTCCACAGAAGGGAAATATGGGTACACCAGAGCATCTCCACTTACCATATAACTTTCTGCACCCCTAACATTTAATCACACCACTTTATGACCATAATCAACTGGAGTCGGGGTACAACTCCTCTTTGCAGCATGCTTTTGTCTTAGGGTAGCATAACTTTAGATGAAAAAGGCTTTTTTTTAAACATACAAGTGGTATGGATGTACAATAGCAGTTATTATAATGGAAGCTTTGTGTGCTGACTGGTTAAAGGACCAGACCCTACATTTGATATTTTCCTACATATCCTACCATGAATATATTTTAATGTGTGTAGTTGCATGCTCTGTAACATGCTTAGTAAAAATACTATGCCCTTGTATAGCATTTTTTTATCTGATGATCTCACAGTGCATTCTCACAGCTATTAATCCTTACACAACAACCCCCAGGCAAGTCAATTTTATTATCCTCATTTTACAGATAGGTAAATGAAGGGACAGAGTGATTAGGAGTGGTTGTCCAGGGTCACCACAATCAGGGATAAAGGTCAGCAGTCCTACCTCTCAATATTCTGCTCTAAAAAAAAGACACACACTGTCAAAATATTGTAGTCTGTTCTTTTTTTTTCTATTATATTTATAGACATCTAGTCAGCCACTAGAATTCTGGTTAAACTATACAGTGAACTTGATTTTTTTCCCTTCAGTGATGCACATGATCACACATCTTAACCATTTTTGTCTTATCTCTGTTTTGTCTGTCAAAAGTATACATTTATGGTCATGTACGTAACAGATGCTGTTTGTCTGTGTAAGCCATGTCTACTCGGTGTGGCTAGGCCAACAAGATTGATGACCCTGCTACAGCCTTGGTGAAGAGAGTTGAATTAGCTTAGGTGGCAAAGATTAAAGTATTAAGATCCAGAGGTCCCAGCTTTGATCCCTGTTGCCAATGACCCACCCAGGGGCATTGGCATTACAACTGGTGGCCTCTATAGTGAACTGAACTGGTAAGCCTCTAAAGTGCATAACATGCTTGCCTGGCCAGGGAGAGTATGTAAGCTATTATGCCTACTTGGTGTGGCACTTTGTGCCCATCTGGTGGTGGCTAGGCCAACTAGACATTTGAGCTTGGTACAGCCACATCTAAGAGAATAGGCTCTTTTAGATCAGGCAGCAGAGGATCATTTATTAAGCTCCAGATGTCCCAAGTTTGATCCCTACTGCTGACTACCCACCCTGGGGTGTAAGCAATCATAACTTCTTTGCCCAGTGATGCCCATTATAGCAGTGGTTCTCAACCTGAGGTCTGCGGACCCTGGGGGGTCTGCAGACCCTGGGAGGTCTGCAGACTATGTATAAGAGATCCGTGAAAGGTTGTTGTTACCATAAAATAGTGGCTTTTAACACTTGGGACTCTGCATACTATTTTTCCAAATGGGTCTACACCTCCATACAAAAAGTTTTAGGGGTCTGCAAATGAAAAAAGGTTGAGAACCACTGCACTATAGAATGCTTACATGCTAAACAACCCCAGACAATAATAATGTTTCATGTATTTTATAGTGTTATAGCTATCATAGAATCATAGAATATCAGGGTTGGAAGGGACCTCAGGAGGTCATCTAGTCCAACCCCCTGCTCAAAGCAGGGCCAATCCCCAATCAAATCATCCCAGCCAGGGCTTTGTCAAGCCTGACCTTAAAAACTTCCAAGGAAGGAGATTCTACCACCTCCCTAGGTAACGCATTCCAGTGTTTCACCACCCTCCTAGTGAAAAAGTTTTTCCTAATATCCAACCTAAACCTCCCCCATTGCAACTTGAGACCATCACTCCTTGTCCTGTCCTCTTCTACCACTGAGAATAATCTAGAACCATCCTCTCTGGAACCACCTCTCAGGTAGTTGAAAGCAGCTATCAAATCCCCCCTCATTCTTCTCTTCCGTAGACTAAACATTCCCAATTCCCTCAGCCTCTCCTCATAAGTCATGTGTTCCAGACCCCTAATCATTTTTGTTGCCCTTTGCTGGACTCTCTCCAATTTATCCACATCCTTCTTGTAGTGTGGGGCCCAAAACTGGACACAGTACTCCAGGTGAGGCCTCACCAATGTCGAATAGAGGGGAACGATCACGTCCCTCGATCTGCTCACTATGCCCCTACTTATACATCCCAAAATGCCATTGGCCTTCTTGGCAACAAGGGCACACTGCTGACTCATATCCAGCTTCTCGTCCACTGTAACCCCTAGGTCCTTTTCCGCAGAACTGCTGCCTGGCCATTCGGTCCCTAGTCTGTAGCGGTGCATTGGGTTCTTCCGTCCTAAGTGCAGGACTCTGCACTTGTCCTTGTTGAACCTCATCAGGTTTCTTTTGGCCCAATCCTCCAATTTGTCTAGGTCCCTCTGTATCCTATCCCTGCCCTCCAGCGTATCTACCACTCCTCCCAGTTTAGTATCATCCGCAAATTTGCTGAGAGTGCAATCCACACCATCCTCCAGATCATTTATGAAGATATTGAACAAAACCGGCCCCAGGACCGACCCCTGGGGCACTCCTCTTGACACCGGCTGCCAACTAGACATGGAGCCATTGATCACTACCCGTTGAACCCGACAATCTAGCCAGCTTTCTACCCACCTTATAGCGCATTCATCCAGCCCATACTTCTTTAACTTGCTAACAAGATATGTTGGTCCCAGGATCTGAGAGACAAGATAGGTGAGGTAATATCTTTTACTGTTGGTGGAAGGAAGACGAGCTCTGTGTAGCTCAAAAGCTTGTGCTGCCCGCCAACAGAAGTTGGTCCAATAAAAGATCTCATGTATTTTTAGTACTTTTCATCTTGAACGATCCCAAAGTGCTTCAGAAACATGCCTGTGGATATCATCCTGTCTGTCAATGTTATGCTTGTGGAGTAATTTAAGTACAATTTACTTGTCCTATTTTAGTAATTGTATATTGACAAATTAGTTTAAGTAACTGCATGTATACAACATCCCTTCTCTACCCTCTGTTTATTTGTTTGTCTCTCAGCTCCCATGATAGGGACCATGTCTGGAAATTGCCCAGTACATGGTGAGTGTGACCAGGCAGAAATAAGGATGAAAAGCAGTGACCTCTGAAATGGTAGGGGAGGCCAACAGCAAGTCTAATAAGTTCCACAACAGTGTGGGAGAGGGAAAATTTTAGCAAAGGATACTGAGGCAATGCTCTGTTCTTCTAACCAAACAAATAAAGTAAATCAGCCTTCAATTTCTGCACAGGGAGGGTGGACACAACTTGCCTTTTAAGGTTTCATCAGTGCTTAATTTGCAATGAAAGAGGTGCCAGAGCTCTAGCAATGTTGTGTGTGGGTTTTTTTTTGCTAACACTCAGAACTGATGCAGAAAGCCCAGAGGTGCCAGGGCTCAGTCCTGGGAAGCCCTGGCACAAAATAAGCACTGGGTTTCATCCTGAAGACTCTCACACAGTGAACTAAATAGCAGCGAGCCTCAAACAGGGGAATGGCTGGGGCGAGCCCTAAACCGGGGTCCCTCTCGGGCGGGCGAAGGGCTGTGGCGGGATATTTGTATTTGAAGTTGAAGGCTTTGAATCCCTGGGCCAGTAGTAAGGGTCCTAGGGAGGCCCAGCCCCCCACTCACCGCTATGGGAGCCGCAGCAGAATCAGCACAGTCCACCTGGAGCGGAGACTACTTGGCTCTCCAGATAGTGCCCGCAGCGTGCAGGCGCGGAGGCATCTGGGATTTGTAGTCCACTCAGCCGTCCTCATTCGTGTATTCGAATAGTCCAGGGAGGAGTAAAAAACTACAAGACTAAAAGCAAGATGGCGGCAAATGTTTACATACTGTTGCCTAGTAACTGGTGGTCAGCGGGACCCCAGCTGGTGAATTTTTTTAGCCCCAGAAACTGCCTGAAACCCAATTAACCGGGTTGACTATAATAATTATTTACTTAATATTATTAAGTGGAAGCGTTAATTATTGCCCTGAGACAAGACTACAAGTCCCAGCATACAACTCGCCACCTTTATTTTCAGCGGCCCCTTGAGCTATGGCGGCGTGGCATGCTGGGAGTTGTAGCCCTCCCCTTCTGAGCTTGCTTAGGGAGAGGGATGCATGTTACGCAAATGAGCAGCCGAGTGGGAGGGGTGAGCGGGGAGGGGGCCCCTCGCGGCCGCCTTCCAATTGGTCCAAGAGCAGAGAGCGCTGGCCAGAGGCAGCGCACAGGGCTTGAGCGCGTCCGCCCGTGCGCAGGCGCACGGTGAGCGCTGCTGCTGGGAGCTGGCGGTGGCGGTGGCGGTGGCGGAGGAATGTTTTGGGGGCTGTCAATGAAGAGAGGCGCCGCCGTTGCTGGCCGGTGCCTGGGCAGGTCAGCCTGAGGGACACTCCTCCACAGCAGGGCAGAGCCTCCCTCGCGGCTCCTAGCCTGACCGGGGCTTGCCAGCCCCGCAGAGCAGCCTGAGGAGGGGACGGGGTTTCGGCAGGTCCCCCCCCAGCCGCCTGCGGTGCCGGGGGAGAGGGATCCGCAAAAGCCCTCCCCCCCACACCCCACCAGCAGCCGGGGGCGGGAAGCGGCCTGAGAGGCGGAGGCGGCCGCGGGGGCGATGATGAACAGGTTCAGAAAGTGGCTCT
Organism: Natator depressus; assembly: GCF_965152275.1. NCBI lineage: Eukaryota > Metazoa > Chordata > Testudines > Cheloniidae > Natator > Natator depressus. The sequence continues at coordinate 121,827,068 of NC_134237.1, forward strand.
ACAAGCCCAAGGTAAGTTACGAGCCGGCTGCATCTCCGGCGCGCCGGCTCTGGTTTGGGGGTGTCCACTGTGGGTCAGCCCTTCCTGCGCGCCGGAGGGCGAGGGAGCCCCCGGTGCCTGTGTGCGCGGCGACGGGCGCGGGAAGCGCCGGCCGGCCGAGGTGCCCTGTAGGATCCCGCCTGTGAGCGGAGTCCTTGGAGGGAGCCTGCCGGGGGTCCCTGCCGCGCTGTGCCCAGCCCGTTCACCTACGAGCTGCTGTGGGCAGAGGAGGAAGCGTGTTATTGTCTAGGTCTTGCCGGGCAGCGTCAGGGAAGGGGTCCGAGGAGGGGATCTGGCAATGCCTCACTTTGTGGGGCTCACCTGGACGGTGTATGGCGCTCAATAGGGATTTCGGCTGCCCGCCGCCCTCCCAACCTTGCTCGTCTCTCACGGGCATCCCGTGATTCGCTGTATCTTTAACTTGCAGCCGATTAGATCCTTGGCAGTTGAAGAACATGCGGTTTTTTTTTTTAATTATCAGGTAGACCCAGTTTTAAAAGGGAGGCAGTAGAGATCTATAGAGAAATAGGATTTTGTTTTATTTGTGCTGCTGATAATGATCCACTGTGGTTTCAGAGACAGCAAAAGGGTGCTGGGATTTGCAAGGCACCCGCATTCGAGTGAGCGGTTTCTCTGCGCGTCGGGAGAGCCCTTCAGGCAGCTTATCTGTTCAGGGAGGCGAGATGACAAAGCAGAGCATGTGCTTTATTGTTATTTGGACCTGACAACAAAAGAAGACGAGGGGGAGGCTTTCGGATGCTGTTCTTGGGGGATAGTTGTCTCATTGGAGGTTCCTTACTGTGTTTGTCTTCCTGTGCTGATGCAGAGCTGCTGCTGGTTTAGCTGTGTGAGACTACTACTCTGCCAGTGTAATCTTCACTTTTCACAGTTACTAGGCAGTCCTTTATTCCCTTTGGACTTTTAGTTTCAATTAAACCCATGTAACAGCTGTTTACTGTGTTGCATACAGTTCACTCCCAATTTGGGGAGAGAGTAAAACCTTCACATTGTCAAATGTTGCTAATTCTATATTTTAATGGAATACTACTAAATATATATAAAGTGCAAACTTCTAAGTAAAGATTTTGTTACATTGTGGTTTGTGGATGGATGTCTTCTTGTTTTGCCTCCCAAAATTAATTAATTAAAACATCATAAAGCAAGATTTGTAAAACAGTTTACACCAGAATTATCAGAAGCTTCTGGGATAGGTAAAGTAATGCTAGGAGAGCAGTATTCTCTTTTGTATGACATTCTTGTCATAAACGAAAGGATGTTAATATTTTTGAACAGCTTACTGATGTCTAGGTGATGAATGGAATGCCCTGATACTGTAGTTGTGTTTATGTTCTCAAGTACCTAATTTAACTCTTGTAAATGTCACTATATTTTTTTAAGTTTTAATTTTAATATGGTGTAAAGTCTCATATTAAATCTTTCAGACATGGTTGCTACGTTCATCCAAATAGTAAGAACCAGTCCTTTTGTCATTTTATTGTATATTGGGATGATGCTATAAATAATAGTTTATTTGATTGCTGGTTTTGTAGAATTTCATATATAATTTAATCCTGATTAACACTTTTTGAAAAAGGGATTTTTTTTAACCTAGTGAAATTGGAGACAGGTGGAATCTTCTTTCAGTTGTTTACTTTATAAACTTGATAGCACTTTGTATTTAGTCACCTTCATAGTTTCCCCCCTTCATAGACAGCTTGTTTTTTGTGCACACCTTTTATTCAGCAGCAGGAGAGAGAGAAACCATTTTAAAAAAACAGGAAAACATCTTTGCAAAGCCACAAATTTAGTAGGAGAACTCACTGGTAAATGCAGTAACTGATGCTACTTTTAACTTCCTTTTTGAAACTGATTAGATTTTAAAGTGTTCCTTCTAATAGAGAATTCTAGATATGGTGAAACTGATTTACTGTTATCAGTAGTATATGTTTGAATACTATTGTTTCACTTCATTTGAGAGCAAAGGAAATTCTCAAACCTGTGGTGGAAGAGTATTGAGCCTTATAAAATCGGTATTGACATTTCAAATAGAACCATTCCCATTATGTTTCAAAAAGAGCAATTACCTCCCTTTAATAAAAAAAAAAAAAAAAAGAAACAAAGTTACTTTCATCAGAAGGGGTATCACTTTTGTTCATACATGGTTTGCTTGTAGGGATGAAAGTAAGTTTTTTGTTTCCAACAGTTTTGTTCTTTTCACACTAGTGTAATTATATTCAGAATCAGTATTGTTCACTGTAATTGGTAATTGTGAATTCCTCCAGAAACAGCCACTCCTGCAGTAAGTATCTGTTAAAACATTTGTTACTGTAGAATATTTCTTAGAGTAACACAATAGAACTAAATACACAAAGACTTAAATAACAAGTTTGAGTTAGAAATTAAGATGGGAATTTAGGATTAGGGATGCCTGGCACTTTGTCCATCACTTCCCGGGTTATGCTAGCTGCTTTCCCCTTCTATCAATTGGTCTGGAGTGTCCCCTTAGTAGGTTGGTCTGTCCCACAGTTCATTTTTATATAATTTAGCATGGTGATCTTTGGGGGGTGGGATAGACAGTGCTGGATTTGCACCCTGTACATTTCCATCTGTGTGTCAGATATGAGGCATTCTTACACTTCTCAGCTCCAGCCTGCTGCCACCAGCTCCCTCTTCAGTCCTAAAGCTCCTAAAATCTTAAACTTGGATCTTTGCAATAGCAATAAATTTTGCTGACACTACTCTTTTTGGCAATTCTGTTATTAGCCTTTTAGAGTTAATTAACTGAAGTGTTCAATTTTCTCCCCCCCCTCCCTGGTTTTTTTTTAGTAGGGTAGTGGTAGAATGCATGGTACTGAGTTTAGACAATCTCTCATCTTTCAAACCTGGGTTCCTAATACTATTCATATATGTTCATTAATGAATATGGCTTAGGATAAATACCAGTAGACATTTGTCCATCTCATAAAACTAATACACAACTTACTTCAAATCAGCACCAATTCTGTAAGAGAAGCCAGGGAATAGGGTAGCACAAGTATTGCATGTCACAAATGAGGTGAATAGATAAAACTATATGGACAAATTAAGTGTAGAATCAGCCTTTACTATACTTACCTCTGACTAGTGCTATCATACAGATGTAAACTTTACTCAATTGACTATAGGAACATTTTTTTATAAAAGATGCAGAAAAAAGTAAGTACATACAAACTAAATTAAAAATAAATTTCAGTTAGATGGTGAAAATATCTTTGGAAACATCCAGCTACTGTGTGCTGTAGATTTAAGGAGTATTTAAGTAGTTTAAACAATTATATTTGAACTGCATACAGTATTTTCCAACTTTCAGATCACTTTGATTTCAACCTCGTGAGAAATTGAGCATATTATATTAAGAGACCCAGGCAACTAAATGTGGTGGTGGTAGATTTTCACCTATTACACTCATCTGAGATAGACTCATTGCTCCCTCGCAAAGGGGGACCAAACTTGGAGAATCTGGGTGGCATAAAAGTAGGGAGGGCTGCTTCCTTACTGTTCACCTCCCTCATCTGGACCCTGTAGAAATAGGTCTGTGAGGGGACAAAGCAATGGGTTAGCTGCGCTCATCTATGTGGAGATCACCTAACTGAGCTGATGCTAAGTGGATTAGAAAGATGCAGCATCTTTGGGGAACTGTCTCTTGGCAGTTTCAAAGAGTAAATGTTCCCTGGCAGAGTAATGGTGTTGAAGTGTTTAAAGTTTCCTTGACACTGTACAAAATAGGGTCTCTGCTCTACATAGTTGACTATCTAAATAGAAAATATAAATTGGATGTAAAGAGGAGGAAGAAAAGCTAGCATCTTTTTTTGGTCAAGTTTTTTTTCTGGTTGGTAGTTAAGTTTCTAGGTTTGAGACAGCATTTTTAGTGATGGGTTAGTACTTGTGGATATTAGGGAAGAACTCAATTTTCAGCAGGGAACTGATCGAGAGGGTAGGCATCTGACATGTCTCAAAATCCCTATCAGCATAGAGGGCACTGAAAGAGAGGGAAGAAAAATAGGAGAAAAACATGAAAGGAGGGGTAGTACTGCTGACTTCAGGAATTTAAAATTGAGATGGGTTCCAAAAATTGTGAGATTTAAAAAAAAAATTGTCTGCATTTTTATTCTGGTTTTTGAGCTTTTACGGTTCATGTTTTAAAGTGGTGGTTTTTGTGTTGTTGTTTGTTTTTTTTTTTTTTTTTTTTTTTTACAACCATGAAGGCTGGAAACGTAAACAAAAAAGCTGAGGTTCTTGCATAATTGACTTTCTTAAAGACCTAGTATCTGTAATCAAGTAGTCAGTATTGTAAGAATTGCAAACTTGGGAAGCATTAGGCAGAACTCATTGCGGTAGTGGAGAGGGGAGGGGCAGTAGGAAGAAAAGAACACAGATATAGGTGAGACAGAAAATGGTTGCTGTTTGTATTACAGTAGTCCCCAGTGGCTGCAACCAAAATTTGGGCCCCCACTGTATAGACGCATAGTAAGAGAGAGAGTCCCATCCCCCAAGACATTACAAGAGGCAAGATAGACAAAGAGTGGGAGGAGAAACAGAGGCACAGAAAAATGAAGTGAGTTGCCCAAGGTCACAAGCAAGTCAGTGGCAGAATCCAGAATAAGACCTGGACCCTCAAGCAGTGTCCTGTTCACTAGACCACACTGTCTCCAATCATGCTGGTTATGGAAGGGGAAGGTAAGAGACCTGTATTTGCTGCAAGTGGGAGGAGAAGGAGTCAAAAAGCATAGTGAAATGGTTTGAGTAGCTAGTGAGGAAGATGATTTTTAGCTGCTGTAGTAAATGGACTGGAGGGGAGTGAGATGGGTTGCAGTTTTCAGTTCCTTTGATACAGTAACCATTGTTTTGAATACCATAAATTGTTTCCTAGTTGCTAGTTTCCTGTAAGTCTTATTTTCCCTTTCTGGGACTCCAGATTTGATATGTCAAGGCAAATTTTGTTTTGAGTGTTTTCCCTTCTTTTGGAAGCAAATGCAGACAGGGATTTCAAGCAATTGTATTCTTGAATTGCTGCATGTTGATAGGACAGTAGTTATCCTGTTTGCTGTCTTATGTGTTGCAGGCTTCCAGCCTTTGCTGCTGCCTTTTTAAAAAAGTGATGGCTTCTTCTTTTAGATAAGAGGGTTTCTCACCTGTGACCGAAATGTGTGTATACACGTAATGGAAAAAATATCTTATCAGTTCAGTTCACTTCTTATCTTGTACTGACAGAACATTCCACATGTGTTAGGTCAGAGGCTATTTCACAAGTGGTATCAAGAGGTCAGTGGAAAGTTGGGCCTTTAAAGCGTTTTTTGTAGTTTCAAAACTAGCTTTAAATCAGTGATGATATCAAAAGCATTCAGAAAAAATTAAGTTAAAGGTGAACTGGAAATGAATCACTTATTCTTTTGTACGGCTGTTGTTTTAGACTTGTGAAAGTGAAATACAGGTCTACTGATGCTAAACCTGCAAATAGGAGCAGATAAGAATTATAAATATATTAATAATCTTGTATTGTTAGATTTAAAATAGGGCATTAAGTTAATTTATTCAGTAGATAAATATTTAGAAATTGGTGTAAGCAAGAAGGACCATATGAGAAATGTGTGTTAGAGATGTACTCAGAGTAACACCCATAAACAAAAAAATGCAGGAGTATAGACTCAGATGGTTTGGTCATGTAAAGGGCAGTCCTGACAACTCTGTGGGTAAGAGAGTCCAACAGAACAAGATTAAAGGCAAAAAGACGGAGGCTGAAGTGTTGGGATGTCATAAAGGAAGATATGTTAGCATGTAGTGTGTTTGAGGACATTGGATTGACCAGATCATTTTGGAGGGAGAAATCTTATAGAGCAAACTCCATTTGATGGGCTTAAGGCCAGGAGGAGGAATAAAAACAAAATTTCTAAACATTTCTTCTTCATGTGAAAACAGAATTTTCTAGCTTGTTACAGGTGGAATTTTTCACGCAAAACCTGTCTGTGCCAAAAATAAAAATGCAGATTTGGGTTCAACTGAAACAATTAGTAAATTTGGGTAAATTTTTGGCAAATTTTGATTTAAAAAAAGTTTCTGGAATACAAAATATGTTTCAGTATTTTCCAAAACACAATATTTTGACTTTTTTTCTTCTTCTTCAGGAAAATGTTTTGTTTTGGCATTTCCCTCAATCTTATTTAAACAAACATTAAAGAGACACTGAAAGTGAAACAAAACATTTAGTTTGAGTCAAACCAAACAGTTTGACTCCATGATGATTTTTCTTGTGCTCTTTCAGTTCAGCTTGTGAACAGAAAATCAGTTGTATAGTTCTAACGACAAATTATGGCAAGTTCAGAGTTGAAAGCTTGGAATATTCAGCTAGGGTGCAGTCTGATTGAAAAAGAGGTAAAAAGTATAATACAAATTTACGTGGACCCTTAAGTAATCTTTTTTTTTTAAGGGTGTCACCTGAACAGTTTTTTTTCCTAGACCATAGGATGAGTAAATAAAACTTTTGTAATTATTTTTGGTCATGAAAAATCATGAAAAGAAAGTTTGTGATCATGAAGAAATTTGTTTTATATAACTGAAGTTGGCCGAATAAAATAAATAAATGAAGCTTTTCAAAGAATCTCTCACTGAGAATAGTACAACCAATTTACATAATTACTTGTGAAGCAGAAAGCATCCTATTGTAACTTTTCTGCCCATCAGAGTTGGCAGCAACAAGGGCCGGGTTCAGTATCTAGGGGTTCCATTCCAGTAACAAAATGCAAAACCGGCTCGAGCCCCCACCCAGTGACCTGGGACAAATCTATACCACCCCCGCTGGGTGCTTCTAAGAGGCAATACTTCCCCTGTTGCAGGCACAGAGTCTGAGTGTCGCAAAAGCCTTTTAATAACAGAGAAACAATGTGGCATTATGTTGGGGAAACACCAACAGGATTCATAACACAACCCGTGAGCAAAAAACCCACCCTAAGCAAATTGGGGCATGTCCTTTCCCTTTCCTTTCCCAAAAGTCACCCAAAGTCCCAAAAGTCTCTGTCCCTGGTCAGTGCAGCGTCAGAGTTCGAAAGTTTATCTGCAGAGTTTTACCTCCCAATGTGGGTGGAGATGGGCGGTTACTGGGCACCTTACGTGGTCCAAAGCCGATTGTCCCACCTCTCCGTGGGGCTCTGCTCTGTTCCACTCCACCAGCGATCCCACAAATAGCTCTGCTCTGCCAGCTGCCCCCATGAGCTGCTCCAGCCATCCCATGAACTGCTCCACAATATATCTTCAGGCCTCCCCACTACTTAACACAACACTCAGTGATTTCAGCTTGTAGTAGGGGAGCCTCGGAGCTAGTACACCATGGACCCAAAGTGAATTCAGCTTAGCAGCCTGTAACTAGACTCCTAATGGAATCAAAATTAGCTCTGATATTCCACAGTGGAGAAAGAAGGAAGTGCAATTAGCATGTAAGGCCCTCACCAGGGGGCCCATACCACCAGGTATGACTTACATTTTTTTTCCAGTCCCCAGCCTCTCTTAATTCACTAAATTTTGGAACCCATGTCCCTTGCCTAGCGAGTGCTAGTTAGTTAATGGCGAGTCCCTTCATCATAACAAAAGGCCAAGTACAGTTCCACTGTCCCTGATTCACATAATCAGGATAATAACAGTTTATTCTTCCTGCCCCAATAACAGAGAAACTAGGGATCCCACAGCAGCCAAAGTGACCATTTGGGCAACTATGGGCTCATGCTAGGCGGGGTGGGTGTGCCTATGCAAATGAGATCAGCCCCTGAAGTTCTTTTCCACAACTTGCTACAACTCACCACCAGATGTCAGGGTGGAGCTCATCCTGACTCTGCTTACACTATGTAAAATTATGGGCTTTAGAATGTTCAGCCATCTGATTTATAATGTGCACATTAAAAGAAGAAATGAGACTGGACTCAAGCTCGGAGCAGAATAGCTGTTTGGTTGAGAAATCCTGAGTAGTTGAATTAATCTTCAGTTTGGACAAAAAACACCTATTCTGTAGCTCTAGCACATCAGAGCTCTAGCATAGATTTGTCAACTATAGATAGTCAACTGTACTGCAATCATTCAAACCTGCCTTGCCTCAAAAACAAACAAAATAATACAACCAAATAACATGGCCAACCAAATCAAACTAACAAAAGTCCAAGCAGGTATTGCGATTGACTTGTGAGTCAAAGCATCCACTCATAACTAACCAGTGGTCTGGTCTTCCAAAAACATCAGTGAAAGCCATATTTCATCCTTTTTTTTTTTTTTTCTAGCCTGTTTCTTTTTCACTTTGTCTGTTTGTTTAAAAACAGGATAAGTGCATGCCCTTCACATCAAAACTAAAAGTAAAATTAACCTTTTCCTTTTCATAAAAAAGTTGTTCTAAAAATAAACACTAATATTTTAACTCAGAAAAGAAATTCTAATAAAGTTTAACAAATTTATTTGAGCATAAGCTAGCTCACAAAAGCTTATGCTCAAATAAATTTGCTAGTCTCTAAGGTGCCACAAGTACTCCTTTTCTTTTTGCGGCTACAGACTAACACGGCTGCTACTCTGAAACCTAATGTTTGACTGTCTGTTTTGCAGAATGACTCAACCACGGTTTCAGAATAAATGCTTGTTTTTGATTTCTTGTTCGTAACCAAGATAATGTGCAAACATGACTGGGAAACAAACCTCCTTGTCCCCAGTTTGATAGTGCAGAGTATTCACTGATTTGCTTCTTGTTTTTTTGCAATTGGGTGTTTTGGGGAAGAATTTTCTGTTGACTTTTAAGGTGCCATATTCTGTCTTTTTCCCAAAAAAGTTCACTGTCACAGGTACCAGTACAAAATTCACTATTTGCAAAAACGAGGACTCCTTGTGATACCTTAGAGACTAACAAATTTATTTGGTCATAAACTTTCTTGGGCTATAAGATGGCTACCCCCTGAAACCTATTATGTATTTGGTATTCAGAGAGGGAGAATGAAGTTCCACAATTAGACTCAAACTGGAAATGCTGCTAATGGAATGTAGCTCTTAATCTTTTATTTTTGTGTGACATCTTTGAGTGAATGTAGTGTTTGTGAACAGTGCCAGACTGACATCCCCGGACAATAAAGTCTACTTATCTGCAGATCTGGTACAGCCTGGGTCTATCAATGTGCTTCATCTACATCTGGTTGGAAAATGGAACTTTGCCCTTTGGGAAATTCTGACACTGACATTTTGTTTTTGGTCCCAAATTGGGGCTAAAAATCAATCTCAAAATATTTTGTGAAAGGAAATATTTAATTTCAGAAACATCAAAACAGCATATTAAAAAAACCCCTCTTTGGTAATGCCAGCATTATAATACTAAAATGTAAGTATACCAGAAGAAACAAAGTCAGAATGTAACAATAGAATGCTAACTTCATTTCAATTTTGAATAGTCTCAGAAATGTTTCCATCAAATTTTGTTGAAATTGACACATTACCACAAAAATGTAGATACTGATGAAACAGCATTTTCCTATGTGAAAAATGTACCATTAAATTTTTGACCATGTCAAGGTTCCTCCCCCACTCTGAACTCTAGGGTACAGATGTGGGGACCTGCATGAAAACCCTCCTAAGCTTATCTTTACCAGCTTAGGTCAAAACTTCCCCAAGGTACAAAATATTCCACCCTTTGTCCTTGGATTGGCCGCTACCACCACCAAACAAATACTGGTTACTGGGGAAGAGCTGTTTGGACACGTCTTTCCCCCCAAAATACTTCCCAAAACTTGCACCCCACTTTCTGGACAAGGTTTGGTAAAAAGCCTCACCAATTTGCCTATGTGACTACAGACCCAGACCCTCGGATCCTAAGAACAATGAACAATCCTCCCAACACTTGCACCCCACCTTTCCTGGGAAATGTTGGATAAAAAGCCTCACCAATTTGCATAGGTGACCACAGACCCAAACCCTTGGATCTGAGAACAATGAAAAAGCATTCAGTTTTCTTACAAAAGACTTTTAATAGAAATAGAAGTAATTAGAAATAAGAAATCCCCCCTGTAAAATCAGGATGGTAGATACCTTACAGGGTAATTAGATTCAAAACATAGAGAACCCCTCTAGGCAAAAACCTTAAGTTACAAAAAAGATACACAGACAGAAATAGTTATTCTATTCAGCACAATTCTTTTCTCAGCCATTTAAAGAAATCATAATCTAACAGGTACCTAGCTAGATTACTTACTAAAAGTTCTAAGACTCCATTCCTGGTCTATCCCCGGCAAAGACAGAATATAGACAGACCCACAGACCCTTTGTTTCTCTCCCTCCTCCCAGCTTTTGAAAGTATCTTGTCTCCTCATTGGTCATTTTGGTCAGGTGCCAGCGAGGTTACCTTTAGCTTCTTAACCCTTTACAGGTGAGAGGAGCTTTCCCCTGGCCAGGAGGGATTTCAAAGGGGTTTACCCTTCCCTTTATTTTTATGACAACCAGCTTTATCTTAAATTCTATTCTTCCTATGGGATTAGAGGATAACAACGTTTGTGGTCTCTGCTAATCCCTTGAACTATCCTGTCACCTTTCTTCTGGTATATTCTGAAGCTGTACTGTATATATTTATTTGATAGAACTCTCGGATGCCTTTTAGATTCTGATTCCATGGGATTTAACAGGTTAGCATTAATTTCCCTCTTGAATAGCATAAGAGACTCATCAGCAAAAATGTCTGGTCTGGAAGGGTACACTTACTAACTTTTATTTTTTTTGAAGACCAAGGATGAATGTATAGTTTCAACAATCACATTCTGTTTGGTGCCAGAGGAATCTTTTGAATTGTAATTGTAGAGCAGGAATTTTGAAAGCAGGTATCTGCCTCTGCTTATAATAGAGGGAAATAGTCTGGGGAATATAAGTAGATTAGCTTTTAAAAAATTTAACTGACTTAAGTTGTGGAAATTTCAGATACAATTTGTAAGAATAGTGAGTGTTTTGGCTCTTATGTTCACAGTTTGAACAGATAATGAAATGGCTGTGTGTCAACTGATTATACATCCTTGCTGTTAACAGATGCACAGAGAACAAGAGGATTGGGGTTGGGGAGCAGAGCGGCTGGAGCTGCTGGCTCCTTTCTCTAAGGCTATGGCTACACTGGCACTTTATAGCGCTGCAACTTCCTTGCTCAGGGATGTGGAAAAACACCCCCCTGAGCACAGCAAGTTACAGCGCTGTAAAACGCCAGTGTAAACAGTGCCCCAGGGCTGGGAGCCATGCTCCTAGCACTCTAAGCTAATCCCCTTGTGGAGGTGGAGTACCAGGAGCGCTGGGAGAGCTCTCTGCTAGTGCTGGCGCACGACCATACTGGCACTTGGAAGTGTTGCTGTGGGAGCGCTCCCACGGCAACACTTCCAAGTTTTGAGTGTAGCCGTGCCCTAAAGAAGTGGACAAGTCTGGAAATAGACTGGCCTGGAAGATGCTGGGGTTTTGGTGTGTGGTTTTTTTTTTGGTTTTTTTTTTTTTTAAGAGGGAGGGAGAAGAAAGTGACTCAGATGCCGCTATTTCCCACTCCCATTCTGGAAAGGAAGCAATCTGGTACAAGCATCCCCACAGCTCTTTTTAGGAGGAGGAGGACAGTCAGTAATTGCAATGACCCAGGCGATACTTCTGTCTTCAGTATGCAGTAGAAGAGACAGGAATGAATCTAATTGGATGGTTGAATATGGTTGAGACACATGGCCAGAAAGGGTTAAGCCAAATGACCCCAATTCAACCCTCAAAGACATATGGGGAGATAATTCTTGTGTATTTACATATATATGGGTAGAAATCAACAAAGTAATCAACAGTCCCTGTCTATGCTGTAATCTCTTAATTCAGAGATCAAAAGAACATCCTAGTATTTAAATGAACTGTAAACATAAGATATTGCTGTATTCAGCTCTTTTTGAAATGTATAGCTGATCATCTGTGAATGGTGAAAAACAGGCAATTGCCTTACATTAATTTGTGTAGCTAAGTATTGGTGATGGACCTACTTCAAAGTTGCCCTGATTACCTATTGTAAACCAAGGGACTCCAACCTGTCAAAGAAGGCTTGAAACTGTATAAAAGATCCTTGAGTCCTGATCCTGTCATCTCAGATCTGCTTGAGGTTTCATGCAGGGGAAGCCTAGGCCACAACGACTGAGATCTCAGTTCTGATTTGACTGGTCTGAAATATAAACATTGGACTATAACCTTTGAACTATTTCTGAAAGAACTCTTTGCATCTACAAAGCTCACCATCTCTGCTATAAATCTGAACCTCAGTGAATTGAACTCATGTCTGTATGTTTATTGATCTTTTAACCATACTCTTTTTTTTTTTTTTTTTAATAAATTTTAGTTTAGTTAATAAGAATTGGCCGTAAGCATGTATTTGGTAAAGGTCTGGAATATTTATTAACCTGGGAGGTAGTGTGTCCAATCCTTTGGGATTGGTAGAATCTTTTCTTTTATATGGTGAATAAGATTTTCATTAATTCTCCATCATATCTGACTTGAGTAACTAGGTGGAGGCCTGAGGCTGGGTTACATTAAGGGAACTGTGTTTTGGACTTCTGAGTAGCCAGTAAGGTATAACAGAAGCTGTTTAGTGCTGGCTTGGTAAATCTAAGTACTGTACTAGAATATCCACCAGCTTTGGGGATTGTCTGCCCCATTCTTTGCAGTTCACCCTAATTGACTGACCTCAGCTGTCTCCCCCAGGACCCCGGTCACATGGATGAGTGCATGCTTAGGTGGATCAGAATGAGAGGGGCTCAATTAAAAAAAAATGGGGTGGGGGGGAAGAGAGAGGAAAGGATGTGGAGGGGGGAGAAATGAGGAGCATGTTTCCTCTAATGCAGAAACATAAATATGGAGTGAAGCTAGGAATGGTATAGAGCACAAGAGACAGAGTAATTATTCTTTACAGGTTATTAAATAGAAAGTTGATTGGCAATGGTATAACTAAATATAGTACACAAGTGTTTAAAAATGCACAGCAATGGCCTCCCGGGAGTGTGTTGGTAAAAGTAGTTCTTTCACCTAGACTAGCCTGCTTAGTCCTGGGGCTAGTAGGTGCTGAGAACACTTCAAGTTCCAGTTTCTAGTAAATCACAGAGAATCTATTGCTTGTGTAGGAAATTAAAGCATCAGAGCTTGATGCACACAGGATCTTTGAGATAAAAATGATTCTTCATGAATCATTGATAGTGGTTTTGTAGGTCTTCCAAAGTGATAAGATATCTTCTCACATTTAACCCATGGTGGAAGGGGGCTAGAATGAATACAACTGCAGATGAAGTATTGAAATGATTAGCTGAGCAGTATTCCAGGGCCTTTTTAATTGTTGTATTTACTTTATCAATTGATTTATTATATTTACAATTGGTATTCTGTTTTGTGTGTAGATGCTGTATAACCGAGATTAACAGTGGCAGTAAGAGTTGATTCTAGTGTGCATGTTCTATATGTAATACACCAGAACAGAAGATGCACCAGTAAGGATGTGCAGTTAAAATAAACTGCTGGTAAATTCAAAAGGTCTTATATAACTACTCATAATCCTCCATAGTGCCTTTATTCCAAGATCATAGATCATTTTACAAACACTTAATACATTGAGCCTCACAGCAGGTAAGTTTGTGTGTGGTTTTTTTTGTTTTTTTTTTTTAGTGTTACCTTAATTAGGAAGGTAAAACTGAGCAACGGAGGCAGAGAGAGGTTAAATAGCATGCCAAGGTCATAAATGAAGGATTTAGCAGAAATGGTAATGTAATCAATGCACATGTTTCTCATTCCCTGTCGTCTGCCAAAACTGCAACACTGTCCTTCTCCTTTAGCAAAGTTAATTTGGAAATGTTAAACATATATATTTTCTGTTCCCATTTTTGCTGTGAAATTTTAGTTTAATATTTCATGGTTTTACATTTAGCAAAATAAAAACCCTATGCTATATATGTGTCAAGAAAAACTAATAACAGAAAATAGATGTACAAGCAACAAGTCCAGGTTAAAGTTTTTGCAGGAACCATAGCTTTTTTTGCTTTGCTTACTTGTTTTAATTTTAACTGTGCAACCTTAACATTGTACTAATCTAGCATTTTGTTTTTAATTTCCTCCTTCATGGTAAAAGGGGGAGGAAAGTTGCTTGTGTGTGTTAATATTAAATAATTCCAGTTAGTCTGAAGTTTACACCACATTAATCATTTTTAATAATCTCATTAAATCTTATTAGCGCATTTTTAGGGGTGCTTTTACCAATTACCTGTGGTCCACATGGCTTCCCCATGCCAGAGCAGTTAGTATGTATTTTTTTTAAATCCCTAAAATCACCAGACTACAACTGTCCATTAAAACAGATGTTAACAGCAAAGGCTACTTAACTTCTGTGACAATCTTTGGTACCCTCTTTAGCAGTGCATGTATCTGAACCCATGAAGAGATCTCCTGAGCATCTACAGTTCTTACAAGCTGGACCTCCAAGCTTCCATTGATTTAGCTTTTAGCACAGGAATGCTCCTTGGTAGTGAAAATACTAGGTTCTCTTTCCTTCTCTTTTCTGAAGTTTTTCTCCCCTTCCCATCTTCTACTAGTACAGCGGTTCTCAAACTTTAGCAACCCGAGGACCCCCACTTTGCTTTAAATTTTTTAAGGGACCCCCAAATCCCCCTGCTTAGCTCCAGGCCCTGCCCCCATTCCACCCCTTCTCCCAAGGTCCCACCCCTGCCCCACCTCTTCCCACACCCCCGCTCACTCCATCCCCGCTTCCCTCCGCTCGCTATCCCCCACCCTCACTCCTTTCACCAGGCTGGGGTAGGGGGTGCGGGATCTGGGAGGGAATTTGGATGCGGGAGGGGGGCGGGGTGTGGGAGAAGGTGTGGGCTCTAGGCTGGGGCAGGCGGTTGGGGTGTGGGAGGGGGTGAGGGGTGCAGGGTCTGGCAAGGCTGTGCTTACCTTGGGCGGTGCCCGAAAGCAACCAACACATCTGTCTAGCTGCAGCTTCTAGGCGGGGGGTGGGGTGGGGGGAATGGGTCTCTGCGCTGCCCCTGCCTTCAGGAACTGTCCCTGCAGCTCCCATTGGCCGAAATTCCCGGTCAATAGGAGCTGCAGAGTTGTGGTTCAGGGCAGGGGCAGCACACGAAGATCCCCTCCCCCACCCCTTGGGGCTGCAGGGACGTGCCAGCCACTTCTGGGAGTGGCGCAGAACCAGGGCAGTTTGGGAGCCTGCCTTAGCCCTGCTGTGCCACTGGACTTCTAGTGCCTAAAATCTCCCGTTTTGGCTTTAGTAGCTTCTGGGAGATGGAGAGGGAGAAGTTGATCAGCAGGGCCCACAGACCCCCTGGAGTACCCTTGGGGATCCCCAGGGGTCCACAGACTCCAGTTTGAGAAATGCTGTACTTGTAGTTACTTTGTCTGCAGATTTGCCTTTTGAAGAGGAAGTGGAAAATTGTTCCCACCTCTTAAATTTTCTGAGTCCTGTGTACCTATTCTTGTGGTCCCACACTTTGATCAAAATATACAATTGTGGGTGGATGCAGGGATGTGGGGAGAATGGAAAGAAGTTCTTGACATACTGTCTCTCTAGAACTTCATGTGGGTTCTTTTTAAGCTACATTTTCTAATAATTCTTAACTATTTATGTCCCAGCTTTAGAAGAAATCATTCTGGAACACTCCAATAGTGAAATCATCTGATAAACTAAAACAGGGGTTCTTTATGTGGGGGTCATGAATGGGTGTCTAGGGGTTTGGCCCGTATTGCTAAATGGGTGGGGAATTGTAGCTAGATAGGTGGATGGGAAGGGGTTTCGGGGAGCAAGGATAGTTCCAGAATGGAAAAGGTTGAGAACCACTGCCTAACATCTCTCTGATTTATAACCCTAGACCTTCTTTTCTACTGCCTTACACAGGTTTAAATGACTACATAAGGGGTAAAGTGATCATTACACGGATGTAAAAAGACCACGAGGGTGGGTGAGAAGATAATTCTGCTGTGGTGGCATTTTACACTTACTTTCCACTAGAGCATGTCAAAAAATAGAAAAATCTTTCCACTAAAAATTACACTGAGAATCTTTTCCAATTGGCAATGACTTTTCAATTATTTCCAACTAGGTCTACTTTGTACACTCATTTTTTACCCCTGTAAATGACTGTGCAAGGTGCAGAGCATGAAGAATTGGGCCCTTTGTGCCTCCTTCCTACATGATAGCAAGCACATACCCATTTGCAGAAGAAGCCATTATGTTATCTTGAAATATTACATTTCTTCTTGTAAAAACACTGACCTTTACTTTTCCAATGGAAAAACTATTAAACTATTACTATTAAAACAATAAACAAGAAGAGTTATTTATACAGCGCTATTGATGTAATTGTGAGCAGTGCTTTGTAGCTGGTAAAACATCAGATAAATTCCTGGGCTTTTGGAGTTTACAGCTGAAGGAGAACTTTGTGGATTTTTTTTTTTTTATAGGTAGGCCTCCTGGAACAGGTGGGCTTTTACTAGAGACTCTAAGGAGAAGGGAGTTTGTGCTTTGTAAGCAGAATTTTTTCAAGCCTAGGGGATATAAATTCATGAGTGGTTGAAATAGACAAAGGGAGCAGTCAGGAGCGAAAGATGGTTGGAGGGTAGAAAGAAATCTCATTTGTAAATGAGAACATTGTGGAGAACTTTGCAATTGAGTAGCAGCCATATAAACTCTGTGGAAGAAAGGAAGACAATATGAAGATTAAAGCCCTGATTCTGCAAAGACTTAAACATGTGCTTAACTTTACACACCGCAAATAGTCCCACTGAAGTTGTGGGTAGTGGAACGAGACATAAAGTAACAATGAGGGAGGAAGATGATTTAGCAGTAATGTTTTTATTGGACTGAAATGGGAAGAGTTGAAAAAGGAGTCCACAGCAGGCCACAGATGAAGCTATTTGGAGCAGAGTGGTTGTAGAGTGAAAAGAAGTTGATACTGTTTTAAGTATCTTATTTGTAGTTGTGATTATGTGAGAGTCATTCAAGTGAAGCACTAACTATAGCAATTCAGGGGAAAGAACTAGAGCAAATTTGGTCAAGGGATAAGCAGTTTAATTTAAAGAAATAAAACTATTTGGGTTATGAGGGAAAAGGGAGATATCCTATTTGTGGTAGAATATTTCTCTTATTTGGTACTGTATGGTATTCAGAAAATGGGCATAGCTGCATATAAACTAAAATTAATTTGCTATTAATATCTGGTAACTTTTTATCATTCATTTAAATTAAAGGAAAAAATCGGATCTAAAATATTTCACATGTACATCGTTACAGGGAAAAATAGTTCATCTACAGAAACATGCGAGAATAAACCCGCCAACCAGGTTGGAGTTGGGTAACCTGGCTATTTTCAGAGGGCCTTTCTACACAGAGACGTAGGCCATGCCTACACTACAGAGTTAAGGCAACTTAAGTTATGTCAACAACCATAAACCACTGTAATTACAGTGCTTGTGCGTGTTCACACAATGCTCCTTGTGTTGACAGTGTGTGTCCACAGTTGGTGCTCTAGCACTACAGAGGGAGCAGTGCACTGTGGGTAGCTATCCCACTGCAAATCGCCACCTTCTCCCACTGTGAGTTCTGGGAATGGATCACAGTGCACCATGAGGTGGAATCACTGCCCCCATGATGCAGCTTTCTCCGTCCCATAATTTCATGGGCTTCCAACTGTTTTGCGCTATTTTTCAACTGCCCCTATAAACTCTGTGCCCGCTATCTCTGCCTGAAAGCATGGGATCCTGCACTGCATACCTTGTGATAAGTGTTATGTGCACAACATAGCTGATCCTGCAGTATTTCATGAGCTGTGAATCTGAACAGGAATCTGTGCTACGTGCCCTGTTCCATAGAAAGAAACAATTCAAGATTGATGTTGGCATTCACAGAGCAGCTGCAACTGATGTGTGTTCCAGTTTTCATGTCATTCATCCTTGATCTTTTTACTGAGGTTCCCAGCAAATATGCCATTTGGAGTGACTGACTGGAGATATACACACCTGACCACTAGAAAGTGGATTGAGAACACCAACTCACATCATATAACTCCTCCAGATTCTAACTATCAAGGCTTCTTGCTCTTAACTCATCATCAAGATTTGTTCTGGAATGTGTTCAGAAGCCTAGGCATTGTATACAGGTCCTTTAATTCAGAACAGGAATGTCTGCCCTTCCAAAACTTTAGGAAATATAGGTAGAGTTTAATTAAAAAAAAAAAAAAAGTAAATTCAGATAAATCACTCAGTCACATACCAGCTTCCCTTGCATAGTCCAGAGGCAAGTAGTAGTAGTAAAAAACAGAAACTGTCTCTTTCAAGCCTATGGTAAGGTATAAATATCAATCTGTGTCTTTTATTTTCCATTTCAAATATTTTTTTTAAATACCGAGGTAAGTTATTCTCTAAAAACCTGCTCAGCTATATTTTTAGAAGATTATTTGAGGTGCTGCAACTAGCTGCTTTTCTGGTATTTACCTGAGATGGAAAAATTAGAAATGGTTTTGGTACCTGAGAAAGTTCCATACAACATTGTGTATGGGTTTTGAAGGAGAAAAGACTTTCATTGTACCTTATGGAAACACCTTGCAGCGGGGGTGGGCAAACTTTGGCCTGAGGGCCACATCCGGCAGGGGGTGCAGGCTCTGGGGTGGAGCTGGGGATGAGGGGCTTGGGGTGCAGGAGGGTTGGAGGGGCATCAGGGCTGGGGCAGAGGATTGGGGCCTGGGAGGGGGTCAGGGGTGCAGGTTCTGGGCAGCACTTAACCTCAAGCAGCTTCCAGAAGCAGCAGCATATCCCCCTCTCCAGCTCCTACGCAGAGGAGCAGCCAGGCTGCTCTGTGTGCTTCCCTGTCCACAGGCGCTGCCCCTGCAGCTCCCATTGGCTACAGTTCCCGGTCACTAGGAGCTGCAGGGGCTGCACTTGGGGTGGGGGCAGCGTGCGGAGCCCCCGGCTGCCCGACATATAGGAGTCGGAGAGGGGACATGCTGCTGCTTCCGGAAGCTGCACGGAGCCATGGAAAATGCACGCAGAGCAGCCCCGGACCCTGCTCCCCAGCTGGAGTTTGAGGGCTGGATTAAATCAGCTGGCAGGCCAGATGTGGTTCACGGGCCTTAGTTTGCCCACCCCTGCCTTATAGCCACAGCAAGGTGATACTTTTTCTTTTTTCCATAGTGATGGTCTCTTATTTTCTATTATTACAAACACTATTTCTTCCTGTGATGGGGTGACCTGCCCCTTTAAGGGCAATAATTCCTAGTGGTCAGCCCAACCTGCCACTTTGCAAAGTCCTTTAAGATTTTGAAAGGATATTATATAATATACCCACATGCCTATGGTATTATTGATAGAGAGGAAGCAGTCCTGGGAGTACGTGGTGTTTAGAGAAGAACTTTGTCACTGTATCTTTAAGGCCTGAGACCAGGAGCCTTGCAGAGAGAGTGGGGCAAAGCTCCCCTCTCACCCAACCAATTGGCAATGAGAAGGGAACCAGTATAAATCCTACCTTCTCCCCCATAATTGGGCAGACACCAGCAGAAGTCTGCCAAAACCTGAGGACTAAGTGGGGCCAGCTGAACAAGAAGCTGATTAAGGCCCTATAGCAGGCTGAAATGCACCCAGCTCCAAGAGGAGGCTGTTGTTTGGGGGACTGACCAATTGAAATACAACTCCAGCTTTAGGAAGAGGGATGGGGATCTTCTGAACAGGCAATAGCTGACCAGGAAACTTCTATGAACCCAGAGTGGGGTGACCTGGGTTGTTATTAGTGTCCATTAGCCTTTCTATAAAGACTCAATAAATCAAATCTTAAGAAGGGGTTACATGTTTGGATAATTGATTGGGAAAGAGCGGGGTATAGAGTGCAGTGCGTTTGCCAGACCACAGCGAAGCATGCTGCAGGGCCATATCCCATAACATGTGTCAATTGGATTAAGTCATTAGGTAAACAAATAGTGTACCTGATAAGAGTGGTGTGATTAAGGATAAAGCTACTAGCATATCAAAATAAGGGGTCAGGTTTCTTTGCATTCCTACCCACCACTAGCTTCTACGCTCACTTCAGGAAGAGTAATTAATACAAGGTCTCTTGGTACTTAAACATTCTTATGTACTGTGGCTTTTAAAGGGACACCATCACATTTTACCAGGCCAAAATATTGTCATTTGGTTCCTTGAAGAAAATCTTAGTACTAGGTTGTATTTATTTTTTGTTGATCTATAATTAATGTGTGCAATTTCAAGACACGTTGATTTCCATCATACTAATAGGGCACACTCATGTAAAGTATGAGATAGCGGCCATTCATTATTTTGTTGTTAAATTAAGTCATGCATCCTTTTTAGTTACATTTACAGATGAAAATATTGTATTGGTTTGGAAAATGCATCTTTAAAAAAAAACAAAAAATGATGCTTTCCAGACTGAAGTTATATCGTGGGTTTTTTTCCTTACCTCAAGTGCCCTTTTAACTTCTTAGTATAGTATTTGCAGCTCCACTGTTTTGACATTGACAAATAAGTGGAGATAAAATAAGTATACATAGTGTCATTTTGATATAAATAAAATGAAAGTCTATTGTTTGAATTTAGCTTGCTTGATCAGTATAAAACCAGTATGGTTTGATCAGTGTAGGCCTGACCTGCATAATTTATGCTTTTTGAAAAAGATGAATCATTCAATACTATAGTCAGTAATACTATGAAGTGGGTTCTAAACCACGAAAGCTTATGCCCAAATAAATTTGTTAGTCTCTAGGGTGCCACAAAGACTCCTCATTATTTTTGCTGATACAGACTAACACGGCTACCACTCTGAAACCTGTCTTGAAGATAGTGAGTAGTGGTGTTACCAACACCCTCTTCTCCCGGATACCTTTCTTTCAGTGGGAGTTAAGCACAGTCAGCACTTAATAGATCAGGCCCAAATTAATCTGATGTTAATTGGGGTAGGAAACTCTGTGGGGTTGCTTCTCACTTATTTATGGACTTCGATGTGGCCCCTGTCATTGTAGTATCTGAGCGTCTCACAAATAATAATGGATTTATCCTCATATTGCTGAAGAAGGGAATTATTTTTCTGCCCATTTTACAAATGGAGGACTGAAAGTATAGGTGACTTACTCTGTGCCCAAGATGACAAGGAAGTCTAGCAGAAGCAGGAACAGAACCTAGATTTTTGTTTTAATTCTCAATCCAGTCTCTTCAACATCTTTCCTGTCAGCCTCTGGTAGGGTATCTCTAAACAACTGAAACACCGAGGACTGGATTGTATGGATTTACAAATTCAAAGAAGATTGGAGGGCAATTTACTCTTGCCATATGTTGAGATTCATGTCCAATTATTGTTTACAGATGAGGAAATAAAGGAGGTGGGAAATGGTGATATTGTTAACTACTAACTATTAGTCATGTTTAGATCCATGCTTCACTTTCCCATGCGTTAAATAAGTTTTGTCAGGAGTCGTCTTTCTTGTCTTCCTCAGATGGTGCAACAAAGTAAATCCATTTTTTTGAACTGGTATGTGATGCTGGTGGAGGATTGGTCTCATCTCTTCCAAATTGGTGGAAGTGGCTACAGTGAGGGTTTTTTTTTTTTTTAAATATTTTTTCTAAGATAATGGCAGTCAGTGAGTCTGACTGCAAGATAAAGAGTATTTGTTTATTTTTTTAGGATTTTTGTTTAATGTGCTATCAGTTTAAATATGTTCGATCTGGAAAAAATAAGTAAACATTTAATCTTAGCTGAAAATTTAAAAAAATTGAATTTTATATTAAAGTGACAGAAGGTGGTTGTGGTACTGCAGTTTATTAACACAGTGTGAAGACTTTTCTCTCGGAGTTATGGAAGGAATTAACAGTCAATGGAGGAGAGAATTCAAATGATGATGAGGTAAATGCCATACAGAAAAACACGAATTAAAATGGTCTTTTAAAAATGCACTGTAAACTGTTTGTGCAATGATATAGTGTTATCAGTAAATGACTAAACTCAGCCCTTGAACTGATTTTCAGCAAACTCTTATGATATATGCTTATGCTGATTATCTAACTTTCCTAACAAAGGAGGAAGTGGTAAATACTATTTTTCTGGATGATATGATACTTACATATCTATGTTTTAATTAAGAGTGTTTTGGAAACAGGTGTTTTGTAATGACTAGTGTGTTTATGTAATAGTGCCCTCTGCTGAACAAAATTAGAATTGGCAGCGGTGTATCATAGGCCCGTGGCGATTTGGGGGAGTTTTACTTCTGAGGGAATTCTATGCCAAAAAAATAAAAATTCTGCACACAATATTTTAAAACTTGTCAATAAATAAATGTGGCTCCAGCATGGCAGTGCGGAGCAGAGGCCACTGGGTGCACTGAGGTGGCAAATCACACTGAAGCCCCCACCTCCCCTGGTACAGGGACTCAGGAGTCAGGCTACACCTGACCCTTACACAAGGCAAGGACTCGGCCCACCCCTCTGCGCCAGGTGCACCAGGTGTGGGTGGGCAGGCTCAGCCCAGCAGGATCCAAGTGTGGAGGGGCTTAGTGTGGGGTGAGAGGTTTGTGTGGGGCAATCTGGGTATGGGTGTCTCAGTGGGAGATCTGTATGCACAGGGGCTTGTTGGAGGGGGTGTTCTGGGTGCAGGGGCAATGGGACTCCGCAGGGGAAGGGGTTGTAGTTAATTGATTTCCTCCCACCCCTTTTTGCGAAGACTACCATCTTCTCTTTTTCAGTTTTGAAAAACATTTATTCAGTATACTGAATGTGTTTCAAGTGATTTACAGCATATACAGGGTCTGTCATTCTGTATTGTTAGACACAACCAATCTGGAATTGATAGTTGTTCATTCGGCTCAATAATTGGCATGCAGCAGCCACTCAGAATTTTGGCATCTTCAACAACCTATTCAGTTAGCCCTAACCTTCCTCAGTTAATTCTCTGCTTCATATGAGATGACTACAACTCCCCATTTTGAATAAGAAAATTGTGGCATTTTTCTTATTTTTGTCAGCAATTAATACAACAGACTCTTCAGTCCACAAAAGATGCAAAAACAGGCAGAAAATGTTTGAAGAGCTGTTTGCTCCTTCATCCTATTCTAGCAGGCTCAATCTGTCTGATTTGTTCTCTCTACCACTCGCCTGTACTTGAACTAGAGCTGGTCAAACTGAGGCCATTCACGTATGCTCTCTCCCCCATGGTGATAGCATGAAAGCAAGGTAGAGAGAGGCATTGCAGGCTACAGA
This sequence comes from Natator depressus, assembly GCF_965152275.1. Taxonomy (NCBI): domain Eukaryota; kingdom Metazoa; phylum Chordata; order Testudines; family Cheloniidae; genus Natator; species Natator depressus. The sequence continues at coordinate 121,850,387 of NC_134237.1, forward strand.
ATTTCCAGTACAGAGAGTGGATGGATGGTTCTTTGCATAGCCAGGACTGAGAGTCACACTCCCCCCACCTCCAGTGTGAGGGAGTCATACCTGTGCTTAGCTGGATGTCAGCTTCCTGATACTGCTAGCCTTCTAGCCACTCAAGCACTCTCCTCTGGGCTATGCCAGCCCTTACTTTCCCTTGCAGGTTAAGAATACATGCTCAATCCCTGAGTCCCTTTGAAGTGTTCCTCTGTGCTATCCATCCCCTGTCTGTGGCTACTCTCAGAAATACCCGGTCTGCTGTCCCTGGAAGAAAATTATACACACCAGCTTGCAATACTCAACTCAGGGCCAGCACTTTGCTTAACTTCACAGCAATTAGATATATTTATAATGAAAACAAGAATAAGTTTATCAAAAAAATCCAACTGATAGTAAGGGTATTGGAAACAAAGGTTAGAAATAAAACATTTTCTAGAGCCTAAGATTTAGTAACTAAAAAACATGTTTAATATCAAAGAAAGAAAAGAAGAGTTATTGAATGTTTAAGGAATCATATACATACAAAAGATTGCAAAGTCCTTATCAGGTTTGTAGCAGTGGTGGAATAAACTTCTATTTTGCAAAATCTCTGGAATCACCCAAACAATAGGGGTCATCAGTCCTTGTTTAGAGCTTCCTTGTTAGTAATCCAGTCCAGAGAAATGAAGCAGGGAATGAAGACTAAATGGAGATGTCAGGTGCCTTTTTATATCTTCCTCCATGTGCATGGGAGTTTACTGTCTTAAACAAAGCCTACAGCCCTTGTTTTGTGAAAAGTTGTTGGTCCAAGATGGAGTCCAGGGTCACATGAGCATATCACATGTCCTTACATGGTTTGCTGACTCCGAGAGGGTGGCCATTGGCCCCTTGCTGTCTGAGGCATCCTCAGAAAGAGCAGTTTGGGTGCAATGAGTTTCTTCTTTGGCCCATTGTGAGATTGGAGAGTCCTTAATGGACCATCTATACATAACTGCCTAGCCTTGATTATAAACTTATCTGGAGAGTGTCACCCAGGTGTACAATACAGCTTTAAGATATAAGCACATAGCCATTATTCATAATTTTAGATACAAACATGATACATGCTTGTAAACAAGATAATCATACTTAGTAAATCATAACCTTTCCACTGACCCCTTACGTGACCCACTTTGTATAAGATTTATGGAAACTGTAACAGTGGCAACAACAGCCATTATAAATGGTTACCTTTCTTACATAAGCACAGTGCCAGACTTGGCAGATTTCATGGAAAAGGGCAGGACCACCCTTAAGCTATTTTGCCTATGAACTTACTGCTCTTTGCAACCAGGACTCCGGGGGCTACTCTAGCTGAAGTACAGTTAATATCATACTTTTTCTTTGGCATGTCTGTTTTCTGTTTCAAATTCATTCCAAGAGTTGTCAAACCTAGAATTAACTGATCTGGGGCTTGGCGCCAGTAAATTGAAGGATCAGCTAATTATACTATTTCAACATTTTTTCAATTAATCTTAGTGACTTTTAAAGCCTTTCCTTTATTTAATTTTCATTAGCTGGCTGTGAATTAATATATTAAATGGCACTATTGTCAGACAATGCTATATTTTTCATTGTATGCTTACTGGAATAGGAGAGAAGTGCAAATTCTTGCTAATTTAATTTTAAATCAGGCATGCAATAGCTAAGCAAGTAGTCTCATCTGTTTTTTGGTTGCTTGAAAGCCAGCAAATAAAACTCTGCCATAAAATAAGGGAACACAGTATTATGTTTGCAAGAACTAAGGCTGGACAATCATCCTGGGATCACAAACAGAAACTACCTTCCATGGGTGGATCTCCCTTTTCCACATGAAAAGCAGGGTTAGGGGAATGAGGGAGTGATGCTTCTGTTACTCAGTCTGTTTCCCTCCAGCACTATGAAGATGCTCCTCTGTGATCTTTATGTGTAAGAAGCTCCATGGGGGTTTTGCGCTGTAGGGGGAAGAGGTAGCCGTGCAGACATCGGTGCAGAATTAATGCTGCTTCAGGAATCCCAGAATCATAGAAATGTAGGGCTGCAAGGGATCTCAAACTCCAAGTCCAGCCCCCAGTGCTGAGGCATTACCACATAAACTTAGATCATTCCTGACAGGTGTTTGTCCAGCCTGTTTTTAACAACCTCCAATGATAGGCTTCCAAGGGAGGTTGTGATATCCCTATTCCAGAGCTTCAGTACCCTTATAGTTAGGTTAGATAGTAGGAAAAACTTTCTAAGTTTCCCTTTCTGCAGATCAAGCCCGTTACTTTTTGTCCTACCTTCAGTGGATATGGAGAACAATATATCACTGTCCTCTTTCTAACAGCCCTTATATTTGAAGACTGTTATCAGGTCCCCACTCAGTCGTCTTTTCTCAAGATTAAACATACCCTGTTTTTTAACCCTTTCTTCTTCTGTCAGGTATTCTAAATCTTTTATCATTTTTGTTGCTCTCCTTTAGACTTTCTCCTGGGCTCTACACTTTAAAAAAGACATGGACAAATTAAATTGTCTCTCTAGCTGAGGTCTCACCAGTGCCAAGTAGAATGGGACAATTACCTCCCGTGTCTTACATATGACACTTCTGTTAATATATCCCAGAATATTATCCTTTTTCACAACTGCATCACATTGTCGATTCATAGTCAACTTGTGATCCACTATAATCCCCAGATCCTTTTCAGCAGCACTACCACCTAGCTAGTTATTCCCCATTTTGTAGTTGTGCATTTGATTTTTTTATATCCTTCCTAATTTCCCTTTATTCACTTGTCTGTATCGACTTCAGTCTAGTTGATTTCAGACCCATTCTCCAATTTGTCAGTGTCATTTTGAATATGTAATATTATCCTCCAAAGTGCTTGCAGCACCTCCCAGCTTGCTGTCCTCTGCAAACTTTATAAGCACACTTTTTTACTCCATTAAGTCATTGATGAAAATATTGATAAGTACTGGACCCAAGATCACCTCCTATGGGACCCCACTAGATATGTCCTCCCAGTTCGAGAGCGAACCATTTACCTAACCTTTGAGTCGTTGTACACCCACTTTCTAGTAATTCTATGTAGCCCACATTTCCCTAGTTTGCTTATGAGAAAGTTGTGACAGGTTGGATCACAGAAACCCCCTTAGGGCTGCCAACTGATGTGCTGAGATTACTTCTAACCCGTTTTCCCTGCCAGCCTGGGACTCCAGTACCTTGTCTGTCTGAGCCAGACATGCTTGCCGTCTTTAAACACAGACCCAGGTCTGAACAACGTCCCACAAACTGCAGGCTTAACTGAAAATAGCTTAAGAAGTGTTCCTGTCTCCAACACCCAGATGCCCAGTTCCCAATAGAGTCCAAACCCCAAATAAATCCGTTTTACCCTGTATAAAGCATATACATTATAAGGATTAATACATACGCTGAGTTAATTAATAAGTAAAAAGTGATTTTATTAAATACAAAAGGTAGGATTTAAGTGGTTCCAAGTAATAGCAGACAGAACAAAGTCAATTCGCAAGCAAAATAAAATAAAACATGTAAGTCTAAACCTAATACAGTAAGAAGCTGAAGACAGATAAAACCTCACCTTCAGAGATGTTCCAATAAGCCTCTTTTACAGACTAGCCTCCTTCTAGTCTGTAAAAGCAATCGCTCACATCCCCGTGGTTACTGTTCTTTGTTCTAGTTTCTTTCAGGTAGCTTCTCCACCCCCAAAGGATATCTCTTGAGCCAGCTGAAGACAAAATGGAGGGGTCTCCCAGGGGCTTAAATAGACTTTTTCTTGTGGGTTGTCACCCCTCCCTCCCCCTGTGTAGAATCCCAGCTACAAGATGGCGTTTTGGAGTCACATGGGCAAGTCACATGTCCATGCATGACTCAGAACTTACAGGTAGCAGCCACTGTTCACATGCTATCTTGAACATCCTCAGGTAGACTTCTTATTTGGATTGGAGCCTTTCAAGATCCGTTGTCCATTAAGTGTTTCTTCATCAGGCACTTAACTTGCAAATTCCTTTCAAAAGAAGCTGCCCAAATGCCTTACTAAGGCTACTTAAAATCAAACAAGTACACAGCTAATATTCATAACTTAGCATGTATCATTTTTGTATTCTTACAAATAGATGAATATATTCAGTAGATCATAATCTTTGAAGAGATGTGTTACATGGCATATGTAGCATAAAACATATTCCAGTTATGTCGTATTTACATTCATAAACATGTTTCCATAAAGCGTCATGGGGTGCAACATCACAAATGTCATGTGGGATTGTGTCAAAAGCCTTACTAAAATTAAGATCTGTCATACACTGCTTCCCCCCTCCATCCCTGTCAAAGAAGGAAATTAGGTTGGTTTGACATGTTTTGTTCTGGACAAATCCATGTTGGGTGTTCCTTTACCCTATTAACCTTTAGATGCTTACAAATTGATTGATTGAGTAATAACTTGTTCCAGATATTGAAGTTGGGCTGACTGGTCTATAATTCCCTGGGTCGTCTTTGTTACCCTTTTTAAAGATAGGTACTATGTTTGCTCTTCTCAGGTCGTCTTTGGAGGATAGATCTATCAATGGCTATTAGCGAGGATGGGCAGGGATGCAAAACCATGCTCTGAAGTATCCCTAGCCTCTGTTTGCCAGAAGCTGGGAGTGAGTGACAGGGGATGGATCACTTGATTACACATTCTGTTCATTCCCTCTGAAGCATTTAGCACTGGCCACTGTCAGAAGACAGGATACTGGGTTGGATGGACCATTGGTATGACCCAGTATGGCCGTTCTTATGTTCTGGGACCTCGCTCATCCTGCAGAAGTTCTCAAAGATAATTGCTAATGGTTCCAAGATTGCTTTAGCTAGTTCCTTAAGTACATTATGATTTTCATCAAGCCCTGCCAACTTACTTACCTAAATATTCTTTAACCTGTTCTTTCCCCATTTTGGCTTGTGTTCCCTTCTTTTTGTTGTTAATTGTGTTGAGTGTCTGGTTACCATTAATCTTTATATTGACGGCTAAAGCAAATAAGCATTAACACCTCAGCTTTCTTGATGTCATCACTTATTAGCTCTCCTTCCCCACTAAGTAGAGGACCTACACTTTCCTTCATTTCTCTCTTGCTCCTAATGTATTTATGGAACTTTGTCCTATTGCCTTTTATGTCCCTCGGTGTATGTAACTCATTTTGTGCCTCAGCCTTTCTGATTTTGTTCCTACATGCTTGTGCTATTCTTTTGTACTACTCTTTATCAATTTGCCCATATTTTCACTTTCTGTAGGATTCCTTTTTGATTTTTCAAATCATTGAAGAGCTACTGTTGGAGCTATATTGGACTTTTATTATTCTTTCTATTTTTCCTTTCCATTGGACTAGTTTGCTGTTGTATGTTTAATATATTCTTTTTGAGAAACTGCCAGATCTCCTGAACTTTATCCCTTAGATTTTTTTCTTTCCTTAACTGCTAGTTTTCTGTTTGTTTAAAGTTTGCCTTTTTAAAGTCCGTTTTACTTATTCTGATGCTCTCACTCCTTCCTTTCTGTAAACTCATGAAATCTGTTTCATGACCACTTTCACCCAAATTGCCTTCCACCTTCAGATTAGCAACTAATTCCTCCCTGTTAGTCAGAATCAAGTCTAAAATGACTGTCCCCTTCCTGGTTACTGCCTTTACTTTCTCTAACAGAAAGTTGTCCCTGGTACATTCCAAGAACTTATTGAAAGCTCTGTGTTTTGCTGTATTTTGCAATAGATATTTGGGTAGTTATAGCCCTCATTGCTACCAGGTCTTGTTTTAGATATTTATTTGTTCTAGAAATGCCTCATCCACCTCCTCTTCCTGATTTGGTGGTGGATGTAGATAATACCAGGAAGTTACCCCTTTCTTTTTCTCCTTTTTTTTTTTTTTTTTTTTTTTTTTAAATCTTCACCCAAAGGCTTGCAGCTGGTCTGCCTCTCACCTCCTTCTGGGCCTCAGAACAAGTGAATATATTCTTGATGTATAATGCCACACCTAATCCCGTTTTTCCTGAGTGCCTTTTTTGAACAAGCTATACCTCTTTATACTAATATTCCAGTCATGAGATTTATCCCAACGAATCTTTGTGATGACAGTTAAATCATAATTTAGCTTATGGAATTTACTTCCAGTTCTAACAGAGCGGCAAAGAGTCCTGTGGCACCTTCTAGAATAACAGACATATTGGAGCATAAGCTTTCGTGGGTGAATACCCACTTTGTCGGATGCATGTCAAGTTCTAACAGAGTTACCACTTCTGCTTGTGAGCATCTGCGGGGCAATCCAGACAATGGCTACATGGATCCTTCTGGTACCATGCTGTTTGTGGGAAGAAGGGCAATGGAGGCAGAAGCTTCTCTGTATCCAGAGATCTGGATGTGTGATTGTGACCAAATGCACTGCTGTATTTACACCGTACACACTCTGTAATAATCTTTGTGCAAAATATGCCTTGAGGGATCATTTAAAAACTAATAACTCACTGATCATCAATATACTTGTGCAATGTGTGTATTAAAATTTTGAACATAAACACATTTCAGTCATAATTTCAGTTTACCAGGCAAGTTTAGGGGTGGGGATTAAACCTGTTTCCTCAAAGACAAAGGACAAGGTGATGCCTCTAGCCAGGTGTTGTCAGAATTGATTGGCAATTTTGTTAAGTGGCCACTGTTTGGCAGTGGAGGGGGGCAGAAACAGGTTGATCTGCATGTTAACAAACAACATGGGATCTCTTCTACCACGAGACTTCATGTCTCCATCCTCATAGTGGGAAGGAATTTTTTTATCTAGGGGTAGCCCTCAGGAAAATGCATTTCAAGGGTCACTGTACTAAAAAGTGAGGGGCAAAACACCCCAGGGATTCTCCTCCCCCACCCCCATCTCTCTCTCTCTCACTGAAGACGACACAAAGGAAATAGCCTTTGGACTTTGAGAGGGATTTTGAGCTGAGAATTTGGTCAGCCCTGTTTGGTTGCTGGGAACATGTGGTAAGGATTTTACCTTGAACCAAGTCTAGTTAGTGAAGTTTTAGTTACTAGAAAGCATTTTATCTTATAACCATTTCTGACTTTAATACCTTGTACTTGTACTCACTTAAAATCGCTCTCCTTTCTAAAGTTAAACAAACTTGTTTTATCAAAACTAATCCAGTGTTTAAACTGAAGTGTTTGGGTAACTCCAGTTGAGGTGGCAAACTATTGGATATTGATGCCTCACAGGACAATGGACCTGTACTATCCGAACTTTCCAGGAGGGAGTTGGACAATGCAGAACACACGCATTTTGGGGAAAATTCGAGACTGGGAAAATGTTGGGGTCACACTGCAAGTAGTAACCAAGGCTGCTGGAAGCCAGAGTGTGGCTGGTGTGTCCCTGACAGGCTGCTGGGGTCAGAGTTGCTGGACCAGGGCTATAAACAGACACTGAGGGTATTACTGTAGCCTGTAAGGCTCCCCTGCTTGCTTGCCTATATATATATCTTTTCTGATAGGTTTCTTATTTTCTAATGGGTTTGATTATTTTAGTATAATAGGTTTATATTAAAGTAGTTTGGCTGTAACGCAAGGGACCTACAGGCCACATCCTGTATGTTGACCGAAGGCATACATATGTCTGGGACCGTTCACCTAAATAGATAGTGATGAGTAAAGGCATAAGGTCCATATATGACTGTGTGACCTTTAGCTTAGATGCATAAAGGATGCATTGAAGCAGGTTGGCATTGGGGTCTTTCCTAACTTCATATCCTCTGTAAACAGGTACACCACAAGGAAAGAAACCAAAATAACCAGGAGGACAAAAATAACAAATGTGAGAATGATCTAATGTCATTAATATGTATGTATATGTCATCAATACATACAAACATACCAGCTTATGCAGTAAGTTTACCCCAATAATTTGGTGAGTGAGGAAACTAAGTTTGGACATAGGAGGAGGGCTAAAGCACCCATGCACTATAAGAGGGATGACCCACCATGCCAAGGAAGCTTCTAAGTTTCTGGGATTCTGAGTTTTTCTGAGCTTCAGAACTTGTTTTCTAAGTTTCTAAGCTCCAAGCTTCTTCATTTTTAGTTTTACTAGTTTATTAATCAGTTCTTTAATTTTAAGTTTTAAGTCTTTTAGTTAAGTAAAACTCTAAGTTAGCTTCAATAGCTCTAGCTTTTTCTAAGCCTGGGTGGGCAAACTTTTTGGCCCAAGGGCCACATCCGGGACTAGAAATTGTATGATGGGCCATGAATGCTCACAAAATTGGGGATGGGGTATGGGAGGGGGTGTGGGTGTGGGCTCTATGAGCAGTTCAGGGTGGGGGAGGGGGCTCCGGGCTGGGGAGGGGGAGGGCTCTGGAGTGGGGCTGGCGAGGAGTTTGGGGTGTAGGAGGGTGCTCTGGGCTGGGATCGAGGGGTTTGGAGGTCAGGAGGGGGATCAGGGTTGGGGCAGAGGGTTGGGGTGCAGGGAGAGGCTCAGGGTTGCAGGCTTTGGGTGGCGCTTACCTCAAGTGGCTCCTGGAAGAAGCAGCCATGTCCCCTCTCTGGCTCCTATGCACAGCCATGGTCAGGTGGCTCTGCGCGCTGCCCCATCCACAGGTGCCGCCCCTGCAGCTCCCATTGGCCGCAGTGCAGAGCGGAGCCCCCTGACTGCCCCTATGTGTAGGAGCTGGAGCTGGGCCATGCCACTGCTTCTGGGAGCCATGCGGAGCAGACCCAGACCCCGACCCTGCTCCCTGGCTGGAGCAGGGCAAGCCCCAGGCCCCACTCCTCAGCGGGAGCTCAAGGGCCGGATTAAAACAGCTGGTGGGCTGGATCTGGTACATGGGCTATAGTTTGCCCATCCCTGTTCTAAGCTCTGCATCTCCCACTCAAAAATTGAGGAACCTGAACTCTTTTGGCATGCCAGAGGTGAGGCTGGTCCTTTGTCTCTTACCACAGGGTTATCAAGGTAGGGTGTGAGTATATTAATCAAAAGCTTTATAGTATATAATACCATATGTACCTTTAGAATAATAGTATTGCATTTGTAACTCTGATTATTTTACCATTTGATTACTATTTGACTATCATTCCATTTATCTAAAGTCTTTAAGGCTATATTTGACTCAGTAAAAAGAAAAGGAGTACTTGTGGCACCTTAGAGGCTAACAAATTAAGTACTCCTTTTCTTTTTGTGAATACAGATTAACACTAACCTGTCATTTGACTCAGTGTGAGTGTCCTGTCATATCCCCAAGGGTCCTTTGCAAAACTCTGTGTAGCATGATTCTTGGACAAAAACCTTCTTATCTTCTGATTCAGATTAATTGGTGAGCTTATAACCCATACTATCCAAATTAATAATATTAACCTCCTAAAATTAGGCAACGCTACATGCTGCCGGGCTGATTGTGAGCAAACCAAGTTGGGATCTACAACAGCAAAGCATTGTGAGGCACCTGAGCTTGTAGTGCAAGCAGTGACACAACCCATCACTGGTCTGGGCGGTACCCCTGAATGTGACAGTGGTATTGTCCCGTCTAGAGTTAACTGTGAAACTTGGAGCTAACGAGTTAATCAGAAATTTTTGATTTTCTCAGAAGCTGGCTTACCAGGCTGTAGGAGTTGGGGAGCCAGCTAGCCCTGGATTCTGGAAGCCCTGATTCCAAGGCAGTCCACATGGAATGGACTTCCAGGGTCCGCTGCTGCAGCATAGTCCCGCAAACCATGGAAGCCATCCCAGGGTTTCCAGGTTCCCAGCTTTGTGGCAAGGAGCCTGGAAACCCCAAGAGCCCTGATCCCAGGACAGTCTGCATGATGGGGCTGTTTCAGAGCCTCAGATCCTGGAAGCCTTGGCTCCCCAGCAGCCTGTCAGGTGAGCTGGCAAGTAACTAGGCATGGTTCCAACCTGTCAGCCCAGGATATCAAAAAGGTTGTCTAAAGCTCTGGAATGAAGACCATGGTTGGCAACTCTTGTCCTCTGGTGCAATGAAACTCTCAAAAAAAGAGTAAAGCTCATCTGTGGAGAGTATGGGGTGATGCCACACTGTGGAATGAAGTCCCCCAGGAAAGGACCATCACAAATCGCACCTCCTTCTGTTCCAAGTAGAATGCACGTTTCTTCTACCTTGCCCTCTCAAATATAAATATATAGCAACAGATACATTTAAAAAAAAACTCTACTAAAACACTTCGCTGCATCTACTTCTCCCTCTGGAGATAGGATGAGAGAAGAAAAAAATGACAAGTGTGTCATCACACTGCTTAATGCACTATTGGATATGCACACAGATACTACAGTGATGAGCATGATGTAAAATAGAACCCGACATGTTTCCATAAAATATTGCAGGTTCAATGAATCGACGTTTTCTGACAAAACTGTGTTTTGTTCAGCTCTACGCCCAGCATGTGCACTGTTGTCCATGAGAAATCTGCATAACCTCAGATTTTTTTACTTTGAGGGGAACACCTACATGGAAACCAAAGGAGAGCCTTGCAAAGTGTTTCTGCTCCACAATTCCTCCTGTTGGTTTTTCCACAGGGAGAAGTAATCTGCACCGTAGATTTATTTTTCTTTCTCGGTGTCAGTTTAGGCTCCAAATTTAACCTGCCTTTTAAAATGATTATTTGGTGGGGCATTGTCTACTAAAAATCTATGGTTGTTTAGTGGTGGGGAGAAAACAGCCATAAACAATGTTTGTGCACCCTCTGCATCTTTGCAGTAAGTCAGAAGAAATGTGTACAGCACACTTGATTTACTGAGGGTGCTTATGTTCAAAGAACAAAACGAAGTACCTACAATGCTTTTTGTAGTACCAAAAACGCAACAAAATGCAATGGCAAATCTGCAGGAAAAAACTGTAATGATAATAAAATACTTTTATACCCTTTTTCATCTAGTGTCCCTAGTAATCCTTTCTGGGATGAAAGTTGACAGCTGTAGTAAGTACATGGCAGTTCAAGTTCAAACGTGAAGAATGCCATATCTCATGGAATCTTTAGGGGGAATTTTTTGGAACCAGAATATTATCCAATTGACTTTTTTATATGATGCAGATATAATGCTCATACTGTCATGAGAAGTGTCATTGTACTGTCCACAAAAATCACAAGCTGTTAGGTGTTGAATTATATAACATCTGAAAATTGTGCCTTCTGTAGCACACTGCTTCATAACCTGTGCTTGGGTATTTGTTCGGTACAAACTCAGGCTCAAGTGCCACCAGTTGATCCAACAGGGATTTTTTTTGTAACATTTGGGTTTTCCTAGATGCTTTCTCATCTAGTGCAGCGCAGCCAAACCCTTTTTATTTGAGAACACAAGCCAAAGAGGTACGGCTGCAAGTCAGAGTACTGCAAGATATTTCAAGAAAGTACAACTGGTCCTTCTAAATCTTAAAAGACACAGCTGCTCTTTCCTGCAGCTAAATTGCTGTTGTAATATAAAATGTTTAAACTTTTTACTGTGCTATAGTTGCAAGCCAGTGGGACTACAGCTAGCCCAGGATCATGCTTTTTCTATTCTTAATTCCTTTAGTTAAGGATAAAGCAATATTTATTTTCCTTAACACCGGGTTAACAATGTTGTCACAGTTATAGGTGAATGGTACCTCTGCTACTTCCTAATCTCTTTGAATGCTTCTCTTGGGTCTTGAGGCTTGGGCCATACCTGTTTCTGAGGATGGAATTGTGTGGTTTTCCTACTCCAACAGGATACTAGATTGCAGTCCCTTGTGTATCACTGTGGTCACCTCAGTAGCTATGGTTTAGGCTCAGCCCCTACACTTCCATTTCCTCTGGGGCTATAACATTAAGAAGGCTGTTGAGTTCCTAAATACTAAAGCACAGTATGATTTATTTTGAAAAAAAGCATGTCATATAAAACATACCTTAAAAACAATTAATGAGCCTAAACACAATGCTGGCTTTCCCTTATCATTCCCTACCTCTGGGAATGCCCAGTTCCTTTAGACTTCCTCACAGAGCCTGTCTCTGTGTCAGCCTGTCCCCCTAGACTGCTTCTGACAAGTACCCCCAACTTTTAAAGGAATCAGAACACTTTTTAATTTACTGCTGGGGGAATTCTGCACCACTGCACATGCATAGAATTTTTTCTCTCTGCAGAGTATATATTCTACCAGAGGTGGTGCAGTTATGCCTTTTGCCCACCAGAACAGAGAGCAGCCACTTCTGGATGGGGGCAGCCCCAGCTGTGGCTAGGGAGAGAAGAGGCTGCATTCCTCACAGTGCCCTGCCCCAGGGCCCGGTCAGGAGGTATGGCATATGGAGATGGAGGGGATGAACTGTATGGGGCACATGGGGCTACTGGGTGGGGGGATCACAGACTGGGGTTCAGAAGGGCTAGTGGGGAGAACAGACTGGGGCAGGGGCTGAATGGGAGTGGGAGTCCAGGGACACATGGGGATGGGGGGGGAGGAGCAGTGGTTGAGTTGGGGTACAGGGACACATGGGGGAGAAGGGAGTGCCGTGCCACATGGGGAAGGCAGTGGCTGAGTGGGAGTGCTGGACCACGTGGGGATGGGAAGATGCAGGAACACATGGGGACAGGGGCAGATGTGACTGACTGAATGAGAGAGGCTGGGAGTCAGTCAGATTCTGCACAGGGGAGGCTCCCTAACAATTCGTCTCCCCAAAACCCAAACAGTGCCATAGTTCTCCCATCCATACCCAACAACCCTCCAAGTTTGCACTGGGGCGCCTTTCCAGCAATTGCTTCCTCCACTACCCCTAACTCCCCCAAGCCTTTGCACTGCTTCTAAGGGCTGTGGGAAATATATTTCTGTACTGTAGTTTAAATGAATTATTACTCAGTTCTTTATTAATATGGCTATCAAGGAATCTATTTGTCCAAAAACATTTCCTGAATCTCTTGTTGTCTGTATTGTTGCAGACATATTTGCTGACAAGTATTTTGAAATAAATTACCAGAATAATTGAAACTGGTGTGATTATATTGTGGTGTTTTTTGATAAAATATGCAGAATTTTCAAATATTTTGTACAGAATTCCCCCAGGAGTATAAATTGTAGCTCTCTGATGGGGGCAGGCACCAGCATTGCAAAACAAGGTTTATGGCATGTTGGAGACAAGCTACACGATCTTTGAAGCTAACAGCTGGGCCCCACTGTATGCTCCTAGATCAGGGGTGGGCAAACTTTTTGGCCCAAGGGCCACATTGGGGTTGTGAAACTGTATGGAGGGCTGGCTCCCCAAACAGCCTGGCCCTCGCCCCCTATCCAACACCCCCCCCCCCAGCTCCTTGTCCCCTGACTGCCTCCTCCTGGGACCCCCACTTCTAACTGCCCCCCTTGGACCGCACCCCCTATCCAACCCCCCTGCTCCCTGTCCCCTGAGTGCTCCACCCACACCCCTGTCACCTGACAGCCCCCCCCCCCGGGACTCCCACGCATTTCCAACCCCCTGCTACCCATCCCCTGACTGCCCCTCCAAACCTCCGCCCCATCCAGCCACCCCCTGTTTCCTGTCCCCTGACTTCCCCCAGGACCCTCTGCCCCTTATCTAACCCCCCCACTCCCTGCCACCTTACCATGCTGCTCAGAGCAGCAGGAGCTGGCAGCCCCGCTGGAGCCAGCCATGCCACCTGTGCTGCCCGGTAGGAGCAGCGGGCCAGAGCGCTGGGCATGGTGTGGTGGCGGTGCTGCGGGTAAGGGGGCACCGAGGGGAGGGGCTGGGGATAGTCTCCCTGGCCAGGAGCTCAGGGGCTGGGCAGGACGGTCCTGCGGGCCGTAGTTTGCCCACCTCTGTCCTAGATGTTCTCATTGTGTTGCTTCCGTGTATGTTCTTCCCATGGCCCTCATGGAATTTAAGCATTATGTGTATAATAAATATCCCTCTAGCCCAATATGAGTAATACTCTCTCAATGAGGTTATATATCCTTATGTAGCTGCTCCTACCACATTAATACGTTGTTACATGTAACTATTGCTAACTCTTGGAATTTATTTGTGTAACTTTAGCACCCTTTTGGCCAAGATGGAGTCTGCTCTGCAGGCAGCTCTGGCCAAGAGAAGGTGCATGTAGGAATGCAGCAGGGACAGTCCCTTTCACCCCAGAGGCACCTGTTCCAACCCCCATAGAGCGAATGAACACAGCCACACCCACCAATGATACAGAAAGTGGAAATATTTATTTACAGAGGGATGAAAAGAGAAAAACAGGAGGAAATATAGGAGGAGTGGTAAAACCGGGTTGCATTCAACACAAGGCCCCACAGGCCCAGTGGTAGTGTAGTCTGATAGGGTAGAAACCAAGCAATGTGTCTGCACACAGAGTTCAGGAGGCCTGAGTGAAGTTCAAGTCCAGTGGTGAGTCTTGGATGCTCCTGGTCGTCTTAGGCACCAGTAAACTTTTCCCAACAAACCCTTCTGGTGCCGTCTTCTGCCACTCTCTGCAAAGCCACACAAAGTGACAACCTCACCACCTAATTAGCTAATAGCCTCCCACCTTATTCCTAATGCAAAGTCACAAGCCCCAGTACGCACAGCCCCATACAGCCCTGGGCAGCAGTGATACTGAGTCCAGCTCCAGTTTGTCCTTCATGGGCAATTCCTCCCTGGCACAGTGCTGCTCCTGTCCTGGAGTGTCCCTGATCGGCCTCTCTGTCCCTCCCAGGCTTTGGGCAGGTTCTTGGCTCCTTCACTCTGTGAGGGCCTGCTTGCTGCAGCCCACACACCCTGTTCTCTTCACTGTCCCTCCCCCAACAGCACTTCCTCCTTTTTAGAGCATCGGCCCTTCCTGCCCGCCCATTAGGAAAAAGATTTAAAGGGGCCATGTTCTCTAAACCCCAAAGGGGTTACATTTGCTAGTGCTGTGACTGACTCTGACTCAAGACAGTCTTTCAGTGAGGTGAGAAGCTCCAGCCTGTTAGTGAATTTGAGTCTTCTGTTTGGCTGCCTGCTCCCCTTGCCCACCTTCTGGGGCAGAATGACCAATCAGAGCTGCTTTGGGCAAAGCTCTCTCCTTTTCCTTCTCCTCATAGCAAGCTAAAGCTATGCAGCAGGAGGGCAGTGCGATAAGGGGTGCCAAAAAGCCCAGTAGCACAGGGCAGCCCTTCCCTTTGTCCTCCTGCTCCTTCCTCCTCCCCCTGTGCTGCACCTGGCCTGGGCAGAGGAGTGAAGAGCCCCTGGAGCTGCCCCCCTGACCCTGAGGGGATCCTGCTGCAGCCCAGGCCTGGGAGAAGGGGTGAGAGTTGAATTGAGGGGGGATAAATTGATGGGATGGGAACTGATGGGGGTAGCATGCAACCCCATGCTCAGGGTGTCCCTAAGCCTCTGACTACCAGAACCTGGGGCTGGATCACTTGCTAATTGTCCTGTTTATATTTCCTCTGAAGCATCTGGAATTGGCCACTGTCAGAAGACAGGATACTGGGTTAGATGGACCATTGGTCTGATCCAGTATGGCCAGTATTTAGAGACTGAGTGGAGACAGGATTAATTGCTGGGTAGGGCACAAGGAGATGGGATCAGAGCTCCTTCAGTGGGGGGCCAATATCTTACCCAATATCTTTGGTAGCATTAGGAATGGGGTATGTGTGTCTGTCTGCCTCACTCTTACAGGATGGGTAGGGGGAGTTCAAAAATAAAACAAACAATGCAGTCCTTTTTAAAAAAAAAACAAAAAAAAACCCAATGTTGAGGTCAAACTCCATACTTTTTGTGGTATCTCATTATTTTTCATCTCTTGAGGTTGACAATATTGATGCAACTGCACTTCTGCAGTTGTAAGGGAAACTGATGAAACATGTAGGAAAATAACCTTTCAATACTCCTGAAGAAGTTCAGAAATTGAGGAAAAAGTGACAATTCTATAACGTCCATAAAGTATATTTAAATACAATACTGAATGCCTTTTACTTCTACTTGAGTTCATCTGACATGTTTAGAAACTGATTAACAAAATATGTTTATTTCCTTTCACCCTGAAATGCTTAATAAATTATAAACAAAACTACTGAAATGCAGCCACTCCTGGGATGGCAGGAGTGGAGGTAAGCAGCAGGATACACTCTCTACTCCACAATAATTTTTTTTTTATTTTTTTTTTGAGTACGAGCAATGTGCTCAGATATGCAGACACTCACTCCCCTATAGAGTTTATGGTCTAGAAGAGGGACACAGAAACATAAGATTCATTGGGAGAGTCACAAGACACAATTCCTATGGATAACTTCTAAAATTTTCAATGTTACTGTGTATCTGTATCTTTCAAAGGGGGTTGGGCCTGGCAGACCTCCTACTGGCAGCCTGTGTATAGGGATAACAACATTGAAGAAGCCCTGAAGAAAGCAATGGGAAAAGGAAGTGAAGGGGCAGTTAAGGTTGCAGAAGTTGGCAAAGTAAAGAAGTCAAGGTGGAACACAACAAATCTAAGCACACTTAGTTTGCTGCAAGTTGGGATGTAAATCTATCCACTCTGGCCTAGTGCATGCTAAATGTCCACGTGGACCATGCTGCCACACACTAAAGGTTCCCTAGTGCACTTTGATCTATCAAACTTTGGGACAGGAGTAGATTAAAATGCACTAGGGAACTTTAAGTGTGCAGGACAAGGGTCCACGTGGACTCCTAGTGTGGAGGCAGATTTATACCCTAGCCTGCCACAAATTAAATGTTTGTTTAGACAGACTGGCAAATCTTTTGGGGGCAGGGGTTGTTCATGTGTGTTTCCTAGTACATTAGGGACCTAAGTAATGTACTACAAACCTAATTAGGGACCTAAGTGGGGCATCTTGTTGCTACTGTAAAACAAATGCTAAATAGTAGGCCAGGACTAATTTGTGCAGGGACTAAAAGGTAAGGACAAGAAGCTTATGTATTATGAAGAGCAAGGGGAAGTCAAAGGTGAGAAGTAACATTATCTAATGGCTTGTTCTGAATCGTAGATGAACTTATGATGTTGCGGAAATGTGCTTTGTATAAATAAATAAATAAATACATAATCATAGAAAAGGCAGAGGTCTTAAAAGAAAGTCCATATTTCTTAGGAATTCCTATCTGCTTGTATTTTTTTTTATCCCTGTTACATTCCCCTTCGTCCTCGTTTGTTTCTTTGTTCTTTGTTTTTAATTGGAAGCTATTTGGGGCAGAGGGATTGTGTTGTGGTGTTTAGAAAGTGCTTAACATCTTAAAAATAGTGTTTTGGACGGGTTGGAGAGGAGCAATATGGGTATAGGGAGGCCAGAGAGGAAGAGGTTACAGTACTCCACACAAATGTCATCTATTTGACTAGTGTTTGCGTGACCTGAGATAGAGAGGAAGAGGTAGATTTTTGGAAACATTGTGGAGGTATTTTCACTTAAACTAACCTTGGCTACATCACCAATATGTTACTACTTATGAGGCCCATCTCTGCTATTTACAGATGGGGTAACTGAGGCAGAGAGGTTACATGACTTGGCTATGGCCACAGAGGTAGTCTGACAGGAATTTAGCCTGTGGTAATTTTCTTGAATTTGTTTAGGTTTATTTATAAAAATATGATTTTTAAAAAGCAATAAATGCAAATGACTTCTCCCCCACAACAATTTATTTGATAAATCTCCTATGCTTGTTTCAAGAGCTAATCAACTCCAGAATAAGCACCCTCATCAGTTCTTCTAGCGCAGGGGTGGGCAAACTTTTTGGCCCAAGGGCCACATCTGGGTATGGAAATTGTATGGCAGGCCAGGAATGCCAATGAAATTGGGGTTATGGTGCAGGGGAGATGAGGGCTCTAACTGGGGGGTGGGCTCTGGGGTGGGGCTGGGGATGAGGAGTCTGGGGTGCAGGAGGGTGCTCCAGGCTGGGACCAAGGGGTTTGGAGGACAGGAGGGGGATCAGGGCTGGGGCAGGGTGCTGGGGCACTAGAGGGGAGTAGCAGTGCAGGCTCTGGGTGGCGCTTACCTCAAGAAGCTCCCAGAAGCAGCGGCGTGTGCCCCCTCTGGCTCCTACGTGGAGGTGCGGCTAGGCAATTTTGCATGCTACCCTGTCCGCAGGTGCCGCCCCTGCAGCTCCCACTGGCTGCAGTTCCCGGCAAACAGGAGCTTCAGGGATGGTGCTTGTGGCGGGGGCAGCGCACGGAGCCCTCTGGCTGCCCCTAAATGTAGGAGCAGGAGGGGGCACATGCTGCTGCTGCTGCTTCTGGGAGCCTGAGTGGCCCCCGCTCCCAGCTGGAGTGTGGGAGTGGGGCACGCCCCAGACCCTGCTACCCAGTGGGAGCTCAAGGGACAGATTAAATCGGCTGGAGGGCCAGATGTGGCCTGTGGGCCGTAGTTTGCCCACCCCTGTTCTAGCGCATCCTTAGGTACATTGATGATGCCTCCTCATGCTTCAACATTAGAGAAATAAGCAATTATAACCCTAAGGGCTCATGCATTTATAAAGCGTAATTAAAACCAGGATATGCTTCCATATTGAACGAGACTTATCTCAGGCCAAAGGGAGAAGGCAAAAAGATGGTTAGACACTGCATGAGAAAACAGCAAATCAAGTCATCCTTGTCAGTAAACCAAAAGAGAACCAGTATTACTTTTGTCTTTCCCCTCTCAGACTGTTTTTCCAAGTAGATCTAAATCTACATACACCTTACATTTGCAGAGGAACAGGGAATTTGCGTTTGGCAGGAAATGGAAGTTTTAGTATCTTTTAGGTGACCAAAAAAAGATTGGTTTTGAATTCATGTCACTTCCTCCACAAGAGGCAGACAGACTTCTTGCAGACAGAATAAAGCATGTTATTTCAATTGGGAATACATTAGAGAAGATAAATGAGTCATATGACCAGATCAGTAGCATCTAAAGTATATTATATAGAATTCCTCCAGCTTCTGATCTTCCCAAGAATATTTGCTGCTCTATAGGAGAAATCCAAATAAGCCTCAATTGAACTAGAGTATGAAGAATTTACGCAATTTTAACTAATTTTTATAATCTCTGATACACATTCCATCCTCCTTTGCCTAATCCCAAATGGTGGATCCTAGATTCATATTGCATCTCAGATGGCTAATGCAATAAACATAGAAAAGTCAAAAGGAAAAAGTTGTGTACAGTAATTGTAGCCATAAGGCCAGAAAGTCTAACAGCCATAGATCTTTAAAATGTTTCTTCACATTGCATCAAATGATCCAAATATATCTGCTTTTTTTTTTTTTTTTTGATAGGGGAATATCACTGTCAGTATTCCAGATGGCACTGTGGGTTTGTCATGGTCCTACAAGTTTTTACCAAAACTCTGTTGGTGATGGCAACTCTCTGAAGATGGAATCTCACTATTTCATGCCTCAATAAATGGACATTCAATGTGGATGTGTTGGGTATGAGATTTAGCAAAGCATAGATCATGAAGTTTTAAAGTAACTTAATACCAGTTTGCTCTAAAGGGGTGGGAAGTGGGGTGGGAGAGCCCTTACAGGGCTGAAAGATCAGATTTTTCTCTTTAAACTCACTTGTAATAACTTTTAAATGTTCAAATACATTATTTTAGCATGGTTTTGTTCTGCCTTGTTTGGAGAAGCTCTTCTGTTCAAGTGAAGAGTAGTCTGTCTTTCTTATGTTGCTGTCACTCTGTTTTTTCACATGGAATTTAAGAATTAGCAAACACTTATCAAAATGAAACTGAACGAAATAATCTGAACAAAATATAGTTAAATAGTGAGATGCTGAGAGGCTCTGGTCTCGCTACTTGTAAATAGAGGATTCTGTGAAACTACCATAACTATTTTTATTGTCTTGGCAACAGGTTACCCTTTATTAAAAAAATAAAAAAATAAAAAGAATGTATTTTTATAATTTTAGAATCATCATTGTAGTCTTCTTTGAAGGGTGAAATTCTCTACAAAGGGCCACTTAAGTCTTTCATGAAATACGTTAACTTGAAGAAATCTTTCACAAGAAAAAATGTGTAAATAAAAAAAAAAAAAAGAGCCCTTTAGACCTATCTCATTGCTGTCATTTATAAGTTTTGCTATTACCCAGCTGAATCCACATGGATGTTGCTTCATTTGTTCCATCGCTTCCTCTTCTTCAAAGCAGCCTGGGTAAACTGAAAAGTTCAAGGGCTCTCACTGAAAAGTGGGTGTCTGGGCAACAAAATGGCAAATGAAATTCAGTGTTGATAAATTCAGAGTAATTCACATTGGAAAACATAAACCCCACTATTCATACAAAATGATGGTCTAAATTAGCTGTTACTACTCAAGAAAGAGATCATGGAGGCATGACGGATAGTTCTCTGAAAACATCTCCTCAATGTGCAGCAGCAGTCAAAAAAGCTAACAATGTTAGGAGCCACTAGGAAAGGGATATATAATAGAACAGAAAATATCATCTTGCCACTATATAAATCCCTGGTATGCCCACATCTGGAATACGGCATGCAGTTCTGGTCACGCCATCTCAGAAAAGATGTATTTAAATTAGAAAAGGTGCAGAGAAGGGCAACAAAAATGATTAGGGGTATGGAACAACTTCCATATGAGGGGAGATTAAAAAGATGGGGACTTTTCTTCTTGGAAAAGAGATGACTGAAGGGGTCTATGATAGAGGTCTATAAAATCGTGAATGGTATGGAGAAAGTGAATAGGGAAGTGTTTACCCTTTCACATAACACAAGAACTAGGGGTCACTTGATGAAATTAAGAGGCACCAGGTTGAAAACTAACAAGGAAGTACTTCTTCACACAATGCACACTTGTGAAACTCATTGCCAGGGAATGATTGAAGGCCAAAAATATAACTGGGTTAAAAAAAGATATGTTCATGGAGGATAGGTCCATCAGTGACTATTAGCCAGGATGGTCAGGGACACAACCCTATGCTCTGGGCATCCCTAAACCTCTGACTGCCAGAAGCTGGGACTGGAAGATGGGATGGATCACTCGATAATTGCCCTGTTCTTATTCTCTCTGAAGCATCTGGCTCTGGCCACTGTCAGCAGACCAGATACTGAGATAGTTGGACCATTGGTCTGATCCAATATGGCTGTTCTTATGTTCTTAAAATGCAGGTTTTTCTTCTCTTAAGCTTGTCCTGTATCTTTTTAGAAGAATTTTCACTCCTAAAACCGAGTCTGGACTAAGGTAATATAGATGACCTCTGGTAGGCTGAACTCTTAAACCCAACTTAACTGGATCAGGAAACTTCATTGCTCCAAGGTAACTAATCTTGCTTACCTCATCAGGATGCTGTTTCTTGTAAGTGGTGTGATCTCCCCTTCTTACAGATGGGTTAACTGAGGCAGAGAGCCTCAGTTATTTGCCAGTGGACTTTCTATGGATTTGCATGTCCATTTGTGAAGAAGCATTTGAGTCCCAAATCTCCAGGAAAATGGCCACCCAACCAGTCTAATATTTACACAGAGTTGATTCTTCAGTGCAATATATCTTCATTTTAAGAAGTTTTATTCTCCTTAATTAGTCTTATTAACAAATCAAAAAACTCTCCTGAAGCAGTTTACAGGCCAATGATCTTCTCTATCTCACTCATTTTAGCCCCTAAGCTAGCAATCTCCTTATTAATGGATACAATTGCTTTGTGCAAGGGATTAAGTCTGTTAAGTATGCTGTCATTATTTTGATTTATCTTCTTATTCTATAATATGCCAGATCTCTATTATCCCTATCCTAAGCTGGAGCTTGGTAATGACAGTGTGTAGCTAACCTGAAGTTACTGAAATCAACGTCTTTCTGTAGCCATATGATTTAGTTCTGTGTCTAGTTAGAACTAAATGGCAAAACATAACTTTGAGAAAACAAAAACTACTCCCACCTCCAATCTCTTGGTTGACAAACGGGGGAAAACCTGCTGTTTACAATGTGGCTACTTTAAATGCACACTTAACGTGTGTAGCATATTCTTTTACTCCTCAAATTTGCCTTTTTGAGGTGATTCATTCAGTCTTGCTTTTACGTTTGTCAGAATAGTTCGGGTGGGAACACAAATTGCAAGGAGAATAGGGGAGTTAATTTCATTTCTGCAGATGGGTTTTGTTGGGTCTCTATCACATCTGGCTAAACTTTGGCTCATTCTTACACTTGCAAGAGATTTGTTTCTATTTGACCAGTTTCTTTTTCTCATTTGAATTTGTAGCATAAGCTTGGGCTGAGGGTGAGAGAAGATCATCTGCATTTTATGCAGACTGTTTGTTTTTTGAATCATGTAAAGGAGGCACAAGAGCTTCAGGAAGTTAATAGCTATTTGGATCAGTGCATGTACAACAGCTATTGCTTGCCTACGTGATATTCAAGTCCACTGCATAAGAATCCAAAGTCTGCTGTCCTATATGTGGGCACAGACGGAAGAACAAATTGGCAAACTGCCACCTAGAATTTGGTTATCTGATATATTTGGACCAGGGTGGAGTCACAAATAAAAAAAGAAAATGCAGTTGGTTGCCTTATTAAAAAAAATTGGGAACAATTGGCTTCAGTAGCTGGCTTACAGGCTGCACATGAAACATCAAATACAGGGAATCCTCGGATTTACGACACAATTTGTTCCTCAGAATTGCATTGTAAGTCAAAACTGCTTTTCCCATAGGAATCAATGGTATGAAGGGGGGATTGATTCCTGAAGCAACGCTTGATACGCTATTTTCCCCACAATAACCCAGATTTTTGTACTAAATGAATTATAGATGCCTAATGTTGCAACATCAACATATTTACTGTACACTGTATTTTGTAAATAGCCTGTTTAATATGGGCTCTGAGTTACTACAGAGAATTCTTTTCCAGGTATCT